>NC_140094.1:4791213-5391213 GCF_964237585.1 Gallinula chloropus
AGGCAGGGTCTTTCCCCTCCCCTCCCCTGGTTTAAGGCCGTGGTGGAATGGTATGGGAATCCCCAGGGCCGTAGGAGCCTCATGGAAACAGAGGGTGCCAGGAAGGGAGGAGGAAAAAGAAGTTCTCCCCTTCCTCTAACTTCCCCCTGCTCCCAGGTTTTCCCCCACACCCCATCAGCCGGACTCTTGGGAAGCCAGGCAGGTAAAGAGGTCAAAACACAGCATCCTTTAAGTGTAATAAACCAAAAATACAGTTTCCACTCTTAAAATAACTGGCACAAACTACATGCAAGTTACAAACCCCCCCACCCCCAACCCAGCAGACAGCCCAGTTCTTGAAAGCAACAGCAGACAGAGGGGCAAACCCAAAAACAACCCCCACCCCAAACCTACTGCCCCTCACCCTTCCACTATGGTGAGGGGGGTTGGGGGGGAGGAAGAGACACAAACACCTGGGTCTGTCCTGGATAAAGAAATATATTTGCTTCAGAGAAAGTCTCCCCTATCTTCCCACACCCTAAAACAAGACAGGGAAAACTAAACCATCAGCTGAAAAAAAACCACCCCAACAAACCTCAAAACAACCCCAAAACAACCCTCCCCCACCCCAAACCCAATTCTCTTTACACCTGGAATCGGCATCCCGCAGCTAACATGGTACCCCTGAAAAGTGCATCTTTAGGGGAGAAACGAAATAAAATAAAATAAAAATAAAGACTGGGGGTGACAATGGTGGAGGAAGCCAGGGAGGGAGCCCTGGGAAGGGCTAGTTGCCCCGGAAAGCGCTCTGTGCAGCTGAGGAGGCTGCCCCAGCGGCTGCGTGCTGGAAGCCCCTGTTAGTGAGGATGCCTTGGGAGAACTCTTCCTGGGCCCTCTGGAAACTGGCTCCTGTGCGCCGATACAGGGAGTGCACCTGGGAAGCAGGAGGAGAGAAAAGACAGACAAGAAACAAACCACCATGAAGTCGTGGGTTTGCTGCTCCTGCTTGGGGTTTTTAACTCCTGCCCCCCCACCCCAAGTCACTACCCAGCGCTCTTGGCAGCTCATCTCACCTGCCACACGATGCTGCAGATTTTGGGAGATCCTTGTTTGTTATTAAAGGCAGGGGTCTCAGCAAATTGGACCAAACATCCCTCCTCTCCCCACATTTAAAGACCCCTGGGGGACCTGCCACCATGAGCATCAGGTATTTTCCTTCAGGGTACAGTCTAAGGGATGAGGAGGAGGAAGCACCAGGAGCAGGATGGGTGTTGGCTTTGCCTTCCCCAAAGCTATGCTCCTGCCCATAGTTGCAGAGACACGACCCTTGTGGGTTCAACTGGGAGGAGGAAGGGGGGGGTCCTTGTGTTCAGGAGAAGATGCTGGTTTGGACCCCACCAGGCTTTGAGAAGTGCCACGACGCGGTGGCAGCAGTCAGAAAGCCCTGGATACCCAAATAAAGCCACCTCCTTCTCTGCTCTGCCTGGAGCTAAAGGGACTTGGAGGAAATGCCATGTCCCTGACAAGGGTGGCACTTGGAATGATGCCCAAGGAGGTGGCAACCCCTGGGAATGAGCCAACTGGTGGATGTGCAATTGGGCTGAGCCCTCACCTTGCCTCTCAGCCACTCACCTGCTTCAGGAGGAAGAGCGAGAGAACGGCGCAGAGCGTGAAGAACGCGGCCACCACCATCATGATAACAGCCACGGCCAGGTTCCTGTGCAGCTCCGACAGCGCCGCGATCCAGCCGCTGCCGGGGAGAGGAGAGGGGAGCGGGGGGACCACAGTGAGCGTGGGAGCCACGGGATGAGAGGGAGCAGTGGGAGGAGGGGATCTGACACTTGCACAGGAGCTTTTGGGAGAAGCTCACAGGGAAGAGCGAAGCCATGGCCGGGGAAACAAGGATGCAGGGCTCGTTTTGGGGCTCGTTTCCCCCACATGAGGGAATCGTGCTCACCCCACCCACATTGGAACCCTCAGGGGGGTCACTTCCCCAGGGTGAGGTCTTAAATTGGAAGAGGTCAGCTAGAGGAGCTGGAACCTAAAGCTACACATCACCGCAACGGCTCTGCGTGGCCAGGGTTGTTCAGTGTTGAGGATGAGGAAGGAATGAAGGGATCTTTTCCAACTGCTAAACTACAGGTGGGCAGGAGAGAGGGTCTCAAGCGTCCTGTTCGAGGTGCCACATGGCCCCTTGCTCGTTCCAAGGCAGCGGAAAGGCACAGCACGCGCTGCAGCCAAAACCAACCACGTGCTGCGCTGCCTGGCTTGAGGAAACGGAACCACAGCTCAGCACACTCTCTCTTAAAGCCAGGCTAAAAACAGAGTGCCCCCTCCCAGTTCCTCTTCCACCTCCATGACTAAGGCAGCAGGGGAGGGAGGGTGAGGACAGCGTCGCCCGGGAGCTGTTCCGCAGGTGGCAGGCAAAACCAGAGGGGAGTTTCATGGAGCTCCATCACCTGAAGGCTGCCCCTGGGGAGAACAGCATCCACTGTTACCCTTCCCATTGGTCACAGGAATGCCAGGACCCTGATCTGCAGCCACGGCAGTGCAGTGGAAAGGAAACTGGTGCTTTGGCTGCAGGGGAGGGACCCCAAGGAGAAGCCCATTTGGACCTGCTCCAGGAGCCCAGACTCACCCTGCTGTGCAACACCACCAAGAAGGGGTGAGGATAATACCCTCCCCACTTTGGGGTGTTGATTTTTTCCAACCCCCTGGGCTCATGAGGAATTCTGGAATGGTTTGGGGATGGGAGCAGGCTGCTGGGGCAGCATCGAGGGGCAGAGATGCCTCGTGCCTGAGCTACAGCCTCCGTGGGGGAAGGCTCCGTTTCAACACGAGCCAGATGCCATCAACACCCGAGGCTCAGCATCGAGACCAGGGAGGAATCAGATGGATTAAGAGAGGGGGAAGGTGGCAGAGGAGAGGTAGAAGATTCCACACGCTCCTTCTGGCGCTGGCCCAAGAGAAGTGTGTGCTGAGACTCGGACGGGAAGAGCGGAGGAGAGAAGGAGCCCAGCTGGGCCCTGCCGGAGCTGCGCATCATGCGAGAGACGAGAAGCCGCGGGAGGAGGGAGCGGGCAGCTGTCAGAGCCGGATCCCAGAGCTCCTGACAGTCACAGCCCTGGTGAGAACACAGGCCTGCGAGGCAGCAGCCTGGAGAAGCCAAGCTTACCTGTCACCCCAGCCAGGAATGCCGACAGCCTGGATGATGTAGATGGCTATTTGGCAGAAGAAGATGAAAAAGAAGACGAAGAAGCTGAAGGAGCTGTCAGACCTGCGGGAGAGACGGCAGCAGGAGTGAAACCCGGGCACATGATCCCTGCAAACTCCATTCTCTGAGGAGGAAAAGAATGACTTCAGTGCAGCCCTTTCTTCAGGGTAACGCTGCTAAGGGCAGCTTCCATAAGCTCAACAGGTTTATGGACCCAAGGATTCCTCAGAAATTAATTAAACAAACTAAGACCCTCTGAGTGGCTAGGCTTGGATTTCCAGATGGAGGAGGTCCACTGTGATCATGTTCTATCAGGTACTGTTTAGGAACAAGAGGGTTTGATCTATTTAACCACACAGAGGGCTGGAAAAATCCTGCAGGCAATGGGAAGAGATAAACACAACCAAAGCTCCTCCTGCTAAGAGATACACCCTCTGTTAAGGGAAGAAAATGGCACTTGCCTGAAAGCCTTGTATATCGGTCGGTACCAACAGAGAAAGGCACAAGGAGTGAATAAAATAAACCACAGGATCGAGAGACCAAAGTCTACTCCTCTTTCCATCTGGACTGTGAACCACGCCAGGCAAGCAAGCAGGTTTAGGAGCAGGGTGATGGAATGCACTGTTTGGGAAGGGGAGAAAGGAAAAAACACATCTCTAAGCGCTTGGAAAACTCTTTTGGGTGACCCTACCAGCATCCCTCATCTCTTGCTGAACACATAGAGCTGTGAAGAAATGGAGGAGCCTTTGGGCAGTCTCATTTCCCTCCCTCCCTGGAAAGGAAAACGGAGCTTAACCTGAGAACCTCACCTGATCCTGCTGCTAACGACCAAATCTTAAATCTTTTTGTCCCACCCCCAAACTCCCCTTGTCTTTCCACCTCTTGGGGCAAGGTGGGGAAGTTCTTAAAAGCCTGCATCAACACCCATCAGAACTCTGTCACGAATGAGCTACTCCCAAAGCACAAACTGGGGAGTCCTTTCCATCTGCCTTGGTGAGAACAGAGACGCTCTCTTACCCTTGCAGGCACCACCTACAGAATTTACCGTACGTCAGAGCTCAGGGCTCTGTACAGAACCTTCTTCAGAAGGATTCTGATCCGTGCTTCAAGCTGGTACTCACACATCCACAAGTAATACAGCATCTTGCATATCCGCTGGTAGTCAGCTGGGATGTCTGCAGAAAAGTCCTGATAAAAGCACGGCTTGATGGGACACCTCCTGGGAAGAGGGGGCCAGTTGTTCTGCCTCGCTGCAGAAAGGAGAAAGGAGGAGCCCTTCACTCGTGTCTCACTGAGGAGATGCACTCACACAAGCAGGTGTTCAGTCACACTGATGTTGAAAACCTCAGATGATGTTAGGTCCTGGCAGGTCTGAGCGGGCAGGGCAGTGGGGATGTGTTAACCTGGCTGGTGGCAGCTAAAGGGAACAGCCCAGCGTGGCTTTCAGAGAGTCACCAGGTTGGAAAAGACCTTTAAGATCATCAAGTCCAACCATTCCCATCCCAAGCTAAACCAGATCTCTGAGCACCTCATCTCCCCTCTGTTAAACACACCCAGGGAAGGTGACTCAGCCCCTCCCTGGGCAGCCTGTGCCACAGCCCCACAACTCTGCCAGGGAAGAACTTTTCCCTCCCATCTGCTCTGACCCTGCCCTGGGGCAGCTTGAGCCCACTGCCCCTTGTCCCATCTCCTGTCCCCTGGCTGAAGAGACCATCGCCCACCTCTCTGCACCCTCCTGTCAGGGCAGTGGAGGTGGGGAGAAGGTCTCCCCTCAGCCTCCTCTTCTCCAGGCTGAACACCCCCAGCTCCCTCAGCTGCTCCTCAGAGAATTTGCCCTCCAGCCCCTTCCCCAGCCTGGTTGCCTGGTCGCTCCAGGACCTCAATGTCCTTCTGGTGGTGAGGAGCCCAGAACTGAACCCAGCACTCGAGGTGCAGCCTCACCAATGCCCAGTCAAGGGGCACAATCCCCTCCCCAGACCTACTGACCACACTGTGTCCGACACAAGCCAGGATGCTGTTGGCCTTCCTGGCCACCCAGGACCATGCTGGCTTATGGTCAGTTGCAGTAACCCAACACCCCCAGGTCCTTCTCTGCCTGACAGCTCTCCAGCCAGTCTCCCCCAGCCTGTAGCGCTGCATGGGGTTGTTCTGTCCCATGTGCAGCACTCTGCCCTTGGCCTTGTTAAACCTCAGCCCACTGGTCTCAGCCCATTGGTCCAGCCTGTTCTGGTCCCTCTGAAGAGCCTCCCTACCCTCAGGCAGATCAACACTTCCTCCTAGTTTAGTGTCATCTGCAAAATTACTGAGGAAGCTTTCAATCCAAGTCATTGATAAAGATGTGGAACAAACCGGGACCCAGCACCGAGCCCTGGGGGACGCCACTCGTGACCGGCCTCCAGCTGGATTTGGTTCCATTCACCACCCCTCTTTGGGCCCGGCCATCCAGCCAGTTTTTAACCTCCATGGGAGGCTGGATTCCCCCCCTGCAACAGCCAAAGGGCCATCCCAACCCTCAGCACAAGTCCACATTCAGCCATTTAAAACCAAGAGTAGCGCAGGGGGAAACAAATCAACCTCAGGTTGCTGTGGTGAAGAGAGCCCTGAGGCTGGGGAGGCAGGGAAGGAAAAGGCCTTACTGCTCCCAGGGAAAAGCATCACAGCTCAGACATGGATAGGCAACTGCTGGCTGAAGAACTTCAGGTGCCCCAGAGCACACAGGAGGGTAGAGACCATCGCTAGTGTCCCACCTTGTTAGACAGTGGGATGGCAGGAGTTCCAGGGGGGTTGCCAGAGCCATGGGGGGACTATAGGAAAGCCTAGGGGCTCGTAAAAGAGTTCATAGGCTTGGCTGAGCTGGGCCTTCAGCACATCCTGAGAAGCTGAGCAAGCCAGGCTGCCCCGGGGAGGGCAGGGCAGGGCGGGAAGCGCTACTCACGGTTGATGCTGGCGGCGTTACTCTGCAATTCCCTTTCCTTCTTCTCCAGCTCTGCCGCCTTCCTCTCTAATTCCGCCTGCTGCTGGAGCAGCCCGGCCTGCGCTGCCGCAGCCACGGCCTACAGCGAAGGGGAGGCAAAGGTGAGTCCTTCCCTAAGCGAGGTGGCACCCCCAGCAAGCCCAGCAGCTGCCAGGCTGGAAGGGAAGCAAAGGGAACTCAATAGCAAAGGCTGAGGGTGGTTGAAAACGCCTGTGGCTGGTCTGAAACACCTCGAGGCTTTCTGCCTCACCTGCTGGAGGATGGCATGGTGGTCCCCACCCACATGTTCCCCACTTCCCTCTCTGGAAGAGCCCTCAGGAGGCTGGCTGGTCTGTTACCCACACTCTATGCCCTGCCCTTTGTGCAGAGCTGGGCTTTCCCTTCAGCTGCTTCTACCTGTGGTTCTCCTCGTTGCTCCAAGGGCCTCTCAATGGAGCGGTGAGCCGGGCTCCTGAGCTCACCAGGACAATCCCCTTCCCAGACCCGATACAGGGTTCAAAGAAGAGGCAAGCCAGCTCTCTTCCCTGCAGCTTCCCCACACGCTACCCCAAAGAATTCCCTTCCCTTCCTATTCCCAGCAGCCTCCGGAGCTTCCCAGGAGCTCCCTCACACCCCACAGCCCAGCTCTCTGAGGGGATGCTGTACCTGGGGAGTGGGCTCCACAGAGGTCTGCAGGACAGCAGGCTGTGAGTGCCCAGAGGGCTGCGTGGCTGGTGTCGTCCGTGCTGCATTTGTCTGCAGAGAAATCACAAGCAAAGGAGGGACTGAGGTTTAGCACCACGGAGCTGGGAAGCGCTAAAGCAACTCCATGTTTCCAGGAGCCTGTTCATTCCTAAAGGCACCCAAGGGTCAGGGTGGTTAGGCAAAGGAGACACAACGAGGGGGCTTGATCTGTTGTTTGAACTGCAACCACCGGTCTACCCCGGTTTCCTCTTCTCCTTGGTGTGGGTGACACAACAGAAGGAAAGGAGCCATCCAGAGGGATCCTGACAGGCTGGACAGGTGGGCACGGGTGAACCTAATGAGGTTCAACACTGCCAAGGGTCAGGTGTTGCACTTGGGCTGAGGAATCCCAGACACAGATACAGACTGGGAGAGGAGCTCCTGGAGAGCAGCCCTGCTGAGAAGGACCTGGGGGTTCTGGTGGGTGAGAAACTCCCCATGAGCCAGCAGTGGCTCTGGCAGCTCAGGAGGGCGAGGGGATCCTGGGCTCCATCAGCAGAGGGGTGGCAGCAGGGACAGGGAGGGGATTGTCCCTCTCTGCTCTGCCCTGGGGAGGCCCCAGCTGGAGTCCTGTGTCCAGAGCTGGGGCCCCTGTACAGGAAAGATGTGGGACTGTTGGAGAGGGGGCAGAGGAGCCACAAAGATGCTCAGAGGACTGGAGCAGCTCCCCTACGGAGAGAGGCTGAGGGAGCTGGGCTGGTTCAGCCTGGAGAAGAGAAGGCTGTGGGGGGACCTCATTGCAGCCTTCCAGTCCCTGAAGGGAGCAGAGACACAGGAGGGGAATCAGCTTGTTAAAGGGCAGACAGGGGCAGGACAAGGGGGATGGGGTGAAGCTGAAGGAGGGAAGGGTTAGAGGAGATATTAGGGGGACGTTGTTTCCAGAGAGAGTGGTGAGGGGCTGGCACAGGCTGCCCAGAGAGGGGGTGGGTGCCCCGTCCCTGGGGGTGTCCAAGGCCAGGTTGGATGGGGCCCTGGGCAACCTTGTGTAGCTCCAGGCCTGGAGGTTGGCGTCCCTGCCTGTGGCAGGGGGTTGGAGCTGTGTGATCCTTGGAGTCCCTTCCAACCCAGAGCAGTCTGGGATTCTATGATTCCCCCACCTCACACCCGCCAGCATCCAGGAGGGAAGAACAAAGTCCTTGTGGTGACCCCTCAGTGATCCCGCTGGCAGCAGCTCAGCTCCCAGCCCAGACACTGAATAACCACTGATGAGTCCTGCCACAAGACATCTTCCCCTTCACAGTTCACGTCGCTTCACACTGAGGCAGCAGCAACTCTGACAGAGCCGAGGGCTCCAGCTGGGAGTTTATTAGCGCTCCAGGGCGGGAGCGGCTGCTCGCAGCTCCCATCAGCTTCTGTCCCCGGGGAAATGGGCTGTGAAGGCTTCGCTCTTTTTAAGCTGCACCTACCAGGGGAGCTTCTCCCCTGCTGGAACCACCAACCAAAGAGATACCTGGCTCAAAGAAACGCGCCACGTACCAGCTGGGAGCTCTCAGAAAAGGGGTTGAATTCATCCAAGCCGCTCTGGCTGGTGTTTGTGAGCTGCGTCACCGAGGGATCCTGGGAGAGAACAAAAGACAAGTTGGCATCGTTAGCTTATACATTAGCCTGCCCTCCATCTACTTGCTCACTGGGAACAGGGGTGAGGGGGGGAGAAATGTGCCCCTGCCACAGGTGGATGGGCTCAGCAGGCACTGAACTTCCATGACCGAGATGACAACCAGCAAGGCAAGACTTGTGGGTGGGAAGGATCTCCTGCTCATGCTTTTGGTCCAGCAGCCCTTTCTGCAGCTTTTTACCCCTATACCTACAGCCCTAACCTCCAAGGGTTCGAAGCAGGACACTAATACCCATTGCTGGACACCCAGGATCACCTCCCAAACCTCCCTTGCGCCACATAGACCCACGGAGGCCACAAAGATGCTCAGAGGACTGGAGCAGCTCCCCTACGGAGAGAGGCTGAGGGAGCTGGGCTGGTTCAGCCTGGAGAAGAGAAGGCTGCGGGGGGACCTCATTGCAGCCTTCCAGTCCCTGAAGGGAGCAGAGACACAGGAGGGGAATCAGCTTGTTAAAGGGCAGACAGGGGCAGGACAAGGGGGATGGGGTGAAGCTGAAGGAGGGAAGGGTTAGAGGAGATACTGGGGGGAAGTTCTTTCCAGAGAGAGTGGTGAGGGGCTGGAACAGGCTGCCCAGAGAGGGGGTGGGTGCCCCGTCCTTGGGGGTGTCCAAGGCCAGGTTGGATGGGGCCCTGGGCAACCTTGTGTAGCTCCAGGCCTGGAGGTTGGTGTCCCTGCCTGTGGCAGGGGGTTGGAGCTCTGTGATCCTTGGAGTCCCTTCCAGCCCAGCTCAGTCTGGGATTCTATGTTTCTAAGAGCAAGAGATCGAGGTGCACACGGGCTGCCCGAGTCGCAGGGGGCTGTACCCGGAACCCTCCGGCACCGTCCCTCGGGGCTGTAGCGCAGCCTCCTGCCCAGCGGTTAATGAGTAAACCTCCCACACCTCCTGGAGAGCAGGGGCACTCCCTGCGCCAACAGGTTGCACTAGTTTATGAATCACTGGAGGGATCCCAGACCAGGATTTGGATGCCACTCCATGAAGTGCGACTCCTCAGCAGGGCAGGGCTGTGAGGAGGAAGGAAAAACCCCATGGGGAGCACCAGCCGAAGCGCCACGCTGGAAAGAAGGACCGTGAGGACTCAAGGAGTCAGCAGCTCCTATCAAACACAGGCTTGTAAATCACTTTAATGCAGGATAGCTGCTGTGTGCTGGCATGACACTCTTTAATTCAGCCCAGGAGAGGTCCCAGCCCGACTGAAGTCCAGGCTCAGTGCAGAAACAAGCAAGCTGAGTAACCCTCTGAAGAGTCTGAGCAGCCAGACTGGGAGGAAAGTGCTTGGAAATAAGAAGAAGGGCTGAAAAACTGAGGCAAAACTACTTCCCCCCAGCCCATCCCTTCCTGTTGCTCACTCCATTCAAAATGAAAGCTCCCAAATTAAGCAGAGGCTTCCCCTTCTCCCAAGGGGAAGGCAGGTTTGAGTAATCTCATGGCCTTTATGAGGCTATAACCGTGTGGGTAGGTGATGGTAGGGCAGTGGATGTGGTCTACCTTGACCTCAGCAAAGCATTTGGCACCGTCTCCCACAGCATCCTCATGGCTCAACTGAGGAAGTGTGGTCAGGAAGGTCGAGCAGTGAGGTGGAGGGAGAGCTGGGTGAAGGGAAGGAGCCAGCGAGTTGTGATCGCCAGGACAGAGTCTGGCTGGAGGCCTGGATCTACTGGAATCCCTCAGGGGTCCATACTGGGACCAGTACTATTCAGGATATTCACTGATAACCTGGGTGAGGGAATAGAGTGCACAGTCAGCAAGTTTGCTGAGGACACAGCCCTGGGAGGGGTGGAGGGGTGGCTGCCACCCCAGAGGGCTGTGCTGCTGTTCAACCAGACTGAGACAGGCTGGAGAGCTGGGTGGGGAGAAGTTTAATGAGGTTTAACAAGGGCAAGTGCAGGGTCTGGCATCTGGGGAAGAACCACCCTAGGTACCAGTATAGGTTGGGGACTGGCCTGTTGGAGAGCAGAATGGGTGAGAGGGACCTGGGGGACAGCAGGGTGACCATGACCAGCAATGTGCCTTCCTGGCTAACAAGGCCAACGGCATCCTGGGGTATGTTAGAAGGGGTCAAGAGAGGTCCTTCTCCCCCTCTACTCTGCCCTGGTGAGACCACACCTGGAATAATGGGTCCAGTTCTGGGCCCCTCAGCTCAAGAAGGACACAGAACTCCTTGCAAGAGCCCAGCGCAGGGCCACTGAGGTGATGGAGGGAGTGGAACCCCTTCCTTCTGAGGAGAGGCTGAGGGAGCTGGGCCTGTTTAGCCTGGAGAAGAGGAGACTGAGGGGTGAACTCATCAGAGTTTATAAATATGTAAAGGGTGAGAGTCAGGAGGATGGAGCCAGGCTCTGCTCAGGGGTGGCAGCGACAAGACAAGAGGCAGTGGAGGTTCCCTGGGAATGAGAGGAGGAACTTTGTCACTGTGAGGGTGATGGAGCCCTGGGACAGGCTGCCCAGAGAGGCTGGGGAGTCTCATCTGGAGACATCCAAACCCACCTGGATGTGTTCCTGTGTGATTTAGTCTGGGTGATCCTGCTCTGGCAGGGGGTTGGACTAGACCAAAGCCAAAGTGCATTTGGACACGTGTTGCTGAGCCCTGGGTAAGGCAGGAAGGAAAAGAGCAGCTGAGAAGCAGGGGGAGATACAAAGGCACTGGTTTCTACCACAAGCCTGGGCTCTGCCGTGCGAAGGATGAGTTTAAGCCCAAGGCAAGAGGAGGAGATGAGCAAGAAGCTGCCAGCAAACTTCCTATTCCACAGCAGAATGTGGAAACAGCGGCTTAACCCAGCCCCTCAAAGCCCCTCTCCCTCCTCCAAGGGGGTAACAGCGCTCTCCTCCACCCCAAAAGCCCCACATGCCTTCCCTCTTGGGAGGGCTGAGTCACTGGGATCCCCAGTTACAACTCCAGCCATTCTCCTCAACTTCTTTCCTGCCTCAAGAGCTAAGGAAGAGCCCAAAGCTCTCCCACTTCCCCAGCTATCCCCACCACAAACTTTACGCTGGCAAACTCAATGACTGCACCGATTTGCAGAGCACCTGTGAGCCAATCCCCACCCCTGCTTCCTAAGAGTTTGTCTAAATATGCCATTAATTGCCCCAAATATCCCAGCACGGGACCCCAGACCACTGCCTGGATGAGGCATCAAGAGAAGCCTGAAGGATGCCATTAATCTCATATCTCCAAGGAGGCCAGAAGTCTCCAGCCCTGTCTGAAGCTTGCCTTGAGGCTCTGGAGGTGGCTGCCGCTGCTTGGAGCGGGTTACTGAGTAAACAAAGCCAGTTAATCATCGCTCGTTAATCGGCCAGGGTAAATCACAGGCTGAGGAGACAGGGAGACTCACAACTAACGGGACCAAACCAGCTGAGTTTACACCACAGGAGCAAAGTCTCCTCACAAGGTGAAGATCCCCAGTTACATCAGGAGCTGTTGGAGCACACAGAGTGCCACGCTGGGATCCATGCTGAGGAAAGGGATATTCACCAGTGGGACAATGCTTGGGAGGGCAAAGATGCCTCTAGTCTTTTCCAGAGTGTGTGGGAAGGGGATGCTGTAGCACCCACCAGGAGGGAAAAACACCTCCCTGGCACCTGGACCCAAATCCCAACAGGGAACAGGTTGGATTTATCCCACTTACTCAAGGCAGTGCTGCCCTGTGCCATGAGACACTGGCTTTAGAGTTGGAAAGACGGAGCTTTGAGCAGCAGCAGTTGGAGATTCCACCTGCCCTGGGGGGAGGGGGGGGGGAATTTTGCTCTTAAAAGCAGGGATAAAGGTGAACATGAGCCTCACGCTCCCAAAGGAGGATGTAAAGCCTGCTGTGTCAGCAAAGAGCCACCAGAGAACTGCCCCGTGCGCCTGTCCTCACTAAACAGCGAGCCTGGTACCGGAGTTGCCGGGTGTAAATTGCACCCAGGGTTGTGTGTTGTTTACACAGTGAGTAAGGCAGGAGCACGGCCCTGCTGGGTCAGGTATTGGAGTGACAGAACCAGCACAGAGCAGAATATTCACTTCCTCAGTGCCAAAGCAATAAATTCCCACAGGAACAGCGACCGTAGGCGTGAGCCACCCTATAGACTCCCCCCTCATCCCACCGAAGGACTATTATGGGAATGCCACCACTCAAACCCTTCCCCAAGACACAGGGGGACGTGGCCACAAGGATGCCAAGGCAGCGACAGGATTGCTCCCCCTGCCCCTCCTCTCTGATTTCGCTCAGACTCCTCCACACGCTGAGCCCCACTCGACAAACAGTTGCGGTTTAGCTGGACCGCTCCTAAAAATAAACCCAGCTCCAAACAGCCCCGGGGCCAGGAAGCCGCCCCTTCCTGCACATCGTCACCTCCCGGCCGAACAGCCGGGGTGAAGCAGCGGCTCCCGCTCACCGCTGGGCATCAGATGCACATCGCTGCTGCGAGGGTCCCGCCCCACGGCCCCTCCTGTGAGCGGCCCCCAGGTTGCAAAGCACGGAGGTCAGACCTAACGAGGGGGGGGACACTAAATCTCTGGGACACCCGAAGGGAATCTCACACTCGGACCCCCTAAAAGCCACAAGCAAAGGGTGTGTTTGATCCCCCGGGGTCAGTTTTAAGCACTGGCGCTACAGCACGGTAACACCGGACCCCAAAGCGCCCCGGCAGTGGGGTCAGCACAGCCCTCGGCGGGTTGTTTTTAATACCCCTACATCCCCCGAGGGAGGGGGGACACGGGTGGCGCTGGCGCTGCCCCTCTCCCCCCCAGCCCCCCCCCCCCCCCCCGCCTTTCCCAAAGGCTGGAGAGACGGGCGGCGACATGGACCGGCCGTGGGGGCTGATATCAGACCCCTCCTTGGGCTGGGGAGAGGCTCCCTGCGGGGACAGAGCAGCGGGAGGGGGTCCCGGCGGGCAGAGCTGCCCCCCAGCCCCGGCGGGTCACACTGATGCTCGGGAGCGGCGGGGGGGGGGGGGGGGGCGCGGAGAGGGGAGCGCCGGGGCTGGCCGAGACCCCCGGGCATGGGGGGATAAGCGGGGCTGGGGGGGTCCAGGACCCGGCTGGGGGGAGAAGGAGGGTGCGAGGGGGGGTCCCGGCCTCGGTTACGGGGAGGGCTGCGCCGACCCCGGCACGCCCCCTCCTAATCCCGCCCCCGCTCCCCGATTGGCTGCAGCGCGGGGAAGCGCCGCCGCCATTGGCCAGCGCCGCTTCAGTCACTGCCACGTCCCGCCGGCGGGCGGGGGAGGGCCCCGCGGAGGGAGGGAGGGGAGGGGAGGGGGCTGAGGGAAGCGGGAGGGGGGGCTGGTGCGGCCCAACCCCGCTACCCACCTGGAACGGGTTGATGTCCACCGGGTCGGCGAACGGGTTGGTGTCGAAGCCCGACATGGGCGCGGTCCGGGCAGCTCCGCTCCGCGCTCCCGCCGCCGCCGCTGCCGCCGCGCCAGGTACTTCCGGGGGGCCGAGAGCGCCTGCGCCGCCACTCACGTGATTTATCCCACCTACTGCGCAGGCGCCTTGGCCTCACCGGCCGGCGTGACGTCACGGCGGCGGGCACCGCCTACAGCGGCGCGGGGGGGGGGGGCTTAACGCTGGGGGGGGGGGCGTGTAAAGGGGGGGGGCGAGTCCTGCGGGGCGCCCCTATAGGGCTCACGGCCCGTCCCCCATGGCCCGCCCCCCACAGGATCAACCCCCAGATCCCCCCCCCCAGGATCCCCACATGGAGCTCCCCCCCCATAGCCCCCCTGTGCCCCCCGTGCCGTCCCCTATGGCACCCACAGGGGACGCGTCGGGCGCTGCCCCGCCCCGCCCGGCCCCGCCCCGCCCCGCCCCGGCCGCCACCGGAGCCGCCGCCGCTGCCGTTGGACTACGGCTCCCGGCCTGCCCTGCCGTGCCCCCCCCCCTCTTCCCCCCTTGCCCCCCCTCCCCGTGCCCGCTGAGCCATGGCGGACATCCGCGGTGAGCCGGGCCCCGGAGGGCGGGGGGAAGGC
Source organism: Gallinula chloropus (assembly GCF_964237585.1). Taxonomy (NCBI): domain Eukaryota; kingdom Metazoa; phylum Chordata; class Aves; order Gruiformes; family Rallidae; genus Gallinula; species Gallinula chloropus. The sequence continues at coordinate 4,805,661 of NC_140094.1, forward strand.
AGGGTGGGAGGGGGGGGGAAGTAGGGACACGGCGGGGGGGTATCCGCCCCCGGGCGAATGAGGACATGTGGAGGGTGGGTCACACCCCCCCCCGGCATTGAGATCCCCCCCACACACACACATAGCGGTGGGGCGGAGGAACGGAGCCCCCTGCCCGCGGGACACTCCCACCCCCAAAAAGCCCATATAGAGTGCTTTACCCGCCCCCCCCTATGCGCCCCCTCGGTCCCCACCCTCTCCCCCCGCACCGGAGGGCTCACGGCCCCACCGCCGGGGTGCCTGGGGGAGTTTTGGGAGAGGGGGGCGGAGGGTTATTTGTACACAGCCCCCCGCTTCCCCCCTTAATGCCCGGCTTCCCCCCGGCAGTGTTCCCGCTCTCCTGCCCCGTGCAGAGCTACTCCTGGGGCAAGGTGGGACTGGAGAGCGAGGTGGCCAAGCTGCTGGCCAGCAGTGACCCCCTGGTCCAGATCCAGCCCGACCAGCCGTACGCCGAGGTGAGTGCTCAGCCGCGCGTCCATCCCGTCCCTGTGTCTTTCCTGGCTGGCTGTGGCTCTCACCATGCCCAGTCTTGGGATTGGGATGCGGATCCTTGCCGGGGGCTGCCCTGGGGAGGAGGAGGAGAGGAGAAACCCGGCGTGACTCAGCCCCCCAGGAAGCTGCCTTGGCTGCATTGATCGCCTCCAAAAAAGACCAAGTCATCTCCCTTGGCTGCCCAGCTCAGGGGTCTGTCTGTCTGTCTGTCTGCAGCTCTGGATGGGCGCACACCCCCGAGGCGATGCTGTCATCCGGGATAACCGCATCCCCCAAAAGACCCTGGGCCAGTGGATCGCCGACAACCCCGCCTGCCTGGGGGCAAAGGTGAAGGACGCCTTCCAGGGTCAGCTGCCCTTCCTCTTCAAGGTGCTATCGGTCAACACTGCCCTCTCCATCCAGGCTCACCCCAACAAGGTAGGGAGAACTTGGGAGGTGGTGGGGAAGCCCTGGCAGCAACCCGTGTCCCTGGGGAGGTCCCCCAGCTCCTCTGTCCCCCTCTCCAGGAGCTGGCGGCGAAGCTGCACGCCCAGTTCCCCGAGCATTACCCCGACACCAACCACAAGCCCGAAATGGCCATCGCTCTCACCCCCTTCGAGGGCCTGTGCGGCTTTCGGCCGGTGGAGGAGATCGTCTCCTTCCTCCAGAGTAAGGATCGCGAGGTCGGGCCCCCGACGTCACCTTCCCTCCCTGCGGTGGCTTTGGGGTGGGGTGGGGGGGGGATAACTCGGGATGGGGGTGCTGGGCTCCCCCCATGGTGGCGGTGGCCAGCGGGGGTGACTTGTGCTGGCCACCCGCCCTCTCCCCTGGCAGCCGTGCCCGAGCTGCGGGCGCTGATCGGAGAGGTGGCGGCGGAGCAGCTGGAGCGCAGCGGGAGCGACGACCCCCGGGGCGTCTCGGCCGCCCTCCGCGTCTGCTTCACCCGCCTGATGAAGAGCGAGAAGAAGTTCTTCGTGGACCAGCTGAACATGCTGGTGAAGAGGATCTCCCGTGAAGGTGGGTCCTCTCTGTGTGCTGGAGATGTTTAGGGGGTGGGGGGTGCTGTGTTTAGGGGAGGAGATAGGGGTGGGGGGGCATGCCCCATCTCCCTCCCCAGTGTTACACCTGGTCTCTGCCCACACAGCGGCGGAAGGGAAGGACACGTCGGGGAGCAATGGGGACCTGCTGCTGCGGCTGCACTCCCAGTACCCTGGGGACATCGGCTGCTTCACTATTTATTTCCTCAACCTGGTGAGGCTGGAGCCAGGGGAGGCCATGTTCCTGGGAGCCAACGAGCCCCACGCCTACTTGCATGGAGGTGAGCACCACACTGGGCTTTCCTCACCCCCACAGTGTGGCCAGAGGGTCCTGCACAAGCTCAGGGCCCCCCCACACACACCCAGGATGGGTGGGTGGGTGGGCTGACAGCTCTGCCTCCCCCAGACTGCGTGGAGTGCATGGCGTGTTCGGATAACACGGTGCGCGCCGGGCTCACCCCCAAATTCATTGACGTCCTCACCTTGTGCGAGATGCTCAACTACACGCCAGCACCCAGCAGCTCCAAGATCTTCCCGGCTGTGCAGAGCCAGCTCGACCCCAGCGTCTACCTCTATGACCCACCTGTGCCAGACTTCACCATCATGAGGATAGAGGTGAGTGGCGGCGGGGGCAACATCTTAGTGGCAGCAGGGATGACACCCCATCCCCCCCAACCCTTCTTGGAGCTGGGACTGGGACTCAAGCCGTGGCTCCCCTTCCCGTTGCAGATCCCCCCCACCATCAAGCTGTACCTCGTCTCTGCCGTGGACTCTGCCAGCATCTTGCTGGTGATCCAAGGGACGGCTGTGGGCACCTCCACGGCGGCGGCCTCCGAAATGACTCTGCGCCGCGGCTCCGTGCTCTTCATCTCTGCCAACGAGAGCATCTCCCTCCACCTCTCCTCGCCAGACGGGATGCTGCTCTTCCGCGCCTGCTGCCTCCTCTGAGCGGGACCCGGGACGTTCCCTCCGGCACTACACATTCGAGTAGATAGAAACTGGCCCTGGGGGAAGTCATCTCGCTTGGAAGTGTCCCCCTCCATCTATTAAACCCCCCCTTACCCCTCCCAAACAGCCCGTCCTCGATGCGTAGAGAGCAGTTCCACGAGTTGGCTCCTCGGACGTGGCACGGAGCAGAGCGAGAGCATCTCTCCCAGCTCGTTGGCCACGGCCCCTGTAGCATCACCTACTCTGGGTGCTCCTAATGCCGTATGGCGACTCCTTTTCTTGATCTCTCCCCTTCCTCCTCACCGAGGAGCAGCAGGGAGGCCTGAGGTGTGCACCCCTGAGGTCCTGAGCATCTCCGCCCGGCTTCTAGGAGCTGCTATTTCCCTTCCCAACCTCCCCCACCCCTGCAAATGTGATGCTGAGGCTTCCCGCTACTCCTGGGCTCTTCCCCGAGCCTGGCTGACAGCAGGGAGACCTCTGAGCCACGTCCCCCCTGCCCCAGGTGTAAAAGGAGGGGGGCTGCTTGGCAGGGTGACGGAGCCAGAGAGCCTCTGGTGCCGTAAATAAAGCAGTGACTTTGGCCTCTGTTGGTGAAGGGAGGAGGAGGATGGGGAGAAGCCATGGGGTCCGGAGGAAGGTTGGGGGCAACCCTAGTGTCCCCATCACCCTGCAGCAGCAGCAGCAGTCTAAGGAAACGGGGTGAAAAGCAATGAGGGCAACAGGATGGCTCTGAAAACGCGTTGGGGTGGGGAAGGAGCCCTTGAGTGTGGGGCTGCTGGGGGGAGCGGGGTTCAGCCTCCTGCCCCAGCATGGATTCCACGCTCCAAGTACCAAGAGTTGGTTTATTGAGTGCTTCCTTCAACAAGGAGAATACAAAAAGAACCCCAGAACAAACCAGTTCAGGTCTCTGGGCATCACACATGTAAATAAGGTTCCTTTCCGAGAAGCTGATTGTCCTCTACCTAAATAGAGCAGGACCCTGATTTAAGGCAGCATTTAAGGTTGGGGGCAGGTAGGCTCCCCAGTCACCCCAAATCTGTGCTCCCAGGCACCCATGTGGAGCTGGTACAGAGGAAAGAAGGGGCGGGGGGAGGGGGGGGCTGTGCTGCCCCTCACTTGCATCAGGGAGAACTGGAACAGAACGAGGAGCTCTGAACCCCAAACCCGATGGATTCAAGGGGTGGGTGGGGGGATCCCCTTGTGAGGCAGAACGCAGGGAGGTCCCAGCCCAAGCAGTGCTGGTGGATGGAAGAAATGCAGATGCTAAAAACTCAGCAGCCTGTTCCCCCCCCCCTCTGTTTGCGGGGTGTGTGGGGGGGGAGGCAGTGTGTGTCCCTCCTCCCCATCTTCTCCATGGGAGCAGCAATCTTTGGTTCAGGCCAGCCCATGCTACGGGAGCAGCAATTAATTGCAAGCAAACGAAGCAGCTCTCTGCCACCTCAGCCTCAGCCTGCCAGGCTGAAGGGGTGACTAAAGCCTAAATAAATAAATAAAGGGGTCACGGAGGGGGGGTTCCAGTCGGGGGGAGTTTGACCCCACCCTCCAGCACCTCTCAGTGAGGGAGGGCAAACCTGTGTCTGAGAACAGGCCTGATTAAAGGAGGAAAAGAGGAGGGCAGGGAAAAGTGAAGGGCATTTGGGGCCATGCCTCCAACCCCCTTCCTTCCCTTTATACCCCAGGGGCTCTGCCTCTCCTCCCTCCCAGGTCCCATCCAGGCCACCTAAAGTTCCCTGTGCCACCACTCCCTGCTACTGCTGAGCGTAAGAAGTCCTTTGGGGTCGGTCGGTTGGTTGGTGCTGCTCCCCATGAGTGGCATCGCAGCGTCACTCAGTCCTTGTGTCACCATCCTGGTGTGGGATGCAGACCACAGCAGCCATCCCACAGGACAAAGTGCTGGGTTGGGTTGGTTTTGGAGCTGTTCCTGCACGATCCCGGCCGAGCAGCGTCTACTGGATCACACAGGAGAGAGAATCCCCGAAACAACAAGGGCAGGAAGAAGAGGCAACGGGTTTCGGGGGGATGAGATCCAGATCTTCGTCATCGGGGACCTCGTCGAGGTGGTACCCATCCTGCAGCAGCTGCCTGCTCAGGTCCTGATTCACCTGCTGGGGAGGGCAGGTGGGACAAAAAAGAGACAGAAACTGGCCCAAATTCATCCCCGTTGGATTAAAAATTTAGGTGGGAGGGCTTGCAAAGGGCAGGGTGTAGAGACCCCGAGGTGCAACGGGGACAAGGGAACCCGTGGGGACCGCGCCGTCCCAGCCAAACCCCTGGACTTGCCTCGGCGGAGGAGTAGCCTGAGGAACATCTGGATCCCGGCTCCCCATCACTAAGAGAGGGAGGAAACGGGTCAGAGCTGGTCGGGAAGCGGTGTCTGAGCTTGGGATGCACACCTGGGCGCCTTGGTGGGGTGGGGAGGGGGGGTTCAAGGGAGCTGGCAGCGTCACCCCGAGGGATTTGTTAAATTTGGGACACTGGGAGTGTTTTGCTGCTCTAAAAGTGACAAAGTGAATCAGTGTTGTGCCCCCTCCCCCCCAAAAAAACCCCAGGAGGGTGAGCCTGAGACACCCCCCCACCCAAAACCCCACCCTATTCACCCGCTTCCCACCTGTCCGAGTCGAGGGAGACCAAGTTCTCATCCGGGGTCTGGCTGAGCGCTGTGTAGCCCTTGTTAAACTTCACTGACCTGCAGGAGAGCGGCGGGGGGTGCTTGGCAGGGGTGAAAATACAACCAGGGAGCCGAGGGACTGAGGAGCCAGGGCAGGAATCCCCATCCCCAACAGCCCTACGGCCACCACGACCTATGGATAAATTCCACCTAAGCTCTCGGCTAAATCCTTAACGCCAAGCCAGAGCCAGCAAAATAAAAAGCCCCAAACTCAGATTTTTAATCCTCCTGGTTTCCCCCCTACCCCCCCCAAAAAAAAAAAGAGGAAAAAAAACCCCCAAATTCCCCCAAAACCCTGGGATCAGACCTTTTAGCTGTCGGCTTGGGGTGGTGCGGCGAGGGTCCCCCCAGCAGCCCCTGCCTTCGCAATGCTGCCTTCGCCAGCTCGCGCTGCCGCTCTGGAAGCCAAAAGCACAGGGGCAGAGCTGGAAATACCCCGATGTCTGTATTTTGGGGTGGGGGAAAAGGGTCCTAAGGAGATCGCAGGGGGCACTGCAGCGTTTTGGGGGTTTATGTTGGGTTTTTAATGGGTTTTATCCCAGCAAAGGAATAACAAAGGCTTTTGGAGATTCCTGCCCCAGGTGAGAGGTGTGGGTGTCTCCCTGAATCCCGGTGAAAATCCTGGGAAGGCCAGGGAGCGTGGCTTACGGAGCTTGGCGTGAACAGAGGAGGGTTTGCTCATGAGGTACGGTCCCTTTTTCTCCACCACATCCGACACCCTGTTCGGCCTCTCGCTTTCAGCCCCGATCAGCTTAAAAAAGCAACACAGGGAAAGAAACCAGTTTAGCAGCATCTCTTTATGGGGATGAAGTACACCCCAGTCATCGGCTCCTCTTCCCCCAGGGCGATTTAATTAGCAGGCTCATCAAACAGAACATAAGGGGCAGGGAATTAGAGGGAACGGCTAAGGAAGAAGCATGGCTGAGGACCTGGGGTGGAGATAGGGGCAGGACCGGGATTAGGGTCAGCGTCTGGAGCCGGAATTAGCAGGGCAGAGACCTACAGGAGGGAGTAACACCCTGCGCAGGGAGCTGGGGCTGCAGAGCCAGCGGGATTAACCGGGCAAGTCCCCCAGATCCCCCTGTACGTGCTGTACCCCCCAGCCCCACACCCTGTGTATGTACCCCATACCATCCCCTATGCGCGCCCTACGCTGCTGCCTCATGCATGTACCCTATACCCCCCCACACACATACCCTATGCTGCCCCATCCCATCCCCATGCTGCACACACCCTGTAACACCCCCCCAGCCCTATATCCCCTATGGATATACTCTCTACTGCCCCATACAATGCCCCCCCAGCCTTATGCCCCCCATGCACATACTCTGTACAGCATACTCTGTACAGCCCATATATATATATATATATATATATACATACACGACATACACACCTCCCCACCCTACACTCCAACCCTCAACATATACACCCTGTAGACCCCTCGGCCCTATGACCCCTATGGATATACCCTATGCTGCCCCATACACCCCCCCAGCCCTATATCCCCTATACTGCTCTGTACAACCCCCCAAGCCTTATGTCCCCTTATGTCCCCTATACTGCCCCACAACCCCACCCCACAGCCCTATACCCCCTGTGTATATACCCCAACCCTCCATGAATGTACTCCATACACTGCCCCAGCCCTACACCTGCTAGGAATATACCCTATAGCACCCCAAATAACACATCTCCCAGCCCTATACAGCCCATACACACACCCCATACATCCCCCCCAGCCCTATACAGCCCATCCACACACCCCATACACTCCCCGAGCCCTATACAGCCCATCCACACACCCCATACACCCCCCAGCCCTATACAGCCCATACACACACCCCATACACCCCCCAGCCCTATACAACCCATACACACACCCCATATATCCGCTATATCCCCCAGGCATATACCCTCCCAGCCCCATACCCCCTATGGATATACCCTATACTGACCCCCATAGCCCAATACCCCCCCCACGCACACACCCCACACCCCACACCCCCATGCCCCCCACATCCCCCCGCTCACCCCGGCCCCTCACGTACCCCTGTCCCCCGCCGCCCGCCGGCTCTGCCCGCAGCGGGACCGCGATCTCCGCCGCCTCCCGTCGCCATGACCGCTCCGCGCCCCGCCCTCAGCTCTCCTCCACCAATGGGAACGCGAGGCGGCCGAGCCCAGCCAATGGGAAGCGGGGAGGTGGCGCGCCCCCTCGCCGCGCATGCGGGGCATGCTGGAGGCCGCCGGGGCCTCACCTACCCCCTTGGGACCCTGTTCCCAGCCTCCCTGAAAGCCCTTCCCCAGCCCGGGGACAGCCGGGCAAGGAGCCAACTCGGACCTGAGGAACCCCACATCGTACATCACCAAATACTCCCTCACAGGAAAGCTGCACAACAAGTGGGCGCTCTCCAGATGAGCTACAGACACAAGCACGTCCTGCTCCACCAGGGTCCTTCAAGCAGACACCAGGGTGACGTTGGGCACCTGTTCCCGTGGTGATCGCTCCGTCTTCTTCCTTCAGGCATTTACAGTACAGACTCCCAAGGTACTCGGCTAAACACTCCACCATTTAGTTTCCACACTCTTCATGTTGCTTTGATGTCAGGAAGGCTGCCAGCAAGCCACAGGCGTTTCAGTACCCGGGAAGCTGCGGCCTTGCCAACACCTTGAAGTCGCAGCCTCTGGCTCCGCCTGACCAAACTCACACCAGGATTTCCTGTGTGTTTCTTCATCAGTCTGGGAGATGCTGCTTTGCCTCACATCCGAGGTGGTTCGAGTTCTCCAAGGTGGGATAACTGCTGTCAGGGGATGACTTGAAGTCTCACCCTCTGGCTCCCCCTCACCGAACTCACACCAGGGTCTCCTGTTAGAGACAAGCCCGCTGAAATACCACGCTTGTATCTTCGGTGAAAGCCCATAGTTTCAAAAACAATCCAAATGACCAAATGTAAGACAGATCCCTAAGCTTTATAATCACCCAGATTAAAGTTACAGCTATTAAAGTGTGAGCTGACAGAGCCAGCATGATTTTAGATCCACAGGGAGGGAGGGAGTCCCAACACTGGCACCCAACCCAGGCTGGGGAATGGGAGGGAATAGAGGGACTGTGAAAACTACACTCCTGCTACCCCTTGCCAAATCACAGCCCAGAGCAAAGAGTAAGACTTACTCATTCACTGCTTGAGGAGTAACGGAAGCATATGCCAATAAAAGCATCAGAAATATCCCTGTGAAGGAACATGTTTACTCACTTCTAGTTGATTCTAGGAAGGCAGCAAACCCTTTCAGCTTCACAGCTTTAAGAGCAGAACCTGCGACAGGCAGGACAGAAAAGTACCAGGGCTCCACATGGGGATCCCCCCACCACACACACGCTTTGAACGCCCATCAGAAGAACTCCCTTCTGCCTGGATGTCGCTGAACACCCAACACTCGTTGTGGCCAGAGCATGTTTTGATGAGGTCAGCCCTTTGATAAGCTTTCCCCCACCATGACTGATCTACTGGAAAAACATGACACAGCCAGAAATGCCCAAATAAACACATGGCATGGCAGAGACAACTGAAAGCTTCAAGAATGGATTCCCTCCCGGTCTGGAAAGTAGTTACAGCACTCCCTTCAAATCTCCTGGGAGTATCAGGGCAGACATCCCAGCATTTGGTAAGGCTAAAGATAGAAAGGGGAGAGGAGCTGTGCTGGGTGGGGGGACGGGGCAGTCCAGCAGAGGCCATGAAGGGGCTGTAGAAATCGGAGAAATATGGGTGCACATCCAGGTTTGTGTGACCTTGTTTAAAGAGCATGGGGCCTGTGAGTATGATGAACAGAGATACTTCAGGTTTTACTCATTCTCACTTCTTTTATTACTAGGAATTTACTGCTATGCCTATTCTCTTCAAAAATAGTAATTAAGAAAAAAAAAATTAGTCCTGTATCTGCTGCAGATGGACCAATAAAACTCTGGAGTTTGACAGGCTCTTGAATCTCCTGGCTTTGTCCCCATCTGCAAGACGTGCGTTCCACCTGCTGCCCCCCTGTCTCAAGCCAACCAACTGTTGCTAAGCAAACACCCAATAAAGGTCTAGAGCAGCAACGGTTGTCAGGGACCTCTGGTGACCAAACAGTGACATCTCTGTCAGAGGGGCATCGCCTGAGTCGTCTGGGGAGTTCACCTCCAGACTCATCTGGGGAGATCACCTCCAGTCTCATCTGGGGAGATCACCTCCTGCCACGTCTGGGGAGATCACCTCCAGTCTCATCTGGGGAGATCACCTCCTGCCTCGTCTGGGGAGATCACCTCCAGCCTCGTCGGGGGAGATCACCTCCAGTCTCGTCTGGGGAGATCACCTCCAGTCTCATCTGGAGAGATCACCTCCAGCCTCGTCGGGGGAGATCACCTCCAGCCTCATCGAGGGAGATCACCTCCAGTCTTGTCTGGGGAGATCACCTCCTGTCTCGTCTGGGGAGATCACCTCCAGCCTCATCGGGGGAGATCACCTCCTGTCTCGTCGGGGGAGATCACCTCCAGCCTCGTCGGGGGAGATCACCTCCAGCCTCATCGAGGGAGATCACCTCGAACAGGTCACAAGCAACAGTGTCCAGGTAGGTTTTGAATCCCTCCAGAGAAGGAGACTCCCCAACCTCCCTGGGCAGCCTGGGAGGAATTTCCTTTTCTTCTTCATTTCTTAAGTCTTCTCTTTGATGGCTCAGCCAGGTGATGGTAGAGATGGTAAGCTGGTATTTACTCAGTCTTCCCTTTCTCCAGACTTTATCCTGCCTCCCGGGTCTGGGACTCCTGAGGGCCCCTTCTAGACGGGTGGATCCTGTCCCTCTCCAACAGGCTGGAGTCACCAAAGAACATCCCCTTGTCATCAAAGCCAAACCCCTGGCCTTAGTACCAGCCGTGTAGCCAGGAGTTGAGAGATGTGAGATTTCCCAGCCTGTTCAGAAAAAGGAGGAAAAGCAAACTTGTTTTCCACTGGAGCCCCCAGGCCTTTCTAGTCTTCCTTGACTCTGCCTGGTGAAAGTGTTTCAAGTATAAAGGTGAAGTAAGGTGAAATCCAGAAGTCCATTGGTACGAAATGTCCAGATATCCCCAGTCTTAGGTAGGAACTTGTTGTGTGCTCTGTGGTAGGGACATGAATTTAAGGAGGGGCTGGAAAACAACCCTGTTGGTGCTCATAGAAACACCTTCAGGCATTTATGAAACTTCAGCCTTTGTGTTACTTTCCCAGTGATGATTGTAAGGTGCTTTCTTGTTTCTCCTCCTAGCTATAATCGCTGAGGCTGTGCAAAAATGGCTGGGCACTTCCACAAAATCCTGCTGTGTGCCATACCTGGGGTGCTGGCACTTGTTGGCTGCTGGTGGCTATATTCCCAAAGGAAAAAGAATGCCATCTCTAGTCGGGAAGAAGAAGAAACAGCTGCTGAAGAGCAGCAGGAGGAAGCCCCAGCACCAAGTGCTGAGGCGAGAGAGGCAGCCAAACCCATGGATTTTGTGGGCAGTAGCTGTGCCATGCAGAAGATGGTGACAGGCCAGAGCTCAAAGCCTGAAGTAATCTCCACCATGCCCGACTTGGTTAGCTCGCAAATAGAGATCCCGAAGGTAAGCAGCCGCTGGCCTGCTCGCACATCCTGCCCTGCGCTCCGTACCCATCTCCTGGTTCTTCCAGGCTGGTGCTGGCTCAGTGCCATCCCAGGGAGATCAACAGCAAATAACAAGGACTGAAGCATTTCGTGTAGCATTAGACTCAACAGGGGTGAAGAGCCAGTCCCAGCTGTAAGCAAGAGGCGTCTCAGGGCTGCGCCCAGTGTAACGCTGGTTGTCTGGTTCGTTGTTCCCTGTTATCTTCCATCCCTGTCCGTTAGTCCAACACTTTGAAAGCATGCAGAAGGCTTTGAGGGTACACAGTTATGAAGCACTGGCGATAAGCTGATTGAGTTTTTTCTTTGCACTATGTAGGAGGGTTATGTTTTGACTGCCTGCCTAAAGCCTTCCTCACAGACTGAGTGCTCAGCTAGTCCGTGGAGCTGCTGTGTCTCCGTCTTTATAGCCAGCCTTCTTTTGTGCTGAGACAGAGGCTGTCAGTCTTTAGGCCTCTGTTCATGCCTTCTTTTTATGTAGCTAATGTTACTTTGTGTAGGATTAGCCATGCTGACTGGGGGCCAATGCTTCTGCTCTTGGATCTGATCTCTGAGAGTAAGCAGTGACAGGTGCCAGCGGAAGAGTAGAAGGGACAGGGCTTGCAGAGACACCTCTGCGTCCCCTGGCCCAGCTGGCCAGGCAGTCTGTGCTCTAAGGGTTCTCAGGGCCTGCTTTACTCTCCTGTGAATGTGTCTACTCCCTAATCTAATGAGCTGCTTTAAAAAATGCTAAAACTTGCCATTTCATACTGGAATGAAAAGTGCATGTACTATGGTTAAAGAACAAAGCGGTGGGAGAGGATGTGACTTGACAGTAACCTTGGTGATGACAGTGACCTTTACCAGGCCTGGTTTTGTCCCGTTGGCCCTTTGTGTCCTTCTCCAAGGTGTGAATATGTGTCTATGAAAATGAGCGGTATTTACTGGCCTGTATCTACCTTGACTTATCCCAGACCAGCTCTGCACTGGTCCAGCATCACCTTTACTTATCCTGCCTGGCCCTGCGCTACAGGACCTGGGCACGTGGGTGAAATAAACCCCAGCAAGGAGTATGGTTTGACCTCCATTCCTCCTCTTGACTGCTGCTTTCCTCTCTTTCACAAAGGCTTTAGGTGGCCGCTTGATTGGCAAACGAGGAAAATTCATTAACTTCTTAAAGCAAGTAACTGGGGCCAAAATCTGTGTCTTCTCACCACCTCATTTGCTTGACACTCAAGTCTGTCACATTGAAGGTAAGCAAAACATCTGTGTGTGTGGTCTATATGTAGCTCGGGGGCCTGAATGAGATGGGCAAGGAATGAAACAGCAGGTATCCATAAATGTAAGTCTTGCCTGTGAAGGATGTTACATTAATTGTGGGTGAAGGATACCTGTCAGTGAACTGGGTTCATCCTGGAAGCTAAAGCAGTTGCAAGTGGGGCCTGGAGGTCTTGAGTGTCTCATGTTGGTCTGATAGCCACCTGCACGGCCGGTCTATGGAACCTGAAGCTGTTGAAGTAGTGCAGGCCACTTTTGGCAGCTCTGTTTCTTCACAGGGTGGGGGGTGTCCTCAGCATGGTTGTGCTACAGACTTTCTACGGGACATTTGTCTTCCAGGCTTCTCTCAGCAAGTAGAAAAAGCACTGGGACTGATTGACCAGAAGTTCAGAAGTCTGCACCTCACCACCGCCTACGTTCCACCTCCACCAGCACCAGCACCACCGACTCGTGTTCTCCCGGAGACTTGCTGGGTAAGTCCCAGCTTTCTGGCTGCGCTGGTGTCGCAGTACGCTCGATGCAGGTGGCTGGTTCACAGCAGCCCTCACAGCCAGGCTGGTTTTGTGTAGCTCGCTCTTGGCTGGCTTGTGTCACTGTAACGGGGCAGACTGATCTTGCTGTTGGAAGGTGGGCCTTGCCCCAAGTCTGATGTCCTTGAGAGCAGCACGGAGGAGCTTTATGCTCCTGATCCAGAGCAGACTTTGGAAGTCAAATACTGGAGTGGCAGGACTTTTGCACCCATGGCTCTCTCTCATCCTCAGACCACGCTGGCAGAACACGGAGTGGCTGTGAATGAAGCTTGTGTTGCAGTGAACACTAACAAGAGTTTCTTTCTTCCACGTGACAGCTGTACCTCCCAGAGGGAGTTCCCGTAGAAGTGGTCGTGACAAACCAAGTCGATGCTGGCCACGTGTTTTTACAGCAGCATACACACCCCACTTTCTATGAGCTGCATAGACTAGAGCAGCAGATGAATGCCTGCTACTCTCAGCCGGATATTCCCACCCTGCCAGCTCTGGTAGAAGGCAAGTAACTCAACTGCTCACACGCTGTTTGCTTGAGGAACCTGTAGGGTCTTGCAGAAGCCTGATGCCCCTGAGCACGGCAGTGGCACACAGACTTGAGAGTCCAAGGCAGCTCTGCTGCGTCGCAGCTGCAGGCGGGTCTGATGGAGGGGCAGGCGTGTGGGAGGGAGATGGGAGCAGCAGAAGGGATGCTGTTGGTTCTCAGGAGGTCGCTGCGCAGCGCGGCTGATCCGCTCGTTACTGGGCATCCGCTCACCGCGAGCTCTTCTGCTTTGCAGTTGGTACGATCTGCGCGGCTCCGGCTCTGGATGGGGCGTGGTTACGGGCTCAAGTTAATTGGCGCTTTGAAGAGACGGGTGAAGTGGAGCTCCGCTACGTGGACTACGGAGGCTATGACATAGTGAAGATCCACCAGCTCAGGAAGATCAGGTCTGTAGCTCCTCTGCTGCTGCCGCTTGGATTGCTGGCAGCGTGGTCTGGGCTTTTGGAGTGTTAATACTTCTAAACTGAATTCCTGCTAAAGCAATTGATTCATTGCTGTAACCTTCAACAACACAGGAGTAACTTAAATCCAACTTCTTTGGGTTTATTCCCTTTTCTTTCAGGTCTGACTTCTTATCGCTGCCTTTCCAAGCAGCGGAAGTTTTACTGGATAACGTGGTCCCGCTGGCAGGTAACGGAGCTCTCGAGATGTACCCTGGTGGTGCTCTGGCAGGTTTCCTGGGTGCCAGCTGTGTACAAGCCTTGGTTCTGTCTCAGCCTTCTCCCTCCCCTTGTGAGCGCAGCCTCTAAAAGGACTGAAGGCTTGAAAAATGTATTTTCTTCTAAATGTGCGAGCGTGGCACAACCTGTCAGGCTCCAGGGGAGAGATGGGGAAGGGCCAGGCTTTCCCCTGTGTGGGAGGAGAGAAGGAATGACTTTACTGAAGAGTAGGTTGGCAGGACTGGCAGGGTATAGGTGAAGTAGCTGGAGCTACTCTGCCACCTTCTGTCCCGCAGGAGTTACCAAGGCAAACTTAGCTTTTAATCTGCTAGACAAACGCCTGAGATTTTCCTACTAGTCAGAGTCAAAACAGCAATGGCAGCTCAAAGGTACTGCAGAAGTCTGCTCTTCTGTCTTTCAAGCCTCCTAATTCATCAGCCACTGGTGTTCACATGCAGGTGGCTTTAGAAAGCGCTCGGTCCTTTCCCGTCAGCAGCACAGCAGGGATGATACTTGTGTGACCTCCAGCTTGATAGGCTGGGTCCAGCAAATGCCTCCAGCGGTGGCAGGGGAGGGTTCTCTGGCTGGGCTGCTGTCAGAGGTCAGGCAGGGCTGGTTGCATAGTCCCTCCTGGCCTGTAAAGCCTGGCACCATCTCACCTGCTGTCTCCCGCTCTGCTCTCTCCACAGATGAGGATCACTTCTCATTCCAAGCGGACGCCGCCATGCTGGAGATGACCAGAGGCAGAGTCCTGATGGCACAGGTCAGTGGGAGCTGTCTGGGAAAGCCTTGCTGCTGCTTTGAGTGCTGCTGTTGTCCCCTCTCCCCCAGCATCCTGTGTGTGCCCCAGGCCAGAACAAAGGCCCAGCTTGGACGCCTGGCTGCTGGGCAGGGCTCTCGTGGAAAAACCTTGGTGCTGAGACCTTCCTTGTGCAGCATGGGCAGTGCAGTGGCTGACGTTGGCCGTGCCAACTCTGTGGCTCAGGGCAGGGCACTGCTGAGAATCCCTCACACTCACAACCAGGACTGGTGTCTGTCTGCACGCTGATGTCACTCTGTCTTTTCCAGGTCACAAATTATGACAGCGTATCAGGTCTGCCACTGGTAGAGCTCTGGAACTTGATGGGAGATGAGGTGCGTCTGGCCACATGCCTGTTTTTTCAACACTGTTAGAGTTGATGATGATGATGATGCAGACTGTTGATTAGCAACTGGCTGATGGTTCTTCCCAGTGGCTTGTTCACCTTTCTACTTCTTTTCCCTCCCTTTAGATGCTGTCAGTGAACAGAGCTTTGGTAGAAAGAGGACTGGCTCAGCAGCTTGACTACTAGCAATGCCCTGGATGCCTTGACACTTATTTCTGTAAATAAATCTTATTTTGCACTGTTACAATTTGGTTTGGCAAGTTCTTAATAGAAAACGTTCTCATACCAGTGTGTGGAGTTTTGCTGGTCTGTTCAAACCTGGTTCATAGAGAGCACAGCTCATCATTACATGGTGTCTGGGTCATACAAGACCCCGAGATATTTCATGGGATGAACGTGCACTATGTTATTATGGCTTAGACACACTAGGAATAAAAAAAAACCAAACCAACTACTAAAAACCTACTAAATACAGACTGGTCCTAATGTGAGTTACATGGCCAGCGAGACACAGATGATGAGCAGTTTGTTGCTGCTTAGAAACGTCAAGTCATCAGTTTCCACACAGCATCCTTAAGCTCCTGACTCAGCACCCACCATCCCCAGTGCTCCCTGCACTCACCGTGGGCTTCTGGCAGCACTGACTGGCCTTTGGGGCTTCTCCATGAGCCACTTCAACTTGCCAACAGACACGTCAAAGCGGCTCTCTGCTGCCTTAGCAAGCAGTACCAGGTCCAGGCCCCTATAGGAACCCAAACCAGGGACACAACACCACCTCTGGGAGCACAGACAAGCTGCAGAGCACAAAAGGGGCACACTAGATCCAATTTGGGAGCAGCAACCAGCCAGCGGTGAGCCACCCAGCCACTCAGTTCAGCCACCCTTGGGCGCTGTGCACGCTTCCCTGGCACAGTCTGGCCAACTGTCTGCCAGGTGATCAAACATTCCCTCACCATGGAAATCCCAGTCCAGTAATAATGGAACCTGCTGTAAACGCACCAGACCTGCTGCAAGCCCACCAGAGACCCTTCAAGTATCACCTCAGCTTCCAGAACCTACTGCTATGCTGTGACCGCCCATTTAGAACTGTTTTAACAGACGTCTTCCTAAAGCGCCACACACACAAACTGTTGCACACACAAAGGCACCGTGACAAGCCACAGAAAGTGCCACACACAGCCTGGTGTCCCCAGCACAGCTTCAAGCCCCGTTTTGGCTGTGCCCATCCCCTGGCCTCGGGCCAGAGCCTGGGCTGCTCTGAGCTTTGTGTCCAGCTGCTCTGGGTGAGTGGGAACACCATGGCCTCTCTTCACGTCTGTCTGGCCAGGAATGGAGTATCATTCACCCAAAGCAGGCTTTTTGCTGGGAACTGACAGAATAAAACCAGAAAACAAAAACAGCTAATTCTGTAAAATAAGCATTTCTGTCACAGAAACAATCAGGAAGCATTTCTACCTGCCAAGAGTATAAAGGATTAGCACCATAAGTCATGTCAGGCCTTATGCTGCACAGAACTGGAGACTTCAGGCTGCTTTTCAGAAGGTATTTTTTGAACACACCCTGCTTTAATGCCACTAAGCTAACATCCAGACAAGGCCTACTCTCAAACTTGTAAATGGGGGATAAGCTATAATTAATGGTCACCAAAAAAGAAAAAAAAGAAGTCCCAATTCAACCAGTTCAACACCCTGCAAATTCAGCAGAGAAAAACCTGCTTACAAGGCCATTACAGCATGAGGAGCCTCCTGCCTTAGCACTCCCTATTTCACATACTTAATTTTATAGGTGATCATCTTTGCAAACAGCAACAAAACATATTCTAAGCTCTCAGCAATGACCAACAGTGTATGTGTTTCCAGAAAGTACAGGATCAGCTGAAAAAAAATGACCCAATAGGCATTTCTGAAACCAACAGCTGAGAAGGGAACAGGGACCACTCGGGGCCAGGCTTCAAAATTTGGCTTTTGAAAGACAGAGCTGGACTTCAGCCAGGGCAATACAAAGAATTAATGGCCCAAGCCCCTCCCCAGGGGCCAAGCTCCACTTAGCTTTGCCAACTGCTGTAAACAAGACATGGTACCCTGGGCTTAGAAAGCTCAAGGAGGACTCGGTATGCAAAAAACATCTGGGAATGGCTCTTCCTCGGCACTGCCTTCTGGGCACTGCCTTCCAGGACTGGTTAAGATCAGGGATTACATAATACCAAAAAAAAAGGTCCCTGTTCCCCTGGGGCAAAGGAAGGCTTAACCCTCAAACACCATGGCCACTCTTCACACCCGTCTGCCCAGGAATGGAGTATCGTTCACCCAAAACAGGCTTTTTGCTGGGAACTGGCTGCCTTCTAGAGGGTCCCATCTCCAGCACGGTGTGAGGCAAAAAGCGGGGAGCTCCGTGGCATGTCCCCTTGCTGGGGTGGGTGTGAGGCAGGGCTGGGGCCTGCTCCCTGCGGCTCCTTCCTTGGCTGCCTCAGGCAGTGGGTCCCCTGGCCACGGCAGGACAGTGGCCATGGCTGTGGCCTGTGCAACATGGACACGGCCCGGCCCAGGCCCAGGCCCTGCCCAGCACTGTGGGATGGTCAAACCTGAGAAGGGGCCCAGCTTCCCCTCAGACCCTGCCCGACACCCCCCAACACAGACAGATACACAGCAGGGGCTATGTACAACAGCCATTTAATATTTTCATAAATATCTGTATATGTACAGATATACAGGTAGAGAGGGGACAAACCCACAGAATAAATAACAGCAGGGGGAGGGGTACAGGGCCGGGCAGGCAGAGCCTCAGTGGAGAGTCGGGGCCGTGCTGGAGGAGTTCAGGATGCGGGAGCTGCTCTTACACCCAGAAGCCTTTGTAAGTTCACACTGTGGAAGGAAGCAGCAGGACATGGGATGAGGGAGCTCCAGGCCAGGCAGCTCCTGCGCTGCTGGTTGGGCTCCCACCCCAGGACAGGACAGGAAAGCAATGGCAGGAGTAGCTGAGAGAACCAGGAGCCCTCAGAGGCAGGGGAACCTGTTGCCCCAAGAGCTCTGGCTGGGGGCTGCATCCCTTCCTCCTGCAGCAGAGCCTGGGAAGCACCGTGGGATCTGTGGGAAGCCACAGCACTGCCCTGGGTGAGGGGAAGTGGGAGGACAGAGAGCCATGCCCGTGCTGGGCAAACCTCAGCCCCCTGCCCCGAGGCTGTGGGGCAGGGCATCGCCCCCCACAAGGGATGCTTTAGGGTGCCAGAGGGGAAGGGCAGAGGGAGGGGGATGGACCTCCAGCAGCCTGAGTGAGCCAGGCCCATCCCACAGCAGAGCTCCCCAGCCACCGCTCACTCCAGGGAAAGGAGAAGGGGGCCAGGGTCCCTTTGCAGGCTGAGAGGGGGCCAGCAAGCAGCACATGTCTGCGTAGGTAGGGGGACAAGGCTTCCCCTCAGGGGGTCTTCACAGCTTCACAGCTTTAAGAGCAGAACCTGCGACAGGCAGGACAGAAAAGTACCAGGGCTCCACATGGGGATTCCCCCACCACACACACGCTTTGAACGCCCATCAGAAGAACTCCCTTCTGCCTGGATGTCGCTGAACACCCAACACTCGTTGTGGCCAGAGCATGTTTTGATGAGGTCAGCCCTTTGATAAGCTTTCCCCCACCATGACTGATCTACTGGAAAAACATGACACAGCCAGAAATGCCCAAATAAACACATGGCATGGCAGAGACAACTGAAAGCTTCAAGAATGGATTCCCTCCCGGTCTGGAAAGTAGTTACAGCACTCCCTTCAAATCTCCTGAGAGTATCAGGTCAGACATCCCAGCATTTGGTAAGGCTAAAGATAGAAAGGGGAGAGGAGCTGTGCTGGGTGGGGTGACAGGGCAGTCCAGCAGAGGCCATGAAGGGGCTGTAGAAATCGGAGAAATATGGGTGCACATCCAGGTTTGTGTGACCTTGTTTAAAGAGCATGGGGCCTGTGAGTATGATGAACAGAGATACTTCAGGTTTTACTCATTCTCACTTCTTTTATTACTAGGAATTTACTGCTATGCCTATTCTCTTCAAAAATAGTAATTAAGAAAAAAAAATTAGTCCTGTATCTGCTGCAGATGGACCAATAAAACTCTGGAGTTTGACAGGATCTTGAATCTCCTGGCTTTGTCCCCATCTGCAAGACGTGCGTTCCACCTGCTGCCCCCCTGTCTCAAGCCAACCAACTGTTGCTAAGCAAACACCCAATAAAGGTCTAGAGCAGCAACGGTTGTCAGGGACCTCTTGTGACCAAACAGTGACATCTCTGTCAGAGGGGCATGGCCTGAGTCGTCGGGGGAGCTCACCTCCAGTCTCATCTGGGGAGCTCACCTCCTGCCTTGTCTGGAGAGATCACCTCCTGCCTCGTCTGGGGAGATCACCTCCTGTCTCATCTGGAGAGATCACCTCCAGTCTCATCTGGAGAGATCACCTCCAGCCTCGTCTGGAGAGATCACCTCCAGCCTCGTCTGGGGAGATCACCTCCTGTCTCATCTGGGGAGATCACCTCCTGTCTCGTCAGGGGAGATCACCTCCAGTCTCATCTGGGGAGATCACCTCCTGCCACGTCTGGGGAGATCACCTCCAGCCTCGTCGGGGGAGATCACCTCCTGTCTCGTCAGGGGAGATCACCTCCAGTCTCATCTGGAGAGATCACCTCCAGCCTCGTCTGGGGAGATCACCTCCAGCCTCGTCTGGGGAGATCACCTCCAGCCTCATCGAGGGAGATCACCTCCAGTCTCATCTGGAGAGATCACCTCCAGTCTCGTCGGGGGAGATCACCTCCAGTCTCGTCTGGGGAGATCACCTCCAGTCTCATCTGGAGAGATCACCTCCAGCCTCGTCGGGGGAGATCACCTCCAGTCTCGTCTGGGGAGATCACCTCCAGTCTCGTCTGGGGAGATCACCTCCAGCCTCATTGAGGGAGATCACCTCCAGCCTCGTCGGGGGAGATCACCTCCAGTCTCGTCTGGGGAGATCACCTCCAGCCTCGTCGGGGGAGATCACCTCCTGTCTCGTCTGGGGAGATCACCTCGAACAGGTCACAAGCAACAGTGTCCAGGTAGGTTTTGAATCCCTCCAGAGAAGGAGACTCCCCAACCTCCCTGGGCAGCCTGGGAGGAATTTCCTTTTCTTCTTCATTTCTTAAGTCTTCTCTTTGATGGCTCAGCCAGGTGATGGTAGAGATGGTAAGCTGGTATTTACTCCGTCTTCCCTTTCTCCAGACTTTATCCTGCCTCCTGGGTCTGGGCTTCCTGAGGGCTCCTTCTAGACGGGTGGATCCTGTCCCTCTCCAACAGGCTGGAGTCACCAAAGAACATCCCCTTGTCATCAAAGCCAAACCCCTGGCCTTAGTACCAGCCGTGTAGCCAGGAGTTGAGAGATGTGAGATTTCCCAGCCTGTTCAGAAAAAGGAGGAAAAGCAAACTTGTTTTCCACTGGAGCCCCCAGGCCTTTCTAGTCTTCCTTGACTCTGCCTGGTGAAAGTGTTTCAAGTATAAAGGTGAAGGTGAAATCCAGAAGTCCATTGGTACGAAATGTCCAGATATCCCCAGTCTTAGGTAGGAACTTGTTGTGTGCTCTGTGGTAGGGACATGAATTTAAGGAGGGGCTGGAAAACAACCCTGTTGGTGCTCATAGAAACACCTTCAGGCATTTATGAAACTTCAGCCTTTGTGTTACTTTCCCAGTGATGATTGTAAGGTGCTTTCTTGTTTCTCCTCCTAGCTATAATCGCTGAGGCTGTGCAAAAATGGCTGGGCACTTCCACAAAATCCTGCTGTGTGCCATACCTGGGGTGCTGGCACTTGTTGGCTGCTGGTGGCTATATTCCCAAAGGAAAAAGAATGCCATCTCTAGTCGGGAAGAAGAAGAAACAGCTGCTGAAGAGCAGCAGGAGGAAGCCCCAGCACCAAGTGCTGAGGCGAGAGAGGCAGCCAAACCCATGGATTTTGTGGGCAGTAGCTGTGCCATGCAGAAGATGGTGACAGGCCAGAGCTCAAAGCCTGAAGTAATCTCCACCATGCCCGACTTGGTTAGCTCGCAAATAGAGATCCCGAAGGTAAGCAGCCGCTGGCCTGCTCGCACATCCTGCCCTGCGCTCCGTACCCATCTCCTGGTTCTTCCAGGCTGGTGCTGGCTCAGTGCCATCCCAGGGAGATCAACAGCAAATAACAAGGACTGAAGCATTTTGTGTAGCATTAGACTCAACAGGGGTGAAGAGCCAGTCCCAGCTGTAAGCAAGAGGCGTCTCAGGGCTGCGCCCAGTGTAGCGCTGGTTGTCTGGTTCGTTGTTCCCTGTTATCTTCCATCCCTGTCCGTTAGTCCAACACTTTGAAAGCACACAGAAGGCTTTGAGGGTACACAGTTATGAAGCACTGGCGATAAGCTGATTGAGTTTTTTCTTTGCACTATGTAGGAGGGTTATGTTTTGACTGCCTGCCTAAAGCCTTCCTCACAGACTGAGTGCTCAGCTAGTCCGTGGAGCTGCTGTGTCTCCGTCTTTATAGCCAGCCTTCTTTTGTGCTGAGACAGAGGCTGTCAGTCTTTAGGCCTCTGTTCATGCCTTCTTGCTATGTAGCTAATGTTACTTTGTGTAGGATTAGCCATGCTGACTGGGGGCCAATGCTTCTGCTCTTGGATCTGATCTCTGAGAGTAAGCAGTGACAGGTGCCAGCGGAAGAGTAGAAGGGACAGGGCTTGCAGAGACACCTCTGCGTCCCCTGGCCCAGCTGGCCAGGCAGTCTGTGCTCTAAGGGTTCTCAGGGCCTGCTTTACTCTCCTGTGAATGTGTCTACTCCCTAATCTAATGAGCTGCTTTAAAAAATGCTAAAACTTGCCATTTCATACTGGAATGAAAAGTGCATGTACTATGGTTAAAGAACAAAGCGGTGGGAGAGGATGTGACTTGACAGTAACCTTGGTGATGACAGTGACCTTTACCAGGCCTGGTTTTGTCCCGTTGGCCCTTTGTGTCCTTCTCCAAGGTGTGAATATGTGTCTATGAAAATGAGCGGTATTTACTGGCCTGTATCTACCTTGACTTATCCCAGACCAGCTCTGCACTGGTCCAGCATCACCTTTACTTATCCTGCCTGGCCCTGCGCTACAGGACCTGGGCACGTGGGTGAAATAAACCCCAGCAAGGAGTATGGTTTGACCTCCATTCCTCCTCTTGACTGCTGCTTTCCTCTCTTTCACAAAGGCTTTAGGTGGCCGCTTGATTGGCAAACGAGGAAAATTCATTAACTTCTTAAAGCAAGTAACTGGGGCCAAAATCTGTGTCTTCTCACCACCTCATTTGCTTGACACTCAAGTCTGTCACATTGAAGGTAAGCAAAACATCTGTGTGTGTGGTCTAATATGTAGCTCGGGGGCCTGAATGAGATGGGCAAGGAATTAAACAGCAGGTATCCATAAATGTAAGTCTTGCCTGTGAAGGATGTTACATTAATTGTGGGTGAAGGATACCTGTCAGTGAACTGGGTTCATCCTGGAAGCTAAAGCAGTTGCAAGTGGGGCCTGGAGGTCTTGAGTGTCTCACGTTGGTCTGATAGCCACCTGCACGGCCGGTCTATGGAACCTGAAGCTGTTGAAGTAGTGCAGGCCACTTTTGGCAGCTCTGTTTCTTCACGGGGTGGGGGGTGTCCTCAGCATAGTTGTGCTACAGACTTTCTACGGGACATTTGTCTTCCAGGCTTCTCTCAGCAAGTAGAAAAAGCACTGGGCCTGATCGACCAGAAGTTCAGAAGTCTGCACCTCACCACCGCCTACGTTCCACCTCCACCAGCACCAGCACCACCGACTCGTGTTCTCCCGGAGACTTGCTGGGTAAGTCCCAGCTTTCTGGCTGCGCTGATGTCGCAGTACGCTCGATGCAGGTGGCTGGTTCACAGCAGCCCTCACAGCCAGGCTGGTTTTGTGTAGCTCGCTCTTGGCTGGCTTGTGTCACTGTAACGGGGCAGACTGATCTTGCTGTTGGAAGGTGGGCCTTGCCCCAAGTCTGATGTCCTTGAGAGCAGCACGGAGGAGCTTTATGCTCCTGATCCAGAGCAGACTTTGGAAGTCAAATACTGGAGTGGCAGGACTTTTGCACCCATGGCTCTCTCTCATCCTCAGACCACGCTGGCAGAACACGGAGTGGCTGTGAATGAAGCTTGTGTTGCAGTGAACACTAACAAGAGTTTCTTTCTTCCACGTGACAGCTGTACCTCCCAGAGGGAGTTCCCGTAGAAGTGGTCGTGACAAACCAAGTCGATGCTGGCCACGTGTTTTTACAGCAGCATACACACCCCACTTTCTATGAGCTGCATAGACTAGAGCAGCAGATGAATGCCTGCTACTCTCAGCCGGATATTCCCACCCTGCCAGCTCTGGTAGAAGGCAAGTAACTCAACTGCTCACACGCTGTTTGCTTGAGGAACCTGTAGGGTCTTGCAGAAGCCTGATGCCCCTGAGCACGGCAGTGGCACACAGACTTGAGAGTCCAAGGCAGCTCTGCTGCGTCGCAGCTGCAGGCGGGTCTGATGGAGGGGCAGGGGTGTGGGAGGGAGATGGGAGCAGCAGAGGGGATGCTGTTGGTTCTCAGGAGGTCGCTGCGCAGCGCGGCTGATCCGCTCGTTTCTGGGCATCCGCTCACCCCGAGCTCTTCTGCTTTGCAGTTGGTACGATCTGCGCGGCTCCGGCTCTGGATGGGGCGTGGTTACGGGCTCAAGTTAATTGGCGCTTTGAAGAGACGGGTGAAGTGGAGCTCCGCTACGTGGACTACGGAGGCTATGACATAGTGAAGATCCACCAGCTCAGAAAGATCAGGTCTGTAGCTCCTCTGCTGCTGCCGCTTGGATTGCTGGCAGCGTGGTCTGGGCTTTTGGAGTGTCAATACTTCTAAACTGAATTCCTGCTAAAGCAATTGATTCATTGCTGTAGCCTTCAACAACACAGGAGTAACTTCAATCCAACTTCTTTGGGTTTATTCCCTTTTCTTTCAGGTCTGACTTCTTATCGCTGCCTTTCCAAGCAGCGGAAGTTTTACTGGATAACGTGGTCCCGCTGGCAGGTAACGGAGCTCTCGAGATGTACCCTGGTGGTGCTCTGGCAGGTTTCCTGGGTGCCAGCTGTGTACCAGCCTTGGTTCTGTCTCAGCCTTCTCCCTCCCCTTGCGAGCGCAGCCTCTAAAAGGACTGAAGGCTTGAAAAATGTATTTTCTTCTAAATGTGCGAGCGTGGCACAACCTTTCAGGCTCCAGGGGAGAGATGGGGAAGGGCCAGGCTTTCTCCTGTGTGGGAGGAGAGAAGGAATGACTTTACTGAAGAGTAGGTTGGCAGGACTGGCAGGGTATAGGTGAAGTAGCTGGAGCTACTCTGCCACCTTCTGTCCCGCAGGAGTTACCAAGGCAAACTTAGCTTTTAATCTGCTAGACAAACGCCTGAGATTTTCCTACTAGTCAGAGTCAAAACAGCAATGGCAGCTCAAAGGTACTGCAGAAGTCTGCTCTTCTGTCTTTCAAGCCTCCTAATTCATCAGCCACTGGTGTTCACATGCAGGTGGCTTTAGAAAGCGCTCGGTCCTTTCCCTTCAGCAGCACAGCAGGGATAATACTTGTGTGACCTCCAGCTTGATAGGCTGGGTCCAGCAAATGCCTCCAGCGGTGGCAGGGGAGGGTTCTCTGGCTGGGCTGCTGTCAGAGGTCAGGCAGGGCTGGTTGCATAGTCCCTCCTGGCCTCTAAAGCCTGGCACCATCTCACCTGCTGTCTCCCGCTCTGCTCTCTCCACAGATGAGGATCACTTCTCATTCCAAGCGGACGCCGCCATGCTGGAGATGACCAGAGGCAGAGTCCTGATGGCACAGGTCAGTGGGAGCTGTCTGGGAAAGCCTTGCTGCTGCTTTGAGTGCTGCTGTTGTCCCCTCTCCCCCAGCATCCTGTGTATGCCCCAGGCCAGAACAAAGGCCCAGCTTGGACGCCTGGCTGCTGGGCAGGGCTCTTGTGGAAAAACCTTGGTGCTGAGACCTTCCTTGTGCAGCACGGGCAGTGCAGTGGCTGACGTTGGCCGTGCCAACTCTGTGGCTCAGGGCAGGGCACTGCTGAGAATCCCTCACACTCACAACCAGGACTGGTGTCTGTCTGCACACTGATGTCACTCTGTCTTTTCCAGGTCACAAATTATGACAGCGTATCAGGTCTGCCACTGGTAGAGCTCTGGAACTTGATGGGAGATGAGGTGCGTCTGGCCACATGCCTGTTTCTTCAACGCTGTTAGAGTTGATGATGATGATGATGCAGACTGTTGATTAGCAACTGGCTGATAGTTCTTCCCAGTGGCTTGTTCACCTTTCTACTTCTTTTCCCTCCCTTTAGATGCTGTCAGTGAACAGAGCTTTGGTAGAAAGAGGACTGGCTCAGCAGCTTGACTACTAGCAATGCCCTGGATGCCTTCACACATATTTCTGTAAATAAATCTTATTTTGCACTGTTACAATTTGGTTTGGCAAGTTCTTAATAGAAAACGTTCTCATACCAGTGTGTGGAGTTTTGCTGGTCTGTTCAAACGTGGTTCATAGAGAGCACAGCTCATCATTACACCGTGTCTGGGTCACACAAGACCCCGAGATATTTCATGGGATGAACGTGCACCATGTCTGGCAGAGTCTGGCCAACTGTCTGCCAGGTGATCCTCACCATGGAAATCCCAGTCCAGTAATAATGGAACCTGCTGTAAACCCACCAGACCTGCTGCAAGCCCACCAGAGACCCCTCAAGTATCACCTCAGCTTCCAGAACCTACTGCTATGCTGTGACCGCCCATTTAGAACTGTTTTAACAGACATCTTCCTAAAGCGCCACACACACAAACTGTTGCACACACAAAGGCACCGTGACAAGCCACAGAAAGTGCCACACACAGCCTGGTGTCCCCAGCACAGCTTCAAGCCCCGTTTTGGCTGTGCCCATCCCCTGGCCTCGGGCCAGAGCCTGGGCTGCTCTGAGCTTTGTGTCCAGCTGCTCTGGGTGAGGGGGAACACCATGGCCTCTCTTCACGTCTGTCTGTCCAGGAATGGAGTATCATTCACCCAAAACAGGCTTTTTGCTGGGAACTGACAGAATAAAACCAGAAAACAAAAACAGCTAATTCTGTAAAATAAGCATTTCTGTCACAGAAACAATCAGGAAGCATTTCTACCTGCCAAGAGTATAAAGGATTGGCACCATAAGTCACGTCAGGCCTTATGCTGCACAGAACTGGAGACTTAAGGCCGCTTTTCAGAAGGTATTTTCGAACACACCCTGCTTTAATGCCACTAAGCTAACATCCAGACAAGGCCTACTCTCAAACTTGTAAATGGGGGATAAGCTATAATTAATGGTCACCAAAAAAGAAAAAAAAAAAAAGTCCCAATTCAACCAGTTCAACACCCTGCAAATTCAGCAGAGAAAAACCTGCTTACAAGGCCATTACAGCATGAGGAGCCTCCTGCCTTAGCACTCCCTATTTCACATACTTCATTTTATAGGTGATCATCTTTGCAAACAGCAACAAAACATATTCTAAGCTCTCAGCAATGACCAACAGTGTATGTGTTTCCAGAAAGTACAGGACCAGCTGAAAAAAAATGACCCAATAGGCATTTCTGAAACCAACAGCTGAGAAGGGAACAGGGAGCACTCGGGGCCAGGCTTCAAAATTTGGCTTTTGAAAGACAGAGCTGGACTTCAGCCAGGGCAATACAGAGAATTAATGGCCCAAACCCCTCCCCAGGGGCCAAGCTCCACTTTGCTTTGCCAACTGCTGTAAACAAGACATGGTACCCTGGGCTTAGAAAGCTCAAGGAGGACTCGGTATGCAAAAAACATCTGGGAATGGCTCTTCCTCGGCACTGCCTTCTGGGCACTGCCTTCCAGGACTGGTTAAGATCAGGGATTACATAATACCAAAAAAAAAGGTCCCTGGTTCCCTGGGGCAAAGGAAGGCTTAACCTTCAAACACCATGGCCACTCTTCACACCCGTCTGCCCAGGAATGGAGTATCGTTCACCCAGAACAGGCTTTTTACTGGGAACTGGCTGCTTTCTAGATGGTCCCATCTCCAGCACGGTGTGAGGCAAAAAGCAGGGAGCTCTGTGGCATGTCCCCTTGCTGGGGTGGGTGTGAGGCAGGGCTGGGGCCTGCTCCCTGCGGCTCCTTCCTTGGCTGCCTCAGGCAGTGGGTCCCCTGGCCACGGCAGGACAGTGGCCATGGCTGCGGCCTGCGCAACATGGACACGGCCCGGCCCAGGCCCAGGCCCTGCCCAGCACTGTGGGATGGTCAAACCTGAGAAGGGGCCCAGCTTCCCCTCAGACCCTGCCCGACACCCCCCAACACAGACAGATACACAGCAGGGGCTATGTACAACAGCCATTTAATATTTTCATAAATATCTGTATATGTACAGATATAGAGGTAGAGAGGGGACAAACCCACAGAATAAATAACAGCAGGGGGAGGGGTACAGGGCCGGGCAGGCAGAGCCTCAGTGGAGAGTCGGGGCCGTGCTGGAGGAGTTCAGGATGCGGGAGCTGCTCTTACACCCAGAAGCCTTTGTAAGTTCACACTGTGGAAGGAAGCAGCAGGACATGGGATGAGGGAGCTCCAGGCCAGGCAGCTCCTGCGCTGCTGGTTGGGCTCCCACCCCAGGACAGGACAGGAAAGCAATGGCAGGAGTAGCTGAGAGAACCAGGAGCCCTCAGAGGCAGGGGAACCTGTTGCCCCAAGAGCTCTGGCTGGGGGCTGCATCCCTTCCTCCTGCAGCAGAGCCTGGGAAGCACCGTGGGATCTGTGGGAAGCCACAGCACTGCCCTGGGTGAGGGGAAGTGGGAGGACAGAGAGCCATGCCCGTGCTGGGCAAACCTCAGCCCCCTGCCCCGAGGCTGTGGGGCAGGGCACCGCCCCCCACAAGGGATGCTTTAGGGTGCCAGAGGGGAAGGGCAGAGGGAGGGGGATGGACCTCCAGCAGCCTGAGTGAGCCAGGCCCATCCCACAGCAGAGCTCCCCAGCCACCGCTCACTCCAGGGAAAGGAGAAGGGGGCCAGGGTCCCTTTGCAGGCTGAGAGGGGGCCAGCAAGCAGCACATGTCTGCGTGGGTAGGGGGACAAGGCTTCCCCTCAGGGGGTCTTCACAGCTTCACAGCTTTAAGAGCAGAACCTGCGACAGGCAGGACAGAAAAGTACCAGGGCTCCACATGGGGATCCCCCCACCACACACACGCTTTGAACGCCCATCAGAAGAACTCCCTTCTGCCTGGATGTCGCTGAACACCCAACACTCGTTGTGGCCAGAGCATGTTTTGATGAGGTCAGCCCTTTGATAAGCTTTCCCCCACCATGACTGATCTACTGGAAAAACATGACACAGCCAGAAATGCCCAAATAAACACATGGCATGGCAGAGACAACTGAAAGCTTCAAGAATGGATTCCCTCCCGGTCTGGAAAGTAGTTACAGCACTCCCTTCAAATCTCCTGGGAGTATCAGGGCAGACATCCCAGCATTTGGTAAGGCTAAAGATAGAAAGGGGAGAGGAGCTGTGCTGGGTGGGGTGACGGGGCAGTCCAGCAGAGGCCATGAAGGGGCTGTAGAAATCGGAGAAATATGGGTGCACATCCAGGTTTGTGTGACCTTGTTTAAAGAGCATGGGGCCTGTGAGTATGATGAACAGAGATACTTCAGGTTTTACTCATTCTCACTTCTTTTATTACTAGGAATTTACTGCTATGCCTATTCTCTTCAAAAATAGTAATTAAGAAAAAAAAATTAGTCCTGTATCTGCTGCAGATGGACCAATAAAACTCTGGAGTTTGACAGGATCTTGAATCTCCTGGCTTTGTCCCCATCTGCAAGACGTGCGTTCCACCTGCTGCCCCCCTGTCTCAAGCCAACCAACTGTTGCTAAGCAAACACCCAATAAAGGTCTAGAGCAGCAACGGTTGTCAGGGACCTCTTGTGACCAAACAGTGACATCTCTGTCAGAGGGGCATGGCCTGAGTCGTCGGGGGAGCTCACCTCCAGTCTCATCTGGGGAGCTCACCTCCTGCCTCGTCTGGAGAGATCACCTCCTGCCTCGTCTGGGGAGATCACCTCCAGTCTCATCTGGAGAGATCACCTCCAGCCTCGTCTGGAGAGATCACCTCCAGCCTCGTCTGGGGAGATCACCTCCTGTCTCATCTGGGGAGATCACCTCCTGTCTCGTCAGGGGAGATCACCTCCAGTCTCATCTGGGGAGATCACCTCCTGCCACGTCTGGGGAGATCACCTCCAGCCTCGTCGGGGGAGATCACCTCCTGTCTCGTCAGGGGAGATCACCTCCAGTCTCATCTGGAGAGATCACCTCCAGCCTCGTCTGGGGAGATCACCTCCAGCCTCGTCTGGGGAGATCACCTCCAGCCTCATCGAGGGAGATCACCTCCAGTCTCATCTGGAGAGATCACCTCCAGTCTCGTCGGGGGAGATCACCTCCAGTCTCGTCTGGGGAGATCACCTCCAGTCTCATCTGGAGAGATCACCTCCAGCCTCGTCGGGGGAGATCACCTCCAGTCTCGTCTGGGGAGATCACCTCCAGCCTCGTCGGGGGAGATCACCTCCTGTCTCGTCGGGGGAGATCACCTCGAACAGGTCACAAGCAACAGTGTCCAGGTAGGTTTTGAATCCCTCCAGAGAAGGAGACTCCCCAACCTCCCTGGGCAGCCTGGGAGGAATTTCCTTTTCTTCTTCATTTCTTAAGTCTTCTCTTTGATGGCTCAGCCAGGTGATGGTAGAGATGGTAAGCTGGTATTTACTCCGTCTTCCCTTTCTCCAGACTTTATCCTGCCTCCTGGGTCTGGGATTCCTGAGGGCCCCTTCTAGACGGGTGGATCCTGTCCCTCTCCAACAGGCTGGAGTCACCAAAGAACATCCCCTTGTCATCAAAGCCAAACCCCTGGCCTTAGTACCAGCCGTGTAGCCAGGAGTTGAGAGATGTGAGATTTCCCAGCCTGTTCAGAAAAAGGAGGAAAAGCAAACTTGTTTTCCACTGGAGCCCCCAGGCCTTTCTAGTCTTCCTTGACTCTGCCTGGTGAAAGTGTTTCAAGTATAAAGGTGAAGGTGAAATCCAGAAGTCCATTGGTACGAAATGTCCAGATATCCCCAGTCTTAGGTAGGAACTTGTTGTGTGCTCTGTGGTAGGGACATGAATTTAAGGAGGGGCTGGAAAACAACCCTGTTGGTGCTCATAGAAACACCTTCAGGCATTTATGAAACTTCAGCCTTTGTGTTACTTTCCCAGTGATGATTGTAAGGTGCTTTCTTGTTTCTCCTCCTAGCTATAATCGCTGAGGCTGTGCAAAAATGGCTGGGCACTTCCACAAAATCCTGCTGTGTGCCATACCTGGGGTGCTGGCACTTGTTGGCTGCTGGTGGCTATATTCCCAAAGGAAAAAGAATGCCATCTCTAGTCGGGAAGAAGAAGAAACAGCTGCTGAAGAGCAGCAGGAGGAAGCCCCAGCACCAAGTGCTGAGGCGAGAGAGGCAGCCAAACCCATGGATTTTGTGGGCAGTAGCTGTGCCATGCAGAAGATGGTGACAGGCCAGAGCTCAAAGCCTGAAGTAATCTCCACCATGCCCGACTTGGTTAGCTCGCAAATAGAGATCCCGAAGGTAAGCAGCCGCTGGCCTGCTCGCACATCCTGCCCTGCGCTCCGTACCCATCTCCTGGTTCTTCCAGGCTGGTGCTGGCTCAGTGCCATCCCAGGGAGATCAACAGCAAATAACAAGGACTGAAGCATTTCGTGTAGCATTAGACTCAACAGGGGTGAAGAGCCAGTCCCAGCTGTAAGCAAGAGGCGTCTCAGGGCTGCGCCCAGTGTAACGCTGGTTGTCTGGTTCGTTGTTCCCTGTTATCTTCCATCCCTGTCCGTTAGTCCAACACTTTGAAAGCATGCAGAAGGCTTTGAGGGTACACAGTTATGAAGCACTGGCGATAAGCTGATTGAGTTTTTTCTTTGCACTATGTAGGAGGGTTATGTTTTGACTGCCTGCCTAAAGCCTTCCTCACAGACTGAGTGCTCAGCTAGTCCGTGGAGCTGCTGTGTCTCCGTCTTTATAGCCAGCCTTCTTTTGTGCTGAGACAGAGGCTGTCAGTCTTTAGGCCTCTGTTCATGCCTTCTTTCTATGTAGCTAATGTTACTTTGTGTAGGATTAGCCATGCTGACTGGGGGCCAATGCTTCTGCTCTTGGATCTGATCTCTGAGAGTAAGCAGTGACAGGTGCCAGCGGAAGAGTAGAAGGGACAGGGCTTGCAGAGACACCTCTGCGTCCCCTGGCCCAGCTGGCCAGGCAGTCTGTGCTCTAAGGGTTCTCAGGGCCTGCTTTACTCTCCTGTGAATGTGTCTACTCCCTAATCTAATGAGCTGCTTTAAAAAATGCTAAAACTTGCCATTTCATACTGGAATGAAAAGTGCATGTACTATGGTTAAAGAACAAAGTGGTGGGAGAGGATGTGACTTGACAGTAACCTTGGTGATGACAGTGACCTTTACCAGGCCTGGTTTTGTCCCGTTGGCCCTTTGTGTCCTTCTCCAAGGTGTGAATATGTGTCTATGAAAATGAGCGGTATTTACTGGCCTGTATCTACCTTGACTTATCCCAGACCAGCTCTGCACTGGTCCAGCATCACCTTTACTTATCCTGCCTGGCCCTGCGCTACAGGACCTGGGCACGTGGGTGAAATAAACCCCAGCAAGGAGTATGGTTTGACCTCCATTCCTCCTCTTGACTGCTGCTTTCCTCTCTTTCACAAAGGCTTTAGGTGGCCGCTTGATTGGCAAACGAGGAAAATTCATTAACTTCTTAAAGCAAGTAACTGGGGCCAAAATCTGTGTCTTCTCACCACCTCATTTGCTTGACACTCAAGTCTGTCACATTGAAGGTAAGCAAAACATCTGTGTGTGTGGTCTAATATGTAGCTCAGGGGCCTGAATGAGATGGGCAAGGAATTAAACAGCAGGTATCCATAAATGTAAGTCTTGCCTGTGAAGGATGTTACATTAATTGTGGGTGAAGGATACCTGTCAGTGAACTGGGTTCATCCTGGAAGCTAAAGCAGTTGCAAGTGGGGCCTGGAGGTCTTGAGTGTCTCACGTTGGTCTGATAGCCACCTGCACGGCCGGTCTGTGGAACCTGAAGCTGTTGAAGTAGTGCAGGCCACTTTTGGCAGCTCTGTTTCTTCACGGGGTGGGGGGTGTCCTCAGCATGGTTGTGCTACAGACTTTCTACGGGACGTTTGTCTTCCAGGCTTCTCTCAGCAAGTAGAAAAAGCACTGGGCCTGATCGACCAGAAGTTCAGAAGTCTGCAACTCACCACCGCCTACGTTCCACCTCCACCAGCACCAGCACCACCGACTCGTGTTCTCCCGGAGACTTGCTGGGTAAGTCCCAGCTTTCTGGCTGCGCTGGTGTCGCAGTACGCTCGATGCAGGTGGCTGGCTCACAGCAGCCCTCACAGCCAGGCTGGTTTTGTGTAGCTCGCTCTTGCCTGGCTTGTGTCACTGTAACGGGGCAGACTGATCTTGCTGTTGGAAGGTGGGCCTTGCCCCAAGTCTGATGTCCTTGAGAGCAGCATGGAGTAGCTTTATGCTCCTGATCCAGAGCAGACTTTGGAAGTCAAATACTGGAGTGGCAGGACTTTTGCACCCATGGCTCTCTCTCATCCTCAGACCACGCTGGCAGAACACGGAGTGGCTGTGAATGAAGCTTGTGTTGCAGTGAACACTAACAAGAGTTTCTTTCTTCCACGTGACAGCTGTACCTCCCAGAGGGAGTTCCCGTAGAAGTGGTCGTGACAAACCAAGTCGATGCTGGCCACGTGTTTTTACAGCAGCATACACACCCCACTTTCTATGAGCTGCATAGACTAGAGCAGCAGATGAATGCCTGCTACTCTCAGCCGGATATTCCCACCCTGCCAGCTCTGGTAGAAGGCAAGTAACTCAACTGCTCACACGCTGTTTGCTTGAGGAACTTGTAGGGTCTTGCAGAAGCCTGATGCCCCTGAGCACGGCAGTGGCACACAGACTTGAGAGTCCAAGGCAGCTCTGCTGCGTCGCAGCTGCAGGCGGGTCTGATGGAGGGGCAGGGGTGTGGGAGGGAGATGGGAGCAGCAGAAGGGATGCTGTTGGTTCTCAGGAGGTCGCTGCGCAGCGCGGCTGATCCGCTCGTTTCTGGGCATCCGCTCACCCCGAGCTCTTCTGCTTTGCAGTTGGTACGATCTGCGCGGCTCCGGCTCTGGATGGGGCGTGGTTACGGGCTCAAGTTAATTGGCGCTTTGAAGAGACGGGTGAAGTGGAGCTCCGCTACGTGGACTACGGAGGCTATGACATAGTGAAGATCCACCAGCTCAGAAAGATCAGGTCTGTAGCTCCTCTGCTGCTGCCGCTTGGATTGCTGGCAGCGTGGTCTGGGCTTTTGGAGTGTCAATACTTCTAAACTGAATTCCTGCTAAAGCAATTGATTCATTGCTGTAGCCTTCAACAACACAGGAGTAACTTCAATCCAACTTCTTTGGGTTTATTCCCTTTTCTTTCAGGTCTGACTTCTTATCGCTGCCTTTCCAAGCAGCGGAAGTTTTACTGGATAACGTGGTCCCGCTGGCAGGTAACGGAGCTCTCGAGATGTACCCTGGTGGTGCTCTGGCAGGTTTCCTGGGTGCCAGCTGTGTACCAGCCTTGGTTCTGTCTCAGCCTTCTCCCTCCCCTTGCGAGCGCAGCCTCTAAAAGGACTGAAGGCTTGAAAAATGTATTTTCTTCTAAATGTGCGAGCGTGGCACAACCTTTCAGGCTCCAGGGGAGAGATGGGGAAGGGCCAGGCTTTCTCCTGTGTGGGAGGAGAGAAGGAATGACTTTACTGAAGAGTAGGTTGGCAGGACTGGCAGGGTATAGGTGAAGTAGCTGGAGCTACTCTGCCACCTTCTGTCCCGCAGGAGTTACCAAGGCAAACTTAGCTTTTAATCTGCTAGACAAACGCCTGAGATTTTCCTACTAGTCAGAGTCAAAACAGCAATGGCAGCTCAAAGGTACTGCAGAAGTCTGCTCTTCTGTCTTTCAAGCCTCCTAATTCATCAGCCACTGGTGTTCACATGCAGGTGGCTTTAGAAAGCGCTCGGTCCTTTCCCTTCAGCAGCACAGCAGGGATGATACTTGTGTGACCTCCAGCTTGATAGGCTGGGTCCAGCAAATGCCTCCAGCGGTGGCAGGGGAGGGTTCTCTGGCTGGGCTGCTGTCAGAGGTCAGGCAAGGCTGGTTGCATAGTCCCTCCTGGCCTGTAAAGCCTGGCACCATCTCACCTGCTGTCTCCCGCTCTGCTCTCTCCACAGATGAGGATCACTTCTCATTCCAAGCGGACGCCGCCATGCTGGAGATGACCAGAGGCAGAGTCCTGATGGCACAGGTCAGTGGGAGCTGTCTGGGAAAGCCTTGCTGCTGCTTTGAGTGCTGCTGTTGTCCCCTCTCCCCCAGCATCCTGTGTGTGCCCCAGGCCAGAACAAAGGCCCAGCTTGGACGCCCGGCTGCTGGGCAGGGCTCTTGTGGCAAAACCTTGGTGCTGAGACCTTCCTTGTGCAGCATGGGCAGCGCACTGGCTGACGTTGGCCATGCCAACTCTGTGGCTCAGGGCAGGGCACTGCTGAGAATCCCTCACACTCACAACCAGGACTGGTGTCTGTCTGCACGCTGATGTCACTCTGTCTTTTCCAGGTCACAAATTATGACAGCGTATCAGGTCTGCCACTGGTAGAGCTCTGGAACTTGATGGGAGATGAGGTGCGTCTGGCCACATGCCTGTTTCTTCAACACTGTTAGAGTTGATGATGATGATGATGCAGACTGTTGATTAGCAACTGGCTGATGGTTCTTCCCAGTGGCTTGTTCACCTTTCTACTTCTTTTCCCTCCCTTTAGATGCTGTCAGTGAACAGAGCTTTGGTAGAAAGAGGACTGGCTCAGCAGCTTGACTACTAGCAATGCCCTGGATGCCTTGACACTTATTTCTGTAAATAAATCTTATTTTGCACTGTTACAATTTGGTTTGGCAAGTTCTTAATAGAAAACGTTCTCATACCAGTGTGTGGAGTTTTGCTGGTCTGTTCAAACGTGGTTCATAGAGAGCACAGCTCATCATTACACCGTGTCTGGGTCACACAAGACCAGGAGACATTTCATGGGATGAACGTGCACCATGTTATTATGGCTTAGACACACTAGGAATAAAAAAAAAAAAACCAACTACTCAAAAACCTACTAAATACAGACTGGTCCTAATGTGAGTTACATGGCCAGCGAGACGCAGATGATGAGCAGTTTGTTGCTGCTTAGAAACGTCAAGTCATCAGTTTCCACACAGCATCCCTGAGCTCCTGACTCCTCATGCTGTAAATGAGGGGGTTCACTGCTTGGGGAATCACTGAGTAAAGAAATGCCACTACCAGGTTGACTTGTCTGTGGAGACAGGACAAGGGGCCATGGCATCTTCTAGGAGTGTAGGAAGTTCCACAACATTATGCAGAAGGACTTCACAGTGAGGATGAGGGAGCCCTGGGACAGGCTGCCCAGGGGGTGTGGAGTCTCCTTCTCTGGAGATACTCAAGACCCATCAGGATGCTGACCTGTGTGACCTGTCCCAGGGATCCTGCTTTGGCAGGGGGGTTGGACTTGATCTCTGAAGGTCCCTGCCAACCCCTGCAATGCGGTTGTGGTGGCTTGGCCCTGGCTAGAGCTGCTTGCTCACTCCCCTATTCAGCCAAAAAGGGGAGAAAATCTATGTTGGGAGACTTAGGACTTGACATAAGAACAAGAGGGATCACTCTCCAATTAGTGCAACGGGCAAAACAGACTCAACACAGAATAAAAGAAAGAACAGTGATTTATTACTACTACAACTACACCCCCAGTGAACCAGAGTCAGGTAATGAGAAGCAGCCAGGTCTTAAAGCACCTTCCCCCCACCCCTCCCATCTTAGCAGACTTAAACCTCATCACGATTTTACTCCCTTCTTCCCCCCCCAACATGGCATGGGGAGGGGCAGGGAAGGGGCAGTGGGGTTCCAGCAGTTCCTCACAAGCTGCTTTTCTTCCCCAGATCTCAACACTTCTACTGCCCCCTCCCCACCCCCCCTTTCTTTGCAGACTTTCATCATAAATTTGCAGCCTTCAATTCAAAACATGCCAAACGTCCAGCAAGAGCTCCCAAACCCAAGGAGCCAGGACTGAAAGACATAGCTGGCCTGAAACCTCCCCAGGAAGCCCACAAGCAGCCCCTCTGAGCCTGGGGCTCAGGCCTTCCCTTTAGCCAGGGAACCTCCCACACAGCCTCCCTGGGGAGGTTCGATGCTGCCCGGGTGTGGGTGGGAGGAAGTTGCCTTTGATCCCATGATTGAAGAACCCAAAGTTCCTCTGGCAGTACCAGCCTTTCAGCCGCTTGTTCAAAGCCTGTGTTCTCCTAGCCTGCTCCAAATCCTTCATCTCACCAGTAGGGATAGAGGAAAATACTACTTGTGTTCCCCCACCCCAACCAAGCTCTGCTGCCCAGGGCTCAGCAAAGACCCCAGCCCCACACCACAGCCCACCTGAGCTGTGGGTGCAGCAGAGGAACAGAGTACACTACAGATCTGGGCTGGAGAAAGATCTGAACACTGCTGTGACCCTCCTGCTCCTCCTCCTCCCCACACAGTCCCCCAATTCCCCACCAGGCTCGTGTCAGTGCCACAAGGCAGGCTGCAGACACACAGGAGCACGGCCCGGACCTCGCCCCCCTGCACCCCAGCCCGGCAGAGCTCCTCACTCACCTTCCCTCCGGAAGGCAGCAGGTGAGACATCGGTGAGTTCCAATAGGTAAAGGATTTGATTCTAGTACCTGGTCAGGAGTGGTCACTGCATACCCAGCCTTAGGGATACCTTGTCGGATGAAACTACTGCCGGCTGCGAACCAGGAATCTTGGGCATCTTCTAAAGGTTCTTCCTTCAACTCAAGTCTGCCAGAAGACTCAGCTTCCATAGTCTCCGAGCAGCTGTGGTTCAGCTGGAGTTTCACTGAGAAAAGAAGCTGGAATCACAGCATTAGTTACTTTAATCACAGTGTCATCAGACTCCACAAGAATAGCTTGATATTTCAGAAATCTGGATGGGGAAAGCCAATTACTTCCCTTTTGTTCCAGAACAGCAGGCACAGTATGAGAGACCGTTACTGTTCTCTTCTGGCCTAAAGTGAATGTCCGGGCTTCTTCAATGTTAAGAATCACAGCAGCTCCTGCTCGTAAGCAGCCTGGCCATCCCTCGCTCACTTCATCCAGCTGTTTAGAGAAGTATGCCACCGCTCTTTTATAAGGTCCTAAATGCTGAGCCAGGACTCCCAGGGCTACTCCTTGTTTCTCATGTGAGAAGAGCAAGAAGGGTTTAGTCACGTCCGGCAGCGTGAAGGTTGGAACTCTCATGAGTTCCTTTTTTAATGTATTAAAAGCGTTCTGGGCCTCTTTTGTCCACAGCAGCAGGACAGAATTAACCATCAAGAGTTCATGAAGAGGCTTGGCTATTAATCCATAATTGTAAATCCACAACCGACACCAGCCCGTCATTCCCAAAACAGTTCTAAGTTCTCTTCCCATCTGAGGAAGAGAGGTCTTACAGATGCTTCTTTTCTCTTCGGATCGAACTCCCATTGTCCTCCAGAAATTGCATATCCCAGGTAGGGAACCTGTTGCTGTACCATCTGAGCTTTCTGTCCAGAGACCCGATACCCACTTAGGCCAAGAAAATCCAGTGAGTTTACAGTCCACTCAATACATTCCATTTCTGTTTCAGTTGCTCCCAGCAAATCATATCCATACTGCAAAAGAGTTCCATTTTTAGAAGGAGGCTCCCATGTTCCAAATTCTCATGGTAGCTGATTTCCAAAAACCCTAGGACTGTTTTTAAACCCTTGGGGTAACACTGTCCCAGTAAGCTGGGTTTTTCTTCCAGAGGTGGGACTCTCCCATTCAAATGCAAATAATTTTTTACTTTCTTTGGCCAATGGCAGGCAGAAGAAAGCATCTTTTAAGTCTAGCACTATAAACCATACTTGATTATTTCTCAATTTAGTCAATAGCGTATAGGGATTGGCCACCACAGGGTGCAAATCTTTTCACAATATTATTTATTATTTATTGCCCTGAGGTCTTGTACTATTCAATATGTTCCATCGGGCTTTGTAATTGGTAAAATAGGAGTATTGTATTCTGATTCACATTCCACCAGCAATCCATATCAAGTATCAAGTTATTAATTGGGCTTTCCACCCCAGCACCCACCATCCCCAGTGCTCCCTGCACTCACCGTGGGCTTCTGGCAGCACTGACTGGCCTTTGGGGCTTCTCCATGAGCCACTTCAACTTGCCAACAGACACGTCAAAGCGGCTCTCTGCTGCCTTAGCAAGCAGTACCAGGTCCAGGCCCCTATAGGAACCCAAACCAGGGACACAACACCACCTCTGGGAGCACAGACAAGCTGCAGAGCACAAAAGGGGCACACTAGATCCAATTTGGGAGCAGCAACCAGCCAGCGGTGAGCCAGCCAGCCACTCAGTTCAGCCACTCTTGGGCGCTGTGCACGCTTCCCTGGCACAGTCTGGCCAACTGTCTGCCAGGTGATCAAACATTCCCTCACCATGGAAATCCCAGTCCAGTAATAATGGAACCTGCTGTAAACCCACCAGACCTGCTGCAAGCCCACCAGAGACCCTTCAAGTATCACCTCAGCTTCCAGAACCTACTGCTATGCTGTGACCGCCCATTTAGAACTGTTTTAACAGACGTCTTCCTAAAGCGCCACACACACAAACTGTTGCACACACAAAGGCACCGTGACAAGCCACAGAAAGTGCCACACACGGCCTGGTGTCCCCAGCACAGCTTCAAGCCCCGTTTTGGCTGTGCCCATCCCCTGGCCTTGGGCCAGAGCCTGGGCTGCTCTGAGCTTTGTGTCCAGCTGCTCTGGGTGAGTGGGAACACCATGGCCTCTCTTCACGTCTGTCTGTCCAGGAATGGAGTATCATTCACCCAAAACAGGCTTTTTGCTGGGAACTGACAGAATAAAACCAGAAAACAAAAACAGCTAATTCTGTAAAATAAGCATTTCTGTCACAGAAACAATCAGGAAGCATTTCTACCTGCCAAGAGTATAAAGGATTGGCACCATAAGTCACGTCAGGCCTTATGCTGCACAGAACTGGAGACTTCAGGCTGCTTTTCAGAAGGTATTTTTTGAACACACCCTGCTTTAATGCCACTAAGCTAACATCCAGACAAGGCCTACTCTCAAACTTGTAAATGGGGGATAAGCTATAATTAATGGTCACCAAAAAAGAAAAAAAAAAGTCCCAATTCAACCAGTTCAACACCCTACAAATTCAGCAGAGAAAAACCTGCTTACAAGGCCATTACAGCATGAGGAGCCTCCTGCCTTAGCACTCCCTATTTCACATACTTCATTTTATAGGTGATCATCTTTGCAAACAGCAACAAAACATATAAGCTCTCAGCAATGACCAACAGTGTATGTGTTTCCAGAAAGCACAGGACCAGCTGAAAAAAAATGACCCAATAGGCATTTCTGAAACCGACAGCTGAGAAGGGAACAGGGACCACTCGGGGCCAGGCTTCAAAATTTGGCTTTTGAAAGACAGAGCTGGACTTCAGCCAGGGCAATACAGAGAATTAATGGCCCAAGCCCCTCCCCAGGGGCCAAGCTCCACTTTGCTTTGCCAACTGCTGTAAACAAGACATGGTACCCTGGGCTTAGAAAGCTCAAGGAGGACTCGGTATGCAAAAAACATCTGGGGATGGCTTTTCCTCGGCACTGCCTTCTGGGCACTGCCTTCCAGGACTGGTTAAGATCAGGGATTACATAATACCAAAAAAAAAGGTCCCTGGTTCCCTGGGGCAAAGGAAGGCTTAACCTTCAAACACCATGGCCACTCTTCACACCCGTCTGCCCAGGAATGGAGTATCGTTCACCCAGAACAGGCTTTTTACTGGGAACTGGCTGCCTTCTAGAGGGTCCCATCTCCAGCACGGTGTGAGGCAAAAAGCAGGGAGCTCCGTGGCATGTCCCCTTGCTGGGGGGGGTGTGAGGCAGGGCTGGGGCCTGCTCCCTGCGGCTCCTTCCTTGGCTGCCTCAGGCAGTGGGTCCCCTGGCCATGGCAGGACAGTGGCCATGGCTGCGGCCTGCGCAACATGGACACGGCCCGGCCCAGGCCCAGGCCCTGCCCAGCACTGTGGGATGGTCAAACCTGAGAAGGGGCCCAGCTTCCCCTCAGACCCTGCCCGACACCCCCCAACACAGACAGATACACAGCAGGGGCTATGTACAACAGCCATTTAATGTTTTCATAAACAACATACGTAC
Organism: Gallinula chloropus; assembly: GCF_964237585.1. Taxonomy (NCBI): domain Eukaryota; kingdom Metazoa; phylum Chordata; class Aves; order Gruiformes; family Rallidae; genus Gallinula; species Gallinula chloropus. Next base: position 4,846,031 of record NC_140094.1, read on the forward strand.
AGATATACAGGTAGAGAGGTAGAGAGGGGACAAACCCACAGAATAAATAACAGCAGGTGGAGGGGTACAGGGCCGGGCAGGCAGAGCCTCAGCGGAGGGTCGGGGCCGTGGTGGAGGAGTTCAGGATGCGGGAGCTGCTCTTACACCCAGAAGCCTTTGTAAGTTCACACTGTGGAAGGAAGCAGAAGGACATGGGGTGAGGGAGCTCCAGGCCAGGCAGCTCCTGCGCTGCTGGTTGGGCTCCCACCCCAGGACAGGACAGGAAAGCAATGGCAGGAGTAGCTGAGAGAACCAGGAGCCCTCAGAGGCAGGGGAACCTGTTGCCCCAAGAGCTCTGGCTGGGGGCTGCATCCCTTCCTCCTGCAGCAGAGCCTGGGAAGCACTGTGGGATCCGTGGGAAGCCACAGCGCTGCCCTGGGTGAGGGGAGGTGGCAGGACAGAGAGCCATGCCCGTGCTGGGCAAACCTCAGCCCCCTGCCCGAAGGCTGTGGGGCAGGGCACCGCCCCCCACAAGGGATGCTTTAGGGTGCCAGAGGGGAAGGGCAGAGGGAGGGGGATGGACCTCCAGCAGCCTGAGTGAGCCAGGCCCATCCCACAGCAGAGCTCCCCAGCCACCGCTCACCCCAGGGAAAGGAGAAGGGGGCCAGGGTCCCTTTGCAGGCTGAGGGGGGGCCAGCAAGCAGCACGTGTCTGCATGGGTAGGGGGACGAGGCTTCCCCTCGGGGGGTCTGGAGAGCCTCCCTCCCCTCCTCCCAGGGCTGGGTGAGGATGGTGACAGAGCAATGCTGCTGCCAGCTCCCCAGGGGGGCTTCAATCCCACAACACATGGCAACAAGCGACTGGGACTGGGGGTGCAGAGCTGAGGCTTTGCCCAAGCAGTGGGCGCAGACCCACCTCAGGAGCGGGGCTGTACGGGGGGTCCTGGCCGTGTACGGCTTTGCCCCTGCACGGGGCTGGGGGCTGCGTGTCGGGGCTCAGGGGGCTGTCACGGTGTGGGACCTGAGCCTACCCGTTCGGTGCCGCGGGCACTGGCAGGAGCAGCCCCTCTGCTGGGGGATGTGGGGAGTGCAGAGCTGCACCCCGGGGGTGCATGGGGAGGGGGGCACAACCCCTGCACTGCCCAGCAAGGGGGCACGGGTTGAGAAGAGGTGAATTACTGCAAACTCAGAAGAGGTGCTGGCAACAGAATTGGTGCTGTGGATGCGCTGGGCAGGGGCTGTGGGGGTGCACCCACCACTCAGGGGGGTTCTGTTCACCTGGGGCACGTTCTCCTTGTTCTGCTCCGTGGGTGTGGGACGGGAGGGCTTCGCTGCCGTGTGGCTGGGGGTGCGAGCCTGGCCAAAGGGTGGGGGAAGCAGGGGTTAGAGGAGACACAAGAATGGCCTAGAGCCAGGAGAGCTGCACTGGCCCTGCTGCCCTCGCTCTATGGGGCCAAGCTCTGCTGCCCGGGGCTCAGCAAAGACCCCAGCCCCACACCACAGCCCACCTGAGCTGCGGGTACAGCAGAGGAACAGAGTACACTACAGATCTGGGCTGGAGAAAGATCTGAACACTGCTGTGACCCTCCTGCTCCTCCTCCTCCCCACACAGGCCCCCTAATTCCCCACCAGGCTCGTGTCAGTGCCACAAGGCAGGCTGCAGCCACACAGGAGCACGGCCCGGACCTCGCCCCCCTCCACCCCAGCCCGGCAGAGCTCCTCACTCACCTTCCCTCCGGAAGGCAGCAGGTGAGACATCGGCGAGTGGCAGATGGTTCCCCCAAAAACAGAGAGAACAGTGCTGTTGTGGGTGGTGCTGAAGGGGGAGGTGCTGTTGAGCTGAGGGGAAACCAGAGCAGGTGTCACACGGGGATGAGCTGGCAGCTGCAGCCTCTTCCGCCTCCACGGCAGGGAACAGGCTCAGGGAGCGCAGAGGTGCCGGCGGCCTGGGCCCTGTCCCTGCTTCCAGTATGCTGCTGCAGCCCCAAATCCTCCCCACACCTCCCCTTGGGGCTGAGCGCGGCACAAGGCAAGGCAGGGCAGGGCCCCTGCCCCACGGCAGCCCCACATGGCCCCGGCACACCCACGTGCAGACATTTTATCTTCCTTACTTTGCTGGGCGTGTGTGGGCCGAGCACCCGCCGCTTGCTGGGCGTGCGGGGGGAGCTCCCGTACAGCATCTCCACCTCCATCTGCCGGACCTTCTTCAGGTGCTGTGAGAGATCAGTGCTGAAACCAGGGCAGAGGAGCAGCACCCAGCCCCAGCAAAGGTTTGGGGGTACGCAGAGCCAGGCTGCAGCCAGGAAAAGGGCTCCAGGTGCAGGTTGTCGGGGAAGAGGGGACGGCTCCAGAGCTGCTGCCCTGCGGAGCCAGGGGACAGAGCCCCGGGAGTGGCTCAGATTCACACTCACCCGCTCCTGTTTCTCCTTCTCCTTCTCCAGGTGGTACCGCTGCCACTGCTCCCCCACATACTCCATGAGCTGCTGCCCATTCACCATGAAAGCCCCTTCGTGCTCCTGCTCCCAGGCCTGGACGCTGCTCTCCAGCTCCTTCTGCAGCTGGGGAGGACACGAGGAGTGGGGGTACTGCCCTGCTCCCCCTCAGCCCCACACACACCCAACCCTGAAGGAGCAGTGCTGCTTCCCTACCTTGGAAAGAGTCTTCTGCAGCTTCACTCGCTGCTTCTCCTCCTTCAGAAGGTTCCCACCGCGGTTGGTGAAGCGACTGGGGTCAGACGCTTTCCTCTAATGCAGAAGGGAAATCAGGAGAGACCCCCAGAGCCCCAGGACTGAGACCCTGGAGGGAGCCATCCCTGCTGCCCAGCCCCACTGCAAACCACACCAGTGCTTTGAATGCGGCACCCCACCCCCTCACCATCCCCGCAGTGATACCCCCCTCCTTCCCAACAGGAGGCTGGGATGGGGGGCAGCAGAGGCGGCTCCGTGACCCCGATGGAGCCCGGCACAGCACATGCCTGCCCAGACAGTACCTCCAGCTCCAGGAACAGCTGCCAGTTCTTCTCCCATTCCTGGACGGCCCTGAACAGGTCTTCGTGCCGTTCATAGCAGCTCTTCATCTTCCCCACCTCAGCCTCATGGAGCTCAAGCAGGGTCTCAGTATAGTCCTCTGGAGGGGACACAGCATCACGTTCAGAAGGTAACTGGGACCCCCTCCTCAACACCTGCGAGCCATAGGCAGCCCGTGAGCCAGCACCCACCACAGTAATAGGGGCTGAAGCCTTCCCTCTGCTCCTGACTGTAGAAGCACTTGTCCCAGTAGTTGGCCAGCTCTGCCCGGATCGCCTCAATCACAGATTTGATGTTCTGCAGCTGCAGCTCCTCCAGATGGTCCACTTCCAGCTGCAGCTGCAGGACAGAGCACAGAGAAGGCAGCATGAGAGGGAGAGAATGGGAAGAGGACTTATCTTCCGCTTCCCACAATGTGGCAGCTGCCAGCATCAGCTCCCAGCCCCTCCGCTCTGGCTGAGCGAAGACGGGTGCAGAACCCAGAGCTGCTGCCCCCCATCCCTCCTTCTCCAGGGGCACAGGAGGGGCCTTACAGCTTTCCTGGTTTTGGCTCTGCACCCAGCCACGTGCACTGCAGAAGAGGCTCTCTCCTCCTCAGGAATCTGCAGCCTTTCCCAGAGTGCAGCGATCCTGGAGCGCAGCTCTGCACACACGGCCTCGTTCAGGGACCGACGGGCTTCCAGCTGCAAGGGGGGAGCACAGCGTCAGCGTGGCCAGGCCACGCAGGGCACGAGCAGGGTGCCTGCTCCACTGAACCCACCAAATCCACCCACTCATCCCCCCAGACCGCCTTGCACAGCTCCTGGAAGGGCCTTTGGACACCCGGGCTTGCTGGGAACCAGGCGGCTGCCTGTCACATCGTGATGCCAGCAGCTGCCGGGCTGCACCAACGGTCTCTGCAGCCAGTAATTCATGGCACTGCCCTGGCGTGCTGGCTTACCTGCTGCAGCAGGCAGTGGAGGGCAGCGATGTTCTCCTTGGACATGCAGAAGACTTCCTCATCCTCACACACCACGTCCTGCTCAAAGGTGGTGTCTGGAGCGTGGTCCAGCTCCTCCATGAGGAGGATGATCTGCCTCTTGGTGCTGACAAACTCCTCTTGCCTTTGCTCCTGGAGGGGACGAGCAGGGTTACACACCGGCGAGACCCTTGCCCACCGCTATCCCTGAGCCCCTCACCCCTCCGCTCACCTTCTCAGCCGTCAGGGAGGCCAAGTGGTGCCTGTAGCGATCCAGGTCCTCCAGGCTGGGCACGGCGTTGCTGTCGATGCAGAAGGGGGTCTCGCAGAGGATGTCACACAAGTCCCGGTCCTGCTCTTGCAGGGTTTTCAGCTCCTGCTTCCTGTCCTCCTTCTGCTTCCGCAGCACTTCCACGCGGGTGCGCAAGTTCTTCTCCTTCTGCAGAGCAGTTGTTTCTTCCTCTGCCTGGAAGAGCCCAGAAATCAGCTCTCCTCTCCGCAGGTCTCACTGACCCTACTCCACAAACACAGACCTGGGACAGGAGCCCTGGTGCTGCATGGGGTGCTGCCCAGGATGGTGGAAACGCAGCGGTAAGGCACCCAGCCTCCTCAGCCACCTCCCAGTGCCCAGCCCAGAGCAACCACAGGGCCACCGGCTCTACCGGGTGTCCCAAAAGGAGGTTCTGAGCAGGCTCTGGCCTCTCCACAGCCAAGGCACCTGGCCAGAGGCTGTTACCAGTGGGATCCTGGGGATGAGAAGCGATCTGTTACCTCAAAGGGGTCCAGCTGGAGCTCCTTGCAGAGGGTGTCCAGCTCCTTCCTGTGCAAGGCAATGCTCTTCAGGAGACGCTGCTTCATGCTCTCCTCCTCTGCCACCATCATGTCCAGGAGGGCCTGTGGTGGGAGGAGGGGGATGGAGGGTGAGAGGGGAACACAGGGATCACCCACGGCACCGGGGCCAGAGGAGCAGCCAGGCCGGTGCCCATGGAAGGCCAAGGAGCAGGCACCCAGTGATGCCCCTGGGTGCGCCCTGTCCGGCCAAGGACCTCCGGGGTTCCCGCTAGACCGGCCCCGGCCCCCCATGCAGCCGCGGGCCGCCTCCCGGGCCGCGCCGGGCCCTCACCTTGATGTGCTTCTTGACGGCGCTGGTGCGCTCCAGGCACAGCTGCTCGGGGATCCCGATCTCCTCCCAGATGTCGCACAGCGCTGCTATGGCGCCGTTCAGGCACGACGCGACCTCGGCCGCCACCACCTCTCTGAGGGCACCGGGGCCCGAAGGACGTCAGCAGCCGCCGGGCCGGGGCCGCCCGGTCCCGGCAGCCCGCGTCCCGACACTGTCACCCCGCGGCCCGGCCCCCCCCGCTCCCGGCCCCGCGCCAGTGCCGGTGTCCCGACGCGGTCACCCCGCAGCCCCGGTCTCGGCCCCCACCGCTCCCGCCCCGCAGTCCCCGCACCGGGCAGGTCGTCCCGCAGCCCCTTCCCGGCCCCGCCACTCCGGCTCCGCACCCGCGTCCCGGCCCCGCAGCCGGTCTCCCGGGCCCGTCACTCCGCAGCCGCGGCCCGGCCCCGCAGCCCCCGTCCCGCAGCCCCAGCCCTGTCCCGCCGCCCGCCCACACCTCAGCTTCATGGCAGCCGCCAGCTCCGCTCCGCTCCCTCCGCCGCTCTCGGACGATGCGAATCTGCCGCCAGACGCGACGCGAGTCCCAGGCAACCGCCGCTTTTGCGGCCGGACCCGCCCCAAGATCGCCGCCAGCCAATGGCAGCAAAGCCCCTCCGGTGCTTCTGACCAATCGTGAGCGAGACCGGTAGGGCGGGGCCGTTGCGCGTTAACGGCACCCTGTCGCGAGCCCCGCCGCGGGCGAGCGGGACGTCACCCATCAGCTCTGGGGCGAGGGAGGGGCGGGCAGGGGGCTTGCGGGGGCAGAGAGACGCTGCGGGGGGCGCAGAAGGGATGCTGGGGAGGGAGGTGAGAGGATGTCGGGGTGGGGGGGCCACCTCAGGGTCCGAGCCCCCGTTAGGCTGCGGGCTCAGGGCAGGCTGGTTCCAGCCTTTGGAATGGTCACTGATCAGTCAGCGCAGCAAAACATCTAATAAAGTGATGCCGCGATCACTTTAACCGAGTGGGAAACACGCTGCTCGTTACCTCACGGTCCTGTTGTTCTTCCTGCTGCTGCACACAATTATTGGGCTGCAATTAATAACTCTCAAGTAACCTTGATTGCTCCCAGTGCTGTGAGCTACAGCCCTGTCTCCCTTCCCTCCGGTGCGGGGCACGGGGTGCGGGAGGGCTGTGGGGGCACAGGGTCTCGGCGGAGGGTGCAGCTGGGACAGAGGCGTCGGGGTGCAGCTGGGACAGAGGCATCGGGGTGCAGCTGGGACAGAGGCGTCGGGGTGCAAGCTCATCCCTTCTTACTGTCCCGCATCACTTCATGTCAGGGTGCGAGTCCGTCCCTCTCAGCTCAGGCCGCTGGGGGGAGCTGGGGGATGGGGTGAAGGACCGTCCCCGACACAGTTCCCTGTCAGTCCCGTTTTGCTGCTCGTACCCGGTTGTGGCACTCCTCGCACTCACACCGAGCCATCGCAGCCTCGTACCTGGCTGCCAACGTACGTGGAGGGCACTGCCAGCCCCCTCCCCGGTGCCTCTCTCCCCGCTGCCCCGTGCTCACCCTCCGCTGATGGGTCTGGCTGCAGTTTTCAGGGTACCCTGGCATGTCACCCTCCTGGCCAGCCCTGCGGTGCTGCTCCTGTGGCACCCGCTGCCACATGCAGGACAACAGAGGCGGTTGTGGCAGCTCTGTCGATACAGCCACAGGACGTGGGATCGGGGTATCGGGGCCCCGCGGGGCCGGGCTCCTCCAGGTCGCGGCACGGCCGCTCCATGCGAGGCAGCGGCGGGACCGGGATTCGGGCCTGCGCGGAGCCCGCTTCTTCTCCCGTTCCTTTCCGGCGCCCGGCCGCTTCCGCCCGGCCCGGGACCCCGCTACCCGGGGGCCAGGACCCCTCCCCGAGCGAGGGCGGGGATTGCGGGGGGCACGGAGACTCCGCCGCCCCGGGGTTTCTCGAGGCGGGACCGGGCGGGCCGGTCACAGCGGGGCGGAGAGAGGCCGGGGGGGGGGGACCCAGGGCCGAGCAGGGGAAGGGCCGAGACGAGTCGGAGCCCGGAACCGGGACAACAGCAGGACCGCGGCGGGCGGAGCCGAAAGGGGCGATGGGGCGGGGCGATGGGGCCGCCTCCCCACGCCACAGCGGGCGCCCCGGTCCCTTCCCCGGCGCGGAACCCCTCGGGGGAGCCCAGCGTCCCCTCCGGGCCGGCCCCCCGCCGCCTCACGGGCACGGCCCCGCCGCGGGCAACGGGGACGGACGAAGAGGCCGCAGCTCCCCCCGCCCGCCCGGGAGCGGTTCCGGGTCGCGGAGGCGGGGTCTGCGCCGGCACAGGGACCGGCGGGGGCAGCCCCGTGCGGGGGTAGATGGCTTCGTGGCGGGCTCCGGCCGGGCCTTCCCGCTGTAGGGCCGCGATTGGGCGGAGTGGAGAGGGGCTGGGGCGAGGCCGGATTGAAAGGGCGGAGCGGATATGGGGTAGCGCGGGGCCGGGTGGAAGAAGCGGCTCCGGATCAGGCACAGCCGGCTTGAAAGGGCAAACTGGGATGGGATGGGATGGGATGGGATGGGATGGGATGGGATGGGATGGGATGGGATGGGATGGGATGGGATGGGATGGGATGGGGCGGAGGCACGGGGAGGCGGGGCTGGATTGGAACGATGGGCGGGGACTGAGCGGGAGCGGAGCAGAGACGGCGGGGGGCGGGACTGGATTGAAAGGAGATGACAGGATTGGGCCAGAAGGGAGACGGGCAGGGCCGCGATAGGCGGTCGGGAGCAGATGGGCGTGGCCAGACGCTTTAAAAGAGGCGCGGGTGGCGCCGCTGACGCGCAGAGCTGTGGGTGGTCGGGCTGGGAGTGATGGGCAGTGCTGCCCGTCCGCGGGACGCGCGTATTGGGGTGGGCCCGCGGCATGTGCCGGGGTCGGGGAGCCGTTTCGGCCCGGGCGGGCTGTGTAGCGTGATGGGGCTGCGGGGTCCTGTCCCGGGGGCTGCTTCCCGCTTCCATCACTGAGCCGCGGAGGCTGGAGGGGCTGCGGACGCGAGGGGCAGGAGCCCCAGGGCGGGGCTGCGCCGGCGGGGAGGCCGCGGGGGGCCGGGCTTGGCCCGCCGCGGTATTAATAATAACTGCTATTGTCAGTAAAGTTGACAATTTGTTGTAAACAAACAAAGCGATGTACACGGATGGCTTAAACCAAGAACGATAAAGTGAATTCGAGTTTGTCCGGGGTGTGTGTGTGGGGGGTCGTGCTGCTGCCCCCCGTGCCCTGGGGCTAGTTTCTCCAAGTGGCAGGTGCTCCCAGGTTCCCAAGCACTCCCGGGCCCTGGGGCCTCCCCCTTCCCCCCAAAATCCGCAGCAGCAGCCCCGGGGGTGCCTCCAGGCCCCCAAAGATCTTAGTGCTGCATGTCTACCTGAAACCAGCTGGAGGGGGCACGTCGAGGCTCAGCCCCAGCCTTGGGGGAGGAGGACCCTAGAGGTCCAGCAGCTTTTCCCCATCCCCAGCTGTTGCTGCTGGTAGTGGCTGTGGGGTTGGGTATGTCAGGGCTGTGGGACCCTCACCGAAGGGGTGGGTTTGTCACCAAAGCACAGGACACTGGCCTGCATCAACAGCTGAGGTCGGTTGAATGGTTTTGCTTTGGGAAAGGAGCTGGAATCTCAGAGCTGGAATAAGGACTGCGGGGCTGGGAAAAGAGCTGGAATCACTCGGGGCTGGAGCTGCCTCTGCGGAGCGGGGCCGGGCTGGAGCTGGCCCGAGGTGTCCCTGGGCTGCAGGGCTAGCACCGCCGGGCAGAGGGCCAGGGCCAGGCAGGGCCGGCCCCGGCGAGGCCCCGGGGCTCCCCGGCAGGGACCGGGCCGCGCCAGGCAGCCGTCCCGGGAAAGGAGGCCCGGCCAAGGGAGCCCTCGGCCTTCCCCCGCTCAGCCCCCTCCCCCGTGGCGTCCCTCACCTGGGCTCAGGGCGGCCGTTGCCGTGTCCTCACCGCTCCGCCCCGGCTCCGCACCCGGGAGGGAGTCAGGGCTGCCCGCCGGAGAGAGCCGAGACCGGGCGGGGACGAGTCCCGGCCCCGCGACACGGCCGCTCCAGGCGAGAGAACGGCAACGGCTCTATGATGGGGGCGGGATGGACCCGGCCCAGCGAGTGACGCCCCCCGGGGAAAGGGGCGGAAATGGCAGCGCGGCGGGAACGGGGCGAGCGGGCGGGGCCAGGAGCCGGCAATGGCGGCGGGGGGGGGCGGGGGGGCACAGGACGTGGCGGCTGAGGGGAGGGGCGGGGGAGGCCCTGATGGGGTGGCAGGCGCTGCTGGTGGGGCTGTGGCACAAAGGATGTCACCACAGCCCCTCCCCTGACAGGGCAGGCAGCCAGAAGCCCTTTTGGGGTGTGTGTGTGTGTGTGTGTGTGTGTGGGAGGGGTGGGGGTCTTGGTTGGGCGAGGCCGATCCATCCTTCCCCCCCTCAAGCCTTGTGCCCTTTGCCCCCCAGCTTACAGGATGAAAGGACAACGGCAAAGAGCCATGGGGTTTCCCTTGTTACCCCTCGGGCAAGACCCCCATCCCATTCGGGGTGGTGGCCCACCCTGGGACATCACTGGGGGGGGGGGGGCATTGCGGTGGCCCCGTGCCCTTCATGGTGGGACCCCAGTTAAACACCAAACCCTCAAAAGCAACGTGGTTTAATGGTTTCTGATTGTAAAGCTTGTGAAAATAATAACATTAATAATAATACAACAAGACTTCCAGTCATCTTAAGGGCTCCCTAGTTTCCAAAGCCAGAGGGAGCAAGTTCTAACCCCCCTCCCCCCACATAAGGTGACAGGATTTCCAGCACCTTTGGCCACAGAAAGAACCAGAACATCCCAGCATGGCAGCCACCTCAAGGAGTCGAGCATCCCTGCCCGGGCAGCACCTCCAAATCCAGGCTTTCTTCTTCCATCTCCCCCTTCTCCCCGAAAATACCAAAGGGGTGCAAGACTACAGAGCTTTCTATGGCTAATATGAGATTTAGAGCATTTATACAGCGCTTAACGGGCCCTGGGTGCCTTTATTCCAGCTAAAATGTAGCATCAGTTTCCCTTAGGAAATGAAAAAAAAAAAACCCACAGGTGGTTATAAAAAAGTTAAGTATAAAAAAAGATTTCAAAGAGTCATTCTCACTTCCCCTCCTTTTAACGTGAAGAAATGGCAGGTTTAGGGGGTGTGGGGAGGGTGTGGAGGAGCTGCTGATGGGGTCGCTGGTGGGACAGAGGAGCCAGCTCAGGCACTTTCTTGAGAAGGGGACAGAGGCTGGGGTAGGTGATGTCCCTCCGAGCCTGCTCCCATCAAGATCTGAAAGAAACACCCCCCCCAAAGCAAACATGTCAGGATTTGGGGAAAGACATTTCAAACTGTCATTTCAAAGGCAGAGAGGGGGTGGGTTTTTTTCTAAGCTCTTCTTCCTTCCCTGAAATAACATGGAAATTCAATATAAAAACCCCAAAGAGAGGCAGACGCCGACCCCCAGCTCCCCTGCTGACCACATCCAGCTGGTTGTTGGATGCTGGTGCAGAAAACCAGATGAAGGGAAGGAGAAAAGGAATGAAACTGCTCAGATCCACCCTCCAATCTCTCTCTTTCTCCCTTCCTTCTTTTCTTTCTCCCTTTCTTTCCCTTTCTTTTGTCTTTCTTTCTCTCTCTCTCTTTCTCCCGTTCTTTTCTCTTTCTTTCTCTCTCTTTTTCCCTTTCTTTTCTTTCTTTTTTCTCTCTTTCTCCCTTTCTTTTCTTTCTTTCTCTCTCTCTTTCTCTCTTTCCTTCTCTCTCTCTTTCCTTCTCTTTCTCTCTCTGTCCTTCTCTCTCTTTCCTTCTCTTTCTCTCTCTGTCCTTCTCTCTCTCTTTCTGTCTCTTTCCCTCTCTTTCCCTTTCTTTCCTTCTCTTTCTCTCTTTCCTCCTCTTTCTTCTCTTCTCTTTTTTTTTTTTTTTTTTCCCAAGGGAAGGCCAGGGAAGGACAGACAGACAGACAGACATCTCCTTACTGGGAAATCTTGCAGTTTGTTGTGGAGACATAGCGCCCGGTGTAATGGATGTTGCACCTCACCACATTGTTGGTGAAGTCTGATTCCAGGACGATGTATTTGGGGTTCACTTGAACCTACAAACAAGTGAAAGACAAGGAAAAACACCCCCAAAAAACGAGTCAGAGCAGGGACAAACAGTGCCTAAACCATGACAAGGAGCTGACACCTAAAAAAAGTTTGTGGTCATGAACCCAATCATTCAGAAGCTCCCAAACCAACCCCAAACTGGTAATATTTGCCCCTAAAAAATCTCCCCAAAAGACCTTTAAGACGTAATTCCCCGGCTGCACGTCTGTTATATCAATCCACTGGCAATCGATGTCGGCATTGTAGGTGTCGTAGCAGCCTGGGCTCAGGCCCTGCAGGGAGAAAATGGGGTTCAGGGTGTGCTGGGAGGGGGTGGGGTGAACCCCAAGGAGCCCTTCGAGCATGCCCACCCCCCCAAAACCAGTCACCTGGGTGTGGGCTGTGCAGGCGTAACGCTTCAGGTTGCCGAAGTCGCAGGTAGTGTCCTCAAGGCAGAAGCTGGCCTTGTGGCCCTCGGCCACCTTCCTCCCCGTGGTGGCATCCAGCAGGTCGTAGTGGCTGAACTCATCCATGCTGTGGTAGTGCCTGGGGAACAGGGGACACAGGCACAACAATACCAGGGTGACACCCCATATGGAGCCACCCCCCCATCTCCCAGATGCGTTTTTGCCTGCTCCCCATCAACCCCGGAGCCAGGCCAGCCTGCCAGCTCCCTCCTTGGGGACACAAGTTACAGGAGCACGGTGGCTTTAGGGGCGTAGGCATGAAGAAAGGTGATACACACTTTCCCTTCCCACCCCCTCCAAAAAAGGTGGGGGGGGAAATGCAATTAAAATCACCTTTAAAACACCATTAAGAAAGCCTTCCCCACATGCCCTGCCAAAAGAAGTGTATGTGGGGGGGGGGGGGCTGATGGAGGGGATGTGGGGACACTCACTGGTGGCAGCTGTGCCATTCCCAGCTGTGCCGGGGTCGGCTGGGCAGGAAATCAGCCGTGCCTTGGTTCTTCACCCGCTGGGGGAACCGCAGGAGCACCCGCACGTCGTAGTCGGTGGTTTCGGGAGTGTAGGCCGTGCTGGGGACATCAGGGAGGGTCAGTGTCACCCCCTCCTTGCCCTTGGTCCTAATGGACAGGATCCCCTCCCCGGGTGTGGGGGTGCAGGTTCAGCCCTGGCACCCCTGAGGAGGAAAAGCCCCAGCGAGCACCTCTGAAGGAAGAGGTTCCTCCATGGAAAAGGAGGGGATGAAAAGAGGAGAGGAGACAAGGTCTCCTGGCCCTGCAGCACCCACCTTTCCCTTTCCCCTTCCCTTTCCCCTCTCCTCCATCCTTCCCCTTCCCCTCTCCTCCATCCTTCCCCTTCCCCTCTCCTCCATCCTTCCCCTTCCCCTCTCCTCCATCCTTCCCCTTCCCTTCTTCCCTCCCCTTCCATCTTCCCTTTCCCCTCTCCTCCATCCTCCTCCCCTGACCAGCACATCCCCCCCACTCCCCCTGCAACCTGCCCACTCCCCATCTCCCTTTTACACCACCTGGACCCTCCCTCCCCAACCCCTCCCCACCAACCCCATCATCCCCACACCTCTTCTACCTGGCCAGGCACTTCTCCTCAGCTGCACAGCGCAGTGAGTACAGGTGAGCTCGCTGCACGTAGGTGGATGCTTGCACGTAGTTGGGGTCCGGCACCAAGTCAGGGAGACCTGCCAGGGGATGGGGACAGCCCTGAGGGCTTGGGGACAGGTCTCAGCTTGGGGTACACCGTGGCTGCAGGCTGGAGACAGCCATCCCAGGCTTCGTGGGGAACGTTTGCTCCAGTCACGGCCACGTTGTTTTAATTTCAAGCTGCAGATGGAAAATCCTCCCCTCCCCTCCCCTTCCCCCCTGCTCTGGCTGGCAAATCCCAAAACTCCATTTTCTTACACTGGGATTGCTCAACCCGTCCTCCTGAAAGCCATTACACCCAGCCCTGGGTGGCCACAGTGCAAGGGGTTACTGGGGTCTCCCAGCACCCCCCAGCTCCCACAGCCAGGGGCAGGAGATGACATGACCCCCCAAAAGAGGGGTGCCTATTTCCAGCATCACCCCCACACACACACACTGTTATCCCTCCTTTCCATTAATTCCTGCCACTGCCCTGTGCTTGAGGCTGAGACAAAGTGACCTGCAGACAGCTGGATGGATGTAGGGACAGGTGGGAGCTGCCTCACTTCCCAAGAGCATTGTTGAGCCCAGCTGGAGCAGGTGCTTCCCCTCCAGCAACACCTTTTCACACAGTCTCCTCCAGGACCACCAGGAAAGCCCCTCCAGAAGATTCAGGACAGGGGGCAATGCTCCCCAGGCACTTCGTGCCTCAGTTTCCCTTCTCACAGCCCCCTGCAAAGCCAAGCCCTGCTCCACAGCCTCTGCTCAGCATCCTTCCTTCCTGCAGGCTTGCCAGCCTGTTTCCATCCCTATCCTCATCCCCATCCTCCTTCCCTCTATCTCCATCCCTCATCCTCATCCCCATCCTCCTTCCAATCCCCATTCTCACCTGCAACCCCATCCTTGTCCCCGTCTTCATCCTCATCCCCATTTCCATCCTCATGCCCATCTTCATTCCCATCCCTATCCCTCCCCATCCCTATCCCTGTTTCCATCCTCACCTCCATTTCCAACTTTATCCCCATCCTCAACCCCCATCTTCATCCTCATTCTTGTCCCCATTCTCATCTCCCTTTCCATCCTCATCCTCCTCTTCATCCCCATTTCCATCCCCATCCCTCTTTCCATCCCCATCCTCATCCCCATTTCCATCCCCATCCCTGTTTCCATCCTCACCCCCATCCTCATCCCTCTTTCCATCCTCATCCCCATCTTCATCCCCATCCCTGTTTCCATCCTCACCCCCATCCTCATCCCTCTTTCCATCCTCATCCCCATCTTCATCCCCATCCCTCTTTCCATCCTCACCCCCATCTTCATCCCCATCCCTGTTTCCATCCTCACCCCCATCCTCATCCCTCTTTCCATCCTCATCCCCATCTTCATCCCCATCCCTCTTTCCATCCTCACCCCCATCTTCATCCCCATTTTCATCACCATCCTTCTTTCCTATCTTCATCCCCATTTCCATCCTCATCCCTGTTTCCATCCTCATCCCCATCTTCATCCCCATCCCTCTTTCCATCCTCATCCCTCTTTCCATCCTCATCCCTCTTTCCATCCTCATCCCCCTTTCCATCCCCATCCCTCTTTCCATCCCCATCCCTCTTTCCATCCCCATCCCTCTTTCCATCCCCGTCTCCAGCTCCACTTCCATCCTCATCCGCAGGGACCTCGAGGAGCTCCAGCCACACCATTTCCAGCACATTTCCTTTTTCCCTCCTGTGTTTTTTTACCCTATTTTCCCTTTTTTTCCACGGGCAGAAAGAACAATGCCTCCTTGTTTCCCGGCCTGCCTTCCCTGGAGAGATCACGTCACTCCATTGGAGCTCGTTTCCTGCCCCGCTTGCTTGGTCATCGCTGCTGATGTAATGCCCATGGGGGGGAGAGATGGAGGAGGGGGTGCTGAGGGGTGCACACATCAGTGTGTGAAAAAAAAACACTCCACAAACTTGGGAGACCTTGAAAAAACTCACACACCTTAAAAAACTAATTAGTAATTAAAAGAGCAACAGAGAAAGAGCCTGAGCCCCATCCCGCCCAGGAGAGGAACATTTGTCATCATTTATAAAGCAGCTTTTCCTCCCCGCTGGTGTTTATAATAAATCCTTGGATGCTTTGGAGAGAAATCTGACTCCTCTACCAAGGGGGAGTTTTATTTCCCCCCCACCCCCATGATGGAGCTGGCCCTGGATGGCCCCGTTGTTATTATAGGGTCTCACAGCGGCTTTTCGGCTCAGCACAAGGCAGCACTGCAAACACCGGCACTGTGGGGGTTAACAGGATGGTGGGATCCCACCTCCTCATCCTCCAAAGGTCCCTTTAGCAAAGCAGGGACCCACACTGTCCCCAGCCCGGGGCTGAGCAGCTCTTGATCCTGGGTTGGTTTCTTTTTTGCTGAGCCAGCGCTTCCCCACCTCCCGCAAGCCAGGGGCCTGGCAGCCCCCTGCTATCGCCTCCCAAAAGGGACAACCACAGCAAGAAAATGTTTGGTTTTCCTCCTCCTCCACCCCTGGGCCTGCCCCAGGGAGCTGCCAGAGAAGATTTCCTACTTCTTCCCCGTGAAAATTAGAATAATAAAGAAGCAGGGAGCCTGCTGCCCGCCGGGCTGTTTGTGCAGGTGTGCGGGGCTCAGCCCAAAAACCCCCCGGCTCCAGCAGCTTTCTGAGGGGGAGGCTGCTTTGCCTCCTCATTCCCAGCCCCAGAGATGTGGGGACCACTGAAGGGGTTGGCTCTGAGCAGTGGGGACATGGCCAAAGTGACTGGGATGGACCCTTTCATTGTTCCATTCCATCCCCTCCCCTCCTATCCCTCCATCCCATCCCACACCATGCCCTTTATCGCTCCATCCCAACCCAGCCCACCCCATCCCATCCCCACTGAATCTTCTGAAGATCCCTCATTGGTTGTTAAACACCTGAAGAGAGCAACAAAACCAACCAAAAACCATTCCCCTTCATCATCCCATTCCATCCCCTCCCCTCTCATGCCTCCATCCCATCCCACACCATGCCCTTTATCCCTCCATCCCATCCCACCCCCCTTTATCCCTCCATCCCGTCCCAACCCACCCCATCCCAACCCCACTGAATCTTCTCAAGATCCCTGGTTGGTTGTTAAACACCTGAAGAGAGCAACAAAATCAACCCCAAACCATTCTCAAACCCAAGAAGGGGAGACTTTCCCAGCAAGACTGTCATCTCCTGATCCCTGTGCCCCTTCCACAGGTGATGGCACACTCAAGTGTCACCACAGCCACCACAGCTCAAGCTCAGTGAGCACTGAAATCCCCATCACCTGCGACAAACTCTGCTAGAGATGGAGGAAAACAGGGATGGGGGGATTTCAGGGAGGAATCAGGGTGAAGAAGCCCCTGGAGATGCCTCCTGGAGGTGGGTAAAGTGTGGAGAGCACCAGTAAGAACCAGCACTTTGGTTGAACCCCATGAAGAGGGGTGGGCTATCTGCTCCCACAGCTTGGCTGCCATGTGAGCTTGGCTTTCACCAGCCAAGACCTTTGTATGGAATGCTTCAACCCTGGGTGACACTTGGGTCCTTCAGCAGCAGTTGTGAGCAGGAAATGCAAATACTTGGAGAGTCTCCTCACCATCTTCTTGCCAAAACTGGGTCTGCTGCCTTTACCCTACGTTTCTCCTGACCAAACCACATGAGATGCTCCTCTCCCACCTGCACCACAACCTGGCCAGAAACCATTTCAACTCTTGCCTTCCCAAACTCCTTCCTCCTCTTTTTGGGATGGGGGGAGGTGGACGACCCACGATGCTCACGCAAACCCCAGTAAACCCCACCCCCCCAGTAAAAGTTGGTGGGGTCTAATTGCTTAATTAACCCCCTCAGGTGCCCCATCGAGGGGCCGGGAATGCCACACATTCCTGGCAGAGCCCAGTGGGATTAGGAGGCTCTTAAAGAGCTTAAGCACATAATTAACATCTGATTCGGCTTTATAAAGTGTTTTGATCAATTAAGAAACCTGCTTGCAGGGCGGCCCTGCAGGTAACCAGGTTTGGGTGGTTGGGTTTGGGGGGTTTTTTTGGTGTCACTCCCCCCTCCCCCAAGGAGGTGACAGCTTTCCCCAAACAAAGCTTGGCTGGAGAGAGCAGAAGGTGACCTGGAGGAGAGGCCAGGTGCTGGAGTGGCCCCAGAGAGCCCCCTCCCTGGGCTGGTAGGACAGTCTTTATTCCCTTCTTTATGTTTATTAAGGAAAAAGGAGCAGAAGGAAGCTGGGGACTCCTGCACCGAGGGGTGGGTGCCCCATTGATGGGCTCGTGGGCTGATGAGGGTTGGCCCCCCCCACCCATGGGCACACCAATCCCCCTTGGCAAAACCACAGCACCATCACCTCCTGGCTCACCTTCCAGGTACCCTTGAAGGCCACTGCCTTTCCCAACAGGCCTGCCAAGATAAGCTTGGCAAGCATCTTCCCATTTCCCTGCCACCTTGGGTCATCTGTAGGGCAGCCACCCTGCCCCCCAGAGACACGGGACCACCAGCACCCCTCATCCCTTGCCCGGAGAGGGGGGCAGAGATCTGGAGGAAGACTGTCTCCACTCACATCATGTCCCCAAGCTCTTTCCCACACATCTTCATTGGGGACAGGCAGACCTCAGGCTGACCCAGCCTGTGTTTACTTGCTCGCATGCAACAGGGCAGGGTTGGGATGAAATGCTTCCCCCAGTATGAACCTTCTGGGACAGGATTTTCTCAGAAACCAGGGATGGGGCTGGATGGGTTATAAGGTCAGACGGGTCAGAGGCTCCAGATGAGATGGATTTCCCAAGGGACAGGCAGGGAACAGATTTTCCCCCTCCCACCACCCCCTGGGCTGTTGCTCCTCACGCCCTCCAGCTTTGCTTCCAAGTTCACCACAGAACAAAAAAAAACCACCCTAAATGCTCCTGGCAAGCCTCAGCCAAAAAGCCACGGGATTTCATCAGGATCAGGGTCAGTAGGATGTGACGTGACGACGTCGCTGCCGTGAGGCATCCCTTGGATGACCTGGGATATGGCACTGTCCCACCCCAGGAGCATGGCATATCCCCAGCCCACAGCCACCCCACGCAGGAGTTGTGGTGGGATGACCTGGAACAGGGTACATAACCCCTCCTCAAGGGCTGTGTTTTCCCCCTCATCCCACTGCATGGGATGACATGGGATGGAGCCGAGCCCTATCCCAAGCCTGGAACTTGCTCCTTCACATGCCTTCCCTTTCCTCCCTGTTTCCCACCACCTCAAACACCCCTCCCAAAACACACAGGGTTTCCAACAGCCCCAGCCCCTTCGGTGGCCACTGGGCCACATTTGTCCCCACAGCACCAGGGCAGCATCCTTGGAGAGTGACTGGCACCAGACCTGGATGCAGAGGAGGGTCCTCTCCTAGTGACAAAGCACCCAGGGCACTGTCCCACCCCAGGGAGCTGCCGCCCACCCCGGGGAGCCCCTCAGACTCACCCCGTCCACCATGGTTGGGCCTGTAGACGCTGCCCACGCTGACCCGGGCTTGGCTATCCGGGACGGCCTGTGGTATTTCGGGGCTCCTGGCAGGCAGGTAGGGCTCGGGACGGGGAACCCCATAAGGCTCCAGCGCCCGAAAAGGTGGCTGCGGCTCATAGGGTGGGTACTGACCCCCCTGCCCCGTCCCGGCAGGAGCTTGCAGGTTGTCAGCCGATGCGACGCCGCGGCCGGCGGGCTGTTGGTTGGGGTACAAGTCCTGGGCACCCTGTTCCGGTGAACCGCCGGTGTCGTGGTACAAGCTGTGGGAGTATCGGCGGTCCAGCCCATCGGCTGGTTGTGGGGCAGCGGGCGCATAGGGGCGTTCGGCCGCCGGGTAGTAGCCCTGGGCTCTGTAGGGGCTCTGCTCCTCCCCGTAGTCCTCGTAGCGCGCCCGGGGTTGGAAGGGGTACACCACGCTGGTACCCGCGGCCGCCGAAGCCACGGCTGCCCCGCCGGTGCCGGTGCCGCGGTAATAGGTGTATGCCTCGTCGTACGCCCGGGCCGACTCGTAGGGCTCGTACTGGGGGGCGGAGGGGAATTGGGGGTACACGGGTTGCCCGACGGAGGCGTAGGCGAAGGAGGAGGATGAAGAAGAGGAGGAGGAGGAGGAGGAAGAGGAAGAAGCTTGGCGGGAGCGCCCAGCGGGCCGTACCCTCTGCGAGGCCGTACTGTCGCCCACCGGTCCCTCACGCCAATTTTCGGGCACCTGCCCGAAACCGAAGGGATGCCGCGTCTGCCCCCGCACCGTTTCGGAGCCCGGTCGCGGCGGTACCACCGGTACCTGCCGCCGCACGCTGCCCGTTCCTCCGGTCATCGCTCCCGCCAACAACAACCGGCTCCCTCGGGGTCTCTCGTGCCCCGGCGGTACGTACTCGGCGCCGGTGTTGAGCAGGCTGTAAACGCGGCCGTTGTTCTCCCACTGGATCAGCTGCCTCCAGGGCTGCCCGCCGCCGCCGCCGCCCGCCTCCTGCCCGCCCGCCAGCAGGCACAGCCCGCAGCCCAGCGCTGCCCACAGCCCCCAAGCTCCCCGCGGCTCCATCCCGGTCGCGGTTCGCCGCCGGCCCCCGCGGTGGCTTTACCCCCCCCCACCCACCCCCCCCAGCCCCGGCGGAGCGGCTCCCGGGGCGGGCGGAGCGGCCGCGCTCCCCGGCGGCGGGAGGGAGGGAGGGAAGCGGCGGGGATGGAGTAGGGGGGGTGGTGTGGGAGGGGGGAGGTGGAGGAGCGGGGGGGGGGAAGCGGCTCCGCCGGGTCCTAAGAACCGCCTGCAGCACGGATCCTGCCCTCCAGGAGCCGGGGGGAAGCACTGGGGGTGCTGGCTGCATCCGCTGGGGATTAAAAATACCCCACCCAAAACCCCAGACCCCTCCCCAGGACAGAAACCTCGGGCTTTTACACTGCTTGAAACCCCTACCCGACGCGTGGCTGCAGTATTTGGGTTGAATTCGGCGGGTTTCGGAGTTCTACACCAGCCTTGGAATACGGGGACGGGCTGGTGAGAGCAATCCTGCCCCACACCGCTGCCGGGAAAGCCCCTGGGGTTCCCCCAGAGGGACACACAGTCCTTTCTCCACTTATGTGGAGGCCCAGTACCAGGGTGAGGGCCTGAAGGAGCACTTTTGTTCCCTCCCAAAAGCTTTCAATAGGGCTCAAAGGAGAAACTGCGCCCCCAAAAAAGGGGCCTTCCCCCAGCATGTGTGTGTGTCTGACAGTTTCGGGGCTTCCCCCTTGATACCGTCTCCCGAATGAGGACGGGTCCTTCACTAGATGTATTTAACAAGCTCCAGGGAGGAATCAAGCCCGAGACTAGTTTGCAACTCAGGGTTGGAAATATTAAACAAAAGGGGGAGGGAAATGTAGAACAAATTTGGAGGTGTTGTCTTCAACCCCACTGCCAGCTGGATCTGGCCCATGCAAACCCCAAATCCATCCCCACACCGGATACCATCTCCCTGGCTTGCTCCTTTGCATCACCAAACAAAGGACCTGTATGACCAGAGTGCTGGGGTCCCTCTGCCTTGTCCTTCCCAGGGGCCCCCTGAACCCTCCTGTGCCTTTTTACAGCCCCACTGTGCATCCGGGGAGGGGGAAGGCAGAATTTTTGGGAGCAGAAACAAAGCTAGGAAAAAGCATCCCAGCATCCTTCCATCTATCATTCACCCTGGGGAAACTGAGGCAGCACCCTGAAAGCCAGAGCAGACACCCCAAACCCTGCCAACCCTTCTTGTCCCTGGAGCTGCCCTTGTGCTGCCTGATGCTTTCCTGTTGCTTTAAGTCCTGGCCATAGGGACGTGTGTTTTCCACGTGTAGATTTTTCCTTTTCCCCTTTCCCCCCCTCCTGCCACTTTCATTCCCAGCCCCGAAAGCTGGGGATGGAGCCAGGAGGAGGCCAGGGACCAACGCCAGCCTGACCTCAGGGGATCCCAGCACCCGGCCTTACCGTAGGGCCTGAAGCCCCCCTTGCAGAACCCCCCAATTCCCTGTATCCCCAATATTTTTTGGCTTTTCCTTTCTTCCCCCCCCACCCGCCCGTGCTCCTCCCTTCTCCCCGCAGGGACTGGAAATACCAGAGTTGATGTAATAGGCAGCGCGCTGGCCAGGAAGGAAAGCCTGGCCTAACCTCCTCCTCCCACACCCCCACGGCCCCTGGTCCTGAGTGGGGACAGGCATGGGGGGTAGGGGAGGAGGGCTGGCTGTGGGTCACTCCCCTGTGTGTCACCCCAGCTCTGTACAGACAGGATTTTGGGTTGTGTGGTTGTTTTGGTTTGGGTTTTTTTGGAGGGGAGGGGGTAGTGGGGGGGGGGTTTGGTGTGATGTAGTGTGGGACACACCCACCCACCCCCAGGGATGGGGTTTCCTCCACCCCGGTGTGGGGCAGGAGAAGGACGGAGGGAGGGATAATGGTGGGGAGGGGGGAGGGAGCGATGTGTCTCTAGGTTTGGTTCAAGGGCGGGGGGATTGAGAGGGGTCAGAGGAGCCATGAAGATGCTCAGAGGGCTGGAGCAGCTCCCCTATGGAAAGAGGCTGAGGGAGCTGGGCTGGTTCAGCCTGCAGAAGAGAAGGCTGTGGGGGGACCTCATTGCAGCCTTCCAGTCCCTGAAGGGAGCAGAGACACAGGAGGGGAATCAGCTTGTTAAAGGGCAGACAGGGGCAGGACAAGGGGGATGGGGTGAAGCTGAAGGAGGGAAGGGTTAGAGGAGATAGATATTAGGGGGAAGTTCTTTCCAGAGAGAGTGGTGAGGGGCTGGAACAGGCTGCCCAGAGAGGGGGTGGGTGCCCCATCCCTGGGGGTGTTCAAGGCCAGGTTGGCTGGGGCCCTGGGCAACCTTGTGTAGCTCCAGGGCTGGAGGTTGGTGTCCCTGCCTGTGGCAGGGGGTTGGAGCTCTATGATCCTTGGGGTCCCTTCCAGCCCAGACCAGTCTGGGATTCTATGATTCACTGTGACTCTGCACCCCATCTTGCTCCGCAGGCTGTGTGATGCCACCAGGACACGGTGGCCGAAGGGACAGGCTACCAGCTCGTAACCCTTCACGGGGAGGGGTAAGGACATGTGGGGTCCCTCCCTACATCCCCACGCGAGTTCAGCATCCCCAGAGAATGGCGTCTGTCCCAAAGTGGGATCCTGCCCCCCCAAGACATGACACGGGGGTTGTGTCCCTCTCTATTTGGGGGTCCCACTCCCACTAGATGGTGCCAGCAGCCCACGTTTGTGGTGCCAGTACACCTGGGATGACAACAGCAGGGGCAGCCACCCCCGCAGTGGATTCTCCCACCCCAGCCCTGCAGAAACGCCTTCTTGTGAGAAAATAAAACAGAGGGGCTGCACGCCCCAAAGTATGCCCCCCCCCCCCTTTCTTTTTATAAACATCCCACCGGGGTGGATGAGGGTACCCATATCCAGCACCAGAGCTGGGGGACATCATAGGGCAGCTCCCCAAAAAGCCAAGCCATGGTGCTGGGGAAACCGAGGCAGTGCTGGCCCAGACAACCCCCCAGCACAGCTTGGGTGCTTGCATCCCTTCCTGTTGGGCACAACCCCCAAAATTTGTAGTTAATCATAGAATCCCAGACTGGTCTGGGTTGGAAGGGACCCCAAGGGTCACAGAGCTCCAACCCCCTGCCACAGGCAGGGACACCAACCTCCAGCCTGGAGCTACACAAGGTTGCCCAGGGCCCCAGCCAACCCGGCCTTGAACACCCCCAGGGACGGGGCACCCATCTCCTCTCTGGGCAGCCTGTTCCAGCCCCTCACCACTCTCTCTGCAAAGAACTTCCCCCCCAGCGGCTCTGGCAGCTGGGAAGGGCGATGGGATCCTGGGCTCCATCAGCAGAGGGGTGGCAGCAGGGACAGGGAGGGGATTGTCCCTCTCTGCTCTGCCCTCCAGAGGCCCCAGCTGGAGTCCTGTGTCCAGAGCTGGGGCCCCAGTACAGGAAAGATGTGGGACTGTTGGAGAGGGGTCAGAGGAGCCATGGAGATGCTCAGAGGGCTGGAGCAGCTCCCCTAGGGAGAGAGGCTGAGGGAGCTGGGCTGGTTCAGCCTGGAGAAGAGAAGGCTGTGGGGGGACCTCATTGCAGCCTTCCAGTCCCTGGAGGGAGCAGAGACACAGGAGGGGAATCAGCTTGTTAAAGGGCAGACAGGGGCAGGACAAGGGGGATGGGGTGAAGCTGAAGGAGGGAAGGGTTAGAGGAGATATTAGGGGGAAGTTCTTTGCAGAGAGAGTGGTGAGGGGCTGGCACAGGCTGCCCAGAGAGGGGGTGGGTGCCCCGTCCCTGGGGGTGTTCAAGGCCAGGTTGGCTGGGGCCCTGGGCAACCTTGTGTAGCTCCAGGCCTGGAGGTTGGTGTCCCTGCCTGTGGCAGGGGGTTGGAGCTCTGTGACCCTTGGGGTCCCTTCCAACCCAGACCAGTCTATGATTCTGTGATTCAGTGCCTGGGAAGGATCCTGGCATCCACAACCTCTGCAGTCTAAAAACCCACCTTGCAGCATTGTCTGGGGTCTCAGGTTCTCAGCACCCTGACTCAGGGGTCCCAGCAGCCTCCCTGGGGTCCCGGAGCAGCGCACGTGCTGGGTACCCTGCGGGTTTCGCTCACGGATGGCAGGAGATGGAATTAATTAGTGAGGCAGAGTGGATAATAACATGTTTTTTAAAGCGTGGTGTTTGCAGCAGACTTCTCTGGAGTGGGTTATTTATAGGATGTGTCTATAACCTAAATAAAGCAGCCGAATTTTGCCCTGATGCTCCTGGGGGGATGGTGCTGGCTGGGTCCAGGGAGGAGGAGGCGGGACCAGCACCCCCAACCCCTCCTCATCTGAAGCAGCCCATTTAGAAGCCAACCACTAGCTTGAGGACCCTGAGCAGCTTATCCTCAGCGCTGACCCTGGTTAAACAAGCTGGTTTAATGAGCAGACCCTCCTTAGGGTACCACAACACACCTCCCTCCCCGTACCTGGCCCCTCCTATAGGACCCAGAGGAGGAGGATCTGATGCTCACTGAGAACTGGACCTGCTGCTTCACTGAGGCTTCATCCCAGCCCTGGGCTGCTGCAAATGGGGAAAAGGAGACAGGTCCATATCCTGAGCAAGGCTGAGACTGGACAAAGGTGTCTCCCAGACCAGTTTGGAACTTGGGGGAGTTCTCTGACACCCTCCTCCTCCCTCTGTACCCTCTGCTCACCCCAAGGGAACTTGGCATCAGCTGGAAGGGATGCTACAGCCACCTCCACACACCAGGAGTAACAAAACACTTCCCACCACCCTCTTCATCTTCTTTGTGGTCTTCATCATCTTTTCCCCCCTCTTTTTCAGCCTTTATTCTCTCTGGTTGCTCTCAGGTGTTTAATATTTGCCCCAAGTTTAACCCCTTGCTGCCCTCCTGCCTGCAGCTGCCTGACCTGGGACAGTGGTGACAGATACTACCAGCAGCAGATTGTCCTCACACCTTACCAAGATTGTCCATGCTTACAACAGTCCCCCCAAAACCCCTCATTTAATCCCCCACAATCAACGACGGGGTTGCGGCCACACGCTGCCCGTGCCTCAGTTTCCCCCTTCTCGCTTGGAAAAGCCCCCAAAACAGCCAGTGGGAAGCTGAGCTGGTGGCAGGGAGGATAAATAAACCCCAACACATCCCTACAGCCATGTCAAAAGGAGAAACACCACCCACAGCCATGACAAATGCCTTTGTCTGGCTCACAAGTGGAATAGCTAACACCCAGAGAGTGGTGGCTGCTTGTGCTCTGGAGTGGTAGGTGTATAAATATATAGTGAATAAAATGAATAGTTTTGTTTGTTCAGCTCTTATCTAATTTAATAGCTTCTGGGTGAGCAATTACTCTCTGTAACAAGAGCAAATAAGCAGCATTAGCGTAATTGGTTGAGTATTACTCTGCTTTATGCTATATAATGCAACGTTAGGACCTCAGCACTTACTTTTAAAAGGGTTTTTTGCTCTGGTCAAGGCTGGAGGGATGTTTGGTGTGGGTTAGCTCCTTTTTGCCATTCCCAGCTAGGAAAAACTCCTCTTTTTTTCTTTTTTTTTTTTTGTTTTCTTTTACCATAATATTTGCTTCAGCATGAAATCTCTCCCAGAGAAAGGTGTGAGAGGTCTCATTATGGATCTGGATGCATCTGACCGTGATGCTTATCCTGTCTCCCAGCCAAAACAAGGCTGGAAACAGCCTGGGAGGCCTGAAAACCTCAGCCCTAGACATGGCTCAGTTTGAAAGAGAAGGAAAAAAACAATGCCCTTGACAAGAAAGCAAGAGAAATCAGCCCATCAACTTCAGCTGGACCAGCTATGTACACAGGTTTAAATGGTCATTAATGCATCTCTTCCTGCTTGGAATCATATCTGGGTTAATGTTCTTGCCAGTGTGCTCTGTGATGGACATCTCCATTAGGAGCAATTGCAAAGAACGACAAGAACTGTCTGGGGGGAGGGAAAATAAGAGGGGAAAAAAAAAGAGAGAGAGAGAGAAATTGGCTTTTGGGCCAGGGAGAGGTGGAAATTTCATATAAACCCACTTATTTGCTCTGCTGCTCAGGAGGAAATGGAAGCAGAAGATCCCGATCCGTGGGTGTGTGTGGTGGGGGGAGAAGGAATTGGGAAATAAAAGCTAAAAGGAAGCCCAAACCCACACCATTTCTTTGTTTTGGTTTTGGGTTTTTTTCATTCTGGGCAGGAACAAGCACCTACCTTTCTACAGCAACCCCAAATCCTGCTCCCCACGTGCCTTGGGAGTTGGGGCATCTTTGCCCCATGGAGACCTCTCTTCTAGCTGTTCAACCCTGGGGAGCAGAAGTAAAGCCCAATTCTTCCCCTGTTCCCCATTGAAACAGTCCCTGCAGCTCCCAGCCTTCCCAGTTGGCTCTGGAGGAAGGAGCTGGAAAATATGAAGGTGCTTGGGTTGTGCCTCAGTTTCCCCCCCTGCAGGAAAGAGATGGGGCTGAAGGGGGCACATCAACACCCTGAGCTGTAACATCCATCCTGCTCCTTGACTACACCACCCCACCAAGGGCTGAGCACCCTCAGCTGCTCTCATCTCATCTCATCTCATCTCACCTCACCTCATCATCATCATCTCATCCCATCCTCAAGAGCCGCTTCTGTGAGCATGGCTGGACTGAGCCCAACTATGTACATGGTGTCACCCTTGGAGAGAAGGGCCCAAGTCAACCCCTCATGCCCCCATCAAGCTCCCCCCACACACACACCCCCAACAGCCCTGCCCCTGATTAAGGAGGGGGAACAAAAGAAAGGATGGTGAGGAGCTGGGAGGGATGTTTGAACCCTGCCACAGCATCTATCTACAAGAGGGGTGGCTTGTCCTACAGCAGGAGGAGGAGGGTTTTTTGGGCAGGTGCACTGCTCTGCAGAGCACTCCCTGAAGATGCAGAGGTCAAGCACTAGCAACTGCTGGACCGAGGGGTTTCGCTGCTGGGGGAAAGGACTCCCCTCATGATGCTGTTCCTCGCATGAGGAGCAGGGCAGGGGGACACCCCCCCGAGAAAGACACCCCCTCCCTGGAACAGCAGCACCCCACCAACCCTTATCAAACCGTGTAGCTCCCGGCTGGCCCAAGGCTGATTATCAGCAGGCGGTGGTTCATCCCGCCAGAGCCTCCTCACGCCGCGCAGCCACGCGCCGCCCGTGCCGCCGCGTCTCAACCCAGCCCAGAATAGCATCAGCCCCCAAATCGGCTCACGCTCATTCACTGACCTTGTTAATCCTGCAGAGAGACGGGGGGGTGGTGGGGGGGAACCCAACCCAACACCAAAAACCAACCTAGGAGGTCGGGGAATGTCTATCGCACGCCCCAAGCTGGCTTGATTTTGGTTAAAGCAATTTCTACTCTGTGACACCCACAGAAGCACCCGGTGAGGCCAGCAGGAAGAGGTTTGGAACAGCTGGGAAGCTGAGGTGGGGTTTGCTGAGCAGGATGCAGCGGGCAGCCAGGATGACATCACACAGAATCACACGGGTGGAAAAGACCTTTAAGATCATCAAGTCCAACCATTCCCATCCCAAGCTAAACCAGAGCCCTGAGCACCTCATCTCCCCACCTGTTAAACACACCCAGGGAAGGTGACTCAGCCCCTCCCTGGACAGCCTGAAAGCTGCTGGAGCAGCTCCCCTACGAG
The DNA here is from genome assembly GCF_964237585.1 of Gallinula chloropus. NCBI lineage: Eukaryota > Metazoa > Chordata > Aves > Gruiformes > Rallidae > Gallinula > Gallinula chloropus. The sequence continues at coordinate 4,872,947 of NC_140094.1, forward strand.
GAGAACAAGGCAAATGGACTGAAGCTGAAGGAAGGAAGGTTTAGATTAGATATTAGGGGGAAGTTCTTTCCAGAGAGAGTGGTGAGGGGCTGGAAGGGGCTGCCCAGAAAGGGGGTGGGTGCCCCATCCCTGGGGGTGTTCAAGGCCAGGTTGGATGGGTCCCTGGGCAACCTTGTGTAGCTCCAGGCCTGGAGGTTGGTGTCCCTGCCTGTGGCAGGTTGGGTTGGAGCTCTGTGACCCTTGGGGTCCCTTCCAATCCAGACCAGTCTATGATTCTATGGGCATGCTCGCTCGGGCACAGCCAGCCCTCCCCCTCTGACATGCTATTTAGGAAAACAAGGCTGAGTAAATAAATGTGGATCAATTTGCTCTGAATTTTTCCAGGGAATCGCCTTTTGTTTCTTGTTTTGCAGAAGCACTGTGGCAAGCTCAGCCAGTGGTGATGTGACTGCGTCACTCAGCCTTCCCCTTCACCTCTCTCCCTCACTGCAAGAAGCAAATTCCCTCCACAAGACAATTTTTGCCCTAACGAATCACAGGGGTTGGAAGGGACCTCCAGAGCTCATGGGGTCCAACCCCCTGCCAGAGCAGCTCCCCAGCTCATATTGCACAGGTCGGTGTCCAGACGGGGCTGGAATATCTCCAGAGATGGAGACTCCACACCCCCTGGGCAGCCTGTCCCAGGGCTCCCTCACCCTCACTGGGGAAAAGTTGTTCCTATGCTTCAACTTGCATCTGTTGCCCCTTGTCCTGTCCCCACAGACACTGAAAAGGGGCTGGCCAGTTCCCCCTGCATCCCATCCTTAAGATATTGATAAACATTAATAAGGTCCCCCCTCAGTCTTCTCTCCAGGCTGAACAGCCCCAGCTCACTCAGCCTTTCCTCACAGGGGAGATGCTCCAGGCCCTTCATCATCTCTGTAGCCTCCTCTGGACTCTCTCCAGGAGATCCCTGGCTTTTTTATCCCAGGGATCCCAGCCCTGGACATAACACTCCAGGTGGGGCCTGACCAAGGCAGAGCAGAGGGGGAGGATCCCCTCCTGTGCCCTGCTGGCCACACTCCTCCTGATGCCCCCAGGATCCCATTGGCTCTCTTAATGCTCCATCCATCTAAACCAGGAAGCATTAAAAACCTGTCCTGGAGGAACAGCTATAATAATGAAACACCCTCAACTCTGCCAGCTCTTCCTTGTCAGAACCCTGACTTATGGAATCTTGGTCATCCCTGTAGCAGGGGCGTGGAAGTGTTTTCCTTCCTGGAGGCTCTCTCAACATTGCCCTCCTCTGCCTTGTCTTGTTTTATCTCCCAGTCAAAGCATGTCAGGCAGTGTTAGCTCAGCCTTCCCCTGATCCCTGCCCAGGGAACGTCCCTTGCAAAGCAAATATGTCAGCAGAAGTGTCTGGAGTGATAAAAGCATTTCAGCAGCAGTGGCTCTGTATGACCAGCCCATGGACATTCCCAAACTTTTTAAGACCTTGGGTATGTCATCAGATTTTCTGCTCCACCTCCCAGTCCCGCTGAGATTGAATTTCTCAGGGTAGCTGGAGACTTTTGCTTCTCCTTCTTTAATCCTCATGGAGATTTATGGCCCTTTGGTGGTTTTCCCATTTGTGAAGAAAACCCAACAAACAACAGAGAGTGGTAATTCTCAACAGTCTGGGATCTATTTAGCTGCCCCCCACATTCTTTGCATATGAAAAAGCAAAAGGGCTCCTGTGTTCCAAGGAGCCCCTGCAGCTGGTGGGGATTTCCAAAGCCACAGCCAAGTGTTGGTATCTCCAACCAGCCACCACCAGGTCCCTCACCCTGAGACATCCAGTGTCGGGGTGGCATGAAGACAGGCCCTGGGGAGGATGGGATATTGGAAGCATGACTGGAGATGGGACGAAAACCTTCCCAGAGGGAGGAATAGCAGCCTCCTCCTTCATCTCATTATGCAATGTCCCGGTGGGTGGAGGCTGGACCAGGAGAGCAGGATCTGTGCTGGTGCCTCAGGGGTCCCTGTTTCAGCCTTGCCCACACCAATTCCTCTGTGCCACAAGGTGGGGTTCAGTCTCACAACCTCTGCACTTCACCAGCTGAGTGAGGCAGCTCACATGCACATCTTTATTGCAAGGCACCAAGCTGGCTTTGGGTGCTTTGCTAGGGTGCTCCCATCAGCATGGCCAGCAGCTAGGGGAGAGCAGAAGGGAATGTGACAGGATGGAACTCCCTGTGCCTGCTATCATGAGACCCCCACCTGGAGTAGAACACAGTGGGGCCCCAGAGCTAGATAAGAGACATAGAGATGTTGGAGGGAGACCAGAGTGCTGGGTCATGAAGATGATCAGAGGGTTGGAGCCCCTGTCATATGAAGACAGGCTGAGACAGATTGGCTTGCTCAGCCTGGACAAGGCTCCAGGGAGACCTTATAGCAGCCTTCCAGTACCCAAAAGAGGCCTCCAGGAAAGATGGAGAGGGACTCTTTATAAGGGGAAATAGTGATTGGATAAGGGGTAATGGCTTTCAGCTGAAAGAAGTGAGATTTTGGTAAGATGTAAGGAAGAAATTCTTTCCTGTGAGGGTGGTGAGGCACTGGCACAGGTTGCCCAGAGAAGCTGTGGCTGTCCCCTCACTGGAAGTGTTTAAGGCCAGATTGGATGGGGCTTTGGGCAACCTGGTCTGGGAAAGGTGTCCCTGCCCATGGCAGGGGGATGGAACTGGATGATCTTTGAGGTCCCTTCCAACCAAAACCATTTTATGATTCCATGAAGAGGTGATCCCCCATCACAGAGAGGATAACAAGAACTAACACTTGCCACACAATCTTCATAGATGTGGGCAAAGCACAGGGAGACAATCTGTGCAAATATTCATATAATAATCAAAGATAATCAAAGCTGCTGGGGAGCAGGACTGAGCTGCAAGGAGAAAGACCTCTCCCCTTGTCATGGACCAGGAGTCATGGATGGATGGGGCTGGCTGGAAAGATGCTCAGGGTACCTGTACTGACTGATGCAGGATGCTTGGGGTACCTGGGTAATTGATGCAGGTTGTTCATCACACAGCTGTGCTCCTGGGGGACACAGACAGCAGGAACCCAGGGGAAGTTCCACAGTCCCCAAGACCAGAGCCCTGAGAGTAGAGGATGTGATTTTACTACAGGAATCAGTAGTAATCCTCATAGTAATGCCCAGACAAGTTGGGTGAGGGTCACCCCAAACTGATGCTTGGGAGCAGGGACGGTGCCAGAGTCCCTGAACCCTGGGAGCTGAAGGATGGAGGTGGCTGTTTTCCCCACACCCAGGGTGAGAGGACATCAGGACAGACCTTCCCTCTTGACCAGGAGACAGAAGAGCAAGGAGCATCTCACAAAAGCCTTGCTGGTACCCTGCCAAAAGAGAAGTCATCTAGATGTGCACCAGAGGGCAGAGATGAGATCAGCATTGCTGGATTTCAATGGGGAAGGTGCTCCCTGGAAGACATCCCCTAGGCCCATGTGGAACCTGCTGCCCCCTACCTGCTCTCCAGCTTCTGCGTTGTACACATAGCTCAGGAGAAGGATCTTTTCCAGCTGCTGCTTGTCCATCACATTTTGGCTTCATCTCATGTGCTGGTCCAAGCCTGGAAGGAAAGATATCCACCCACATTAGACATTTAGAGAAAGATGCTTATGCCAGCCTGCTTCACCCCATCACATCCTGCACTGGTAAATGCCTTGGGGCATTTGGTAGGCAAAACAATCTTAAGACAGGGCAAAGCTGATTTCCTTACCTGGAGGGCTCAAGGGGGCCCCAAGACAGCTCTTCTACCCTGATTTTTGACCACAGATTTCCTTTGGGTCCAATAGTCCCACCATCTCTGCTGCTGCAAGTTTTCTCTGCACTCTTGCCTATGTTTCCAAGAAGTTTCAGCTCTCAGCAATGCAGGTAAACTCCCCCCCTCCCCCCCCAAGCTATCTAAGCAGGTCACGTTTGTGCAGAAAGTTGGAGACCAATTTCTTCTTCACCAGCCCTGGAAAAAAAAAAAAACAACAAAACCACAACTGGGAGCAAGGTGATGTATCTGGCTGAAGGCATGACATTTTTCTAAGGTCTTCTTCAGCTGGATGCAGCATCTTTCATGTCTAAAGCAGCAACTTAGTCAAAGCAAGGCACTTAAAATAAAACATTAAGGAAAAAAAAAAATCCACCCAAAACCTTACCTTTTTTGCTTTGGCTGTGTTGATTTATGCAGGTTACATTGATTTGTAACATAAATTTTGCAAGATCATTTAATATTCCTTTTGTTGTACAACTTGGAGAGGCCTAAATGGGAATCTGAATATAATCACAGTCCTCACTGAAGTAAGCTCCTTTCATCCCCCCTCCTGAAAAAAAGAGAGAGCCCCGAGGTGCTCTCCCAGCATCTCTCTAATGACATCTCCATCTCCTGTCTTTCTATATATAATTCCCTCTCTCTGGGTCACTTGACCCATCACTGCAAAGCTGGTGGCCCCAGGCGATGCTGTAGCGGGTACCAGCTCCAGCAGGCAGAGGTAGAAAAAAAACCCCAGAAACCCTGTAAATTGGAGTGGCTGGGGGGGAATTTAAGGTGCTCAGAAATACAGTGAGGCATGCTAGGGTAGCCCCATGAGATATTTCCCTGCCTCCAGCTACATGGAGGATGCCAGGCCCTGGAGATGACAACCTGTCACCTCAGCCACTCACTCCATCCATGTCCCCAGGCATGGCTTTGTGGCCACTGTCTTCCCTTGCAGCCAGCCAGACCCTCATGAATGGGGTTCAATGTCCTAAAACACAATACTTGGGTTTCCAAGTCAGTTCCCTCCAGCACTTTTGGGGTTTCCTGCTAAAGCAGCCCCAGTTTTCAAGCTCATTTGAACCCAGACAGCTCAGCAGGAAAGTTTTCAGCCCAGATTTGCCCATCCCCAGATTCACTGGAGCTGGGAGAAGGCTCACTTCAGCACAATGGCTGGTGGCTGCACCCCCTTGCATGGGGGAGGGGAGAGATGCTTGGCTCTTTTGTAAGGTCATATCTTGGCCCCTCTTGGACAACACAACTCCATTTCCAAGGAGGCAGGATTATCCTCTCACCCATCCAGCCATCCCCCCAGGGCCTGGAACTGGAGATGCACACACCACGTGGACAGGGTCTAAGTCACCCTGCCACCACCCAGCCAGCCCTGACCTCCCCAGTTGCTTTCCAGACACTGCCTTTGAGCCCAGACAGTGAAATTTCTCACTACCAGCCCAGCAAGGGAGAAGCAGACTGTTTTCACAGCTCTCTGCAAGCATGACAAGGTGTCTGGGTTTGTCTCGGAGCTCTCTCAGCTGCTTCCAGGGGAATGGAAAGCTGTTTTTAGAGGCTAAAAAAAAAAAGAAAAGGAAAAAAAAAAAGCTGTTTCACCATAAGAATAAATTCTCCCTCACTGGGCAAAGCTGACTAATTTGTAAACTGGGAGAAAAGAATAAAAAGAAGCCAGCAAGTGAGAAATGCCAGATGAGGATAAGTGCAAAGCATCAAGAGGCAGAGGGATGCTGGTTCCTTGAGGACTTCTCTATCTTCCTAGAAAAACAGGGAGGAAAATAGAAAACTTTCTGGGGGTGTTTTCCTCTTCAGATGCCACCCAAGTGGACCTCCCCATGATGCTGGGGACCTCCTGAGGCCATTCCTTCCACTAGAGGAGTGGAGTCAGCTTGCTCTCCTGGGTTAACACCATCCTAAGGGTCATAAACCACAGCAGCAACTGGCTTAACTCCAGCACAGCTCGTGTTGACCCCATAAGAGACTCCCTTGGTGAGGAAAAGCAACCCAGAGCCTCCCTCACTCCACTTAATTCCAGCTCAAGCTGACTTTTAAGCAGAGGATAAAAGGCGAGTGCAGCGTGGGTTAGCATTGCTAATTAGAAATGACCAGAGAGAAGGAATTAAAGGGATAAAAAAAACCCAAAACCATGAGAGGAAACAGAATCAGAAGCTGAAATTTCAGCATCTAGCAGGAAAAAACAGTAACACAAGTCATGGGGTCCAGAGGCAGGTCCTGGAGGAAGGGCTGTGTGGGCAGCAGTGCACAGGAACAGCACCGATGCTGCTGCCTGAATTTTTGACTAGAGAGTGAGCAGGGATGTTCATGGGGTTTTTTTAAACCCAAACTGAAGCAAAACAAGAGTGATTTTGTGCTTCTGCTCCCTCCTTACAAAAGGGTGGGTTTCATCAGAAGTTTTGCCACCCTGGGAGCCAATACACCATGTCCCCATTGCTGGCACTGACCAGGCAGTTCACCTTGGGACTATGGGACTGGAGAAACACGGTGCAGGAAACCTGGGCTGGCTCTGGGGGATTCCAAGTCAAAGAAATTCCCAATCCAGTATACCTAAACTGGCACATGTCAAGGTCCTGAGTGATGCCAGGTTAGCCAATGTTTGTTGAGGCACAAGCTAGACACATCTGACCTCTCAGACCCTGTCTCCAGCATTCCTCTATGGCTCGTATCACCTTGCCTAAGTGCAGTTGAGCTTTTGTCTCCCATCAAAATTCCCTTGGGCTGAGAATGGCACCTGGGAGAATGCTACAAAGAGGAATGGCACAGGCTTGCCCCATTTTCACTTCTCTTTGAGTGTCTCCACAGTAGATTGGACAGGGGCCAGGAGGGCTGCCTGGACCCAGAGAGGAGAGAAAGGACAGCTGTGCAGATAGACCTTGGTTTGGGAGGAGGCACTCGCCAGCTCCAGCTCTGCCAAGACATCACCCGCTCGCAAGAGACAGAGAGAGGAGGGTACCAGGTGCCTGCAAGGTAGAGAGGCACTGCTGATGGATGCTCTGGGGTCACAGGAACAGGAGTTCAACCAAGATGTGAGGTCACACGGCGTTCTCAGCCAGCATCTCCTCTCCAACCCCAGCCTGAGCCCCTCAGCAAGGAGCTAAAAGATGCCCAAGTCGTTCAGCATCTCGTGGGTTTGCTGATGACCTATTTACCAGAGCTCTGGTAGATCTCAGCCTACACCCCATGTATAATGTGATTACAAGGCTGTGTAATTGCTGCGTAATTGTCCTTCTTCCTGAGGCTGGTGCACCCTGGGGTTCCAGCCTCTCAGTTTTAATTAAAAAGAATAAATCTTAATCAAATCTCAATCGGAATTCCAGAGCTGGGGAGGGGCAGGTGGAGGGTCTCACAGCACCCAACCAAACTCTGGGCTGTAAAGGGAACACAAACCCCTGTGGGCAAATTAGCCTGGCAGAGGGTCCAGGAGGTGGCATGGCCCATCATTAGGTGTCTAATTGAGGACTCTCTCAAACAGTACTTCAACTCCTCAGTGGCCTATCATTTGGTGTAGCAAAGCCTCAGGAAGAGCCACCTGTCAACCACAGAGCATTTCTGAGCAGCCAGGCACCCTCTTCCCTGTATTTTACAGGGGAGGAGAGCAGGGTAGAACTGCTTTATGTCTTCTGACTGCTGGGAGGCAGAAGCAGATCAGCCTTTTCTTGTCCTTGAATCAAAGGGAGGGAGTGATGCCACATTGCATTTTTCTCAGCAAAAAAAAATTGCAACAGGAGTTTGAACCCCCCCTCTTTCCTTCCACCCACCCACAGCCCTTTCAGTTGGAGAAATGCACTGAACCCTGGGGCCTGGGCAAACAATGCTGCTGCCTGGTAAGCGAGAGACCTGGCTAAGGATGGGGCAGAGCTAATAAAGCTCTGCCAGGATCCAGCCATCAAGCCCCTGGGAGCCAAGGAACCCAAGAGGAAGAGGAAGGGCTTTCCAAGACAAGGGTTTTCCAAAGCAGGGGTCTGGAAAGGACTACTGGAGGGGAAGCTAGAAATGAAAACAAGACTTAAGGACACGGTGAAGGAGAAGACACACCAAGGACTTTACAGATGCCTGCTGAATCTGAGCTGCACTTCGCAAGAGAGCCTGGAAAAGTCTTTCCAGGAAGACATCTCCTGCTCCTGGAAATAGAAGTCTTCACCTGGGCCTCATACCTGCTGAAGTGGTAGTTCAAAAATCCAGATGATGGCTGGGGCAATCCAACCAAAAACCAGGAAAGAAACAGATGGAAAATGGGGGTAAAAAGAGCAACAAAAAAGTAACCAGAAAGATATAGTTAGGAAGAGATTATCTGCAAGGCCTGGCTGGCTTGGCTGCAATTGGGACAGGAATCAGGCAACTGTCAATCAATCAGCCAGCCCTTGTTACCACAAACAAGCCACAGGTCACCTGTAATACTCAGCTACTACCTATGAGAGAGCTGCTCAGGCGAGTAACGCTCAAGGAAAGGTTTGCCCATAGTCCCCATCTCCCTCCTGTGTCCTCCCACCTGGGACCAGGAGAGTTGTGCCACCAGCCCTGTTCTTTTAAGAGAAGAGCCACCCAGAGAGCAACATACACCTCAGAGCTGAGATGGGGTTAGACAATGCAGCATGTGAAAGAAGAGAGACAAAGAAATGCTCTTCCAGAGCTTGTTCCCAAGTAAACCAGCCAGGAATCATCTCCTGTATCATCTACTTTGTTCTCTCCACTTTTGAGGCTGGCAGGGATATGCCCTACTCGCTGTCCCAGGGAAACCTAAGCAAGTCACAAGAGGACCAAGAAAGAGTGAAATGAAGAGGAAAAGAGTGATCCCTAGAAGCTTTGGAAGGAGCTGATGGAGGAGGAGAACTCAGCTAATTACATCCTCAGAAACCTCTCTGCTTCCAAATGAATTTTTAATGAAAAAATAATGCTCTTTTCCAGTTATTTAACATAGAAAGGAAAAGCTCTGGAGATCCTGCACCATCCCCAAATATCTACAATGTCTGGAAGTCTCAAGGCTACACAGAGATGCAAACTAAAGCCTTTTCCAGACAGTTCCTGTCCTTGAGAGTCAGGACCAGAAATTAATTCAGTCTCACACAGCCTGAGAAAATGCTCTTAAGAGCAGAACCAGGGAGACAGGATCTCATAGGGGGTCAAGTGGTGATGACACCCCTGGGAGGTGATGTGCTATGGGGTCCCAGTTGGAGGCTGGAGTATTCTATTTAACCCAAGGATTCACCTCAATTCCCTAGGGCTCAAAGTGATGAGAAAGCCTTGTCTAGGATGGGATTGAGGGGAAAGCAGATGGTACCACAAACCACAAGAGCCAGTACACCCAAACCGCTCCCTCCACCAGCCAGGAGAGACTCCCAGGATAAGCTTAACAATTTCTACCTCCCTGCAGCATGCCCATATGATGGAACCTCCCTCTCTGAGCTGTCTCTTTGCTCATAGAACACAGTACCACAGCCTGGGTCTCAGCATTGCAATTCTGTTCCTTCTCAAACACTCTGAGCAAGGTCCAAGGCTCCAAGCCTGGAGCCAGAGGAAGTCATTCCTCATGACCCACACACCATGACAAACTTCACTCACCCCTGGGGATAAAACAAGAACTGAGTAGATACAGAGCACAAAACCCACAGGGATTTGTTAAAAAGAAAAGAAAAAAAGAGATGGAGAGAACTTCTAAGATTCCAGCTTTAAGATGGGAAGGAATCAACAAACACCATCTCAGAAGTGGGACCCATCACCACCAGGTCCTGCTTGGGATGCTGCACCTCAGAGACTTGTGCAAACAAGTCCTGACTTTGTTTTAAAACTCATTTCATCTGACACCACCTGGTTCTCACCTTGTGAGGAAGAGTAATCATTCCCTGCTCACCCTTCCCAACTGCTCAGAGGTTTTTTGAGACCTCTGTCACCAATGGGGTGCATCATCCCTTCCCTATGCTGATGAGAGCCAAGTTATTTAGGCTTTCCTCATACACAACCCATTCCACCCCACCCCCACAGAACATCCCTGTAAATCATCACCCAGAGAACTCCAACCCTCCGTAGAACTGCTAGGAGCCATGAGATGTGTGTAAGGTCCAGGCACCCTGCTACATCTGGCTGAAACCTCTAGAAAGTGAAAATGTGATTATTTCCACCTTAAGCATCTCACATCCCCTCAAGGACTACTGTCATTCAGGACCATGACCTGGGAGCCTGATGTTCCTAAACCCAAGTGTCTTGGATCACTGGGCAATCCTTGACTACTCTACCTAACAATACCTCAGCTCAGCTGCTGTGATCTCCTGTCTTCTGGTCTCTAGAGACCATGAAATATTAGGGAGGGGGGAGTAAAAACTTCTATGGGATTTCCAAGTAGAAAGAGGCAAGTTCTTTGACACAGCAAAGACCTTGCTAAATAATATGATCTTAAAAGGAATTGGAAGCAGGAAAAGGTGTTGGGGTGGAGAAGCCCTTTGGGCAGCAAACCTACCATCATCCAAACAGCTGTTTAGCTGATCTGACAGCATCTTCCAGCCCCCTATGTATCTTTTATGGATGGAGGGCTGCAAATTCTCCCTCCCTGTCCCCAGTTTTGTTCTTAAAAACTGTTCCATCAAAGAGATCTATGAAAGGCTCAGTTCCCAGCTGACAAGCTATCTATTTAAAGTTTATACACCCAGAAACATTCAGAAAGACTTATTAATGGGAAACCACTGAAGGGAGTAAGCCCATATGCAGCCACTACACAAACATATCTCCATTATCATTTAATGATCTCCAGCTTGGCAAAAAAAGTAAATTCTCACTCCTCATGCCATCCTCTCCCTGCTTTGGTGCCCAGGACTCTCTTGTTTCCCACCAGCAAGACCACATAGGGCCAAGGGAGAGGAGCAAGACAGCACATGGAAATCCATCTCACCAAGAGGATGAAGCCTGGTGCACATCCTACCCCAGTGCTATGGTTGCAACAAGAAGAAGGAGCATCATCTAGGAGGTGGCTGAATCTCCAGCACGGACCAGTTGCTTTGGTCTACACAGAATGAGAGCAGCTTCCCACCACAATGAGGTGATGGGCACGAGAATGGCCGAGTCACGTCTCCTGGGGAGCAGAGGAGGAGACAAGTTTTCTTCTCCAATGCATGCTGACAGCTTTTAACCCTCTCTGCAAAGACCCCAGAAAACAAATGGATAGCTCTGGGGAGACAAAGAAGAGCTGGGAGACTGCTGCAGGTCATCCCATGTGCCACGGTCAAGCCCCCCTTGGAAAGCCCAGGCATGTTGCTGCTGTTGCACAACAGGAGGAATAACTCATGGCCTGTGTCTCATCTCAGGGCTACCTGCTGAGCTAGTCAGGAGGAGACACCATCACTCTGGCAGCTCTGCAATCCTAGAGAGGGTCATTCTACCCTCCCCAAGCACTTGCTGCCTGGGTAAAACTGCTTTCATAGAATCCCAGACTGGTCTGAGTTGGAAGGGATCCCAAGGATCACAGAGCTCCAACCCCCTGCCACAGGCAGGGCCACCAACCTCCAGGCCTGGAGCTACACAAGGTTGCCCAGGGCCCGATCCAACCTGGCCTTGAACACCCCCAGGGATGGGGCACCCACCCCCTCTCTGGGCAGCCTGTTCCAGCCCCTCAACACTCCTTCTGGAAAGAACTTCCCCCTAATATCTAATTTAACCCTTCCTTCCTTTAGCTTTAATCCATCCCCCTTGTCCTGCCATTATCTACCCTTTAACAAGCTGATTCCCCTCCTGTGTCTCTGCTCCCTTCAGGGATGGGAAGGCTGCAATGTTGCTTTCTCCAACACTGGCTTCATTCAAGCTGGGAAAATAAAAGCAACAGCAGTGCCCTTCCCAGCCCCTATCAGCTCCGAAACGTAAGCGATTTCATTCACGTGTACATGTCCTGGGTGATGTGTTACTCCCAGCACGCTGAGAAGTGGAGCATGACCTTGGCTCCTTGAAATCAAAGATTTATCAGCAAATGCCTGAAAAGCTCATCAGACCAGGCAAGGAGCAGAGCAGAGCTGGCCAGACAATGAGGGCATCACTCTTTCTGTTTCCCCATGCATGTGTAAATAACTGCAGTTTCCAGCCAGGCGATGACATAGCCAACGTGGCTGGTCCTAAGTAACTGCTTGTGCTTTCTCTGGCTTGAGATTTCCAAACTTGGGGTCTTCCACCTGGAAGAAGAGCCCTGCTCTTCTGATAAATACCTCTGGCCGTGCAGCTTGAGTTTAGCTTGACAGAGGACAAAGCAATAAAAGTCCTGAGATGAGAGATTAAAACAAGGATAGTGAGAAAAAAAAAGACCCCACAATATATTGTTTCATTGCAACGAGGGATGGAGAACCCTGGACTGCAAAGCCCTGATGGCTGAGACTGATGGAGACAAGAGAAGCAAAGAGTATTTATTGGAGAGGCTCAGCAGGGAGATGCTGCTCACTCCATTCCTGACTGTGTCCTTAATGTTGAGCTCCCTCTGCAGACCAGAATCACCTTGACATCTCCAGCACCCCAACTTTCTCCAGGCTCCAAGTTTCCACATCATCCACCACAAGACAGTCCGAGCAGCCCTGTGCCCATCACTGAGCAGCTGGCAGATGTTTTGCAGCAATGATTTCTGCTCTTATCTTTGTTCATCCTTGTGCTGCTGCCAGCACTGAGAACCTCTGTCTCAGGAGATGGTCATGCAGCACTGAGAACTTCCATCTCAGGAGACAGTCACACACCTCTCCTGGCAGCAAACAAGCTGCATCTGTAGGCAGGTGAGAGCTCTGCTGAAGGCAGACGATGCCCAAGGTGCTGCTTAAAGCCATTTCTAAGTCTGTAGAGCAGCTACATAAATGGCCAGCAGTGCCAAGCCACACTCTTCCCTCATAGCCAGGTGGAAAAGGCCATCAGCATGAAGAAAAAGGTATTTCCCCAAACACCCACAAATCCATCTAATGCAGCAGCCTCACATATTGATTACCTAGTGCAGCCAACTGAAGCAGCTGCTGGGAATTCCCACCAAGATTTATGGACACCACTTGTGTGATGCACAGGTTTTTGCAAGGACACAAAGGACATAATTTTTTTGTATTACTCCATTTGCCCATGATATTATTTTCTTTTATAGGTTCAATAACTTTTTTTAAAAGCCTTTTTATTGAGTCATTTCCTAATGAAGAATGCTACCAATTAGCTGCTTGAAAGAAGACAAAGTAATATCGACAGTTTATATCAATGCAATGGAAAGCAAAAATAACATTGGTAACTCCTCAAGCCTCACAGGTCCTCACCTACATGGAAACACCTCAGGACACAAAGAATAGACACATCATAAATGTGGGACTGGGAATCACAAGGCTGTGTACCAGCACCTTCTGCAGAGCCCAGGCTTGGATTTCAGTGGGAAACATATAAGCCCAGCTCAATGTTCACTGAGAGGGGAATTCCCCATCCATTGGGAAAAGTTTTTATCCATCCTGGCTCTACAGACAGGGTGGATATTGTGTTGGGGACCAGCAATGGGCCTTCGTCTAGAGGTGATCAGACAAAGCAAGCGGGCATGGAGAAGGAATGCCAGATCTCCCAAGGAAGAGATGCAAAACGGGGTCAGACATAGCAAGCACAGCCCAAACACCAGCATGAGAGAGTGGAAAAGGGGAGTCAGAGACCCAGATGGCCTTCCAAGTTTATTGCCTCACCTTGCAGCATCGCTGACAGACAGCCCATCTGGCTCAACCCCTGGCTGCAGGGCTGGGAGAAGATGCTCTGGTCCAGGAAAGCAGTGTGGGACTGGGGATAGACAAGAACAACTACCCTCAGCTTGGCTTACGAGCTCAAAAATAGCCACCCATCACAATTAAATCATTGGCAGGTTATTCACTGATGCTGTCAGCCCAGCACAAGCTCCTCATTTGGAAGCTTCAGGCATTGGAAATAAGGTTTATTCAGGGTGAGCTGGAAAATTACAGGGGGCAAGGAGACAAATTACACTGAGATCACCTATCCTGTTTGCTTGGAGTGAATTACACTGGTTTAAATTCAGACATGAGGTTATACCCAGGACATATTTCCTAGATAAATAAGCCACTAGCCTTTTCTACTTGTAACCAGGCAACATGCAGACATGTGGGTGTAGGACGCCAATGAATGTTTATATTGGGTATTATAACCTTTATTTACTGTTGGACCGGCACTATTCTCTCATTCTGAAGAAGAAAGGGAGGTTTATTGCCAAGCTGAGTGGATATGGACTCCTGCTCCATAGCCAACAAGGAGAGGAAAAAAAAAGAAAGAAAAAAAGAGATATTAGATCTCCATCCTCCCCAGCATCAGATCAAGGGGTCCCTGCCACAGCTCCTGGCGTGGGGAGCAGCTCTTTAAATATTTAACACACTAAAATCAGCAGCGTGTGAGATGGGAAAATAAAATAAAATTTAAAAAAAACCCCACCCAGAGCAGCCTGAGTTTCAGCCTGCAGAGACAGAGCCATTAAACTTTCATGTCCACCCTTCACCTCCTTGCTGCCCGGCTCTGATCTGATTTAGCAAACACATGGTCCCAAGGACCAGGACCTGCTGTAGGCAAGGTAGGGAAGATTAAAAATAAATAAATAAAGAAAATAAAGGCACCAGGGCCTGGCCACAGGATGCTAAAATGCAAGAGCCTAAGAAAAAAAGTGTTTCTTGGGGTTTTTTTCATGACAACTTTCTTCCTGTGCCAGGAATCTCCCTTCTACCAGCCCTACAAGACTGCCAGGGATAAAAGGGGACATCAATGAGGCTATTAGAAAGGTAACCACTATGGACATATATATACATTTTAAAAATAAATAAGTTAATATGTATATAAAAGATACATAAATAGATATTATCTATATATCAAATATATTTTAGTGACGTTTTCTCAAGAGGGTCTCATGGGGATGATTAAAAAAAGCTTCTTGGTAAGATAACCACATCAATACTTCAAAAGACATCAAGAAACAAAAATAATCCTCCAGAAGGGTTGAAATTAAAGAGCTCTGTTCCTCCCCCTACTTGATTCCATCCCCAAATCCCATTCTTACCAGGTTTCCAACACAGGGCAGGAGATTTGGGCTTTCCCTTTGGTGGGGTACGACGAGACATGAGGAGCAGATGTGTTTTCTAGAGCTTTACATCAACCAGCAATGGGACCGAGTCACCCATGTTAAAAAATAACCCCACCCCCCCAAAGCAATGTCTCTGGCTGTCTGTCCTGCTCTGTGCCCCATCGATGCCCAGGAGCCTCAGCCATGGATGCTGTGCAAGTTGTGAAGCAAAACCAAGGTCATTTAAGCCCTTAACACTGAGGGGAGAGGGGAGGTCTCCTGTGCCCAGCACCCATGGGTATCCTGCCCCACAACAGAGAGCCTGGGAAGTGCAGGATGGGGGATGCATCTTGGGTGCAGACCTTCAGGCTGCTGAGGTCCATCAGCATGCTGTCCCACCACTGGTGCTGTCCCCTCCTATGACTCTAGGAGTTAGAATTAACAAGAGTCTGTGTTTTTCCCTCTACTCCTACACCACACTTCCCAAACGAGCAGCTCCAAGCAAAACATCACCAAACCATCCATCAGAAGGAGTTTCCAGTTGCAGCTGTGACTTTATGGCAAGTAAGGCACCTCCAGCCCTTGGCACAGCCTGATCTCTGTGTTCCATGACCCAGAAGGATGCTCCCCCATCAGATCCTCCTTCATGGTCAACCCCCAAGCTTGATGGTGGGTACCAGCACCCCCACCTTCACACAGCGTCACTGCGAAACCCAGATCTTGGCCAAGCTGTGACCCATGAGAAGACACAAAAGGATTACCATGGTCAGAAAGTGGCACCTCCACTGACCCAGTTAAGCCACCAAACAGGTATTGACCACCAGCCTCAAGCTGCTGAAAGCCCACTATAGCATCCAGGCAATACATCCATAGGTGTGGTAATATGCTGAAGCATTACAGTGAACCAGTCATTAAATTGTCTTGGTTGGAAGGGACCTTTCAGTCCAACCACCAACCTAACCTGCCAAAACCACCACTGAACTATGTCCCTGAGCAATGCACCCACCTGTGTTTCAAATGCCTGCAGGGTATTAAAGACCTCAGATTTCCCAGTTGCTGGGGAGAGTGGATACCAGCTCGCCTGTGTGTCCTTTCCTTCCATGCCAGCACAGCTGCTCCATGCCCTGGTGGCACCATGCTGTGGTGGCCATGGATTCCAGTTGGGTGCCACCGTTGCACGTGGGCTGCCCTCATCTCCCACTTGATTTCCTCACAGAATCACCAGGTTGGAAAAGACCTTTAAGATCATCAAGTCCAACCATTCCCATCCTAAGCTAAACCTGATCCCTGAGCACCTCATCTCCCCACCTGTTAAACACACCCAGGGAAGGTGACTCAGCCCCTCCCTGGGCAGCCTGTGCCACAGCCCCACAACTCTGCCAGGGAAGAACTTTTCCCTCCCAGCTGAGCTGACCCTGCCCTGGGGCAGCTTGAGCCCATTGCCCCTTGTCCCATCTCCTGTCCCCTGGCTGAAGAGACCATCGTCCACCTCTCTGCACCCTCCTGGCAGGGCAGGGGAGGTGGGGAGAAGGTCTCCCCTCAGCCTCCTCTTCTCCAGGCTGAACACCCCCAGCTCCCTCAGCTGCTCCTCAGAGGATTTGCCCTCCAGCCCCTTCCCCAGCCTGGCTGCCCTTCTCTGGACTCGCTCCAGGACCTCAATGTCCTTCTGATGGTGAGGAGCCCAGAACTGGACCCAGCACTCGAGGTGCAGCCTCACCAGTGTCCAGTCCAGGGGCACAATCCCCTCCCCAAACCTACTGGCCACACTATTTCTGACACAAGCCAGGATGCCATTGGCCTTCCTGGCCACCTGGGCACACTGCTGGCTCATGTTCAGCCTGCAGTCACCCAACACCCCCAGGTCCTTCTCTGCTTTTCCTCATCCTGGTTAGTAAGAAAACCTTCCTGAAACCAAAAAAAAAGCCCCACCCCAACAGCCAGGAGCTGGAGATGCTGATGGCACCAGTGATAAAACCGGGTGAGGTTTCAGCACCTTGCAGCTGGATGGACACAGCCATGGGATGCCCTCTGAGGATCCCACCCTCACATGGAAGCTCCTCATGGACACCAACTGAGCATCCTTGCGTGCTGATGGGGAAAACCCATCTACCTGCAGGGACATTTGAAGGAGGGATGGGGACAAAGCCATGCTCAGAGGATGTCCTGGAGCCCTCCAGGTAGGCTGGGGGCAGTGAGGGTGGAGCTTCTGTACCTCTGCATCTGCAGCAGCTTTAAAGGGTTGAATTTTGTACCACCTTGACTTCAAATTTCAGTGCAATTCTTCGCCTGCTGTTCATCCACATTAAATATGTTTGGCCTCTTTCTACAGAGACCTTTCTGGGACACCTTCCAGCCTTCTGTCTCTGTTTATCTTGCACCCTTGATGGGGTGGGGGGGGGGCTGGAGAAACTACAACAACCCACACCAAAAAAATCCCTCCAAACCAACCTCCAGGCAGACAATCTGCTCCCTTCACTGCACATCCAATCTTCCTTCCCCTTCTTGCTGACCTGTTCTTGTCTCCATTCCCCACACACACACACTCTTCCCTTTGGTTGCTCTAATTCACAAAACAGCCTTCAGGAGACTGTGGGATGGGCTGGATTTGTTTTCCTGCAACCCTGAAAGCCAATCTGCCTGTGCTCAGTCCACTTACACAAACCCCTCCACCTCTGCAGCATCCCCACCCAATTAATATCAAGCTAAAAACTGCCTCCTGTGCATGTTTGGAAAAAAATAAGTAGCTTTTTTTTTGTGTGTGTGTGTATGAAAGGTTTGCTCTCAGCCAGGGATGCAAATCAGAGTGGAGATGCAGGAAGAGAAACTGCTTTTTGCTCTGACCAGTTTGGTTTTTTGTTTTTTCCTCTCCCTGTTGTTTCTGACAGTTTCAAGATCAAACTTCTCCCAGTTCTTCCAAATTCTGTGATTTTTTTTTTGAATGCCAAAGTGTGCTTTCTGCAAGAAGCTGATGTTTCACAGAACCAAAAGGTTGGAAAAGACCTTTAAGATCATCAAGTCCAACCATTCCCATCCCAAGCTAAACCAGAGCCCTGAGCACCTCATCTACCCACCTGTTAAACACACCCAGGGGTGGGGACTCAGCCCCTCCCTGGGCAGCCTGTGCCACAGCCCCCCAACTCTGCCAGGGAAGAACTTTTCCCTCCCATCTGCTCTGACCCTGCCCTGGGGCAGCTTGAGCCCATTGCCCCTTGTCCCATCTCCTGTCCCCTGGCTGAAGAGACCATCACCCACCTCTCTGCACCCTCCTGGCAGGGCAGTGGAGGTGGGGAGAAGGTCTCCCCTCAGCCTCCTCTTCTCCAGGCTGAACATCCCCAGCTCCCTCAGCTGCTCCTCAGAGGATTTGCCCTCCAGCCCCTTCCCCAGCCTGGTTGCCCTTCTCTGGACTTGCTCCAGGACCTCCATGTCCTTCTGATGGTGAGGAGCCCAGAACTGGACCCAGCACTCGAGGTGCAGCCTCACCAGTGCCCAGTCCAGGGGCACAATCCCCTCTCCAGACCTACTGGCCACACTGGGTCTGACACAAGCCAGGATGCCATTGGCCTTCCCGGCCACCTGGGCACACTGCTGGCTCATGTTCAGCCTGCAGTCACCCAACACCCTCAGGTCCTTCCTTTCAAAGCCTTCAAGATAGAAAGGGGGGAAAAAAGAGCTTTTTTTCCTTTTTTTAGAAAAGGAAAGAGCAAAATAAGGGACCTTGATGGGCATGAATTGCTCTGCTCCTAGGTTTTTCCATCCCAGTAATAGAGCTCACCAGCCAGCTGCACAAAACAAGGATACCCAGGACTTCAAAAACCCTGGGGGACGACCAAGGCAGTAGACCTCAACCCACACTGGAGGATCACAGGCCATTTGCTTTCCTTCAAAGGTTTTCTATCCAATCACTCCGCAGAGAGACGCAAAAACCAGAGCTGGGTCCTGCCAAAGGCTGCCTGGGGAAGGATAGAACCTCATGCCAGGCAGTGAGGGTCTCACTGAGGACCTGCTCACCAAGGAGAGTTCTCATCTTAGGGCTGGGGGTCATAAGTAATCCCCAAAACAAGAGGAACCAATTAATTTAATCACTGAAGGCTTCAAAGTACAAATAATATCACCCAGACCACCAAATAAAGGGGACAGAGAGGACACCCACGCTCAGCATGTCCCTTGGGAACTTCAAGAGGCACAAGGTGACCCATGGGGGTGGGCAGCTCCATCCCCAGGGGATTATTCAGAGAAAACTCACAGCACCACTCCAGGAAAAAAACAACCACTCACCATGACACTTCCATCACCCAAAACCCCCTAATACCCTCCCACTGCAGGGAATAACCACCTCTATCTTATCACTTTCTCCTCTTCTAGCACCACCCCCCTATTGCATAAGCACCTCCCTATCTACACTTCTTATTATCTAATTTATTAGAGTAATTAGGCCCAGCTTGAAGCAGTTACCTCTGCAGTGCTGGGAGGGAGGGACCCTAGGCAACACAACAGGCTTGGGAACAGAAAGCCAATGAAATACAACGCTCAGAGCTCAAGTGCCATCTGTAGGGTTCAGAGTGAACAAATTGTTGCTGTCAGCACTGGAAAAGTGGTGTCATATTCTAAAAATCAAGGATGTGCCTCAGCATAGCACTGCTGGAAGGAATTTCGTGCCCTGTGGGAAACTCCAGAGGGGAATTTCACTTTCACAAGCAACATTGTTCTGCTGGGATAACGTTTGAGCAGTGTGATGCAACGTGTGACATGGAGCGTAGAAGCGAGACAGTAGAAGAGTCTGGAAGAAATTAAAGTGATAGCATTTTGAGGATCAAAATGAAATGAGATTGAAAAGATCCATTATGACACTTTTGCCATAATGAAGTGGGTTGGGGTTTTTTTTTTTTTTTTG
The DNA here is from genome assembly GCF_964237585.1 of Gallinula chloropus. Taxonomy (NCBI): domain Eukaryota; kingdom Metazoa; phylum Chordata; class Aves; order Gruiformes; family Rallidae; genus Gallinula; species Gallinula chloropus. Next base: position 4,892,673 of record NC_140094.1, read on the forward strand.
AGGTTTTGGGTTTTTTTTTTCCCTCTTTTCTTTTTTATTAATTTGCTTCTAGGAATTTTTCCAGTTCAATAAAACAGCATGTTCTGCAAGGAAACTGCAGGAGAGACATCTCAAAGTTCCCCTTTGGGAAATTCCCTGAATATCCCAGAGGCTTGGGGATGATTTTCTTTCCCACAGAGAGACTCAGCAGACAGCCTGGCACATCACTGCCATGGAGAGGGACTCATCCCAGGGCCACCGTCTCCTTCCCAGCTCCAGAGCTCCTCAGCTGGGCTGGGCACAGCAGAGAAAGCAAGCCAGAGGGGGATTTGATATTCCAAAAGCCTTCCTGGAAACAATTAGGGTAAGGGGATTTTTTGAAAGGAGACAAGCATTTTTCTGGGTGCAAACATGAGCAGGGGACACCCCCAGCTGTCTGTCTCCCCAGCTTCATTGGGTCTGTTGTAGCAGTGGGAAACTCTCCTGAGGGGCAAGCAGAGAGAGAAAACATAAAACCACCTGAATGCATTTGGCCAGTAGAGACCTGGCCCCAGTTAAGCAAGATGCCCCTACAACTGGTAACGTTCCTCCGCTGGCCAAGTGGTCCCCACTGTTGGAGCACGCTACAATTTACCCATATTCCAAGGGTGTGGGGAGGGGTAAAGAGAGACAAATCCCTGATGCATTTATTAAAGATCATTTTGGTCACAGCAGAAAATTGCTGGCAGCTCCAGCTCCATCATCTGAGCAGCTGCCATGTGGCCTCCAACCCTTCCCTGCTGGAAGCCAGCCTGGAAATGAGCTGGCCCCAGCACCAGAGTCCTACCCGAAGGATGGGAGGGGATTTGTTCCTTGAAATCCAACTCAGAGAATAGCCTGCCTGATTTTGCATGGGGAAAATTGATGCATGCAGGGTGTCCCTGGAGAGAAGACAAAACCCCACAGGGACAGCCTGGCCAGGGGCATCGGGGTGCTCTGGCAGGGTGAGGAGATGCTGGCAGCATGAGAGAAAAAACCAGGATGCCCAGTGCAATTGTACCAGCCTAGAAACATGGAGAACACATCATCTGGGACACAGTCTCTGCAAATGAGCGTGGCAGTGGGAGCCAAGGTAGGAGAGGATTGCCTCTCCCATCCCCACCATCTGTCCAGCCCGGCTTCCTGCTCCACCCCACCAGAGAAGAAACCATCAGCTACAGCCTGGGAGATGCTCAAATGCTTCTCATTTTGATGCAAATGGTCAAGACAGAACTGTTAGTCTCCCATCTGTGCCCAAGCAAAGGGAAGGATTGGAGTACAGGGCCTGTGACAAGGCCCTGGTCCCCACAGTGGCTCTCCATGGGCATCAGGTGCCACCTCGAAGCCAGTTTGGCACTGCCCAATTCAGGCAGCATCACCCTGCCACAGCATCCCCAGCATCAGCCAACACTGCCAGCAGCAGAGGCAATGCAGCAACACACCAGCACCCAGACAGAGCTGCTTTCCTTGCCCCTCAGCCACCAAACTTCCCCTCTGGTCCCTGGCTCCATCAGCCAAGTAGGGTCCTTGGAAGGGGACACCACACAGACCCACCCCATACTCCGGCATCCCACTCCTGCCCAGGACACCCACTGGGCAGAGGACACATTGTCCAGTGTACAGGCAGGGTGGATGCCTCAAGCCCATGGCACCCACACTTGCCAAGGCAAAGCGTGTGCAGATGGACAGCCAACCAGCTCACAGTGGGAGATCTTCATCTTTCATCAGACCAATGCCCAAGGATGACTTTCAAAGGAAATAAAGTCTATGCCAGAGAATCTGAGATCCCTCTTTCATGGCAGGAGGCACGACAGTCCCCCTCCCTCCTCCCACCTCCCTCTCTCACCTCCACCTTGCTAAAATCAAATTGGAAAGTCACGTTGTGCCAGCCTGCTCTCCCAAGGGAGGGGGGGAGGAGAAACAATTTCCTCTCCTCTGCGTGCTTCAAAGGTGCTCGTGATCTGAGAGTGTCTCCCTCTGGTTCCCTTCGCCTGCAGCTTGTTTCCTCGTCTGGCAGCCTCTGTACTTCCAGCTCCTCTTGCTCTCTCCCTCGCCCACGTAGCTGGAAGAGAGCTACACGCGGATGGCAGCTCAGCTCAGCCTTCAGAAGCGCCAGGTTAGGAACCCTCAAGGACTTTTCTTTCATTTTTCTCCAATCTTTCTCTTTTTTTTTTTTTTTGCTTTTTGAGCTTTTTCCTGTCTGTTAACTCATTTCAGCTCCAACATGCTGGGTGTGTGCCTAGCCAATACCCAGGGAAGAGGAATCCCTGGCAGGTTAGGCATAAATGGTTTGTCATGGGAGAATGGGGAAGCTTCAGCCTTGAGTCATTTGAGCAAGGAGACCACATCCCATTCCCCAAGGTCTGGAGAAGCCCTGACTGCACACCCACCTCAAGATGCACTGAAGATAAAGCAGAGGGTCTCATCAGGGTCCTTCCCACAACATCACAGAACCAGTTCAGATCCACTTTGCAGAGATGATCCAAAAAAGAGATCATAGAATCACAGAATCCCAGACTGGTCTGGGTTGGAAGGGACCCCAGGGATCACAGAGCTCCAACCCCCCTGCCACAGGCAGGGACACCAACCTCCAGGCCTGGAGCTACACAAGGTTGCCCACGGCCCGATCCAACCTGGCCTTGAACACCCCCAGGGATGGGGCACCCACCCCCTCTCTGGGCAGCCTGTTCTAGCACCTCACCACTCTATCTGGAAAGAACTTCTCCCTAATATCCAATGTAAACCTTCCTTCCTTTAGCTTTAATCCACACCCCTTGTCCTGCCCCTGTCTGCCCTTTAACAAGCTGATTCCCCTCCTGTGTCTCTGCTCCCTTCAGGGACTGGAAGGCTGCAATGAGGTCCCCCCCCAGCCTTCTCTTCTCCAGGCTGAACCAGCCCAGCTCCCTCAGCCTCTCTCCGTAGGGGAGCTGCTCCAGCCCTCTGATCACCTTCGTGGCTCCTCTGACCCCTCTCCACCAGTCCCACATCTTTCTTGTAAGATAAATTTGGGTGTCCTAAACCCAGAAGTAAATTTGGAGCAAGGGGAAGTTTGGTCTGAAGACAATGATTACTTCTCAGACTGCTTTCATGTCCTGAAGCCCCTACACCAGGAAACTTCACTTCTATGTTTGTGGTCCTTTTTTGAGTCCAAATCTGTGGAAAGAGTGGAAAAACACTGGTCCACAATCTGACAAAGCTGCTCCTCTTGTTTCTGCTGGCAAGGGGATAATGGGCCCAGGGGAGGACCCCAAACAACACTGGCATGGTTTTTCAACCAGTCTCTTCTCCTTGCAGGCACAGGTTTCTGGCAGAGATGAAATGCCTGAGAAAAAGTGTATTCCAGCATCAACGAGGCTGCTGCTTAGCTTGCAGAGAAACTAAATCCTTGCTGGGCATCAGGAAGGAGGCACGTGTTCCACCCTGTTGGAGAAGGCTGGGGAGAGAGGAATCCACCCAAAATTGGTGGGACCTGAAAAAGCTTGGTTCCCCCAGCTTGCCCTGGGATTACCTTCTGTGCCAGGACCCAAGAACTTGTCTTTCATCTCTCTAGACTGTATCAACCAACAGACTAGGTTAAACCTGGCATATTAACTGAGAAGGGTAGGAATCAAAAAGCCAAATAAATCAGAGATGCAGATTGATTTCTATGGTTTAAATAAAGCCTTTCAAATGGAGACATTATCCTCTGGAAACCCTTAATGACAAGTTAGCAGTGTTCTCAGAAGCAGAAACATTCTCAGCGTGAAGGCAGGACATCTATTAAAGCCACTGGAATTAGAGGAATGGGACTCAAAGCTTTTAGTGATTTTTAACACACCACTTGGACATTGAGAATTTAAGCTAATGCCATTTGGAATTAGTTCTGCTCCTAAGGTATTCAAAGAGTAATTTAGCAGATATTTGTGGGATTAGGAGGTGCTGAAGTTACAGCAGATGATATTTTAATTTGGACTGTGGAACTTTAAGGAATGTCATGAAAGACAGAGGCGACTTCTGCAGACAAGTGAGAGGAAGAAAGTCCTATCTACATTTTTAGGAAGTTCAAATGCCACTGGTGTAATTGGCCTCAGGTGACTCATGCTAGTTGTGATGTTCTCCAGAATGAATGCCAACTGGCTGATGAAACAACCTCCAAAACTATTTCGACACCGAGGTCAAGATGCTTTAAGTCAGCAAGTCAGGCACTGAAAGCTGCTGGAAGGGTGTCCTTTGTTTGCTGCCCAAGTAGGGTTTGGAGATTCCACTGCTGGAAACTCTCTGCCAAATATGCTTCAGGCTCTCCTTCCGAATTCTCAACCCTGATGGCCACGTTGAGCCACGATGTGATTTCTAAATCCAAATATGAGGAATTGAGATTGAAAAGAGTGAGAAATGAAAATTCTCAATGGGAAGATGCTGCAGTGAAACCTGTGCCCATGGTGGTGTCCCCAGAAAGTGGCCTTCTAGCAGCCTCCAAAACGCAAATGGGAATGTCCCAGTAGGGCGCTCCACAGCCTTGAAAGGACTCCATGCTGTTACATGTGTTCACCATTAAAAGAAAAGCTTTAAAATGTTATAGCTTTAAAATTTCCAGGAACCATCCAGCCTACGTATGGCCACCAAACCATGTCACCTGCCCAAGGACTCAGGGCTGGTCTCCAATCCACCCAACCAGCGGGACAGAGATGGCAGGGGGGAGGGCACAGGGCCAGCAGGAAGACTGAGAAACGCCCCTTGAGCAGTGACACCAACAGCCACTCACCGGTTCTTCTGCTGCTTATCAAAAAAATAAATTTAAAAAGGAGAGGGGTGAACAAAGAAGTATTTACCCTGTTTGTAATATTACTCTGGATCAACATATGAATTATTGATACAACTAGAGATGAAAGCAGTCTCCAAACACCTCCCGTTGCATCAAACTCATGTGTGAGGTTTCCATCCATCCGAGTCCTTGGAATGACATCGATGATGGAGTTGAGTGCACCCTCAGCAGGGTTGTGATGACACCAAGCTGAGTGGTGTGGGTGACACAACAGAAGGAAAGGAGCCACCCAGAGGGATCCTGACAGGATCTCCAGAGAGAGTGGTGAGGGGCTGGAACAGGCTGCCCAGAGAGGGGGTGGGTGCCCCATCCCTGGGGGTGTTCAAGGCCAGGTTGGCTGGGGCCCTGGGCAGCCTTGTGTAGCTCCAGGCCTGGAGGAGAAAGCAAAGGGAGAGGGAAGACCACCTCACCAGGAGAGAGGTTCCAACATGCAAATCAGCTCCAGGAGAAAAGCAAGGAGTCAGTCCTCAAAGACTCAGTAGTGCACACGACTTTGAGTGAGGGATAAAATTAACTCCCCAGTGTGCACATGTAGATTATTAGGGGGGATGCAGCCCGATATCATGTCTGGGTCTGGCTGTACAGCTTCTTTATGGCTAAAGCACAGCCAAGACATCTACCTGATTCCTTCCTTCCTTCGGGGGCAATGAAAGGCAAATCTGAGCAGCCTGGCAAGAAAGCATGGTGGTCCCCAGGGCAGTGCTCACACCACAGGAGCTCCCTGATTACTCTCAGATGGCATGGGGCTACCTTATCCCCCTTGCCTGTGCATCTCCAGGCATGACAGAGCCCAAACATCAGCAGTGATGAGGCTCATGCCAGACCAACTTTGCGATGGCAATGGGACCTCATCGACCCAGCATGGCTTTGAGGGCCATAGCAACACCTTATTTCTCTGTTAAGCTTAAGAACATCCTGTTGGCAAGGCAAACAAGACATGTTTTCAGCAGTACAGCTGGAGAACTGAGTACCTATAGGTGTCCTAGCCTCTGTGACAGACACGTCTTTCCATCCCTCCATGAAACCCTGAAAAGACCTGAGCTCACACAGACCTCTGGATCTCCCCTGGAACCTCACCTGCTGGCTGTGATCAAAGAGACACAGGCAAGTCTGGATGGAGAGGTGCTTGGGTATGGGCTATCTTTATCTGCTGTTATTGAGGGTGGCTGCAGGACATCTCCAGTACCAGAAGAGTTTAATCAGCCTCATTCCACCAAAAACCCCAAGTCCCATGCTAATTCACAGGGGACTCTACCTTCAGGGGTCTGTACAATCACTGAATCTTTAATAGCTTGTCCTCATGCAACCCAACTGGTTTTTTTCCTGAGTCTGGAAGTTTCCTCTCCTGCTCATCAGCAAATCAAATTTCTTAATAGCAAAGTGAAATAACCTGAGAAGTGATGGAAAAAGGGGAAGGATTATGTTTTCCCAGGGACCTTGATCTCTTTTATCATCTCATTGTCTTTAGAGGAATGGTTTTCTTTCAATCTAATTATCTAGTGGATACGTGTTGCCCGCTCTCTTATGCATCCTGGCTTCCATCACAACAACAAAAAAAGAAGATAAATCCCCTGTTAATGGTGTTTTTATGATAAATTCATGCTAATAACTCACATTTGGGAAATAATTTAAGCATGTTTACCTTGTTTTCCTGAGAGGTGTCCCATGGGAGCTCTGCAATGGAAGAAATGGCCGTGAGGAAGAGACAGCTGAAGAAGAAGAAAGGGGTGTTCTTGCCCAACATGGTTCCTGAAAGACTAGACCCTGGTGTTCCAAAACCTGTAATCCATGGGAGGATGGTAGCCACTTTTGGGAGGGGCTTTCAACAAGCAGGGTCCATCCAAACTCCTTGTGCACTTGTCCAAGGAAATAGGGGAGGTCTGGTGAAGGCACAAGTGATATATTAGGAAGGGTCCTGAGACCATGGAGGGAGCAAGAGTACAAGATAAAGACCCTGCAGCAAGTCAGGAATTACCTACCCTTGAGAAAAGAGATGGAGACAGCAACACAGGAGATGAGGGTGTGCTTGAGAAGATATGGGGCAAGCCAAGAAAATGGTCTGGCTGGAGGAGATGCCACGGCCTTGCCTGGGTATTTAGAGGCAGCAGCATGTGGTAATGCATATAATTACAGATCTGAGTTTCCCTCTCCAGAAACAACTCAACACCACTCTCTCCTCAAGCCTGACAATGTCAGGGTCACACAGGTAAACTGGGATGTATTCAGTGGTCTGAGGAAAAGCTGAGCTTCTCTCTCAGGCAGCATCAAGATTCAGGCAACTGGGGATTTCAGGCAGAAAAAAAACAAGGCAGTGAAAATTCAGGAGGAAGGGCAAATCTCCAGGCACAAACACTCCCCAGAGCCTGACTCCCTTGACTTTGAAATAGCACTACTTTGCTCTCCCAGTGTGGCGTGTGTAAGAACATCCATATCATCAGAGCACCAAGGTACCTTTTGGAGGCTTTGTTTGCACTCACCTCACACTGATCGAGCAAAGGGGTGGGAAGAAGCCCTTAACTGTCTTTCTGCCACCCAAAAGGCTGAAATAATTGCTGTCAGTGTCAGTGATCTGCCACACAGCTGGCACACTACTGGCCACCCATGCAAGAGGTGGCCCATCACTGAACTTAGCACAGGAGAAAGGGGCATCTTTGTGATCAGGGATCTCCTTAGCCAAGCTCATACCTGCAAGATGGTGCTCAAAGACAAACTAGACAGACTCATGAGCGTTAGGGAGGTTGGGATGAAGATAGATTGGTGGAGCCAGGCTCTGTCCTCCCAGCAACAGAAATGTGAGCACCCAGTAGGCAGCATCCAGGACCAGAGTGACACTGTACCCTTCCCCAGGTAGGACAGTCTAAATGAAAGGGACGAATGGAAGCAGGAACGTGACAAGGGTAGTAGGAGAGTGCCTTCCATGCCTGTCCTTCTCCCCCAAGTTCCCCTTAGGAATGTACCAAGATCAATAGCCCAGCTGAAGGGCATCTACATCAATGCACGCAGCATGGGCAACAAACAAGAGGAATTAGAAGTCCTTGTAACTAAAGGAGACTAGGATGTGATGCCATCACAGAAACCTGGAGGGATAATTCACATGACTGAAGTGCTGCAATTGCTGGTTATAAACTACACAAGCATGACAGGCTGGGTAGGAGAGGAGGTGGGGTAGCCCTGTATGTCAGAGAATGTTTTGACAGCCTGGAGCTGGAGTATGGTGATGGGGAAGACTGTCTGGAGCTGTCAGGCAGAGAAGGACCAAGGGGTGTTGGGGGACTGCAGGCTGAATATGAGCCAGCAGTGTGCCCAGGCGGCCAGGAAGGCCAATGGCATCCTGGCTTGTGTCAGACACAGTGTGGCCAGTAGGTGTGGGGAGGGGATTGTGCCCCTGGACTGGGCACTGGTGAGGCTGCACCTCGAGTGCTGGGTCCAGTTCTGGGCTCCTCACCATCAGAAGGACGTTGAGGTCCTGGAGCGAGTCCAGAGAAGGGCAACCAGGCTGGGGAAGGGGCTGGAGGTGGGCAATGGTCTCTTCAGCCAGGGGACAGGAGATGGGACAAGGGGCAATGGGCTCAAGCTGCCCCAGGGCAGGGTCAGAGCAGATGGGAGGGAAAAGTTCTTCCCTGGCAGAGTTGTGGGGCTGTGGCACAGGCTGCCCAGGGAGGGGCTGAGTCACCTTCCCTGGGTGTGTTTAACAGAGGGGAGATGAGGTGCTCAGGGACCTGGTTTAGCTTGGGATGGGAATGGTTGGACTTGATGATCTTAAAGGTCTTTTCCAACCTGATGATTCTGTGATTGTGTTTCTGACAGCAGCTTCTTGCTGATTTAATAACTAGACACTAGTGTATTAAAGCAAACATATTGGTGCCTCAGGCAATGCCTTCTGGAGATGTGCCTCTAGCTGGGGTCACTCGAGCTCTCACCCAGCATGAGGAGCAAAGTGGGTTTCTTGGAGAGCTGCATTTAAGCAACATCACCTGTAAAGGTGGAAAGCACATGAAGTGTGCACCCAAAGAAATTATTTGGGGCTTGGAAGGGGTTGATTCACCCTCCCTGAGAGGAAGGAGCACTGAGCTGGGCTAGCAGAAGAGACAATGTCCTGCTCTGATCTAACCATGACAGCATCAAGAAGGTTAAACATCAGCAGGACAGTGGGTAGGAGACCTCATCACAAAACTGAGATACCCTGAGAACAAAATTAATCAAGGTCACCACAGGATGAGGCATGGAAAAATTATTTAACTGCCTGCCCACCAATCACTGCAGCCTGGTGATGCACAAGCAGCACTGAGCTGCTCATTTATAAATGAGTGTTTGACCCGGTCAGTGCTGCTGAGAGCTGGTGGGAGCCTTACCTGCCAGGAATGCCAAGAAGGCTCTGAATCATGCTGCCAGGAGTGGTGAAGGAAGGATATGGCTTGAAAGCCACTCAACCTGACATTTGCAACCCCTAAGAGAGCTTGGAGAGGACTTATTTCTTCCCCAAGACAACGAAGACCCTGATGACATCTCCCCAGGGCTTTGCTTACCCCCTTGTCACCCATGTTCCTCCAACACAGCCCTTCACAGGGATGTCCACCAGGTCCTGATCACATTCCCAGATGCAGAGCATACACAATCAAGCAAATCCCTCACTAATTATACATTTTCTTATAAAATTCTGTTCAAGAGGTGTTCAAGATTAGGAGAAAGTTGCAGCATGCAACAGGTGAAGTAAGAAAGAGACATGGCCCAAAAAACAACCCTTTTTCAGAGATGACAAACAGAAAGGGAGAGATTTTCTAGTTATATTAATGGTGATACATGGGGGAAGAGAGATAATGCAGAAAGGAACAGGCACAGATGTATATTGAAAGATATTCCAGATAAACAGGAGACAGATAGATGAACAGATATAAATGGATTAGATAAATATACTGTGGGAAGGGAAAAAAAAAACACCTCAATGAATATATATAGAGAGCTTTATCTTTCAAATAAATCCTGATTTTCCATTTCAGTCTTTGCTTTGCAAACATAAAACACACCTCCTTTGACAGATGGGTGAGAGAAACAATAAAAAACTTCCTCCCCTGTTTTCCAGCCTCTGGTAGTCATACTGCCAAGGCAGCATCCACTCCTGACCCACGGGGAGCTGAGAGCACAACTGTGACCTCAAAGACAATCCCCCTCCCCCCCAAAAAAAAACCAAACCCAGGGGCAAATGGATCTGTTTCACCCCTTGTACACACACTGGTTCTTCCAAGATGTGCAGAGGAGGAGTTCCCTCCATCCTCTGTTCAACTGAGCTTAAGGAACTGGTTACACATGAGCCTACGCAACATCATCTACGCTGAGGACCCCTACCACCACTGATGATCAGCTAACCATCCACTGCTGGTTCATTTCTAAGTCACAGGAAAAATAAACAAAAAAACAGTGTAAAAGTTGGAAACTTGTCCTGACTCACCTTATTTTCTCAGCAGCACGTTCTGTGCAACATGTTCACAGCTCCCAAGAAGAAGAGATAGGGCTCAGCAGAGCTGTGAGATGCCATCAACCTTTGGTGGCATCATTTCTGTGCTTGCCATGAGGGGAAATCTCATAGGACACCCTGAAACTGCTCAAGTTGCAGCTCAGTCCTGCACAAAGCTGGGGGTAAAGAGCTGTGCACAGGGTTGTACACAGCCCATACTCCCTCCCAGCCCAACAGACCTCTGGATGATGAGGAGAGTGACAAAATGCCATAGCTGTAGCACAGATCTGCTTAATGCATGTGCAAGAGGCAACATTGTGCATCCACTTTCTTGCTTAAACAGATAGATATAAAACTCATGAAGTGGTGGATGGATGGAGAGTGAGAGGTTGGGAACCACATGTCCAGTGGGAGCTGTTGTCCTTCCATGAGCCAGGTTTGCTGCATACAAGCATACTTATTACCACAGGACATCACTGAGGCCAAGGGGTCTGCAAAGAAAGAGTTACTGAGAGATACCCTGCAACCAAATCTATCAGAAGTGATGGATAGACAGCCTGGGAAGGGATCTGATGAGTGCTGCAGGGTGTCTGGTCTGCACACAAGACAGGAGGCTTGATGATGGGGAGATCCCCAAAAGCACTTGCTACCTTGGGGGCTTTGCTGGTGCTGCCAGGACAAGAGCTGCCAGGATGGGAGCAACAGCTTCTGTGATGGCTAAACCATCACAGTGAAAAATCAAACCCTGCTTCCCCTCCCCAACACCCAAAATACCTGCAAGGGATTTGGTCTAAATATATCTGCTCCAGCACGGCTTGTATTTCAAGCAGTTTATTAATACAAATGGCAGGATGGGGCAGAGGTGGGCAGTGGGGAAGAAACAGGTTAGAGCATCATGGACAGGTGTGTCCTGTCCCTGGCACCCCCCCAGGACCCCTCTTTGTGGGAGAGATGGGGCGCGGGGAGTTGCCACTGGTGGGAAGCTTGTGGGAGAGAGCAGGTGTGGGGGGGGTTCAGGAGCTCAGAAGGGGGTGTCAGTGCAGAGCTGGAGGTATATTTAGGTACTGGGATGTGGGAGGAGAGAGGGGTGTGTGGAGGAGGTTGCTGCATGTGTGAGTCATGGCCATGATGGTGTATGTACATGAGCCGTGGCTGGGGTGTGCTGGGGGTGTCCCCAAGGATGGGCAGTGAAGCACAAGGGGAGGCAGATTCCTGGCAAGCCAGAGCCACTGCCACCCCCATGGACATCTCTGCTTCTCACAGACACTGACCCTCATTTATTCCCTCCCACAGGACATCACCAGACCATGGGGTCAGTGAGATGATACACCCCAAAGTGGTGCTGCCTTTTCCTGCCAACCTCCAGAGCCACAAGCCTGTCCCTGCCAAGCCTGAGGCTAATGGGACAGCTGTCACTGCTGTTGGGGTACAGCAGCTGGGCTGCAATCCCACCACCCCATCCCAGGTGCAAAATAACTTCCTTCATCCTTCAAGTGCTAATAGAGTTACCCAGGGTGGTCTTTGGTGCCCACCTTCCACCCACCCAACAGAAACAGCGAAGGGGGGCCCAGATGTCCCCACCAAAGGGGAAAGCACTCAACATCTGCTCCCAGTGTCTGGCCAAAGGAAGGCAACTGTGCATCATGGCAGCCATCCAGGACAGAAGCCCTACCTGAGCATTTTTCCAGCAATTCACTATTTTCCATGAACTACTTTCCAGAGCAGCCCCAGAGAGCTGGGCACCCTGGAGATTTACACTTGGGCAACCACCAGCTGGACCTTCTTCCTACTGAACGTGAAATCTGGCCACAAAGCCTGCCAAAACCCAAAGTGGAAAAAGACAGGAGGCAGCCAGGGGAAGGTGTGTCAATAAACAAGGTTCATGGAAATCCCCAGCTTTTCTCTGGTTCCTGAGTTTCAATGAATTTCCACCACCACTGTGGGACGCTCAGGGCTGGGTGGGATCAACCCTCCTCCTGCATTTGTACATCATGTTTCCAACAAAGCATCAAAGAAACCAGGGGCTTGTGCTTTCCTTCCTTCCAAAGGATGGCAGGACCCAACTGCCTCTTTGTCTGACTTTGCTGGAGTCAAAAAATCACCCAGAGTGATATTTCAGCAGATGCATTTGTGTAGTGGTGGTGTTGCAGCATCTCATGGGGATCTCTCAATGGGGGTGTTGCTCTCAGCTTCAGCTGCCTGGAGCTCATGCAGCATCAGGCCTGACCCTGCAAGGCCAGGAAGGTCAACATCTCCTTTGCCCAAAGTGATGGCCTACTTGACTTCATCACGTGTTTACAGGGTGATATTGAGAGAGCCACCAAGCCAAACCTCTGCGGGGAGGAGCTCCACACCACCACTGCTGAGCACAGAGCTCCTCCAGCCAAGCATCACATCTACACCTAAAATGTTGGGGGTTTTATCTGAAGGATGCTTCAGCCCATGGAAAGACTCTTGACACTAGAGGCCTCCATTGCTAGCTCTGACCATGACAGACATATGGCTGAGCTCCTACCAAGTTAATCCCACATCATTCCCATGAAAGAACCTACAAAACAGTGGAGATGCCTCCAGGGTGTCAAGTCCCCATCCAAGTTTAAACCCATCCTTGGGAAGTACCAGCTTGGACCAACCAGGAGGTGCTTGTAACCTCCCCACAGAAGGAGAGACCCACTTCCAGCACACTCCTCTCTCACACCCCAGCCCTTTTCAAGGTCCTGGGACACTCTGGGAGATATCAGCCACCATCAGTGCTTAGAGCAGATAAGAAACCTTCCCCACGGTTTCCATGCCCCTTGGCCAGCCACATATCCAGCAGCTTCCAGCACCAAACACGATGCTCTTTGCATCATTTGAAGGGCAACTTACACATTTTTGAAGAGTTTTTATTGGTGGCACAAGAGATTAAGGGCTGCAAGCAGCACCGACCTGCTGCACACCAACCCAAGGTTGGCAGCAAGCTGCAAACATTGGTTTGATGTCACTGCCCTCACAATGATGCCAGATGCTCCCCCTGGTCCCATATTCCCCATGGATTTACCACTCTGCCTGTGGGGACACAGCTATAGCTGTGTCCTTTTTCCATGCTTATTAAGAAGAGGAGGTCCTGACCTGTAGATGGGTATGCAGGAGCAAGATGTTGCCTTGGTCCAGCTCATTTTGTCCCCAGCCATGCATACAGCCTTATATGAGGTGTATACACATGAGGGCTATTACTTTCCTTGTTTTCTTCTGCAAGATAACAAAAGGTCATGGAAAGTTTGGGAAAATGGAGAAAAAAAACCCCCACCAAATTGTTTTGGGTTTTTTTAAAAGAATTTAAGCATTGATATCCAGGACTTCTTCCAACAGGATGGCTCCACCAAACATCCCTAACCCACCCACCCCCTGTCACATACCTTCAAGGCATCACAAGTGTTGGTGCAGTCCCACTACATGCCTGGTGGGGAGGGCACCTGGCTGTGTCCCCAGTTGGAGCAGGGAGATGCAGAGGCTTCAGGGGTGCAGCAGCATCCCATGGCTCAGCCCTCCTGTAGTATAAATACTTCTTTCCATCCCTCCTGGGATAGAAATCTATATAAAATTATATATAAATGGATATAATTTTATACTAAACATACACAGATGTATAACCCTCCTGGGATATGAGTATGTTCTGCAAGGGGGTGTGCTCAGTACCATGGAACAGTAGCACCAGCCTCAGCAAATCCATCCTGTGGGAATCATGAGCAGGACTGAGCTGCACCCCGCCCCGCAGTGACCTGCTTGGGGTTCAGTTTTGAGGGCTGTGTGCTCACATGAGACATTGGCAAAGCTGGATCAGACCCAGGAGATGGACACCACCCTCCCCTCCAGCAAATTCCCTGTGAGCTCAGACACCCCACGAATCCAGATCCTTCCTCCTTCAGCACAGCCAGCTTTGGGTTACGTTTCTCAAATTCACAAACAGTTCTGGGATTACCAGAACAGCTTTTTTTTTTCCCTCAAATGAGTTTACAGAATCACAGACTCACAGAGCTGTAGGGGTTGGAAGGGACCTCCAGAGCGCATTGTGTCCAACCCCCTGCCAGAGCAGCTCCCCAGCTCATATTGCACAGGTCGGGGTCCAGATGGGGCTGGAATATCTCCAGAGATGGAGACTCCACACCCCCTGGGCAGCCTGTCCCAGGGCTCCCTCACCCTCACTGGGGAAAAGTTCTTCCCCAGGTTGCTGTAGAACTTCCTGTGCTCCAACTTGCAGCCATTGCCCCTTGTCCTGTCCCCACAGACACTGAAAAGGGGCTGGCCAGTTCCCCCTGTACCCCATACTTAAGATACTGATAAACATTAATAAGGTCCCCCCTTAGTCTTCTTCTCTCCAGGCTGAACAGCCCCAGCTCACTCAGCCTTTCCTCACAGGGGAGATGCTCCAGGCCCTTCATCACCTCCATAGCCTCCTCTGGACTCTCTCCAGGACATCCCTGGCTTTTTTATCCCAGGGAGCCATCCTTGCTGTGGGTTTCAGCACATCCCTGCAAACCAACAGTGATGCTGAGCAATCCCAAACAAATTTCCTTTGGCAAACAAATGGTAAATACTTGAGAGTAAGGCTTGAACAGGTGGGACTAGGTCCTGCCCTATATGCCTATGCAACTCCCTCTGGCTGCACATCCCCAGATATATTCTCCCACTTGCCCATAAAATATTTCAGCTTAAGAAGTAAAAAAAAAGAAGCAGAAGCCACCTTCAGTGCGATGCAAAGCTCGTGGGAGCAAGGAGAAATTCAAAGCAAGTTTGAGGCCACTGTGTCCCAGCACCTGCAAGCAAATATATCACATAAGCCCACTCCTAAATGGATTAAATTCCTTCTTTAAACCAGATGGCCCCTGGCTGTCCTCAAAATCCCTCCAGAAACTCTCCTGACAGCTGAAAACCTTCCACTAATTTTTTAAGCACCTACATCTTAATTGGCTACTCTACTCATTGCTGCAACTGTGCATCTCATTCCATCTGCAGAAACAACAAACACAGGGAGGATTCAATTCCCTCCAACTTAAAAGCTGCTTTATAGCCCATAGAGGAAGAGATTCCCACTTATACCACAAACATGCAACACAAAAGCCTCAAGTTTTGTACGTGCAGATGCACTCATGTATTTGAAAACCACCTCACTTCCCCCCCACCCCCTTAAATCAGAGTTCAAGTTGCATATTTGCCACACTTGGGTATAATTAGAAACACAGAGTTTGGGGTCATAGTTACTTCCACAGTGAGTACTCATAGAATGTCCCTCTCTGCTCTGCCCTGGGGAGGCCCCAGCTGGAGTCCTGTGTCCAGAGCTGGGGCCCCAGTACAGGAAAGATGTGGGACTGGTGGAGAGGGGGCAGAGGAGCCACCGAGATGCTCAGAGGGCTGGAGCAGCTCCCCTATGGAGAGAGGCTGAGGGAGCTGGGCTGGTTCAGCCTGGAGAAGAGAAGGCTGTGGGGGGACCTCATTGCAGCCTTCCAGTCCCTGAAGGGAGCAGAGACACAGGAGGGGAATCAGCTTGTTAAAGGGCAGACAGGGGCAGGACAAGGGGGATGGGGTGAAGCTGAAGGAGGGAAGGGTTAGATGAGATCTTGGGGGAAGTTCTTTACAGAGGGAGTGGTGAGGGGCTGGAAGGGGCTGCCCAGAGAGGGGGTGGGTGCCCCATCCCTTGCGGTGTTCAAGGCCAGGTTGGCTGGGGCCCTGGGCAGCCTTGTGTAGCTCCAGGCCCGGAGGTTGGTGTCCCTGCCTGTGGCAGGGGGTTGGAGCTCTGTGATCCTTGGGGTCCCTTCCAACCCAGACCAGTCTGGGATTCTATGATTCACTTGATTCAACAAAATAGAGCTGGAGATGCCATGTGCCCAGCAAGAAATTCAGCTTCAGGTGGCAGGGGAGCAGTGACTGGAAGCATGGACGAGGTCAGCATGTTGATGAACATCCTCTTCCTATCTGCACCTGCCTTTTATTTCTACACCTATCGGGGAAGAACACAGTTATTAATAATTAAAATCATTAAGAGGGTAGTCAGAGCAGGGCAACTGCTGGATCTCAAGCATCCTCATTGAAGCCTCTGGAGCTGTAACTACGTGTTTGGAGCAGGGTCCTTACCTAAACACTTGTTGCTTGCAACCTGTTTCCTTGATAACTAAGGAGAAGCAAGCTGCAAACACCAACTAGAGTCCAAGATTTCTGTGGTTTCTGGCTTTTTATCCACTTTAAAAGATTCAGTCTGGAGCCACAGGGCACGTGAGGGGACCCCAAACCCATCCCCAGGCTTGGAGCCACAAGGCTTAGCCAAGAGCTGTTGGGGGGTTACCTTTTGTGACCTGAACATCCTTTTCTCCATGCCAGCCAGGACAGCCAGTGCAGTACTTTCCCTCTTCCTCCCCTCCACTGTTTCAGCTGCTTCCTGATTTCCATTTTAAGTGACAGTCAGCTCCCCATCAGAGTCCCTAGTCCCAAGGAGCAGGCTGTGGCAGGGAATATTCATTCCCAGCACATTGCCTGGCATGAAACAGGTGAGGACAGGCAGCCAGTCCACAACCAGCATCGCTGCTACTTGCTCCAACAAGAGCTTTCCCCTCCATCACTCCAGGTCCCACCAGGCTGGTCTGTACCATACACAATATAAAACACCCATCCAAGGGTCAGGCAGCTTGCAGGCTGGTTAAGCAGGAGCATCCTCCTCAAGACCAGCCAGCCAGTGATGGGTGTAGCATTTTGGAACCTGCAGCGATCCTGTAACCTTCCTCAGTGCTTTGCCAGATCCTCCTCCCACCCAAGGCAAGGTGCTCCACAAAGCCAGGAGAAGATGCCAGCCCACTGTTTAGTTTTCAACAAGGTGGTTGTTCTTCTTGTAATCAACTCCAAGGAGCAGCTCTGGTCCCATCGCAGGCACTGGGAGCCCTAAACAACGTGGCCATGGGAGCACACCTAGGAACATCAAGGCTCCCCATGGCCAGGTCATGTTCTTGACCATGTCATCCTACCCCAATTTCTTTTTTCCATTAATTAAATCAGCGTTTTCCCACAGGGGAGTAAAAAAGCAACCAAGCATTTCCTCCAAAGAAGTTTTTTCCCCACTCCAGAAGCCTCTGGCAGTTCAAGTCTCCATCCACCAGCCCCAGGACTCGCTCCAGCCATCCAAACCACCACTGCTGTTAAAACACAAGACCTTCTCTATCAATCAACCCTCTTCATCTTCTGCCACATCACCACACTGCCTATCCATCAAGCTGCACTTCATGTTTGCCTCAAAACCGAAAGAAATTCACTTTATCTGATCCTACAATTCTTGAGGTGCCGTTTCTCCACAACAGGAGACACAAAAACCTAAAAGTACAACCCCTTGTAGCAGCACCAGCTGGCAGCAAGGGATTTTTCTGAATGGGAAGGAAATAAAAACAAGCTTAAGTTATTTCTGCAAAGAAAAGGGGGGGGGGGGGGGATAATACATTTCCCCGCTGTTGGCACACTGCTTTGATCTTTACTTTGTAGTTACCATAGTGACAAATAAAAATGGCATAGGTGGAATAAATTGCTGAAAGTTGATGATGTCCTATATACGTTTCTCCAGTGCACATGAGCCTGCAAACATCCCCCAGCTGCTGCGACGTACGCTCTGCTTTGGTGTACGGCTCACAGGGAGTATTTACGCTCTGCTACTCATTAAGTGGTCATAGAATCTTAGAATCCCAGACTGGTCTGGGTTGGAAGGGACCCCAAGGATCACAGAGCTCCAACCCCCCTTCCACAAGCAGGGACACCAACCTCCAGGCCTGGAGCTACACAAGGTTGCCAACCTGGCCTTGAACACCCCCAGGAATGGGGCACCCACCCCCTCTCTGGGCAGCCTTTTCCAGCCCCTCACCACTCTCTCTGGAAAGAACTTCCCCCTAATATCTCTTCTAACCCTTCCTTCCTTCAGCTTTAATCCATCCCCCTTGTCCTGCCCCTGTCTGCCCTTTAACAAGCTGATTCCCCTCCTGTGTCTCTGCTCCCTTCAGGGACTGGAAGGCTGCAATGAGGTCCCCCCACAGCCTTCTCTTCTCCAGGCTGAACCAGCCCAGCTCCCTCAGCCTCTCTCCATAGGGGAGCTGCTCCAGCCCTCTGAGCATCTCGGTGGCTCCTCTGCCCCCTCTCCACCAGTCCCACATCTTTCCTGTACTGGGGCCCCAGCTCTGGACACAGGACTCCAGCTGGGGCCTCCCCAGGGCAGAGCAGAGAGGGACAATCCCCTCCCTGTCCCTGCTGCCACCCCTCTGCTGATGGAGCTCAGGGTGCCATCGCCCTCCCAGCTGCCAGAGCCACTGCTGGCTCATGGGAAGTTTCTCACCCACCAGCACCCTCAGGTCCTTCTCAGCAGGGCTGCTCTCCAGAAGCTCCTCTCCCAGTCTGTATCTATGTCTGGGATTCCTCCAGCCCAAGTGCAACACCTGACACTTGGCAGTGTTGAACCTCATTAGGTTCACCCAGGGTGATATTTAGGCATGTCTCAGATGCAGAAAGCTCAGTCACTGGCATTTTGTGGTCTGGAGGAAGGAGGTAGAGACTCTCTTGTCTGCAAAATTAAGTGCTAACATTGCAACTTGGTGATGGACCCTCATCATCCTCATCCGGGACTAGGGGGCCTTGAGAGGTTAGGATGGTGGAACAGCAAAAGGGAGATGAAGAGAGGAAGAGAGTGGGGAGACAGCCTGCAGCTGATGGGCAATACCAGAATGGCCAATAAACCTTTTTTTCCAGTTGCTCTGAGGTCTGCACAAACACAGCACAGGCAAAATAAAAAATAATTACAAAGGCAAAAAGCCATTTTTACTTAAAATGTATTTCCCTGATTGCCTTGGCTTCCCCTGGATCACTCACCCCTAGGATCCAGCTTCGGGACAGAAAGTTGCTGCCAATTCCAAAGCAAGCCATAAACTACAGGGGTTTCTCCCAGAGAACACCCCAAAACCACAACCAAAAACAGATGATACTAGTTAGACAAGATTTAACAGTCTGGACAACCTTCATCCCAGCCACTTCCAGCTCTTCATTGGGATGACCTAACCTGGAGTTACCTGCTTTTCCCCCCTCAGTCAACCTTCACCAATGCCTTAATATTTATTTTTATACTAAAAAAAGGCAGCAAAACCCTATTAGCATCAATTCCTCTCCTGTGGAGACATTCATTGCAGGTTTAGATGCACCAAATCGTTCCTAACAAGAAATTCAGACCAACTCTTCAGACTGGATGGTCCCCATCCCATGGGACGAGAAGAAATGAGATGTCATGGCAGGCTCTGACCATACTGATTTCCCCATGTATGGTTAGGAATTGCTAATTATTACTTTCCTGTTGATGAAGTAGCCCCAGTATTTGCAGGGCTCTGAGCTGCACCCATCTGGCAGGCAGAGGAGAAACACCTTTATCAATGACCTCAATGAAGGGATTGAATGTTCCCTCAGTAAGTTTGCAGATGGCACTAAACTAGGAGGAAGTGTTGATCTGCCTGAGGGTAGGGAGGCTCTTCAGAGGGATCTGAACAGGCTGGACCGATGGGCTGAGACCAATGGGATGAGGTTTAACATGGCCAAGGGCAGAGTGCTGCACATGGGACAGAACAACCCCATGCAGCGCTACAGGCTGGGGGAGACTGGCTGGAGAGCTGTCAGGCAGAGAAGGACCTGGGGGTGTTGGGTGACTGCAGGCTGAACATGAGCCAGCAGTGTGCCCAGGTGGCCAGGAAGGCCAATGGCATCCTGGCTTGTGTCAGACCCAGTGTGGCCAGTAGGTCTGGGGAGGGGATTGTGCCCCTGGACTGGGCATTGGTGAGGCTGCACCTTGAGTGCTGGGTCCAGTTCTGGGCTCCTCACCATCAGAAGGACATTGAGGTCCTGGAGCGAGTCCAGAGAAGGGCAGCCAGGCTGGGGAAGGGGCTGAAGGGCAAATCCTGTGAGGAGCAGCTGAGGGAGCTGGGGGTGTTCAGCCTGGAGAAGAGGAGGCTGAGGGGAGACCTTCTCCCCACCTCCACTGCCCTGCCAGGAGGGTGCAGAGAGGTGGGTGATGGTCTCTTCAGCCAGGGGACAGGAGATGGGACAAGGGGCAATGGGCTCAAGCTGCCCCAGGGCAGGGTCAGAGCAGATGGGAGGGAAAAGCTCTTCCCTGGCAGAGTTGTGGGGCTGTGGCACAGGCTGCCCAGGGAGGGGCTGAGTCACCTTCCCTGGGTGTGTTAACAGGTGGGGAGATGAGGTGCTCAGGGCTCTGGTTTAGCTTGGGATGGGAATGGTTGGACTTGATGACCTTAAAGGTCTTTTCCAACCGTGTGATTCTGTGAAAAAAAGCCCAAATACCTTTTTCCAAAGACCCAGAGAAAGACTGTAGGAGATCCCAGCGGCTCCTGAGCACTCATCAACTCATTTAAACCAAAACAACCCAGGAGAATGAAGCCGTGCTCGAGAGGCACAACCAGCCTCGGGCTTTGCCAACCCCTGCCTTGCTTCAACGCTGTTGACGCGCTGCTCTTAAGTCAATCCGTGCACAACTAACACGCCACATCTGCTGTGTATTTTGCTGGGCATTTGTTTGCTTTAGTTCTGTTGAATCCCTTCCCGTGCTCCCTGATAAGCTCTAATGATGCGCGGCGGCTGCTGTTGTTGCACCATTACGCCGCGATAATCTTTGGACAATTATTTGCTGGATTTACCCCACTGCTGGATGAAATGGGGCTTTTGCTGCCTGTCAGTTATCTGCTTCTCTGAGACAAAGCCAGACCGCAGGGAACCATCCTGGCAGTAAATGAAGAGTTGCCAATGCCAGGAACACCCTAGGGAATCAGAATCACAGGGGTTGGAAGGGACCTCCAGAGCTCATCGGGTCCAACCCCCTGCCAGAGCAGCTCCCCAGCTCATATTGCACAGGTCGGGGTCCAGACGGGGCTGGAATCTCTCCAGAGATGGAGACTCCACACCCCCTGGGCAGCCTGTCCCAGGGCTCCCTCACCCGGGAAAAGTTCTTCCCCATGTTGGTGCAGAACTTCCTATGCACCAACTTGCAGCCATTGCCCCTTGTCCTGTCCCCACAGACACTGAAAAGGGTCTGGCCAGTTCCCCCTGCATCCCATACAAACATCTCCAGCTTCAGCTGCTCATTAGTCATTAAGTGTCATTTGGGTCCTGGGGCAATAGGTTATGCCCACAGGCTATGGGTGAGTCTGCAACTAAGGCAGGGGTAGTAGTGAGTCCTGACTGTTCATGCACTTGGTTCCTAAAGCCATCATTTCTTATTGAAACACCATTCCAATTTCCAAGGCTTTTCTCAGCCAGACTCAGAGAAGCAGCAGCTCTAAGAGGTCACAGGTTGATTCTTCACTTCGATGGCTCCTACAGAGCTCACCCTTCCCTGGCCCCCCTAGTCCATGCACTGCCCCTCACCTACCACCCCCCCACCCCCAAATTGCTGTGCTCTCTAGATGGATGGGACAGCCCATAAATCCAGAATAAATTGTCCATCAGTGGGGAAAAGCCATGCAGCCAGTGGGTTGGAGGGTCTGGACTCTGAGTTGAGCTTGTGGGGGAAGAAATCATCCAGCAAAGCTCAGCACAGAGTCCTGCAGGAGAGGAAGGAGCTTTTCTGTAGCAGGGAGGGGGCTGGGGAGATAGCTCAAACCCCCGTGTTTAAAGCTTTTAGTCTCAAAGACAGGGGGAAAAAAAAAAAAAACATATTTCCTGGTTATTCTTTTAAAACAAACCTTCAGAAGCTAATTTGACTTGGGGGATCCTCCTAGAACATCTCAGAGGTAACTCAGTTGCAGATCAAAACACCTGGTACTTTACATGGAGCTTTCATCTTCGCTGAGGCCTCTGCTGTTCCTGTAATTAGAGACAAAGGTCCTTTGTCTCCAGCTAAACCATCCCTCTCCCTTCCAGAAGATACCGAATCCATTTGATTTTTGATGACCAGGTTTTCTTCTTTTTTCCCCTATTTTTTTTTGTTTAAAAGCTTGCTCCTGCATGCCCCATTAGCCCAGCTTTGAGCCCTTATGGTTTGGGTGGTTTTCTTTCCCCAGCATCCTCTTCTTTAATTTTGTTGCCCACCCAGACAGTGATAGGACCTGAGGGGTTTCCCCTTCCCCGTTTAAATGAGGGTTTTATGTTCCACTCCTCATTTCCAGGTCAGAATGGAGAGAGGAGGCACTTCCTATGCAACCCTGGAGCTATTTTACTCTAGGACACCTAGTAATGGGTTACAGAGATAACCAGCTGCTTACATCTGTTTCCCCATTACCTTTCACATCAATGATGCGTGAACCCACCTCCATGGACTCAACCTGTCCTCAAAAACCCAAAATAAGCTGGGTGTTAACATACCAACATGGACAGACAGTGTCTGACACATCAGCATCACGGGCACTGGGACAGGGAGGGGATTGTCCCGCTCTGATCTGCCCTCCAGAGGCCCCAGCTGGAGTCCTGTGTCCAGAGCTGGGGCCCCAGTACAGGAAAGATGTGGGACTGGTGGAGAGGGGGCAGAGGAGCCACAGAGATGCTCAGAGGGCTGGAGCAGCTCCCCTGTGGAGAGAGACTGAGGGAGCTGGGCTGGTTCAGCCTGCAGAAGAGAAGGCTGTGGGAGGACCTCATTGCAGCCTTCCAGTCCCTGAAGGGAGCAGAGACACAGGAGGGGAATCAGCTTGTTAAAGGGCAGACAGGGGCAGGACAAGGGGTGTGGATTAAAAGTAAAAGTAGGAAGGTTTAAATTAGGTATTAGGGGGAAGTTTTTTCCAGAGAGAGTGGTGAGGGGCTGGAAGGGGCTGCCCAGAGAGGGGGTGGGTGCCCCATCCCTGGAGATGCTCAAGGCCAGGTTGGCTGGGGCCCTGGGCAACCTTGTGTAGCTCCAGGCCTGGAGGTTGGTGTCCCTGCCTGTGGCAGGGGGTTGGAGCTCTGTGACCCTTGGGGTCCCTTCCAACCCAGTCCAGTCTATGATTCTAGATGACAAAGATGTTGGGCAAAGGAGCAACAGAAGGGCATAGCTATTAAAAAAAAAAAACCCAAATCCTTTTCATTTCAGATGTATCACTCCCATTTGTTTCATTCAAAGGGGTGCAGTGAGCAGGGTCAGCCTGCAAAATGAGATTTCCCAGCGGCGCAAGGAGGTGGAAAGCTGCCTCTGCCTGCTCCGCTGCCCCGTCCTCGTGCCACTGCTTTCCATCTCGCCTTTAATCCTCCACATTATTACAACAGGATATGAAATTGCTGGAGGGGGTGAGGGACGAGATACCACTGACATTACACCGTTGGCTTTCATTACTCCTGATTAAACGCATCATTCCAATAACCAGCTCCGAGGGGGGATGCGGAGGCTGTACCCAGCAAGGCTCAAGATTATCTCAAAGCCTGGTGGAAAGGACAGCCAGGAGGAAAGAAACCAAGCTGGGACATCAAGCAGAAATATCCAGTAGGATAATAAAATGGGAGTCCTGAAGGGGAAGCTTTGAACAGA
Organism: Gallinula chloropus; assembly: GCF_964237585.1. Lineage (NCBI taxonomy): Eukaryota > Metazoa > Chordata > Aves > Gruiformes > Rallidae > Gallinula > Gallinula chloropus. The sequence goes on from NC_140094.1 coordinate 4,916,406, forward strand.
GGACACTGACCTTCAGCCGAGCAGTGGTGTGAGGAGCTCGACCAGAGCTCCAGGTCTTTATGGCAATGGATGAGGGACATATTTGTACTTTGTGTTCTCCTTGAACACCCAGTTGTGGGGCTCATGGGATTTCCAGGGAGATGATACCACCTTTTTGAGCTCCATGGCTGACACCAAGCTCTTCCACTGAGCTTTGCCCCTGGGTTCCTCCTTTCCCATTAACATTCATTAGATTGCAAAAGAAAATGAAATAGCACAAGGGCAGGATACCTTACAACCAGTGTCAGAAGCTGGGTATCAAACTGGACACCCCCCCTCCACACACAGGCTGAGCTGAAATATCCCCTTTATGAGTCTGATAATAGGATGTTACTTCAAATTGTTCTGCCACGAGTCCAAAGCTGGGGATGCCAGGAGCTCCTTCTCCAGCTCAGCAATGTCCAACACACAGATCGAGCCTCTTATTTGTTCATTAAGGGAAGATAATGGAAGAATTAATTGGAAATGAGGAGCAGCAGAAAAGATACAGTATATTAAAACCACTAAGAAACCTCATTCCTCTCAGAGGTGTCTGCAAGACCTGTCCTTTCACAACACACCAAACCCACTCCAAGATCTGCACCAAGAGATTACTATACTTCTTGGGAACAGGGGAAACAAGAGGTAAATACATCCTCCCCTGGTTTGGTATGATATAGGTCAGAAGCCAACTGATTTTTGGGTGTAAAACCCACTGTTTCCACAAAAGGGGCATTTCCACCTGCCCTGCCTCTGGCAGGATGAGCCAAAGCTGCTGGGAAACAGGGAGAAAAGGATGTTTTGGTCATTGGCACTGCTGCCTTTCTAGGAAAGGAAAAAATACAGCAGCGAGTTTCTGGAACAGCAGGAGTTAAAAAGTTCTCATCTGTCAGCACCATCCAGCCTCCTGTGAAGTTCAGGAAGAAAAAGAAAGGGAGAAGAAAAAGCCTGACAACATCAAATTAGAACGGCAGCCGTCCTTTTCTCACTTCACTTTAAAACACGAGCTTGTGCAGCATCCCTCTTGCAGGGAAAAATCAAAGCCATATTATTCCCCTGCAACACAGATGCTCAAGGGTCCGGTGTATCTGGGGGATGGGGATCATAGAATCATAGACTGGTCTGGGTTGGAAGGGACCCCAAGGGTCACAGAGCTCCAACCCCCTGCCACAGGCAGGGACACCAACCTCCAGGCCTGGGGCTACACAAGGTTGCCCAGGGCCCCAGCCAACCTGGCCTTGAACATCCCCAAGGATGGGGCACCCACCCCCTCTCTGGGCAGCCCCTTCCAGCCCCTCACCACTCTCTCTGGAAAGAACATCCCCCCCAGTATCACCTCTCACCCTTCCCTCCTTCAGCTTCACCCCATCCCCCTTGTCCTGCCCCTGTCTGCCCTTTAACAAGCTGATTCCCCTCCTGTGTCTCTGCTCCCTCCAGGGACTGGAAGGCTGCAATGAGGTCCCCCCACAGCCTTCTCTTCTCCAGGCTGAACCAGCCCAGCTCCCTCAGCCTCTCTCCGTAGGGGAGCTGCTCCAGCCCTCTGAGCATCTCCGTGGCTCCTCTGCCCCCTCTCCACCAGTCCCACATCTTTCCTGTACTGGGGCCCCAGCTCTGGACACAGGACTCCAGCTGGGGCCTCTGGAGGGCAGAGCAGAGAGGGACAATCCCCTCCCTGTCCCTGCTGCCACCCCTCTGCTGCTGGAGCCCAGGATCCCATCGCCCTTCCCAGCTGCCAGAGCCACTGCTGGCTCGTGGGAATTTTCTCACCCACCAGAACACCCAGGCCCTTCTCAGCAGGGCTGCTCTCAGTGTGAGTAGGTGTGGCCATACCCTTTGGCCAAAGCACCCTCACACAGCGTAGCGACCAAGAACCACCATCCTCTGCCTCCCGACGCAGTTAAGTCAAGCCCAGTTATGACAGGTGTCACTTTATATGGCTGTTTGGCTTTTACAGCCTTCATAAACGGCCCAGCTGGCATCAGGCTGGCAGTAGTTAATAGCAAGAAATGTGCTGAGATAAATAAAAGCAGGAGAGGGGTGGGTTTGGGCTTTTTCTTTTTCCTCCCTCCCTTCCATGCTGAGCGTGAAATCCACCCCTGGGGCCAGCAGAGGGAGAAGCCAAAGTGTCACAGGGAAACTGCTCCCCTTACGTTTACAGCAGCAATACTGAGGAGTTCACAGCATCCCATGGCTGGGTCAGGAGATGAAGATTGAGTTAATTTGCCTAATGAGAGGCTGCAGCTGAGGGGCTTTGTGCTTGACCCACCAAATGGAAGCAGGTGGAATGGAAAGGGGTCCAGAGTTTGTCATCAGGAGATTGCTTGTGCCACCCAGCCAGCTATAATATAGGAGAATGAACATTCTCAAAGGCAACATCTTGTGTAAAAACCTCCTCATAGAGCCCAGAAGATAAATCTTGCCCAAGACTGACATTATTTTTACCATATCCCACTCCCCATCACCTGATCCACAGCCCCCAGGACTCAGATCCAAGGACCTGCCTCTGTTCATCACTCACCACACCAAAGGCAAGAGCCAGCACCCAAGCCAGGGCTCCCCATCCCCAGGCTACTGTCAAGACTCAAACAAATCAATCCTCATCCTCCTCAACACATCCTGAAAATGAACAGAGGCAACCCTACAAGCCCAGGTGTCTCACCAGCCTTGAGGAGAGCACCTTCTCCAGAAGGAAAACCACTGGGGATGGGGACCAGCAGAGTTTTAAGACCAAACAAGGAGAGCAGCTCCACAACCAACTCCACAGACATCCCTGTGGCATGGAGGGACCTAGACCACACCGATGGGAGACGTACAGAACCTCAGCCTGGTTTTAACTCAGAGGGCTGAGAAAGGGGTAGATCCCCAAGAAATCCCACCCCCTCCCCAGCTATTTAGAGCCAGCCCAAGGAAAAGAAACCAAACCAACAAGCCCTAAAAAGCAAACAGAAAGCAAATATAGCAGGAATCTCTCTGTTTACACGAGCGATCACACAGCTCCAAGTGAAACCCCGGAGGAGGAGGATGAAGTGTCTTGGCCGCTGCGCTAGAGCATCACAGCAGCTGGTGTGTGGAAAGGAGGAAGAGATTTACTATCCCTGGTGCTTGTGATTCTCCTTCCCCACACCCTCTTTTTTTTGTAAGAATCCTCGTAAAAAGGGGAGGGGGGAATAATCCCCTGCACTCCCCACGATGCTGCCTTATTAAAAAAAAGTGCCAATTAGTCATTTGAAGAAACGACAAAGAGAGAACCGGGCGTCGGAGAGGCACGATTTGCATTTCAATGCGTTATGGGAGGGATGGGGAGCAGAAGCTCTGGGAGGAGAGCTGCCAATCTCCCTGAAAAACCCACGGCCACCCCTCTCCACCCCAGCTCTCTCTGCTTGGGAACCCAAATATAGCTCACAGCAAGCACCTTGCTCCATCTCCCCACAAATCCATCCTGACTTGCTCCCCAGGCTCAGCGCTTTGGGTGGGATGCTGAGTGAAGGTGGGGAGAATCAGCTCCCCCTATAAGGCTGCTTTACTATTAGGTATCATGTACAGAAGAGTTGGGGGTGAGATGGTTTTTTTGGGGGGTGCCCTCAAGGCAGCTGGAGCCCAGTGAGCCTCGCCCTGGGGGGGGGTCTAAGCAGCTTGCTGGGTCTGGTGCCCAGGGATGCAGGCTGGGGTGGGAAGGATGCTCAGCCCATTGCTTCCCCATGGAATCCCTCTGGAGGGTTTTAAGGGAAAATTAAGTTGGGGGGAGGGGCTGGAGATTTAACAGAAAAGCTCCATCTCACCTTGTCTCTCACCAGAACTTTCACATTCTGACCCCATTTCATGCAGCCCCTGAGCCTCTGGCTCTTGTTTGCAAGAAAAAAAGAAAGCCTGAAAACCTGATCCAAGGTTAAAACCCACAAAACCAGAAGCCAAAAGGCATTTCTGACCACAGCAAAACGAGCTCAAGAGGTTCTAAGTGTCTGCAACACCCCTCCGTCCCCCTAAACCCAAGACCCCTGCTATGGCTGAGCCCCCAGACCCCATCAGCCCCCAGGGAGGAGCTGGGGGAAGGTTTCCAGCTGCTGGCCCTTCTCTTACAGCACATTTCACATTTTATCCAGGACACGGCTCTGAATTCAGAGGCGGAGAGCCGCCAGCCAGAGAGAATATAAATGCAGCCCTGCAGCCCAGCAAATGAACAATATCTTTATTAGCATCTTCCTTTTATTATAGGTTACAGGGATTAGGTTTTTTCCCCTTCATTGCCTTTCTCCTCTTTTATTCCCCACAAACTCTAACGTTTACAGGACTAGATGGGCAGGATGCCTTTGCCCAGCATCCTCCAGCAGACCTAAGGCCACCCTGGGGACACTGGTCCCCCCCTTCAAGGGGCAAAAGCAACAGGTACAGTGAAAGAATTGCAACAGCCAAGAATTTGCTGGAGCCTTTCCCTTGTTATCAGCAAAGTGAGAGGGGAAGGAGGGGAGGGGGGTGGGGGGAAACTCCCATGCGACTTCCCAAAGCTTTCGCTTCCCGAGGAAAGCGCCAAGCTGGGGGCTCACCACCCCAACGAGCCAGACGTCGCAGATGGAGGGACGACAGGCAGAGCCAGACACACCAAATATAGGAGACCCATCTTTTCCCTGCCTTGGAGCCAGCCCATTCACACCACAGATAAAAACTCCCCAATTATCAAGTCAGAGCATCCCTTCCCGAGACCACCCCGCCCCCCCCCCCCAGCCCCAGGGACCCCCCACATCCTCCAACATCTTCTGCTCCCCCCCACTCCAGTTTGCCCATGCTCATCTCAGTACCCCACATCCCCAGGGGAGGCAGAGATGCTCGGTGACGTGTTTAAAAGCAAGCTGACCTCTTTATCCATGCATGGATGCTGCCCGACAGCCAGCGGGGCCAAGGAAACATCTGTGCTTCCCCCTCCTAGGAGATGTAAACAGCCTCTGGGTGAGGCTGGGGGGGGCTCAAGCAGGATCAGGCCCAGCACAGTTGCTCAAGAAAATATAATAACTACTATATATTTATTAATATATTTATTGCTGTTGGATCAGCAACGTGCCCATCCCAGCTGCTCAACAGCATCCCAACCTGCTCACGAGAGCCCCTGGGAGCCACACAACGTGGTTAACCAAAGAGGAGCAATTAAACTCTGTGGTTTAATCTCTGACCCTCCACATGGTGTAAATAAATACCTAAATAAATAAATAAAAGGTTATTTTACTAAAAAAACCCCTATTTTCTCTTCCCATCCTGTAGGTGAGGCTTTGCATTTAGGGGAAAGAGCAGACTGCAGCCTTTAATTAAAAGCTAGAAGCCTTTTCCCGCTTCAAGTTGTGCTAGGAGCAATCTCTAAACAACACTCAGCAGAGAGGAAACAGCACTGACTGCTGCTCTGCTTTAACCAAGGGGAAAAAAAATTAAAAAATAAAATAGCACAAGCCACAGAACAGGGAGTTCTTCCAACAATCTGTTTTCTGTACCCTGGAAAATAATAGCAACCCATATGGAAAGCCCACACAGCTATTTTCCAGGTGCTTTGTATGGCGTGAAATCCATGGAATAAATTACCTGTGTAATGGAGTTGGGGGTGAGGGGGGGAGGGAGTAAAGGGGGGATGCTGAGGTTGTGTTTATCTGCTGCATCTCGTTCCCTTCTGGATACAAACACAAGGCTGGGGTGGGATTTTCCCCTCTGTGGGAAATGTCACTTTAAATATCAGTGATGTCAGGGCACCAGTGTGGCAGAACCTTGTTCCCAGCTGGGGCGGGGAGGAAGAGCTCAGAAACATGGTCTGAGTGTATCTGATCCTGGGGTGGTGAAATTTAATGGGTTTTCTCTGGGTTGCTTATTTAAGGGTTGTTTATGGAATGCCTGGGTCCTACAGCCAAGCTGGCAACACAGCTGGTACCTTTATGGGGTAGGGGTGAGGGAGAAAATCTGGCACTAAAAGGGAAACTGAGGCACATCAACAGTAAATGCTGATGGTTAAAGCAGAAACATAAAGGTGACCAGAGCAGCTAGGTTAAAAAAAATGATAAAGCAATTAAAATATTCCCATTCTCAGGCCCTTGGAGATGCTGGCAAGATTTGGGCTGGTTGGTGAATAAAATCCTGAAGCCACTTGCAAGCACTCAGGTTTCTTTCTCACACCCTCAAAAGCCCCCCCAGCACCCCCACCCCCACGTGGGCAACCAGCTCTTCTGGTGGATGAAGTGATGAAGGACACGGTCCCAGGAAAGGGTATGGACATTTCCTAAATACCTCAAAGCTGGTTTTATTCAGAAAGCACCAAAAGGCACATGGTAATTCTGTTCTGCTTCAATTCTGAAACCTGAGAGTTTTGTTTTATTCAATTCTTCTCCTGGCCAAAAAAACCCCAAGAGTCTGGGTAGACATTGCCCAAGTTTGCCCTTTGTCCTGTCATGGGGGTCACCACTTCCTTGGAGCATAGAGCAACACCATCATCTCCCTAAATTGGCTCAGGAAGGTTTAATCCCCCATGGTTTTAACCAGGGGAGAGCAGATCTCCATGGATGGATCCTCCAGGACAGGGTCTGCTTCAGGTCTTGGGGTGGTTTCATCTCCTGGATGTCACATGCAGGTGACACACAGGCTCCCCTATCCAGAAAATCTGTTTACATGCAAAATATATTCAATTAAACTGGGAATTAAAGGCTTTTCATCCTAATGGGAACAAAAGCATGCATTGCTTTCTGGACAGCCAGTGTCAGCATCTTCTCAGGTAAAAATAACGAGCAGGTTTCATTTCTTCCCTCTCCTAAAAGCAGAGCATCCAAGAATTGGCTCAGCAAAGGCTGGGACAAACTTTGAGGTTCAAGCTCCCACTCTTCCCTCTCAACAAGCACATCAACATGTTTTTCCCCACCTCCTCAGCCTTAAGCAGCTAAGAGAGATGTACACAAATGCAGACAGAAAATTAAAACATTGGGGAAAAAAAAAACCCAACCCAAGACTAATTAAAGCTACAACCAACCCCTGCTACAAAAAAATAACAGAATACATCATTTCAGGCTTTCTTAGCTGACAAAGTCAGAGCTGTTGTTATTAGGAAAGAATAATTAGGAAGCTAACTGTAAAGTTTTTTAAACTGATTGACTCTTTATCTCATTACACATCTGCTCTGACTCGGAAGGAGTGACCTTTGCTTCCATGTCCTCAAGCCTTGCCCTTTCTTATTTCAAACTCTCCACCTCTGGCCTGATGACCTCCTCACACTGGCGGCTCAGTTCTTACCCTCTGCTTCTCTTTCTAAGGACTCCTAAGCCACAGATCCCCACAGGACATCTCAGAGAATCCCAGACTGGTCTGAGTTGGAAGGGACCCCAAGGGTCACAGAGCTCCAACCCCCTGCCACAGGCAGGGACACCAACCTCCAGGCCTGGAGCTACACAAGGTTGCCCAGGGCCCCAGCCAACCTGGCCTTGAACACCCCCAGGGATGGGGCACCCTCTCTGGGCAGCCCCTTCCAGCCCCTCACCACTCTCTCTGCAAAGAATTCCCCCTAATATCTCCTCTAACCCTTCCCTCCTTCAGCTTCACCCCATCCCCCTTGTCCTGCCCCTGTCTGCCCTTTAACAAGCTGATTCCCCTCCTGTGTCTCTGCTCCCTTCAGGGACTGGAAGGCTGCAATGAGGTCCCCCCACAGCCTTCTCATCTGCAGGCTGAACCAGCCCAGCTCCCTCAGCCTCTCTCCATAGGGAGCTGCTCCAGCCCTCTGAGCATCTCTGTGGCTCCTCTGCCCCCTCTCCACCAGTCCCACATCTTTCCTGTACTGGGGCCCGAGCTCTGGACACAGGACTCCAGCTGGGGCCTCTGGAGGGCAGAGCAGAGAGGGACAATCCCCTCCCTGTCCCTGTGCCACCCCTCTGCTGATGGTGATCCCCCTGTTAGGGCTGAAATGCAGCCAGGGAGGATGCAAAGGTCTCAACATCTACCTCAGGTCATGGGTTGGGTTTTTTTGGGAAGCCCTGTTTCATTAGGAACTAAACCTCTGAAGCCTGGCCAGCAAAGTGGGGTTTCTACCTCAAAACAGGGGTGACCACTGGTACACCAGTTCATTGCAGAAGGATGCTAACAGGTGAACTGCCAGGCTCTGTCCTGGCACTCACTCAATCCAAGCCCTTCATCCCAGCAGACTCTGCCCCGTAGCCCACCCCAAATCCCACCTCCTGCGGCACTGAGGAAAATCAGGATCACCCCAAGTACACAGGGATCCATCACCCAGGGGCCTGCTCTGACTCTCTCAACCCATCACCTGGGGCAAGGACCCCCAGCCAGGGTCTCCCCATCCCACAGATCCAAATCTGAGGTCCAGTTCCCACATCCCAGCAAGGAGAGCCATGTCCCAGAAGTGCTGCACAGTCCCCATGCCAGGCATCAGACCCACTTTGGGGATACTGAGCCCCAGGCTTCTCCCCAGGGAGATGTCAGCAGCACCAATGGGCTCTTCACAGGCTTCCCCCAAGCAGCAAGAAAAGCAGATTAAACCACAGCTAGGGAGAGAATAATGTGCCCCATGCAGAGAAAGGGACACAGCACCACTAGGATTAGCCACAGAGGCTTGGACTTCACACAGGGGATGCCCAGCTGCCCCACAGCACCCCCAATTCAGCCCCTACCCACCCCCTAAGATACACACACAACAGCCAGGACCCCACTCACCATATGATGCCCCAATTTTTGGGAACTGCTGTTAGCACACAGGTACCTGCAAGGAAGCTCACCCTCCTAAAACAACAGAACCACTACACCTCCCCTTAAAAATCCAGCTGCCCCTGCCCTCTAATAACCCACAGCAGCACCCCACAGGTGCTGGCGGTTGGGATCCTGCCCCAATCCCAACCCAGCTGTCATAGCAGCAGCAATTAGAAAACCCTAATTAAAAAGCTCCATTTGGTGACATTAAATGGACCAAAGTGGATGTGGTGGCCCTGGGATGAGCCTGGGTCTTCATCCAGATGGCCAAGGGATGCTGAAGCCCCTTGTCTGTGCCATCATAGACCAGTCAGGAGGATGGACAAGCATTAATAAGTATTTTCTCTCCTAAAGTGACTCTTTCTATCCCTGATGAATCAAAAAATGTGTGACAGCTGGGTTTTTAAACCCAGAAAAGCACCTGTAACCTGTTTCCCAGCCCCAAATCAATGTGGCCGGTGGAAAAGGCTCAGGCAGGTTGCTTTGGGCACCTCCTGACACCCCCAGGTTCCTCCTTCGGAGCCATCCTGCTGTGAATAAACACCAGAGACATTCCCCCAAAATATCAACCTCTCCCTTAAATTCAATTAAAATTGGGCAGTGGAATAACCACAGGGAAGGGAGGATGGGACAGACAGACCCTGAAAAAGCTGCTAAAAAGCCTCTGTGCCCACCACCTTACTGCAGGGGGACCAGCACATATCTAGGATCAATATTATTCTCATTTTTGGGTTCTGGCTGCCAAAATTGTGTTTTCTGAGCCGGGGTGGGGGGATTCTCTGAGTACTTGCCTTGGGCAGACCCCAGAGAAAATGCTCATCTCCACGATGCTTTTCAAGCTTAGCACCAAATGTACAGAATAAAGGCAGCCCAGGGCGTGAAGAATTTAATAATACAAGCTGTTGTGTGACAGAGCCCAGAGAGTCATCTCCATAGGATGGTTATTATTAAATCAGAGCAGCTTCCTATGGTTTGTCCTGCCTGTAATTTAAATGGAGCCTTGGTTATATTTCACAGAATCACAGACTCATCACAGAATCACTGGGGTTGGAAGGGACCTCAAGAGCTCATGGGGTCCAACCCCCTGCCAGAGCAGCTCCCCAGCTCATATTGCACAGGTCGGTGTCCAGACGGGGCTGGAATATCTCCAGAGAAGGAGACTCCACACCCCCTGGGCAGCCTGTCCCAGGGCTCCCTCACCCTCACTGGGGAAAAGTTCTTCCTCATGTTGGTGTGGAACTTCCTGTGCTCCAACTTGCAGCCATTGCCCCTTGTCCTGTCCCCACAGACACTGAAAAGGGGCTGGCCATGTCCCCCTGTGTCCCACCCTTGAGCTATTGATAACCATTGATCAGATCCCCTCCCAGTCGTCTTCCCTCTAGGCTGAACAGCCCCAGCTCAAAAAGCCACATATTCTTTGTACACTGTCCCATGATGGAGTCCAGCCCAAATTCTTTCCCATGAGGACCCTATCCCCTTCCATCACCCACTGGTTTCCAGGAGGGAAGGTTGTTGGGAGCGGTTGTAACTCCACCGGTGCTCTCCAGACTGATCTTTCAAAAGCACTTTGAAGTTGGGGAAATCATAGAACCATAGCCTCACAGACTGGTCTGGGCTGGAAGGGACCCCAAGGGTCACAGAGCTCCAACCCCCTGCCACAGGCAGGGACACCAACCTCCAGGCCTGGAGCTACACAAGGTTGCCCAGGGCCCCAGCCAACCTGGCCTTGAACATCCCCAAGGATGGGGCACCCACCCCCTCTCTGGGCAGCCCCTTCCAGCCCCTCACCACTCTCTCTGCAAAGAACTTCCCCCTAATATCTCATCTAACCCTTCCCTCCTTCATCTTCACCCCATCCCCCTTGTCCTGCCCCTGTCTGCCCTTTAACAAGCTGATTCCCCTCCTGTGTCTCTGCTCCCTTCAGGGACTGGAAGGCTGCAAGGAGGTCCCCCCACAGCCTTCTCTTCTCCAGGCTGAACCAGCCCAGCGCCCTCAGCCTCTCTCCATAGGGGAGCTGCTCCAGCCCTCTGAGCATCTCCATGGCTCCTCTGCCCCCTCTCCACCAGTCCCACATCTTTCCTGTACTGGGGCCCCAGCTCTGGACACAGGACTCCAGCTGGGGCCTCCCCAGGGCAGAGCAGAGAGGGACAATCCCCTCCCTGTCCCTGCTGCCACCCCTCTGCTGATGGAGCCCAGAATCCCATCGCCCTTCCCAGCTGCCAGACCCACTGCTGGCTCATGGGGAGTTTCTCCCCTACCAGCACCCCCAGGTCCTTCTCAGCAGGGCTGCTCTCCAGGAGCTCCTCTCCCAGTCTGTATCTGTGTCTGGGATTCCTCCAGCCCAAGTGCAACACCTGACACTTGGCAGTGTTGAACCTCATTAGGTTCACCCAGCCCCACCTGTCCAGCCTGTCAGGATCCCTCTGGGTGGCTCCTTTCCTTCTGTTGTGTCACCCACACCACTCAGCTTGGTGTCACTGGACATCTTTGCTTGCCAGTCCTGACGAGGAGGTGATGGTCACTAGCTGCAACACGGATGATCCAGGCAAATGCCTTAGGTGGGAAATTAAAGCCAGGCTTAGGTGAGCTTTCAGAAATGAAGGAGTGATGTCATTTGCTGTGGTGCATGAGCTGACGTACTGAATTCCCCCAGCCAGGCTGGGAAACCCCAGGCACAGCACAGGAGCCAGTTCCAACACTGTGTTATTTATAGAAAAGCTGAACTTGGCTCTTTTGCAGGTGGTTTTGCAGAGGAGAAATAACTTCTTGGCTTCTCCACCAAGTTTTTGATTGGAAATATCGATTGGCAACGTGACAGCAGAGTCAGAAACAGGGTTGGTGGTTCTGTATGGGAGGAAACTGCTGCAGTGGCCCACAAGTGAAACGAGTTGTGTCCGGTCACAGACAGGACACTGTTCAGTTGCTGGATCGTCTCCTTGATGGAGCCCAGGGGTTTCCTTCTCCTTTGTGGGAGCAGAGCCCCAGCACCAGATCTGTCCCAGCTTCAGGTCTGGGTTGCTTTTTGTTCTCTCAATGTCAGTGGTGACCAAAATGCTCCTGGAATCATTCCTCATTTTCCCCTTCTGTATGGGCACAGAGGGACCTGTTTATTCAGTAGCTCAGCAAGGACCACTCCAGGGGAAATATGCCCAAAATAAACCCTAAAACCCAAGAGGGGACCCAAACAAAATTAACCAGAGATGCCACATGATTAAATCAGGGGAAAGCCCCCAGCAAGGGTCCACCCTGAGCCCTTGGGCTGGCCCTGATGCTCTCTGAAGGGATGGGAGGAAAACAAGAGAACCCCCTGAATCCCTAAACAGCATTTTGTGGGATGAAACCACCTTCCAGAGCGGAGCCTGCCTCTCCATAAAATACCTGGGCTCTCTCAGCCCACCAAATTTAAAAAAAAATAGTTTAGAAATCAATAGAAAACATGTTTCCTGGTAGGTGAAAATGAGTTTGCTTCTGGGAGGGAGGAATCACCTTTTCCTGGTAATTATGAACAAAGAGCATCATTTACTAAATGCCCACAAGGTGGTTAATTAGCACAGAAGTGTGAGTCTAGCAATTAAAAGGTGTTTCTTGCAAGGATTCAGGGTGGCAGAGTCAGGAAACAAGAAGCGGAGGATCAGAGGGAGAGCTCAGCTTTGGCATCCACCGCTGTGCAGGGATGCAGAGAGGCTCAGCCCCAGGGGCAGCCCTGGACCCCCACCCCACAAAAATAAGCAGCAGAGGGTTTTGCATGATTTCAGGTTGAAGAAACCATCTCCCACCTAGTTCTTCCGCTGTGGGGCTGTCCCGTGCCTCAGTTTCCCCACTGATACTACAGTAGATACAGATGCTGGGGACACAATGTTGGTGCCCTTCCTTGTGAGTCCCTGCCACCACAGCTCTTCCTTGGGGGCACAGATGTCACCTCCCCTCCTGCATGTCCTTAACATCCCCACGTCTTCTGCAGCGTTACATCAGCAGATGGGTTTCAGCAGAGCCACGGCCCTTCACATCACTGGGGCCATCCCTATTTAACGGGTTATTTGCTTCCCCTTTCTGCTCCACCACATCTCAGCCTCTGCAAATGTGTCCAGCATTTATTTTATCTCATTTCTCAGCTCAGTGACAAATACAGCAAAGAGCAGCAGAGCAATGCCAGTGATCTCTCCATTAACCAGCTCTTAATCCATTTAACACGGGCTGGATTTTCATCAGGGTGGGACACATGATGAAGTCAAATGCCTCACAGAAGTCAAAGTGCATTAAGTCAAGTTATCTTTATCAACTGACCTTGTGATTTAATAAAAGAAATAGTCTCGAGGTTGCTTGGCAAGAGCAGGCTCCAGCATCTCTGCAGGTCTGAGGTGGCAATAAGTCTCCATCCTGCTCGCTCTGGGGTAGAGAAACATGTGCTGTACCCATCATCTTCATCCCACCACATGCTCCTGTCATTCAGCAGCATCATTTGAGCACATGGGGAGGGTTTAGATACCGCTCTGAAAAGAAAGGAGCCTTGGCAAGGGCTCTCCTCTGTCTCTGTGGACCAGCTTAGAGGTCCAGGCTGAGACAGAGCTGAGAGGAGTGGCTGACACACAGGACACTCAGTGCGCTGCCATCCAGAGAGACCTGGCCAGGCTGAAGAGCTGGGCAGGGAGAAACCAGATGGGGTTTGGTAAAAGCAAGTGGAGAGTCTGGCACCTGGGGAGGAATAACTGCTGGAATCAGTACAGGCTGGGGGTGACCTGCTGGAGAGGAGCTCTGGGGAGAAGGACCTGGGGGTGCGGGTGGGTGACAGGGTGGCCATGAGCCAGCAGTGTGCCCTGGGGCTGAGAGAGACAATGGGATCCTGGGGGGCATCAGGAGGAGTGTGGCCAGCAGGTCACAGGAGGGGATCCTCTCCCTCTATTCTGCACTGGTCAGGCCCCACCTGGAGTGTTGTGTCCAGTGCTGGGCTCCCTGGGATAAAAAAGCCAGGGATCTCCTGGAGAGAGTCCAGAGGAGGCTACAGAGATGATGAAGGGCCTGGAGCATCTCCCCTCTGAGGAAAGGCTGAGTGAGCTGGGGCTGTTCAGCCTGGAGAGGACAAGACTAAGGGGGGACCTTATTAATGTTTATCAATATCTTAAGGATGGGATGCAGGGGGAACTGGCCAGCCCCTTTTTAGTGTCTGTGGGGACAGGACAAGGGGCAATGGCTGCAAGTTGGAGCACAGGAAGTTCTGCACCAACATGGGGCAGAACTTTTCCCCAGTGAGGGAGCCCTGGGACAGGCTGCCCAGGGGGTGTGGATTCTCAGCTCTGGAGGTGTACTAGATATACCTGTCTGGATCCCTATCTGCCATCTGTCCTAGGGACCCTGCTTTGGCAGGAGGTTGGACCCAATGAGCTCTGGAGGTCCCTTCCAACCCCTACAATTCTGTGATGCTGGGAGAGGGCAGCATCCCTAGGGTGACCCTGGGAAAGAACCACCCCCCCATCTCATCCTCAAAGCCATACACATCGGGGATGAAAGTGGGTGGCGGATGGTGATGCCTTGGGCATGAGGGGAGGGTGTCACACTGGAAGGAGCTGCTGAGGATGCCCTGCAAGCTCCACAGGTCGGGATGCGGCACTGCCCATTTAGGATCTCCAGGGATGGGTAAGAGAGAGAGTGGTGAGCACACAAGGGGGCCCTGACTGTGATGAGGGGTGATTGATATGGGGTACTACCTTCCCTTCAGCCTCCCCATCCTTGCTGGAGTACATTGAGGCCGTTTCCTATAGAGGATCTGGCAGCACCTGCCCGTGAGTCACCAGCTGCCAATCCTAGTGAGTCACCACACCCCCAGAGTCAGTAGATGCTGATCCCCAGGGATGCATGAGCATTCCCAAAAAGCACCTGTATCATCCTTGCATCCCCCCCTCCACTCCATGAGGCTCCATCCACGTGTCCCCAAAGGACCTCATCAGATACAAGCCCTCCTGAGTGCCAAGACTCTCCTCCTCTGGGTTTCCTAAGCACTGAGAAGAGCAGAGGAAGGAGAAAAGGAGGGATGAGGGAGAGGACAGAGGATGGAGGAGGAAGCAGACTTGTCCTGTTGGAGAAAGCTAGGAACGATGATTACTTCAGCAGGAGATGGGGACACCTTCCCGTCCCAGAAGAGAAAACACTGTCAAAACATTTTGTTCTGTGTGGTTTGAAAGCCTTAAAATGATGAATAAATCCAGGATGCACCAAAGAGAAAGGAAACCCTGTCCCCTCTCAGGGACACCTCTCCACCTTCATCCCATCCCTAAAGCGCTGCTGATTCCCCAATGTCCCCATACCCCCAGGGCAGAGCAAGGACTAACCCTCTTCTTTGCACTGGCTGCATTGTCCCTGCCCCACCACCTCCAGCCCTCTATAATGACATTTCTTTCCCCCTGGTTTTGACTACTTTGGTTACCTTTTCATAACCTCAGTGCTGGTTTTAAACTTGGACTGTTGGGAGCAGTGAGTGAAGGCAGGAATTAGGGGGAAGGCACCACAGTGGCACTACCCCTGCTGGCATTCCCCATCTGATCATAACTGATGCAGATAAAATGTAATGCCTGGGGGCTGACAGCAACCCTCTAAGCGAGTTCTTATTGCCCCCCCCTCCCCTCACTTCTTCCAAATTCCACCTTAAGGAAACAAGCATGTGTAATGAAATCAAAGGAGCCCAGATTGTCAGTTGATACTGGGTAGAACTGGCAGAGAAGGTCCAGAGGGCTGGAGCAGCTCCCCTATGAAGACAGACTGAGGGAGCTGGGCTGGTTCAGCCTGCAGAAGAGAAGGCTGTGGGGGGACCTCATTGCAGCCTCCCAGTCCCTGAAGGGAGCAGAGACACAGGAGGGGAATCAGCTTGTTAAAGGGCAGACAGGGGCAGGACAAGGGGGAGGGGGTGAAGCTGAAGGAGGGAAGGGTTAGATGAGATATTAGGGGGAAGTTCTTTCCAGAGAGAGTGGTGAGGGGCTGGAACAGGCTGCCCAGAGAGGGGGTGCCCCATCCCTGGGGGTGTTCAAGGCCAGGTTGGCTGGGGCCTATGATTCTATGTAGTTGCTCAAATGCAGCAGGATTTGCTCCAATGGACATATCTAGGGCTGGACAGCACAGCACCAGATTTGGGCATCTGTGTGTTGGAGGGCCTGGGGAACTCTGGGCCTCTTTTGTATCTGGGAAATAGGGAAGGCATCCATTTTCCACCCTGTTAGGAGGAAAAAAATTGGTTAGGTTACTGTTTCCAAAGTGCTCCCAGGGCTGGGTGTCCCCACATGCTAATTCAGGGTGGGTTTCCCCTCCTTCTGTCCATGCAAGAGTACAACACAGGACTCTGCAAAGACTTACCTTGGCAGATCTATCTTGCAAAAGCCTCCCCAGGTGGTCCTATGGCTGCGTGTCAGCCACTCTATATCATCAGGTACTTGCTGAGGGTGGATGCTCTTCCCTCATCAAGGTCATCAATGAAGATATTAAACAGGACTGGACCCAACACGGAGCCCTGGGGAACACCACTAGTCACAGGTCTCCAGTCAGACTCTGCTCCACTGATCACCACCCTCAGAGCTATTTGGGTTGATCCAAAACCAGAAACTTTTCCAGAAAACTTCCACAAAAGAAATCAGAGAGAGAAAAACGTGTGTGCTGAGGACAAGCAGAGATGTTTTCTTTGCCTCAGGATGATGTGTGTTGCTTTGCCCCAACATGGCATGTGCTAGCTCTGGCTTTCCTGCCCTCTATGTACATACATTTTTTTTAATAAAATGAAAAAAAAAAAAAAGGAAAGGAAAAAGTCAAAAAGGTTGGGTTGGTTTTGGTTTGTTTTTTTTAATTAGCAATATACCAGGATGGCAGAAACAAAACATCTCATTAAAAAGAAAACAAAAAGACAAAATGAAAGATCTTCGCTGTTCCTCCTTCACTTCCCCCAAGGGCAAAGGTTGACCCAATGCTCCCCACACCCTTCAAATACCAGTGCCCACATACTGTACTCACAGGAAAAAAAAACAATGGGGATAGTCACAAGAAGGCTTTTCTGAGCATCTGTGTCCAGGATGGGATCTGACTGATGGAACCACCACAAGGATGGACATCCAAGCAACTCCCAGGTACTGCTTCTTGATCGATATGGAGTTGCCACCTCCATCCAAGCTCAGGCTTGCAGGGTCCTTACTGTGCAAGACATGAAGACCCTCTTAGGAAGGATCCAGGACATCATCTCAGCTTGGTTTTGTGGTAGACATGGAGGAAGCCCCCTACCCTGGAGGGGGTCTGGCAGCTGGGAGGGACCGTCCTCCTCCCACAGACATTATCTGCATCTCCCTTGTTTATTGGTGAGTTTACTCCAGGAAATCTAATCGCCATTTTGGAGTTAATCCCTCTAACAAACCCTTACAAATCCTTTCATCCAGAAGTTTATTAATATTAATGAGATTTATTAATATTAGCTCCTCTCAAGCAGAAGCGAGTTAAGTACCTTTACCTCCCATTTGGCTGCTTTTTTGTGCCTCTTCTCCTCACCACTGTTAATGGGAGCAATTCAATTAAGGGACAAACAACTTGCCAATAAAAATCTTCCCTCCCCACCTCCCTCCTCCTTTAGCTTAAGGACTAATGGTGTTTAACTGGGGAAAACAAGCTCAGACAGTGGTGGGGGCAAGGAGAAGTCCCGGTAGGCTCTGGGCATGGGGCAGAGGGGCTTGGCTTATCCCAGGGAAGGGAGACACTTGAATGGGAACCCCCCCAGAAACCCATAATTTGCCAGGGGAAGATCTTCCAGCCCTGAAGTAGCCATCTCAGTGCCCAGCTGACAAACCTACTTGGTTCATGGAGAGGAGAGTCCTTGAAGCCTGCATCAAGTTGGTAGTGTGGAAGGCAACCGATGTTCTCCAACTGCCCAGAGTCCAGCTGCTGCTCAAAAAGCCCTGAGATTTGCTCCATCTTGATGCCCACATGAGTTTCAGGAGGCATTGCTGCGGGTCCACCAGGATGTGGTCTGAACCTGGCACCAAGCTGGTGGGTCAGACCCACATCCAACACTGTGCAGCTGGGGAAAGGGGATAAAACCAGCAACTAGGCTTGGAAACAGAACGAACTCTGGGTGTAGCTTGTGCCCTGCAAGCAAAAGTAGAAGCCCTTCCAAAAGGGCTCCAAGGGGTGAAAATCCCCCTCCAAGGGATCAAAGCCTGACTTTGCTGACTCCAGCCCCAAGCATCGTGCTGCCTCAGGCACCACCCCTGCTGAGCGGAGGCTCAGGGAGCAGTGCTGCCTGTCAGCCCAGCTCCATCGCAAGGGCCACAGCGTTCCCTGGCTGTCAGAAAGGATTTGTTTGGTGCCATGCTTGCCCTCCTCCACCGGTGACAGAGCAGCTCTCCTCCTAAGCCTGGGCTTAGCCTGAGAAAAGGAGTTTCATTTCTCTGTTCAGTCCAGGCTCCGTAAGCGTGTTTGGAATCTGCATCTGTGGCTGGAGGACGTGATGGACCAGAGATGTTCAGCTACAAGCTGAGGTGCCACCTGCAAGGAGAAGACATGGATGAGCAGGGACAGCTCTGCCCCTGCCATCCCTGCTCTGGCACAGCATGAGAGAGACTCAGAGGCTGCATCTCACCTTCACCGGGACTAAAAACTCTTCGATGATTAACTGATGTAAGAAAAAGTCATGGCACAGTCTGGGGTGACTTCTTGACACAACCCACTCACACATCACACCAGGACCTGCCTGGAGACCCAGCAATGAAGACAATCCCCATGTTTTCATCCCCATTTGCCCATACTTTTCCTCCTAAAACATCCCCTTTCCCAGCTCTCAGGATCATTCCCACTACACCCTTCATGCCTTGCCCTGGGATGTGTTGAGTGTCATCCCCCTGACCTGATGGCCAGCCAGGAAGGAGGAGGAGGGACAGGGACCCAGCCTTTCTGGTGGCCACGTTTCAGCAGCAGCGATAGGGGAATCCCTTTGGGAAGAAAGGTACTGCCAAAACATCAGGGGCAGTTATGCTGGTGGGAGAGACAGGTTTGTCAGGCAGAGGGTGGTTCGGGTCAGGGTGGATGCATCACACATGTTTGACAAGGGCATTGCAACCCAATCAAAGTTCTTGGTTGTGAGGGCCCTGCAGCCCTCCAGGGTGGACTCTGGGCTGTCAGAGAGAGATGTGAGAGACAAAGAAGATTTCCATGAAGCAAAGTGAATTGAGCCTGCAGACAGTAAAAAAAGGTCACCTTGTGCTTCTCTTGATCACCCAGCAGATACATTCACAGGGGTCACATCATCCTGCAGCTGGGTCACCTCCAGGCCTATATTCCTTTCAGACAATTGAGTTTGGACCCTGGAGTTACCCACACACAGAGGGGTCCCATCTTTATCTCTCTGTGATTGTCATATCCAGTGCACGCCCCAGCAAGCTGAGTCTCATCTTGCTACAGCCTAGGTGATGGAGGGGTCAGTGTGCTCCTTCAGGGGTATCTGCACTGGGGTCATCACCTGAAGAACAGCAAAAGCTTGAGATTAATACCTCAACAAGCATATGACAGCACCCTCAGGCTGACAGGAAAGGGACTATTCCTCCCCACCCCAAGGCTGAACACAGAAACAAATCAAGTTTGAAGCTCTCTACCTCAACATTTCCTCCTTGGGTGCAAGGGGAAGACACCAAGCTGCTCCACAGGGCACGTAATAGAGCTAACAGCTCCCCTTTGTGCTCCTCAAGCTTCGCTGGAGGGATGTCTGCTCATTAGTGAGTGGCACTGATTAAGAGGAAAGAACCTAATTTCTTCTTCTTCTCCAGCTAAAGCATTTCCAAGCCTTGACACACCTGCCTTTGAGTTCTGCAAAACAAAATGAGGTTTCCACAAATAAATTAATTTCTTTTTAACAAGAAGTCTCTTGGCAGGTCCTCTGACACCTGCTTACCCCCCAAAAAGAGTAATTCAGTTCATGTTGACCCAAATTCAGAGCTTTTTTTATTATTACTTTTGACTTCGGACAGTGAATGGAAGCAGCAAACACTCTCCCATCACTGGAGGACACCCAAGAGACACACCAAGCACTGGGGAACAGGAACATCATGAAATATTATTGTGGGATCAGCAATTCCCAACTCTAAAGGAAACCAAGAGGAGGAGGACCAAGAGGAGGAGGACCAAGAGGAGGAGGACCAAGAGGAGGAGGACCAAGAGGAGGAGGACCAAGAGGAGGAGGACCAAGAGGAGGAGGACCAAGAGGAGGAGGACCAAGAGGAGGAGGACCAAGAGGAGGAGGACCAAGAGGAGGAGGACCAAGAGGAGGAGGACCAAGAGGAGGAGGACCAAGAGGAGAAGGAGAGGCTTGTGAGGAACAAACCAAAATGCTCTGTGTTTAAAACCTCACTTGTGGCTTTTAACACGTGATGGCACGAGGATGCTGGAGGCTAAATCCAGACCACTATGCTTAAAAGCCCCTCAAAACTGCTTCTCCATGAGCTGGTGAAGCCCATTTGGTCCTTCAGAGCACCCTGCAGCAAGGAGACCCACACGTGAGCATCTCATTGCAATGAAACAGCATTTAAAAAAAAAAAGTGATTTGTTGTTTGGCTTGGGGTTTTTTAATTAAATTTTTATTAAATTCAAATACATTAACCAGGTTATATAGGACAAACTTGGCCTTGGACCTGCCAAGGAGCTTGGCAAGACCTGGCTTGCAGATGCAAATGGGAAAGAGGAAAAGAGCTGAGCCACCAGCGGTTCCTTGAAGCTCTAGATTTCACCTTTAATGTATTTCAGCGCATGATTCAAGCACATTATCTGCATGAAATGCTGCATTAGCATCAAAATGAGGGGAGTTCTCTTCAATATATTAAAGTCTCTCTGATGGGTTTGAAGGTAGCTTAGCGCCAGAGAGGCATTAAGGAAGTAAATGCCACATTTGTATTCAAAAGAGCTGCTTTTTTTCTTTTTTTTTTTTTTCATTTAAAGCCATTGATGTAAGAAGTGGTGCTTAAGACGGGCTTATAAAAGCGAGAGTGCATCTCTGCTATGAGACAAAAAGCTGTGTTTATGGTAAATGGTAAAGGAAAGCAAATAGTCCAGTTAGAAAATAGATTTCTTTGGGGTTTGGCATACCTGGAGGAACGGAGAGCTGGCAGGGATGGGGTCTTCTGATGCCATCACTTCCACATTACATCCCGTGTTGCCTTTTTTCCAGTCTAAGGCTGGAATTAGGACTGGTTTCAGCCAGGCTGGTCACCACCATCCTTTCCTAGGGGAAAAAAAAACAACAAAGAAACAACAAAAGCAATTTCTCGACCCTGACAAACACCCACTTTGCCTTTTGCAGTAAAATTTCAAGAAAAAAAAAAGTAAAAGGCCTGTTTAAGCTTATTTTTTTTAAAATTAGGATGGCTTTCAGCTTGACAAAACAGCTCAAACTTCATTTGAGCATCAAAAGTTGACGTCCCGTCAAAGCAAAGGGCGCCAGCGTCTCTGCTAAGACAATTTCAATGGTCCCCTTTACCCAGAATTATAAAAAATGCTAATTCCACTTCAGAATATTCTTTATATCTTCACGCCACTCAACTAAAAAAAAAAGCCTATTTTTTTTTATAGCCAGCTCTAAGAAACGCATTTTTTTGCCCCCCCAAAAATCAGACTCCACATCACAGCCCTGTTTAGACCATGATGAATTTTTCCTTACCCTGTTAGTGCCAGACAAGGAACATTTTAGCTAAAACCACCAGGATTTCCACAGAATTCGGGAGGGGGGTATCAAACTGGTTTAATTTCATTATCTGAAGCAAACAGAGACCGTAAGGAAAGCCCAGAGCGAGCATTAACTGGCTTCATCCATCTTTGCCACCTCTGAGGGCAATTAATAATCCCTTGTCTTTCCAAATGGAGAAAGTGAGGGGTTAAATTAATTGCTTCTGACCACTTAATGAGTCAGGGAGAGACCCTGGGAAGCTTTGTCTCCCTGCTGCCTGCAAATCGGCCAGAGGGGAAAAAAAAAGACACTTTTCTTGGCCAAGGTGTATTGCTAACAGAAATATTTATGCCTCAGAGCTGGCATGGGGGTTATCACACACACATTCCACCCCCACCCCAAGATGTGGGGTTGTTGGAGGATGTCACCCTGCAAAATTCAAGCACGTGTGGCTTCCCCAGGCATCAGGGTGGATTAAATCAATCCGAGTGTATTTGTTGTAAGGGGAGCTGTGAGCAGCAGGGTTGAAGGAAAGGTGTCTTCTCAAAAGGGCTTGGAAATTTTGGAGTTGTCCAGCACTGAGCATAACCAAGCCCAGAGATACACACCAGGACCCCCAGCGACCACTAATGTCATCTCTTCCCTTGAGGGCCACACCAAGAGGGAAACACATCAAGGAAAAAATGGATATCTTGCAAGTCTTAATAAATTAAGAGCCCCTGCCTGCCAACACCATCTAATCACAGCCTGGAGGATGGTCATTTTTATCTCTCAGCCTGCAGCCTTCCTCTCTCCCTGCATCCCACACACCCTCACTCCCTCAAGGTGACAGCACCTTAGAGACGCTTCCCACCTTTCCACTCAGCCCATGGAGTATCCCCCAAGCCCTCCCCACGAGGAATGGTCTGGAAGAGCATCCCCCAGGTTTTGGGGGGCAGATCCTACTCCCACACAGGTACCTCCCAACTTTCTTTCCCATGGCAGCTCATGTTCTCCCTTCTCTGTGCAGCGGGTTGCCATGTCAGAGCAGAAGGGAAGGAAACAATGGGGAGGAAATTGATAAGCATGGCTTGAAACCCAGAGAACAAGAACATTTGCCTGGGAGAAGCTGTGATTAGATCCGTGTGTGTGTGTGTCCTTTGCCAGCGCTCCTAAAAATAGAGCTTGGCTGCACAGACTGTCACACACATGCCGACATGCTCTAGCTGAAGCTATATTTACCAGCCTTGGAGACAGCCAGATTCCCATATATGAGCTGTACGTCCGTTCTGTCCCCCCTGGCACTGGAACACAGGGTTCACCCAGCCAGGAAGGGACCACAGTGGTGGCAAGGGACTTCTCTGCATTTATGAGGAAAGGCTGAGTGAGCTGGGGCTGTTCAGCCTGGAGAGAAGACGACTAAAAGGGGACCTTATTAATGTTTATCAATATCTTAAGAATGGGACACAGGGGGAACTGGCCAGCCCCTTTTCAGTGTCTGTGGGGACAGGACAAGGGGCAATGGCTGCAAGTTGGAGCACAGGAAGTTCCACACCAACCTGGGGAAGAACTTTTCCCCAGTGAGGGTGAGGGAGCCCTGGGACAGGCTGCCCAGGGGGTGTGGAGTCTCCATCTCTGGAGAGATTCCAGCCCCATCTGGACACCAACCTGTGCAATATGAGCTGGGGAGCTGCTCTGGCAGGGGGTTGGACCCAAAGGGCTCTGGGGGTCCCTTCCGACCCCTGTGACTCTGTGATCCCTGGGGGAATGGAAAGAAATGGGGTGGGGAGCAGAGAAATTAATTTCTGGAAGGTCTTTGAGACCATCTAGAAAAGCAAAGAGCTTGATTTAGAGATGTGCATACGGGACAAACATCATAGAGGCCAGCCAGATGCTCTGCATCCTACCTGCGTGGCTCCCAAAGCAGCCGCTCCCCAAAAGAGGTGCCTATCCCTGAATCCATCTCCCTGTATCTGCCCAAAAGCAAGTGCTCACGGCCAAGTCTTCTGAGACCAATATCTGGGCAGCATAAACGTCAGCCATGGGCTGAAGAGGGCTCACTGTGAGTTCCAGAGCTTTCCCAGTTCATGAGACCTCTTCTCAGAGACCAAGCATGAGGCAGCAGTCACGGGTCTGGCCATGGCTGGGTTTGGAAGGAGAAAGGTACCACAGCTGCTCACTGGAGAAAGAAAAACTGGAGCACGACCTGCATCTCCTGCTGGAAATTGGCTCCTCCACCCCCAACCCCCACCCCCCCAAACACACTTGTTAGCCTTGTGAGAAAGAGGGAATGTTTAAAGGGACCAAACTGAGGCACTTTCATCATTCCTGAGGTTTCTGAAGAGGATATTTGAAAACAGAGGTATTATTATCTACATGTGTCTTCACTGAGGGTGTGTGCAATTAGCAATATTCAGAGAGATGCAATTAGCATTAACCAGAGATATGTATTTAGGGGGGGGGAAATAATTGTTTTTCTTCCCAGAGAAGTTGTTTTGTGCACAGTTTTCTCAGCTCTAAGCATGCCAGTCCAACTGGAAAAGCTCCACTTGCCCCAGCTTGCTCCTGGAAGCAGAGGTGGCCAGCAGCAAAGGATGCTTCTGCAACTGCAGCTTTTGTTTCATTGGTGAATTTTGGACAAGCTCAAAGTGCCTGTAGATCCAATGGGAACCTATGCAAAATAAAAAAAACCTAAATCAACAGCCTAAACCCACCTTCAGCTTTGCTCCCTGGTGGCACCACATCCCCAGAAGCTCTGCTCTCCATCCTGCCCAGTCCAGAGCACCCACCCCGGTCCTGTGCTGTCTCATCTCCAGATCAAGGGCCTGAGTCCAGCTTTGGTTGCAAACCTCCCCCCCATATGCTTGGGGTGATTTTTTGGTGGAGCTAGGCTACAGATGTGTCCCCATGGAGGAAGCAGGGAACAGTAGCTGGGGTGGCACATGGGTTCCCTCAGCCCATTGTCATGGTCTCTTGTCAAAACCGAATGATCTTCCGCTGCATGGGGACTGGTGGCCACCTCCTGGGACTCATCTTCATGTTTCAACTCAGACATCCTGTTTAATCAGCTGATTGTAACATCACCCAGTGAAGTGTCATTAATGGAGGGTGAGAGGTGAGTTCCATCCTGTCACTGAAATGCAGAAGCACGGGGTGGCTTGCTCTGAGCATCCAGGTTTGGGTGTCAGGGCACACAGAGCACTTGTACTCACCAGCCTCAGAGCACAGGATTGAAAACAGCAGAAGACACTCTCAGTGGAGAAAGATTGATTCAGTTCATTGTGCTAGCAGCTACCAGTTTTGGTAGCAAGCTGCAGCACCCTAAATCATGCCAACAAAGAGTGAAGAAACAGCTTTGATTTAGCTTTGGGAAGATCTGAGCTGGATATAAAGAGACATTTTGTAAATTAGGAATTTGAGGGTCATTTAGTGAGGCCAACTCTGTAAATCCAGCCCTTCTCTCCACCAGCTTTAAGTTTAAATGCCCAGACAAGGGCAAGGTCTAGACCTGACCTATTCACATGCTCCCAGCATGACTTCACTGCCTGCAGGAAGAGTCCTGGATGTGAGGACTCCAGACAATCATTCACTCACAACCATGCCACAGACACCTCTTGTCTGGCTCCAAGTAGGTCCTTTCACCCTTGCTGACAAATTTGGCCCCCACATCCCCCTATGAAGTGAATCCAACTACACTCAGGAGACACTGGTGACCTCTAGAGTGGACTAAGTCCATCAGGTGATGTTTCACTCAGCTCTTCAGGCACGATGAAGGATGTTGGGAGCCTTAAAGGTTGCTTAAAACTGCTTGAAGGCACCAGTTGATTTGACTTAGGTGGCTATCTTGACTTCACAGGTGACTGGAGGTGGGACTTTGGAGCACAGCCTAGGGGTCTTACTCTTGTGGAAGCACTTATTCCTAAATTCTCCCCCCACCTTCTTGCAAGGAAGATTAAACTAACACATGCACAGAGAAACCACACCACAAAGGCAGATAAACATGGGCTGGTGGTCAGGTCAAAAGCAGAGCCAGTGTCCTGACCCCACCACAGGCTCTAAGGGCAGCAGAACACCAAGGTACATCTACACCCAGCTCAGAGACACTACCAGGGCCACCACATGCTCCCACTCTTTCTTTCAGAAAGAGCCAAACCCTGCAAAACCCACATTATTTCTCACCATCAGCACTTGCTCCAGGGCATCCCATGCCAGTTCCCAGTGTCACTCCCCCACTGCAGACAAGGGCCTTTGCAAATAGTGTCCTGCTCTGATCTGTTTGAACAAACAGGCCTCCTCAGTGCCACCGGGGAGGGCATCAGGTGACAGAGGGTTAAGGACCTTCGTGGAAATCACCTGCCCATTGCCCAGAAACAATTGTGATAAACAGACTGCCTGGGGGCTTTAAAAAATACCCAAAAAAGAGTCTGACACTACATCCATCAGTGGTACAACCAGCACTATCTCAGAATCACACAGCATCACTGGGTTGGAAAAGACCTTTAAGATCATCAAGTCCAACCATTCCCATCCCAAGCTAAACCAGATCCCTGAGCACCTCATCTACCCTCTGTTAAACACACCCAGGGAAGGTGACTCAGCCCCTCCCTGGGCAGCCTGTGCCACAGCCCCACAACTCTGCCAGGGAAGAGCTTTTCCCTCCCATCTGCTCTGACCCTGCCCTGGGGCAGCTTGAGCCCATTGCCCCTTGTCCCATCTCCTGTCCCCTGGCTGAAGAGACCATCGCCCACCTCTCTGCACCCTCCTGGCAGGGCAGGGGAGGTGGGGAGAAGGTCTCCCCTCAGCCTTCTCTTCTCCAGGCTGAACACCCCCAGCTCCCTCAGCTGCTCATGCCAAAACATTATGGCAACCCCAGAAGAAGTGCCAAGGACCCCAGAGCCTCATGTTAAGGGTGGGACTGGCTGGTTGCAGTCAATGGAGGCCAGAGCCAAGTGCCAGGAGAAGTTCACCTCTGCTGCAAGAGGAACCATTCGGACTCAGGCTGCTCCAGGCTTGGCAGGTGCTCACTCAGCCACGTGCCAATGTCTCTGCATCCCTCCTGGGTGCTGTTAAACCCCTCCATTTCCCCAGCAAGAGCAGCACTTAAGCTCAAGCTCCAGCAGAGCCACAAGTGGGCTCTGGAGCTAATGCACAAATTATATTTCAAAAGCACTTCTCCTCAGGGCTGGCTATGACATCCAGGAGAATTGCTGTAATAAAAAGCCACCCTCTCCAGATGCAAAAGGCAGTGAAGGGGCAGGACAGAGCAGGGGCCTCATGGCAAGGCCAGGGGCAGGGAAGACCTTTGGGATGGGATTATACAGCACCCCTCAGCTCTGAGAGCAGGACGATGGTCCGACAGCCAGCCAGGCACAAGGCTTTCCCAGCATGATTGCTGAGCCATAGGATGTAAGCCACACTGGCTCAGGAGGAGCTAAGGGTGAGGGAATCACAGAATCACAGTGGTAGGAAGGGACCTCCAGAGCTCATGGGGTCCAACCCCCTGCCAGAGCAGCTCCCCAGCTCATATTGCACAGGTTGGTGTCCAGACGGGGCTGGAATCTCTCCAGAGATGGAGACTCCACACCCCCTGGGCAGCCTGTCCCAGGGCTCCCTCACCCTCACTGGGGAAAAGTTCTTCCCCAGGTTGGTGTGGAACTCCCTGTGCTCCAACTTGCAGCCATTGTCCCTTGTCCTGTCCCCACAGACACTGAAAAGGGGCTGGCCATTCCCCCCTGCATCCCATACTTCAGATATTGATAAACATTAATAAGATCCCCCCTTAGTCTTCTTCTCTCCAGGCTGAACAGCTGCAGCTCACTCAGCCTTTCCTCACAGGGGAGATGCTCCAGGCCCTTCATCATCTCCGTAGCCTCCTCTGGACTCTCTCCAGGAGATCCCTGGCTTTTTTATACCAGGGAGCCCAGAAACACAATAAAACCCCCCAACCCCCCAAAACTACAGGCTGCAGGTCCTCTTCCTCTACCAAAAAGCCTCCAGGGCAGCATCCCCAGAGCACAGCAACCAGTTTCTTCTTTAACTTCTTTCTGTTGTGGGCTTTAGACCTAAGGGCAAGCATGTGGTGATGAAGTTCATCCTTATGGGTCTACAGTCACAGATGGAGCATCTGCAGTCAGTGGCAAAACAGCACCAAGCCTGGGGTCACAGAGTCCAAGAGGAGGAACCTGCTGCTGGGCTCTTCATGCTGAACCTAGGCACTCCAGAGCAGGGTTGTCCTCATGAGCTATTTATAAATGAGCAACAGGAAAAGGACTATTCATGCAATTTTTAGACAACTAATTACCAAGAGCAGAGTGCACTGCTGGTAACCCTCAGCATCCATTTTTCACAAGCTACAAAAATGGCTTGAAACAGGCAGTTCCAACTGAAAGTCCAGGACTAGAAGGTACAAGGGGTGACATCCCATACACTTGGTCTTTCACAATGCCTTGTTGTTGACCACAGACACAGGGCATACAAATCACCACAGCCCTTCTACATACACATCCTAGTCTGGAGCATCATCACCCCAGCAGAGCCAGCCTTGGGAAGGAAAACAACTGGGGAACCCCTGATGCGAACACACAGCCCAGGTTGGCACTCACAAAGGTCACTTTACAAGGTGGGGACAATTGAGGAGCCCCAACCCTTCTGCTGACCCCATAACACATGAGGTGCCTCCAACCAGGTCTTGCAGCAGAGTCTGGGCTGGATCCTCATCACTGAATCTAAAAAAAGAGCCTGGAAACACACAAGGGGGATGGACTCTGAGGATGCAGGGTGCAAACAAACCACCCAACATTTCATCAGAGCCTCCCAACAAGTGGAGGAGACAAAGGCAGCTGGGGATTGGCAGGGCAGAGCTACTTTGAGAACAACTAAAGACCCCTCCCATGACAAGCCCACCCTCTGTTCAGCTTCATGGGGTGCAGGATCAGGTCAGCCCTTCACCCCATGGGTTAAGGCAAGGCCAGAAAGAGAACCCAGATAAATGCTGCAGGACTTCACACCTGGTGGGTATAACCCCCAGGGAGTCCAGGCAGGTATTCACCAGGGCCTACCAAAGTCATGCCCACTTTTACAGCAGAAGTATCAAGGAAGCAGCTTGTCTGCCTCTGACAAAAGCCCTTGGCACACACCACACACCCCCCAATAAATAAATAAATAAACTATAAGGTTTTCATGGAAGAGGAACAAAATGCAAAGCTGCTTAATTTCATGGTGGATCCTCAACCCAACTCATGCTTCCAGACTCATTAGCTACTACCCAATTCTTCCCTGACAGCAGGATTGCTAATTTTGCACATCCCAAAATAATATTTGCCAAGCAGCACTCCTCACTATGATTAAAACAATATCAGGCACTAAAAATATACAGCTCCTGGGGGAATCCTGCCTGTCCAAGAAAACAAACTATGTTAGGAGGAGCTTCTTTCTGTTGAAGGGAAAGCAGATCCATGCTCAGCAATGTGGAGGTCAGGAAGGGTGAGAAACAATGAGGGGAAACTGAGGGTGAAGTAGGGACAACGAGGGATGGAAGAGGTTTCCCCTGGCATGAGATGTAGAACTGTTGGAGAGGGGGCAGAGGAGCCATGAAGATGCTCAGAGGGCTGGAGCAGCTCCCCTATGGAGAGAGGCTGAGGGAGCTGGGCTGGTTCAGCCTGGAGAAGAGAAGGCTGTGGGGGGACCTCATTGCAGCCTTCCAGTCCCTGAAGGGAGCAGAGACACAGGAGGGGAATCAGCTTGCTAAAGGGCAGACAGGGGCAGGACAAGGGGGATGGATTAAAAGAAGGAAGGTTTAGATTAGATATTAGGGGGAAGTTCTTTGCAGAGAGAGTGGTGAGGGACTGGAACAGGCTGCCCAGAGAGGGGGTGGGTGCCCCATCCCTGGGGGTGTTCAAGGCCAGGTTGGCTGTGGCCCTGGGCAACCTTGTGTAGCTCCAGGCCTGGAGGTTGGTGTCCCTGCCTGTGGCAGGGGGTTGGAGCTCTGTGACCCTTGGGGTCCCTTCCAACCCAGACCAGTCTGGGATTCTGTGAGGGAGAACCAGGGCTCAGGAAAGAAAAGTGGACAGCAATGAAACTGAACATCTGGGGATTATACCAGGTGTCACCTCAGTACCTCCCCACACAGCCCTTGCCTGCAGGAGCTCCTATCGTTGGTCACATTATCTTCCCAAATAGGTTACACCACCTGTAACTCCTGCCAGCTAATGGACAAGATACTCATGTGTAAGCAGTTCATTATTCCAACAGCCCTCGTGGCCAAATACAGCTCAAGGCAAATATTTGCATTTTTGTTCCATCAATGAACAAATTAATTATCAAGCAATACCCTCTCCCAGCCCTCAGCAGTGAGGAGCTGTCCCTGAGAGCATGTCTCCATCACAGTGGCTTTGCCAATCCATCCATCCTCCCTCCACTGCCAACACAAACATATTTCCCCCTTTGTTCTTATGCCAATATTGGCTTTTAGCTAAACCTCTCCCCATGCTCTGGGTGCTTTTCCTCCCGGGAGCTCCACAACCTCCTTGGGGCCAACACTGCACCTCTGGACCAGTGCAACCCAAAAGCTGCAAAGCCCCACACCCTTCCCCAGCTAAATAATTAATAACCCCTTTTCTGAGCCTACAATTAGCATAGCTGGCAGCCAAGGTCTCACAGTGAAGTACTTCATGGTGGATCCAGCCTCTGATGGATCATCTTCGACAGCCCAGATGAGGCCAAGGACCTTCCTGGTGGATCCTGGGGCAGGTCCCTGCAGAGCAGCCCTCACAGTGAGCTGTGGTTTTGAACTCAGCCAGCTTGCTGCTCCCTTTGATCTCCCCTTCATTAGTCTCTCTCCTTTGCTTTCAAACGTAATTAATACTTCCCTGATCAAAAGCCCAAGTGCAAGGAGAGCTTTAATGACTCTGGTCTCACCACATACTCACATTAAAGGAGGGCTCAGGCAGAGGGGAGGAATGAGACCTCGTTCGAAGCCTCAAAACCACAGCAGTGTCCCCTCCCTCCATCCCATCCCCACGGTGTCACTGCCAGGACTGTCAGCAGAGTCAGAGCACACCATGCCACACTTCCTTCCCAGAACCCAAACACAGGCTCTGCAGGGGACTTGGGACTTACATGATGGCTGCTTAGGGTCTGGTCAAACACCCATCTAACCCATCAGCAGCACCCAGAGGAGGAGAGAACCAGGGGAAGCATTTCCTCCCAGCACCTTTCCACCACCCAGGTGTTCTCACCTCACTCCTGAGCCAAAGGAGGACCATGTCCTACATAACTCTAAGGAGATTTACACATCCAGCCCTGACCCAGCCCCAAATCCTTATCACTCAAGCCCAAGCTTAAGAAACCCTAATCCCCTCCCAAAACCCTTACAGCTAACCAACAGCCTTGCTGCTCAGCCACTTGACCCACAACCAGATAATCCAAGAGCTACTTGATCAAAACCACCTGGTTTAACCCCCTACACTGCCACAATCCCTCAACAGATATCCTCTAAGTCCTTAACAAGCTCACAGTTGCCAAGCTCTGGGGGAACAGCACAGGGCAGGAGGTGGTTTCTGAGATGGCCAAGAGTTTTGGGCACCTACAAAACCCAGTTTGGTTCCTCCACCCCAGTGCTGCCCCTCTATGGGCCACAAGATTCTGCTTGCAAGGGCCATATACCTCTCACTGACCAAGAACACCCACCCAGGACATGCCAGCAGGACTGCAGCTCAGCACACCAGGAAGAGGGTGTTGATACATCCACCTTCACTGCACACCAAGGGTCTGCAGAGCCCCAGCTCCTCCCTGCGCAGGGCGAAACCCCATCTCCCCAGGCGAGCTGAGAAAGGAGATGCTGATCTTACACTTTCTTCCCCCGTCAGTGAGCAGTTTTCAGTTGTGCTGAGAGGGAAAATAAACCCAAAACCACCATCCAAAGCATGTTCAGCCTGACCAGGTACACCTTCCCCTGAGACAGCTGAATTTTGATAAAAGCACGTTGCCCGCGCTCAGCATCCCCTGCTGCAGCATCCCTCTCCCCTCCTGCTTCCCCTGCAACCCAGAGACAAAAGGAAACTGAAGGTATTTTTAATTCTTTTTTCATCTCAAGCCTTGTTTTTTGGGCTTGCTGGAGCTTTGCTTGCATCCCAGTCTCCATCAGCCAGGGTAGCAGCATTGGCCCATGCAGGGACCCACCAACACCAGAGCCAAGGTCACTACGCCCAGGTGACATTACCCAGCAGGCACATCCAAGGAGTTGGCTTTGCTCCCTGGCACCATCAGACCTGGCCAGACCTTGTCAAGTCACATAAGGTGACATTTTCCAAATAATTTAACTCGCTCAGATAAAAAGCCAGGTAAAAAATCCTCCTGTCTGGACGTAGCCCTGCTGAGAGATGCTGTTCTGGGGGGGAACAGGCTGTTTTTGCTGGCATTTACTGGGAAGGTAAGGGAACAAGATCCTTCCCAAGGTAGGAACCAGACAAGAAGATGATTTCCTTTGGCTCTATTTTTGATTTTGTGCTGCAGCAGGCACAATGCTACGTGGCTGTTCAAAGGCACAGAGGAGAACACAACGCTCCGATCCACTCGGACAACCCCAACTGTGTGCCCACCCCAACCCCCAGCTCAGCTTTCTGCTCACCAAGGCTTTTATTCCACCTGCAGACAGGAAGGAAACGGAGCAGCCAAGCACCCCGTGATGCTGACCCCCAGCAGCTCTCAGGCATTTTTGGGGAATGAGCTTCTGCTCCCCCCCTCCCCCCCAAAACATGGATTTTTCTCTTTTGCCTCCTTGCAGCAAGCAGGAGGAGGATGCATTTGGCAAAGAGCAGGGAGAAGCCTGAAGCTTGGGGTTTGTAGCTTACCTGACCCAAGGATCTCACTTCAAGATGTTTTCACAACCTCCCACCGCCGCAGAAACAAATCACAGCCACCCCACTCGGGCAGCCCAGCAAGCAGAAAACATGGCTCAGGGGCAAAGATTGCCTTGTGCTGATAACATAAGGGGGTGGGAACAGGGTGACCTTCCACCTTGGGGGTGTCTCCTGAGGACCTGCCTGCCCAGTTCCCAGAGCTCCCATGGCTAGAGAAGGGGTGGTTCTTAATAAAGAGGACAGGGAAGCAGCATGCTAAAGGAGATGTGCATGCTGAGAACTGGGGAAACTCACAGCAGCAAAGAAAACCCCACTCTAAAGCACAGAAAATAGAGCAGAAGAAGAGCCAGCACACTTTGCAGCCCAGGACAGTCTGGCCTCGCTACACCTCTGCTTGTCCAAGCTTTATCCTCCAGCAACTCCAGGATCCTTGCCTGGGGACCACAAACACAACCAGACATCCAGAACCTGCCCTCAGCCCTTTTGCAAGTGCAGGACTAGGGCAAGAGGGTGCTTTAGCTGTATGCATATTTTTGTCTGGTTATCTGTTCTCATGTCCTTTAAGATGCTGCACCACAGTTGAGATCCCAGCCCACACCAAACTCCAGCTGCTCCCCTCCTGCCTTAAGCTCAAGCTGCCAGCAATAAATGCCTTTTACTACTTAAAATCCATTCTAATAACACAGAAGAATAACTATAAGTTACTCTCAACTTCTTTCCCCTCTTAAAGCCCAGGAGAGCTGTCCCCATGCAGAGCAGCCTGTTACAGCATCTGTCCCAAACAAATCAGAGCCTGCAAGCAAGCTGGGGGAAAAATTCATCCAGCTCTGAACAACATGAGGCAGCATTAAAAGGGACAGATTGAATATCTCTGGACAGGGAAAAAGTCCCCTAAAAGTTTGCATTTTTATGCACCTACAAGCTGGGAAATATTACAGGCTGGGGGTGACCTGCTGGAGAGGAGCTCTGCGGAGAGACCCTTAGGTCATGGTAGATGACAGGGTGGCCATGAGCCAGCAGTGTGCCCTGGGGCTGAGAGACACAATGGGATCCTGGGGGGCATCAGGAGGAGTGTAGCCAGCAGGTCACAGAAGGGGATCCTCCCACTCTGCTCTGCCCTGCTCAGGCCCCACCTGGAGTGTTGTGTCCAGTGCTGGGCTCCCTGGGATAAAAAAGCCAGGGATCTCCTGGAGAGAGTCCGGAGGAGGCTACGGAGATGATGAAGGGCCTGGAGCATCTCCCCTGTGAGGAAAGGCTGAGTGAGCTGGGGCTGTTCAGCCTGGAGAGGAGAAGACTGAGGGGGGACCTTATTAGTGTTTATCAATATCTTAAGGATGGGATGCAGGGGGAACTGGCCAGCCCCTTTTCAGTGTCTGTGGGGACAGGACAAGGGGCAATGGCTGCAAGTTGGAGCACAGGAAGTTCCACACCAACATGGGGAAGAACTTTTCCCCAGTGAGGGTGAGGGAGCCCTGGGACAGGCTGCCCAGGGGGTGTGGAGTCTCCATCTCTGGAGATATTCCAGCCCCGTCTGGACCCCGACCTGTGCAATATGAGCTGGGGAGCTGCTCTGGCAGGGGGTTGGACCCCATGGGCTCTGGAGGTCCCTTCCAATCCCTGTGATTCTGTGATTAAAGCAAGCAGACTGAGCACAGGGCATTAGGAAGTGATTTTCTGGGCTCATTTTACTTCACTGCCTCCCCTTACCAGCCCATTCTGCCCCATCATGCCTTCCCAGAACAGGGAACCCATGACCCCAGGATAAATCTCCCTTAAGGGACAGCCCAGACAGGGATAGAGGCTCAAGGAATTACCATCAGAAGAGTTGGGGCTGCTGGCACTGAGTTATGGTGGTTGTGGAGTTTGGGTCTCCCACATCCCCTGCCCTTTTCCTTCAGTTTCTGATGGTATATGACATAACCCTCTCAAAGATATTTTTAAGCCCTTGTGACTCGTTTTGGTTCAGGGCAGATGCTGATCCTGGGAACAGGAGGTAATTCCCACACAGCAGCATTACTCCAGGAGAGATGGCACAGGCTCTGCTGGTCACCTTTGATACATGCTGAAAGAGCATCTAAAAATACTCAGCTTTTTTGTAACAGAAACAAGGGAGCTGGTAAAGGACAGAGGAGGGAATGAGGTTAGTTTTCCTGATGCATTTCCTCACCCCAGTCTCATCAGAGAACACTGCTAGGGGCAAACAGCCCGATTTCTCCTTCCCAGAGCCCATCCCAGACACTCTCATTTTGGGATTCATCACCAGAACTGATTTTTGGATAGCAAGAAAAATAAGGACTGCCCCTTTCTAGGAGTGGGCCTCTTCCAGGACACCTCTTCAAGCAGGGATCCCACATCCAGAGCTACCACAAGGGCAAGAACAAGGTCCAGGAGGCATCTCACAAGCTTCCAGGGTTGCTACACTAGCAGGAAGGGCAGCATGCCCTCTGAGCTCACATCTCTCCCACTTCTTTGCATGAAATGAGTTTAAGAGGTCTCAGTCACAAAACCTACAAGTTGATGGGTAAGGAGCTTTTGTTTGCAAACTGAAAGCTCATGTACTGGATACACCAGGGAGCACATGAAACTGGATCAGCCCTGGTCCTGGCATCATGGTTCAAAGACAGACCATGGTGCTCCTACAGCCTCAGCATCCCTGGAGTTTCCCACTGGGCAGATAGGATGTGCCTCCAAAATAAAATCAGCCCTTGTGCCTGGTCCCAGCACCCAAAGCCAACTCTGAGCACTCACCTGGCTCCAGGCAGTAGCCAGATCTCATGGCAGGACACATTTTGTGTCCAGGAGATGCAATGCTCTGAGGAGGGGATCTCACACTAAGATACAGGACCCATCCATAGCTCCAGGAAGGCTTCACAGGATGTTTTGCACCCCAGATGCAACAGAAAGCTGCCCAACCACACTTTCAAAGCCCCACTACAAGCTGATGGCACAGCCTGAAGCTCGAAGGACACTCATTGGGCACCAGCCAGTCATTTGGCACACCAAGGGTTAATTTCACCTGATTTTCAGCATGGGCAGAGCTAGTGGTTTCCTTCTGCTGTCCAGAAGCAGAACAGATACTGCTGTCAGTGTAGGGAGAGCATCCTCCAGATCCACCAGCAGCACTGAAACCCTACACCCCCCCCCAGAGCCAACACCCGACCACAGCTGAAACTCGAGGTGATCTGAGCACACACACAGGAGTGACTTTACACCCAATTTTACCCACACAGCCCCCCCACCATCACAAGCAAGAGCTCAGACACTCCAGCAACACGTCCCCACCTCACCCAAACACACAGCACCCTCCCTCGCTCCTACCCACGCACCCGCAGAGCTGCTTAAACAAACCAGCCTGGTTTCCCTATGAGCTCTAAGGGAAGCATTATAAATATATATATATATATATATTACAGCTGCTTCTACACTCAAGCACTTGGCTCTTACCAAGGAGAGGGAGCAAGGCAGAGAGCGATGGGCAATCCAAACCCTGTGGGAAACACCTCTGAGTGGGAGAGGTTGAACCCCTGTAAGCAAAGTGATGCCTCCTGAAGCTTCAGGCATGGCAAATACAGCTCATAGAACCATAGAATGGTCTGGGTTGGAAGGGACCCCAAGGGTCACACAGCTCCAAACCCCTGCCACAGGCAGGGACACCAACCTCCAGGCCTGGAGCTACACAAGGTTGCCCAGGGCCCCATCCAACCTGGCCTTGAACACCCCCAGGGATGGGGCACCCACCCCCTCTCTGGGCAGCCCCTTCCAGCCTCTCACCACTCTCTCTGGAAAGACCTTGCCTCTAATATCTCCTCTAACCCTTCCCTCCTTCAGCTTCACCCCATCCCCCTTGTCCTGCCCCTGTCTGCCCTTTAACAAGCTGATTCTCCTCCTGTGTCTCTGCTCCCTTCAGGGACTGGAAGGCTGCAATGAGGTCCCCCCACAGCCTTCTCTTCTCCAGGCTGAACCAGCCCAGCTCCCTCTCCCTGGGCAAGGGAGAGAGCTAGAGAGAAAGGACAGACATCTGAAGCCTATTTTACTCTTTTCCCAGTACAGCTGGGAAATGGGAACAGCACCTCGCCCATCGTTTCCTAACTTCTTGAGATAATCCCAGAAAAATCTGGACATCCCAGACTTCTGTAGGTTGATGGATGGATGAATGGTTATTTTCCAACCAAACAACAAAACCCTGACCCAGTTTTTGTTTTTCCTCAGTGGGCTGAGATGTTGTTCCTGGCCACAGACCTTACCTGGAGCATCCCACCAGGGCAGGGGGACACTACTGCCCTTGCCATGATGAAAGTGAACACTTTTTAATGGAAGATGGAAAGCAAACATCAACCCCAAGAAGAAATTGCAAAAGAAAAGCATCAAGATAAAAAGACAGAAGCCCTTCAAAGTCAGCTCCTCAAGGGTTGGAGAAACATGGCCTTAATTTCATCAACTGTGAAAAGCCATCAGCATCTAACCAAAGTCCATTTAACATATTCATCTGGGGGATATTTTATGAAAAACTGCCACTGTGTTTTAAAAGCTGCTGCAAAACATTAACAGCCCACTGAAACCTCCCTCTGTCTCCCAGAGGGTTTACTGAAGCTGGCAGGAGGGACAACAGCATGGGGTGACCCAAGGGAAGGGACAAACCGTACAAGGAGACCCTTGCCAGCTTTGCAAGAACAAAGTCCAGAGTCAAATTCAACCTCATTGATGCTGGCTTTCTAACCCAGCTGCATCCACAGGTGGTGATATGCAGCCCCCCCCCCCAACATCAAAAGGTTGCTGCAGAAAAAGGGGGTGTCCCAAGGTCACAGCCCAAACCCAAGCAAGATTTATAATCCCAATTCCTCTCCCCCATCAGCTCATAGGAGATTTGGGGGCAATTCTTGGCTTTCTCCCCTCCCTCCTGCCTCAAAAGCACCATGGCTGTTTATTTAACAAGCCCTGGCTCTGCCACAGTGGGGAATTAGAAGGCAAGCAGCTCTCTGCTGTGGCCTCTGATTAACAAAGTATATTATTAGCATCCCCAAGCAAGCTTTGCCAGTGCCTATAAATACAAGCCAGCGGTGACTCAGCAAAGCTGAAGCTATTTCCCCCCCCCTCCCCTCCAATTTCCCAGGTAGTTGCATCTTGGGGTGTGCATGTGTGCGTGGTCCTGGCTCCTGGGATGCTGCACAGGTCGTCATGGAAACCCAACGCTGTCAAAATCATCCTTACTCCAGAGAATCCTGCACTAAATTCCACCCTCCCCCCCCTCCATCCTTCCCCAAGTCTGGCTGGGGATGCCCCCAGCTGAAATGGGACCAGGCTATGGCATAAATTTGCAACATGGGAAGGAGGAAAATGAGGATTTTTGGGGAGGTTTTTCTGAAGCTCTTTTGTTTCTGAAGCCTTTAAAGTCACCCAGACAGCAGGAACGATTCTCTGGTGTCTCGTAGGATGCTGTGCTGGGCACTCAGCCCATGTCCTAAGCCCCAGCCAGAGCTTAGTACCACGCTTTGTATTTTTTAAACCAGCAAAGATACCTTGGGAATACCAACCAGGGATTATGAAGGGGATATCCCACCACCCTGGGGGGGAGCTCTGTCCCTGGTAATTAATCTTGCCACACAACCAAGCAGGTTTAATACATCTAACCCCTCCACACACACACAAGGAAAATGTCAACACCAGGAACATCTGGGGTTTCTAACAGCCTTTCACACATCATATTAGTGGGCTCACCCAGCCTCAAGCAGCAAAACCCTTTGGTTGTCACCCAGCTCAAAGGATTTTCATTGGCAAATTCCCTGTGCTAAGCAGGGCCCTGGAGCAGAGACAAGCAAAATTTTCCAGGAAAAAAAAATTCAGCCCAAAAACAAACAAACAAAAAAGAAAACCCCACAGAATGCTTGGCAACCCCCAAATTTCCAAGCCTTTGTCCAAGTTTCAAAGAACTGCTTGTGCCTGGAGGATGCCAGCGCTGTTTTGCCACAGCATTTAAACAAGTCGCCACCATGGAAGAGGAGATTTGCAGTGAGAAGCTCCCTGTGATTTTGCTTTCCCATCCTTCTTGCAAATACTAAAAAAAAAAGTTATTTAAAAATAGTTTGAGAGGAGTTTTGATAGAAATTTGCTTTTTGGATAACCAGCAGCTCACAACTGGAGCATCACAGGATGGCTTAGATGCCATGGGAATGGGCACTGCTGGGTGAGACAGGAGCAGTAATGAGTATTAATTACTCCATGAATATTTCCAGGTAGGTAATAGCCACTTCTGCTGAGCAAAAGAAGAAATTGCTGGTGGCCAAAACAAGCAGATGCATCCATCAGTCCTACATCCTGTCCCAGAAGCAGCCACATCCCCATGCCTCCTTGCTGCCAGGGCCAGAGGTTCCCCTTGATTAATTATTTGTCATTGCACACCATGGAGAATTTGAAAGGGAAAACCCTTCCCAAGCAAGGTCACCTTTCCCTGCCAGGGCTCAGCTCTCACATTCCCAGGTTCATCAGTGAGATACCAGCCCAGCAGGAAAACATGGAGTAATTACATCCATCCCTTGTGATGGTCACATAGAGCAACCAGAGTTTCCATCTCCCCATCCCTCTCCCAAACATCTCCTTGATCTCTCATCCTGGGTGGATGAAAAGCTTCCCATGAGCCAGCACTGGCTGTGGCAGCTCAGAAGGGCGATGGGACCCTGGGCTCCATCAGCAGAGGGGTGGCAGCAGGGACAGGGAGGGGATTGTCCCTCTCTGCTCTGCCCTGGGGAGGCCCCAGCTGGAGTCCTGTGTCCAGAGCTGGGGCCCCAGTACAGGAAAGATGTGGGACTGTTGGAGAGGGGGCAGAGGAGCCACGGAGATGCTCAGAGGGCTGGAGCAGCTCCCCTATGGAGAGAGGCTGAGGGAGCTGGGCTGGTTCAGCCTGGAGAAGAGAAGGCTGTGGGGGGACCTCATTGCAGCCTCCCAGTCCCTGAAGGGAGCAGAGACACAGGAGGGGAATCAGCTTGTTAAAAGGGTAGATAATGGCAGGACAAGGGGGATGGATTAAAGCTGAAGGAAGGAAGGAAGGTTTAGATGAGATCTTAGGGGGAAGTTCTTTGCAGAGAGAGTGGTGAGGGGCTGGAACAGGCTGCCCAGAGATGGGGTGGGTGCCCCATCCCTGGGGGTGTTCAAGGCCAGGTTGAATGGGTCCCTGGGCAACCTTGTGTAGCTCCAGGCCTGGAGGTTGGTGTCCCTGCCTGTGGCAGGAGGTTGGAGCTCTGTGATCCTTGGGATCCCTTCCAACCCAGACCAGTCAGTGATTCTATGATCCCAGCACTGCAATGATCTAAGCAACCAAGAAAGCAAACAGAATATGAGGTGAAGTTATTGGGAAACATCAAAAACTCCTTAAAACCAAGTTCTCAGCAAGTGTTGCTGGGTCTGCTGCTCCCAAGAGCTGCTCAGCTGGCTCCTACATGCTTGGCCCTGCAATTCTCACTTGGGTTTTGGAGACTAAATGATGCCCCCACCCCCCCAGATGATTTGGGATGTCTAATGCCAAGAAGGCAGCACATATCTAAACCTGCTGCTTTTGTCCTTCCTGTTTGTAGCCACGTCCCCCAGCTCAGCCACAACGGAGCAGCTCTGAGCCCTCACCAGCCCAGCTCTGTCCCCGCAGAGCTACAGGAGGAGGAAAGCCAGCAACTGGGATAAGGTTACAGACAAGGCTTTTCAAAATGGAAATGAAGCCCAAGGAGTTGGCCTAATCCTGCAGGCAGGCACTCCACAACACAGCAAAATGAGATTAGCACAAGGTCCCCTTGGTGCAGGTCAGGTCCATCTGCTTGGTATTCTCCTTGCAAAGGGTCTCCCAGAAAACACGACTAAGCTCCCAAGGACATCTCCAAGCCCAGCACAATACTACTGGGGCATAATTGTCCTGACAGGTGTCAAGCAGGGCAGGAAAAATAAAGCAGTTTTGGGCCAAATCAGCATTTCATTCCCAGAGCATCACTGCTGATACCTCGAAGGGAGAGGAAAGTTCAAGGGAAGCTGGAAAACCCTCTTCCAAAGATTTAGGAAAGGATTGTTTTTCCTTTCAGCATTTATTTGGGTAGGTTTGGGGGTTTTGTTTTTTTTTTATTTGAAAAGCAGCTGGAAAAATCTGGTTTCCTGTGTTGCTCCAGCACTGGCCCACAGCCCTCAGCTGGAGCTCCCACCAAGCCCAGCCCTCCCCATTCCTGGTCCTCCCAGTGGGGCAGTCCCAGAAGAAGCACAAAACCCACTGAGCCACACTTCAAATCAGCATCTTTCCTAGAGATTTCTACTTAGAGTACAGCACACTCACCCCAAACAAGACATGCTGAGGATGGCAGAAAAGAAGGGTTAATGCTTGACCCCCAGCAGTTGTTTTCGGAGGACTTGAGCCAGAACCCAGGTTAAAGACCTGATGCTCACCAGTCTCCCAACACCCCCTCTCTGCTCCCCCAGCATGCTTTCACCCCAAATACAGAAACCAAAGGTAAACTGAGGCACAGGGAGGTGGATGCCCCCTGCCAGCTCAGCAGAAAGCAGCACTGGGGACTTTTCCACCCCACACTCTCTACTGGAGCATCTCACCTCTCAGCAGATTCCTCCTCCTCTCTAGCTAAGCCAAAACCTCACACATTTTTTTTTACAGCTGCTTATTTAGGGCATCTCCCAGCTCTGCCAGACTCTGTCCTCCCTCCCAGCGTGAGCACAGATGCTCAGAGGTTCCCCCCTCTGCCTGCTCCCAATGCTGTTTACACAGTTAAGCCAACCCCGAGCAGACTCAGCTCCCCTCACTGGGGTGATTAATGGAAGTTTTGCTGGTAAAACAAAAGGCCATTAATACCCCCAATATTTGCTCTCCTTCCTTCATGTCATACTTCAGCACTGGTCTCGCACTCTTCCCCCAGTGAGAAGTTAATAAAGGTGCAAAACCACATTCATTTCCCCCAGAGTCACCTGCCCAAAACCAGAGCCACCTATAGATCCCACCTCACTGCGAAAAAAGGATGCTCCCAGGTAAAGAAGAAATCCTACCCAGGATGAATGCAATGAAGGTTCCTTTTTGCCACCTGAGATCAAGTTTTTAAATATTAAAGAGCTTTGTGCCAACCTGGT
Organism: Gallinula chloropus; assembly: GCF_964237585.1. Taxonomy (NCBI): domain Eukaryota; kingdom Metazoa; phylum Chordata; class Aves; order Gruiformes; family Rallidae; genus Gallinula; species Gallinula chloropus. Next base: position 4,957,740 of record NC_140094.1, read on the forward strand.
TCCATCCAAGCAACAACAGGGACCCCATAAATGCAGAGGAGGAGCTTTGCCAAAACCAGCTCAGACCCCACAGCCCCTAGAGTCAGGAAATCAGGAGACAAATACCAAGGAAACCAAACCCCAGGAAGAAGAGCCCCACTTTAGGGCTACTGACCGGTACCAGCCCCTCCACATCCAAGGGACAACCTCCTCCTGCAAAAAAGCCTCAGCACCAGAAGGAGCCCCCTCACACTGACACTCTTTAGAGGATACAAATATCCCATGAATCCTTTTATACCAGTGGTCCCACCCTCCCCAGGTGGGATGAGTCTGGGTGAAAAGCCCTGGGGAGGGAGGCTGGGCTTTGGTCCCAGTAGTCTCAGGTGATGGGACACAGGTTTTCCATCTAAACATACAAACTCCTTACAATATAACCAGGGTAAGAGCAGTTTCCCTTTTCAAAAGCATCTTTGGAAAGTGGTCCTGACTTTTCCCATATCCCATTCCCAAGAAAGTGGATGGTTTCACAGGTCACACACACGTTGCTGCTCCATTTAACAGGCTTCTATATTTCCCCCCCTACAATTAAACCCAAACTCACCTAGCTGCATGTTGGCTGAGCAAAACCATCGCTGCTCAACACCAGCAGCAGTTTTGACTCCTCACCTCTGCCGTGGCCAGGCTGTGATTTGAAATTCAAGGATGCTCTGCTCACTGGGATGGAGAGCACTGGGCTCAACCTCCCCCAGAAGAGCTCATCATAGACCACCTCATAAACAAAATAAAATTAAATCCTAATTATCACAGTGTGTGAGGGTTTTGGTCTCACCCCAGCCTTTGCCCTGGGGAGACAAGACTCCAGCGTGGAGGGGAAGCCCCCATCTCCCCCTGACCACATGCTGGGCAACAGGAACCATGTTTTGGAGCATCTCAGAGATTAATTTCCACATCCTATATTTCAAATGGCCTAAAGACAAAGCCCATCCAGAAGAAAGCTGTGAGCATCCTGTGGGGTTTTTCTCTGCTGCCACAGGAACTCAGCAGGATGAGAATTGTGGATCTGCAGGCCAGGGAATGGTGATGGAAATGGGGTAAAAACCACCAGATTACAGAATCACAGACTCACAGGGGTTGGAAGGGACCACCAGAGCTCATGGGGTCCAACCCCCTGCCAAAGCAGCTCCCCAGCTCATATTGCACAGGTCGGTGTCCAGATGGGGCTGGAATCTCTCCAGAGATGGAGACTCCACACCCTGGGCAGCCTGTCCCAGGGCTCCCTCACCCTCACTGGGGACAAGTTCTTCCCCAGGTTGGTGCAGAACTTCCAATGCTCCAACTTGCAGCCATTGCCCCTTGTCCTGTCCCCACAGACACTGAAAAGGGGCTGGCCAGTTCCCCCTGCATCCCATCCTTAAGATATTGATAAACATTAATAAGGTCCCCCCTTAGTCTTCTCCTCTCCAGGCTGAACAGCCCCAGCTCACTCAGCCTTTCCTCCCAGGGGAGATGCTCCAGGCTCTTCATCATCTCTGTAGCCTCCTCTGGCCTCTCTCCAGGAGATCCCTGTCCTTTTTATCCCAGGGAGCCCAGCACTGGACACAACACTCCAGGTGGGGCCTGACCAGGGCAGAGCAGAGGGGGAGGATCCCCTCCTGTGACCTGCTGGCCACACTCCTCCTGATGCCCCCCAGGATCCCATTGTCTCTCTCAGCCCCAGGGCACACTGCTGGCTCATGGCCACCCTGTCATCTACCAGCACCCCCAGGTCCTTCTCCATAGAGCTCCTCTCCAGCAGGTCACCCCCAGCCTGTACTGATCCCAGCAGTTATTCCTTCCCAGGTGCCAGACTCTCCACTTGCTTATATCAAACCCCATCTAGTTTCTCCCTGCCCATTTTGAAACATGCCTCTGAAAAGGGATTTTTTTTCTTCTCCTTCCTGTTTCTTTACCATTTTCTCTGCAGGTTTTCTCCAGGCAGCTGGGACCTGAGGTGCTCCCGGGCTCAGCATCGCTGCCACGTATTGCTGTATTCTCCCATCTCTCCTAGCTAATCTTTAGGGAAAGGGGAATTGACAAACTGGTGAAAAACTGACTGACACTCCAATCAAAATACAAAAGAAACAGCAATAAATGGCTCTGAAAAGAATCGCTATTTAATTAGAAATTACATCTGTGCCAGTGAGTCACGGCGGGGAAGCGATACATCAGCAGCGAAGGGCACCTGCCAGCAGCATGACAATGGGGACCAGCTCCATCCTGGGGCCACGATGGGAGATTTCAGGGGAGGGGGGGGGATGGAGAGGATCTTCTGCCATGGTGCTCCCCCTTGCCAAAACTGAGAGTTTTACCCCACAGGAACCAGCCTGGCATGACCCTGGAAAAATAAAATGCCTGTGAGGCCAAAAGCTTTGTAGAGAAATCCCCTCCCAGCAGTTTTCCTGCTGGAATGGGAAAATCCCCAGTAAATCAGATCTAAGGAAAGGCAGAAATAAAGATTGCAGAGGGAGGGAGGGAGGGAGAGAGATTAGGGAGGTGGGAATAAAACCGCTTCTCTCTCCGTCATGCTCCAGCCGTGTCCCTCCCACAGGGAAACCCTCACCCTTCCTCAGTGGGGTACCAAAACTGGGAAGCAGCTGGGGATTCTCCCCTTCCCCCTCCCCACCAGTCCTCTGGGACACCCTGAGGTAGGTGGATGGGGTAGGAGATGATGTTAGGTAGGGAGATGGGAGCCCCGGATCAGTCACAAGGGACATGAGATGCTGAGAGTGGGGTGGTCCATGACCCCCCCAAATCTGGTGAAAGCAGCATCCTCTGTGAGGGTCCTGCTGAAAGCTGTGTCAGTGAGCTCCACCCCTGAAGAGGGGACTGAGAGGCTCAGCCTTTATCAGACATCTGAGAAGCTTTTACAAGACACCTGAGAACCCAAACCTACTGCAGACACCACCCTTTGCTCCTCCCTTCACAGGGAGGAATCCAGGCTGTGCAAAGCAGCAAATCCAAGCAGGAAACAAATTAAAAACCAACCAACCAACAAACAAAAAAAACCCAGAAAAACCCCACTCTTTTTCTATTCTTCTTCCACTGATGATGAATCCACCACCAGCTGGGCCTGCACAGTGCAACAGCAGCTGGAAACATGGCAATTTTCATGGCAGGAGTGAGGCAGGACTGATGGACACCCATTCCTGTAGGTGTTGCTTTGCACACACACCCCCCCTTTGGTGCTGGCAGGGGTGCTCCTTGGCTGAGGTGTGTCCATTCTAGGGTCTGGAGCAATGGAAAGATGGAGTAAAAGGTGGTGTGTGCAGTAGGTTTGGATCCTCAGGTGTCTTGTAAAAGCTTCTCAGATGTCTGATAAAGGCTGAGCCTCTGGGTCCCCTCTCCAGGGGTGGAGCTCACTGGCACCCCTTCATTTCACATCCTCCTGGCACTATCCACAGGCTCTCAGAAGGCTGTAGGAAACACATCTCAGGCCTCCAACCTCATGCTGGAGGCTTTGGACAGCCCTGCAGGACCATTTCTGCCCCCTCAGCTTCACCAGCACCACGAGGACTTTCCAAGGCAGGGTTTTGGGCAATGACTAACACTCAGGGCCCCACTCTCCAGCACCAGGCGTTTTCCAGCACCTCTCACCAACCTGGCTCAAATCAAAAGTCCCTGGGCTGCCCCAGCCCTTTACTGAGGCAACAAGCAGATGCCTACAGAGAGGGGAGGAGCAAGCAGTGCAGGCAGCAGCGTTTCCTCCCCAGGTGACCTCTCAGCTGCTTGATTTACTCCCTGCTGTAGTTAATTCAGGTCAACCTCTGGCTGAACCATTCCCTGTCCTTTATCACCTTCCCCGCATCTGCTGTGTGTGTCCAGAGGTGAGACCTCACCCTGCCCCTCACTACTGGTCCAAGGTGGATTTCCCAGGAGGGGCAGCTCCATCTCTGTTCTACCACCTCTGCTCTTTCTCCAAATTACTGTCCCAATATCCCTGCTGATTTTCCCATCTGCCTGGAGAAGAGCAGAGGTAGAGCATGAGCTGGCATCGGCTTCAAGTATGGGACACAGTGGGAACTGGCCAGCCCCTTTTCAGTGTCTGTGGGGACAGGACAAGGGGCAACGGCTGCAAGTTGGAGCACAGGGAGTTCCACACCAACGTGGGGAAGAACTTTTCCCCAGTGAGGGTGAGGGAGCCCTGGGACAGGCTGCCCAGGGGGTGTGGAGTCTCCATCTCTGGAGAGATTCCAGCCCCATCTGGACACCGACCTGTGCAGTATGAGCTGGGGAGCTGCTCTGGCAGGGGGTTGGACTCGATGAGCTCTGGAGGTCCCTTCCAACCCCTGTGAGTCTGTGATTCTTAGAGAAAATCAGAACCTGCTTGTGGAGGTCCCAGGTGGCTGCACTGCCCCGAGCTGAGCTTTAGGTGCAAATTATTATTGGAGGAGATTCCCACTGGCCATGTGGTCACCCTGAAAAACATCACCACAGTCAGGCTGTGCCCCGAGACAGAGCTCACCAGCAGCCACCACGCACCCCAGCACTGCTGCCTTCCCAGGGACCCTGACCCACCTGACTGGTGGGAATTGGAAGAGCCCTCCCTCCCAGCACCCCCCCAGCCCCCACCCCAAAAAAGCATCATCTCGCGATGAGCCGCTGGCTGAAGGATGAGTCAGTTCTGGTCCATGCCCAGAAGTGTGTTCAGCACTTTTGAACGTCCCCGGTAGGAGGCAATAAACAGCACGGCTGCGCACCCCCGCCTTGCCTCCCGCAGACCTGGGATTGCCACCTATCGTCCTGGTTCAGCTCTAGGACAGGAACCTCCCACTGCTGCTGAACTGGATGGGTTTTCCCAGGCTGGATCCCTGCTTCGGGCTGATCGTCTCCCCTTGCCGTGTGGTTCACATCCCCTCTCCCCCGGCCCCCTCAACTGGCACACACGGGCCTGTGGTTGTTTTTCTCCTCTTGCCCAGGCAAGTCCTGCAGGAGGGACCTTTGCTAGAGTGATGCTCCTGCATCCTGGGTGCACTGGTGGGATTTTACAGATCCTGTAGCTATTGCCCCCCAGATATGACCCACGGGGCAGGGGGAAGGGGGCGGGGGCACTCAGAAGGCACCAGCATTAATATTCTATTAATTGGGACACACACACACACACACCCCGAGCGGGGAAACTGAGGCACGGCCCCCCCTCCCCCAACCAAGGACACCCCCCACACCCCACCCCCTAGCGCTGCCTCAGTTTCCCTTGGCGCCGCCGCCCCCCTCCCCGCTCCTCACCGTGCAAAGGGGCTCCCGGTCCCTTTAAGCCCCCCCCGCCCGGCGGAGGCTCGGCCCCTTTCTCTGACACAGCAGCCGCCGGGGCGAGCCGAACCGGGAGCCGCGGGGAGCGGGGAGGCTGCGGCCGGGGGCCGGGGGCCGGGCGCCCACCGCCTCTCCGCCCGCCCCATGGCTCTGCCCGGGGCGCCGGGCGCCGCCCGCCCCGCTCCGCCCGCCCGGCGCCCAGGGGGCGGCCGGTCCTGAGCTGCCATCGCCGCCGTCGGTCGGTCCCGGGGGCACCGGGGGAGGGTGCGGGGGTGCGGGCACCGGGGAGGGAGGGAGGGTGCAGGGATGCGGGGAGCGGGGATGGAGGCTGCGGGTACCGGGGATGGAGGATGCCGGTATTGGGGATGGAGGATGCGAGGATGCGGGTACCGGGGATGGAGGATGCGGGTACCGGAGATGGAAGATGCGGGTGTCGACATCCTCCATCCCCGGTGCCCCGGAGGATGCGGGTACCAGGAGGGATGAAGGATGCGAGCAGCGGGGATGGAGGATGCAGGCATCGGGGATGGAGATGCGAGCATGTCGGGGACACCCCCCCCCCCCCCCCTTCCCTGTACGCACCCCCACCCCACTCTACCTCCTCCTGTGCTACTTCCTCCTCCCCGCCGAGGGAAGGGGGAGCAATCTGGGGACAAGGTATGTTTTCCACCCTCCTCGGCTGAGATGGGGTTGGGGCTTGAAGCCGGGAGGGAGGGTGGCAGTGGGGAGGGGGCTGTTTGATACTTCCTCCCTCCCTCACAAAGCGGAGGTCTCCCCTGGGATGCGTGTCTCTCCCCACAACGGCTGGCTGTCACCTCTGGTAACATCTCACCCCTTCCAGGAAAGTGACCCCCGGACTCCTCTTGTGCCACGAATAAGCCCCGAGGGAGGAGGAAGAGGAGGAGGAGGAGGAAGAGGAGGAAGTAAAAGGAGGAAAGAAAAAAACCCTAAAAGGACAAGGAAGAGCTTGGATCGGAGCCAAGGGGGGGTCTGGATCTGGCTGCACTGGTAAGTTCCTGTGCTGTATGGCTGTCTCCCTTGTCTGTCTGTCCATCCACCTGGCTCAGCCAGACCCTGCTGTGCCTGGAGTCCAGGTCTCCAGCTAGGGGGAGGGGTGTATGCCAGGTTCCACGCAGGGCTCCCCCCAGTTAAGGGGTGCCGCTGTGGGGCTGTCCAGGGACTTGTCCTTATGCTGGAGCTGGGATCAAGGTAAGGCGGGAGGAGAGAGAGCCCCCCCCCCCCGGCTTTCTGGCTCCAGAAGGATGGCTCCCTCACGTTGTCTGTCTCTCTGTCCTTGTAGGAGGGGACCCTGGGCTCCCCAGGACACCTGCGCCCAGGTGGGAGACACCCCCCCACCTCCACCCAGTGCTGGAGCTGGTGACCCTGGAGCGAGGGCCCGACGCAGGGAGCAGCATCACTCTGCGGGGACACCCAGCCCTGCGTCCCCCTTCCCAGCACCAGAGAGCAGGCAAGGTGTGAGCAGCTGGATTTTACCTTCCTGGGACATCCAAGGGACTCTTCCTCTTCCTCCTCCTCCTCCTCCCACTCAGCCGACAAGGCAGCGCCCGCTTCCTCCGCTCACCCCATGGCCACCCCACATCTCCCCACGGCCGCCGGCTGACCCCCGCCCTTCGCAGCATCCCCAGCTCCGCATGCTGCACCCCGAGCCCGCTCCCCGCTCCGAATCAGAGCCCCCCGAGCTCGCAGGGAGGCGAGCGTGCGGCTGGGACTTCCTTGGAGGCCGGGGAACGTTAAGATGTTGAAAGCTCCCCGGCCGAGAGGGGCTGCGTGGACGCCAGGCCACCCGGCTAGAGGGGAGCAGGATGGACAGAGCCGTTGGGGCCAGGAACCGAGGCCGGTAGGGAAGGATGGACTCCCGGACCTGCCAGGACAGGCAGCCCACTGACCACCCCAGCAGCAGCAGCAGCAGCAATTGTAGCAGCAGTAAGAGTAATTGTGAAAGGGAAAGGATCCGGAGTCGGATGAAAATGGTGATCGGGCAACTGGAAGGCATCTTACAGGAGCTCAAGGAGGTGGCCAAGGAACTCCGGGAGGTAGGAAAGCCTCATCACGTCCCTGTGAGGGTCTTGGTAGATTGGGATGGGGGGGTGCCCTGTCCCCATCACCCATCTCCAGGGCTGGGCTTGGGGGAGCAGAGGCAGCTCAGCACCCCCCAACCCAATCAGCCCCAGGAGTGACCTGGGGTGACACAGTCTGGCTGATTTGCAATAGAGCTTTCAAAAAGGGAAGGGGGGGAGGGGGAGTGGGGGAGGAAGAACAAGACAATAGCTACAGTTTGTAAAAATTGCCCTTGACCTTGATGCTGCTGTTTGCTCGGGGTCGGGGTGGGGGCAGGAGAGGCACCAGCCTGGTGGGAAAAGCATCCTGGGGTCACACAGCAGAGCTGGGTGACACTGGTACCGTCAGCAAGGTGCCACAATCAACTGTGCTCTGCCTGGAGGCGGGTTGGGGGGTGCTTATGGGTGTTTTCTGGGACCCTTTCAACCCAAGGAGGGGGATGGGAAGGGGATGGCAGTGCAGAGAGCACTGCAAACATGGCATCAGGCCTGGGAGTGTGAGGGGGGGGGCTACAGGGGTGGGCAGGGGGGTAAAACAACAGGCTGTCCCATAGCCTGGCTGTCAGGGTCCATTGCTCCTGGGAAAATGAATCATGTGTATATACATTATTATAATGTATATATATAAACATCCATCTCCAGTGTGGTTGGAGTTTCCTCCTGGTGCGGAGGCACGGCAGAGGCAGCTTGGTGGGGAACTGAATGTTCTTGTGGCTGGAGGGTTTGGGACCCACATGTTCAGGGGAAGGGGTTGGCAGTTTAGGACACCTCTACAGGTGCTGGGGGAAGCAGTGGCTGGAAATCCTGTGGGAGCCTTGGGCAGAGCACGGCAGCTCACTTTCCCAACAGGGCAGGCAGGTGTTGGAGTCATCACCGGGGTTATACCCAGATCTGTGCAGACCTTCCACTCCCTGCCCCACAGGAATCAGGGGAAGTTTTGCCATGGGGGTCACCTCAGAGCAGCCAGGAGAGGGTGGGTGACATTTTGGTACCACTGGGAGAGCGCTGATGCGGGTGGACCAACGTCATCCTCAGCACAGGCATGGCTGTGGTCAGAGAGGTGACATCTTCCATCCTCTGGGATGCAGTGACCTCCTTTGGGATGGCTCTGCTCAGTCTGGGGGATTCTAAGGAGGGCATCCCACTGGGAAAACCAGTGCCAGGGGGAAAGTCACATCGCACCATGCCACCCCCCAGGGTCTCCATAAGGGCTTGACCTGGCCGTGGCATCCTTAGAGGTTTTTTCTTTCTCTCATGGCTTTGCCAATCTTTCCTGTAGCAGAAAGCAAGCCTGGCCACCCAAAGCAAAAAGCCCCACAGTGCCAATAGGGAACCCAAAATCCCCTTCAACAAATCTCTGATGGATTAAAATCAGGGAGAATAGTAATAATGGGGAGGCAGAGCTCTTCTTCCTTTGGCCCGAGCTCACTTCATGCTACTCCAGGAGCTGAGAGAGGCCTTTGAAGCGAGGATGATGGCACTTTTACCAAGCCCATGGATTCAAGGCCAGGAGGGACTGCCCTGCTCATACAAGCATTCCCCCTGTGGGGGTTGCAAAGGGATAAGGAGAACCTAGATTGAACAAATCTCTGACCAGTTCACAGCTGGGGCTGGGTTGTGCTCCCTACAGCCTTGGGTGGCTCCACAGAGGTCTCTGTCCAGCTCGGGGGCCAGAAGCATCTTGACCATCCCTGTGGCATCCTCAGTATACTGCCCAAGTCAGGCTGTACCAGTATGTCAGGGTAGAGAAGACAGTGTGGCCTGAGGATTCAGGGGAGGAATGAAGATGTCTTAGCATTCCTTGGGGACATGTTTTGGGAAGCAGGCTCCAAGGAGGAGGAATGAAGTTGGGGGATAGAAGAAGTTTTGAGGAGCAGAGGGTGGCCAGAGTCCTCTCCCCCCCATCCTGCCTTTGTGCCAAGGAGGGGGCCCATACCCCCATGAGACAGCTTCTCTAGAGGGCTCTGCAAAGTTTCACAGCCTGGTGATGACCTTGCCACAGAGCTGACACATCCCTCAACACCAGTGACCTCCCAGCCTGCATCCCATAGCTGCCCTGGAAGAGCTCCTCATGGCATGGAGCAACACAGCCAGGTCAGCAGCGAGGTCCCCACCATGAGGAGGGGGTCCCTAAACTTCAGCCCTACTCAACTCCTATGACATACCACACAACTTGGTGGCAATTAGTAGAATTTACATGAAACAGCAAAGAGCTCAGCACAAAACCTTGTTCTAACACACACCAGTCCAACCAGGCTAAACTGGTCTCCAGCCACTCTAAAGAAAGAGGTCTGGTTCCTCCCCCAAGCCAGGCAGATGCTGGGAGTTAGAGGCTTTGGAAATTCAACCTCTTACCTTCTGGGTACCCAGAGAAGTACGTGGTTGACATTGGGCCAGCAAATCATAAACTCTAGGACACCATGGTTATCTACCTCTCCATAGCAATCCTCTTCCTCACTGGGAGGGGAGGGGCAGGACATGGGGACAAGGCTGGAGATAGTCCTGTGGCCCTAGGCAGGGAGTGATGGCCTGGAGCCTAAATGGGCTCATGGGGGCAGGGGGAGGGGGGGGGGCTCTCAGAAGGGGCTGCTTGGGGTCATTAAAGACCATTAGTGACTGCCAGGCCCTGGTACTTGTGGTACCAGTGTGTTGTCCAATGGAGATGCCAGGGAGGCTTTGTAAGTGTCCATCCCTGTAGCCATCTCCTCTGCTCGGGGCTTTGTCCCAGTGCTGGGGTGCTGAGGGCAGTGGTGGACCCCATCTTGCCTCACCAGAGGCACCAGTGGAGCCAGAAACCCTGCACTGGGTGATGCTAGAGAGTACCAGGTCACACTGGACCTGCTCCTTCCAAGTTTCCCTTGGGTCCTGGGTACCAGGACTTTGCAGGTCTGGCAGAAGCATTTGGGTCACAATCACTCTGACAAACACACACACAACCCCCCAAAAAGCCACCAAGCCTCCTGCATGGGCACAAGGGCTTTCCCCCAGGGATGATCCCTGCTCCAAAACCACTTGCCAGCTGTGGGTGCAGCCAGCCCTGGCTCACAGAAAGCTTCTCTCCCAGGTCACCCCTGCTTTGGCAGAGAGTTTTGAGTCCCAGGCTCAGAGGCAATCACAGGACACCTCAGCTGGGGACCCCAGGGCACCTCACCCCTCTGGCCCATGCATGGTGATGCACTGCAGGACCAGCCCCTGGTCTGAGTGTGTCACCCAGGTCCTGGGAGCCATCCCCACCTGAAGGCTGTCACTCCAGATGTCCGTTGGATCCAGGCTGCTGTTTTACCAGCTCTCCGCTCCCACTCTCCCTCCCTCCTCCTTTCCCTTTTGTGTATATAATTATTCCCCAGCACTCCAAGGCAGGGCTGTATTATGTGTGGGGAAAATGATGATTAAAAACCTTTGATTGAAATTGCACACTGGAAGTAGAACCCAGGCAGGAGGCAGGCAGGGAAAGGCGCTTCCGCCGCGCGCTCACCACACCGCCCGCCCTCCCACACACCTCCTGCCAGCCCCAGCCTTCTCCTGCGGGAATTAGGGGGATGCCATGGGGCAGGAGGGGAAGTGAGACCCCATCTCTGATCTCCTTCCCAACCTTGGGAGATCCTGGGGAACCATCCGTGGGGTATATTCTGTTGGAGAGGGGGCAGAGGAGCCACGGAGATGCTCAGAGGGCTGGAGCAGCTCCCCTGTGGAGTGAGGCTGAGGGAGCTGGGCTGGTTCAGCCTGGAGAAGAGAAGGCTGTGGGGGGACCTCATTGCAGCCTTCCAGTCCCTGAAGGGAGCAGAGACACAGGAGGGGAATCAGCTTGTTAAAGGGCAGACAGGGGCAGGACAAGGGGGATGGGGTGAAGCTGAAGGAGGGAAGGGTTAGAGGAGATATTAGGGGGAAGTTCTTTCCAGAGAGAGTGGTGAGGGGCTGGAAGGGGCTGCCCAGAGAGGGGGTGGGTGCCCCATCCCTGGAGGTGTTCAAGGCCAGGTTGGCTGGGACCCTGGGCAACCTTGTGTAGCTCCAGGCCTGGAGGTTGGTGTCCCTGCCTGTGGCAGGGGGGTTGGAGCTCTGTGACCTTTGGGGTCCCTTCCAACCCAGACCAGTCTGGGATTCTATGATTCAGAGGCTGGAAATCAAAACATAGACATATATCTGCATAAGTCCCTCTTTATGCAACCCCCCTCCTGCCCCCCACAAAATAATCCCATGGGAAGGGACCTGTCACTCCTGAGGTGGGAGCAGTAGGATCCCAGCACCAAGAGAAGCAGCACCGAGGAGATCCCCTTCAAATCTTTGGAAGGAGGAAAATCCTCCCCACAACCCCTTATTATAATAAATACCTTAATAACTCTGTAATCAATAGGTGATTAGCTGGGAACACTTGGGAAAGTTTACAGTGAGAAGGAAGCTTATTATTCTAATAATAAGGCCTTTTAGAGAGAGATCTGTGTGATGATTCCAACTATTTAACTGCTGATGGTCTAGCAAATGATCCCAAGATCCACGATGGGCTCATTTATAAGCATCAGCTTGTGGAGGAGAGGCCCCTCTAACCTAGCTTCAGTTTGTGAGCTCCAATTAATCATTTATTCCTTATTAAATATTTACTCACCTTCCCTGCGCTGGGAAGCGGTTGGGGAGAGGAGGGAAGGTCCCTGCTCTGGGATTGTTTGGCTGTGGGGTTACAGGGGCTCTGCTGGAGGTTTGGGGTGTGTGTGGGGGGGCTTTTTTTTGCCCCAGGGACTGAGGAATTGGTGTTCAAGGGGATGATAGCAAATGCTTCAGAAATAAGGTGGGGGATGTTTTGCACAGGCCACATGGTCCCACTGCACCCCTCTGGCTGGCAGCAGAGCAGAGCACGGTGGCCTGACAGGTGGGATGTGGGATCCAGGCTGGGAAGGAAAGCAGCTGCATCCCATAGGAAGATGCTTCAGACACCAAAATGTGCTGCTGGGGGTTCACAGCAGGGTGCAGCCAGCGTGGGGGACACACATAAACATCCCTGCCCCTCTCTCAGCCCGGCTGGGAGGGGTGGGGGAGATGTTTCCTCTGGGCTGGGAACACAGTTGCACCTCACCCAGGGGACACAGGTCCCCCCATCATTGAAGCAGATGCCCCATGTGCCACTCAGCTTTGATGTCCCCACCCCAGACCCCTGCTTCACCCAGCAGTACACACCCCAAGCACCCATCTGCTTCACCCACCCACTTCAAAGGCCGTGCCAGGAAGAAAGGGCCGTTAGATCCCACCACTTTGATCCCAGCAGCTCCCAGCTCCTTCCCCAGCCTCGGGAATAAGCATTACCAATTACCAGCCATGCAGCCCGTTCTGACTAAGCCTTTGAAGTCTCTTCTCATGTTCCCTCCTCATCCTTCCCCTCTCCAGCGTCTCCTTGAGCTTCCAGGAGGTTTAGCTCCTTGATAAGAGACAGTGTGGCCACACTGGGGCTGCTGAAGCCACCAAGCCAGGAACCTCTGAGCTGATAACCAAAAATCCCATTAAAAAGCAAAGATGCTGCAGATGTTCAACATCTGGGGAGGTAAACAATTTGAGGCTTTTATCAGGAAAACTCCAGGCTGCCAGCACTGTCCTTGGGTTCAGGGACTGTACATGGGGTGAGGGGCACTCCCAGCACTCCCAGTTGGGCTAAATGGTGGGACTGGGTGGAAGTGAAGCGGGCAGCACCACAGCTTAGCACATCCTTGTTTCTCCAGGATACTCCAGGGAGGCAAGCACATCCCTCCACCTCCCTCCAGATCGTCTGACTGCTCAATTGTCACTCTGGCTGAGAGCTGAGCATCCCTTGGACACCCAGCACCTGCTTTCAGGGCCCTCAGGAGCAGCAGGATAAGTCCCTTTGGTGACATCACACATGAGGCAGGGGGGGAACTGGTTTGGCTTCCCATTTCCCCACTGCAGGTACCTTCAGATTGGCCAGGGATGCTCTGCTCTCACCAAAAAAGCAGCTCTTTGCAACAAGGTGAGGGAAGAAGGGGACATGTCTTCTCTCAGTCACACATGCTGGGGACACCCCAACACCCATTCCCTGCTCATAGGGAGACAGGGCCCCACCAAGCCCCTCCCCACCCCTGCCAGGCTCCCAGTTCCCAGGGGATGTGAGCATTCCTGGGGTCTCACCCTGATGCCAGGCAGCAGGATGGGGTCTGGTCCATCCCTCCCTCCCCAGCTCTCACCCCAGCTCCCTTTTCCAGCAGGGATGGCCTCAGCTAAAAGTCTTTGACAACCTGCCTCAGGAAGGAGAGAAGGGAGGGGAGGGGGGAAGCCCAAATCCTACTTTACATTTAAATCCCTAGCAGGTGCCAAGTGTCACAGAGGTATTTAACACCCCCACCCCTTTAAAATAGAAACACTCCTAAAAATAGCCCCGAGTGAGCCACCTCTGATGTGACACTAATCCCCATGTGCCACGGTGAGGACAGGGATGGGGACTGGGATGGAGACACACCCACCCAGCACAAAGCACAGCACAAGCCTTCAATGAGGGGGAGCCCTGGGTGACAGGCACCCAACTCCAAGCCTGGGGAAATTCTTGCCCTGAACCTGGGACTGTAATCACAGAGCCTGTGGAAAAACAGAGGTGAGCTCATTTTAGCTGAGGGTTTCAGCAGAATCATTGGCTACCCTATTAAATAATGATAATAATGGCCAGGAGTTTCCCAGCAGCAGCTCTTTTCCCCACCCTTTCTCCTAATTCATTCTGGTCACCAAGAAGGAAGAGGTCACATCATTTTTGGGTTTGTATTTTCCTTGAGTTTCCCCTTTTCTCCCCCAAAGGAAAGAGAAGATCAAAAGGGAAACCTCATGGTGCATTGGGAAGAGCAGCAACCACCTTCTCTAATTTCAAGCCTTTATTGCAGCTGCTGGTGCAGAAGGATGGATGGGTCTGGCCTCTCTGGAGGTTTTGGGTGGGCAAAGAAGCAGGAAAAATAACTAGAGTTCATGGGTGAGGAGCTTAGGTAAAGCCCATTGCCCTCTGCTGCCCAGGATGAGAAACACTAAGTTCACTGGCCCTGCTTTAGGGACCCAAAGGGCCTCCAGGTGACAGCACCCTGACAGGGCCAGGGATGAGCTTCAACATCCCTTCAAGAGGTCCATCCAGGAGCAAAGCCACTCATGAGGCTGAAGATAAACCTCCACACAGCACAGCTCAGGAGAGCTTAGCTTATATCTGCTCCTGGAGCATGGGCAGAGTGGGATGGGGGTCTCAGGTGGGGCTATTTGGGCCATTAAGGTGTATTAGTGCCCATCACCACATGCTCAGGTCTGTTGGTGGGAGTGCTTCTCTCATTTCCAACCCAAATTTCATCCAGGCTCTGCTGCACCCCTTTTCCCCCCTGGAAAGATGAGGGGGGTTGGGCATCTTTTCTTGCCAAAGCATCCAGTGTGCTCCCTGGCAGCAACCCCCAGCCCTTCAACCTACAGTCTGCTGGTGACACCATCTCAGCAAGACTCTCCCACTGCCAGGAGCTCCCCAATTGCTGTGTGTTGTGTTTCCAGCTGGCAGCAAATGTGTACATCCAGCCCCATCACCCTGTTGCCCCTGGGGCTTGTGTTCCCCTGGGGAGGTGGACGCTCCCCAGAGATGCTCATCCAAGTTGTCAGGTGGTTTTCAGTGGCCTCAGAAATGGTGCAGAGCCTGGAAATGTTCCATGGAGACCTGGAACTGATTTAAAAGAGGGGGTTCTGCATGCCTATGGCTGGTTTCCCCACCCCCAAAAAGCCCCCAACTAACAGGGGGATTGGGGTTCCCCATGCTGGGTGCCATCTCCTTGGGAGGTTGGCACAGCAGGAGAGCTGCATGGGCAGGATTGTTGAACAAATTTTGAGCTGGAATAAGGGAATTTTTATTCAAATCAGGTCAGCAGAGTGTAAGGGAGCCACTTTGGCTGCTGGCAGCCTAATCATCCCCCTGGGCTCCTGGGTTCAGATGCCCAGACACATTAAAGTACCCTTAACTCTGCCCACGCGTCCTCATCCACCACGAGGGCTTTCTGAGGAGCCTGCCCTGCTGAGCCATGGTTTACAGTGCATTTCTACTTTGATTGATGGTGTTGACCCATACCCCAGCACGTCGGCATCACAGAGACCCAGGACAACCTGGCACTGTGACAGCAACTTTGGGGTGCCTACTCGTGGCCACCCAACACCATGGGATGGGGTACCTGAGCTTGAGGACTCAGTTTCCCTCAACAAAAGTGCTCAAAAAGCAGATTTATGGGATCACAGCAGCATAAAAGTGTCAGAGAGATTAATTATTCTTGGTGGATGAAGAGGTGAAAACCCTGTTTTCTCTGGTGGAGATGTGGCAGGAGAAGGAAGCACAATGTGTCTGCCAAGATATTCCCAAATGATTGGTCTTCATTCCCTTATTTGGGGCCCATTTCCACCCAGAAAGGATGTGTGCAAGGGCAGGGGAGGGGAAAAGGTGGGGAGGGAAAGGCAGTAATGAAAAATAGCATGTGTGGGGGAAAGGTTGATGCATTGAGGAACCACCTGGGAAAAGTTAAGCAGAGGGGGGTTTGTTCCCAAATGCTCCATGGGTGGGGTGGGGTGGCCAGGGAGCAGCCAGAGGGACACAACCCCAGGGTGCTGGGGGGATGCACACTGATTCCCACACCGGAGTGGGGGAGAAGAACAAAACACATCAACTGGGTGCACAAATGGGCATGGGGGTGTTGAGGGGGTTCCCCTCAACACACCCCCACCCTGTCTGCTGCTGCCCACCTCCTGCTTGGCAGCACTGGGACCAGCCAGGCCCTCTGCCAGCTTTCTGGGAGAAAGGGATGGGGGGGAAGCTTGAGCTTCCAAATGCTGCCAAGTAGGGTAGGGAGGCTCTTCAGAGGGGTCTGAACAGGCTGGACCGATGGGCTGAGACCAATGGGCTGAGGTTTAACAAGGCCAAGGGCAGAGTGCTGCACATGGGACAGAACAACCCCATGCAGTGCTACAGGCTGGGGGAGACTGGCTGGAGAGCTGTCAGGCAGAGAAGGACCTGGGGGTGTTGGGTGACTGCAGCCTGAATATGAGCCAGCAGTGTGCCCAGGTGGCCAGGAAAGCCAATGGCATCCTGGCCTGTGTCAGACACAGTGTGGCCAGTAGGTGTGGGGAGGGGATTGTGCCCCTGGACTGGGCATTGGTGAGGCTGCACCTCGAGTGCTGGGTCCAGTTCTGGGCTCCTCACCATCAGAAGGACATTGAGGTCCTGGAGCGAGTGCAGAGAAGGGCAACCAGGCTGGGGAAGGGGCTGGAGGGCAAATCCTGTGAGGAGCGGCTGAGGGAGCTGGGGGTGTTCAGCCTGGAGAAGAGGAGGCTGAGGGGAGACCTTCTCCCCACCTCCACTGACCTGACAGGAGAGTGCAGAGAGGTGGGCGATGGTCTCTTCAGCCAGGGGACAGGAGATGGGACAAGGGGCAATGGGCTCAAGCTGCCCCAGGGCAGGGTCAGAGCAGATGGGAGGGAAAAGTTCTTCCCTGGCAGAGTTGTGGGGCTGTGGCACAGGCTGCCCAGGGAGGGGCTGAGTCACCTTCCCTGGGTGTGTTTAACAGAGGGGAGATGAGGTGCTCAGGGATCTGGTTTCGCTTGGGATGGGAATGGTTGGACTTGATGATATTAAAGGTCTTTTCCAACCTTGTGATTCTGTGATTCTGAGTTGAATTTTGACGTTGTGCTCAGCCTCACACACAAAATAAAGCCACACACTCCCTCACACACATACAGAAACCCAAAGACACCAGCCAAGAAACACTGTGATCCTCCCCAAGTTGCAGTGATGGCTCCAGCCGGACACCACAGCAGCGGGTCCCAGCTGGGGTTGGGTTGGGTAGCTCCAGGGAGGATTAGTGCTGTGCTGGGCAGCCCTTGAGCTGGTTGGGATTAAAGACTTGAAGGTGGGTGGTGGCTCTCTTCCTGCTGAAGGTCATTATATGGAGACCGTGGTCCGTGGAAGTTCCAGGAGAATGGTCTTATCCCAGCGCTACCCATCAGCTGGGAGAGTGCACCCCCAAACCTCTCTCCCCTTCCTGTATTTTGTCCCATGACTTTGGGAATATTTTCCAACCCCTGTCTCAGTTTCCCTGCCCATGGAGCTGAGCTGCCTTTTCCAGGGTAAAGAGGTGGCAGTCACTGGTGGCTCCTTCTGGTCAAGTGTGAGGGCCCAAGGCACACTATGTGTGAGGGGATTTGGGGTGATACTCAGGGTACCAGAGGACAAGACAGACCCCAGGGCCATCCCCAGGCCATTCTGCTTCACCAAGCACCCAGGGGCACCCAAGGCTTCTCTGCCTACTCATGGCCCACGAGTGCTGTGCCAAGGGGCTCCTGGATCAGCTCCACCTGGGCTGAGTCCTCCCAACTCATCACACTGGTGATGCTGGGGGAAACAGCAGAACTTTCAGGATGTGGTGTTATTACCAGAGGGTCCTGTCCGACGGCTCCTCTCTGCCCATCCATCTGTCTGTCTGTCTGCAGGTGGTGAGCCAGATCGACCGACTGACGTCTGACTTCGAGTTCGAGCTGGAGCCGGATGACTGGACGACAGCAACGGCCAGCAGCACCTCCAGCAGCGACAAGGGGGGAGGCGCCTTTGAGCTGGGACCCCTCGATTTCACCACCTCTGACATCCTCTCCGACAGCTGGGAATTCTGCTCCTTCCTGGATGCTTCCACCCCCTCCGACCCGGGGGATGGTCCCGACCCCATTCGACCACAGCCGCAACCCCCACCGGCTCGCCAGCCCGATTACCGGCTGATGAACGGGGGGATCCCCATCACCAACGGTCCCCGGGGTGGGGGAACCCCGGATTCATCCAGCGAGGAAGCTTTTGGTGCATCAGCCAGCCAGAAGATCCCGCACCACCGGCCAGCCGGCACACGGGAACGGGTCCGCTTCAGTGACAAGGTGCTTTACCACGCTCTGTGCTGTGACGATGACCGGGATGGTGACAGCACCGTGTCCCCAGGGGATGACGGCCCCGAGGAGCCCAGCCATAAGGTGCTGGCAGGGCCACCTTCAAAGCATCCTTCCATGGGTGGTGGTGGTGGTGGTGGAGGACCCCCAGCGCGGCGGCTGACGAGGAACAGCAGCACGCAGACTGTAGCCGATAAGAGCACCCAGACGGTGCTGCCTTATGTCCCGGCCAAGCAGAGAGTGAAAACTAAGAACTGATGCTGGCACCGCCACATGGATTTGGGGAGGGGGGGTGGGGGTGGAGGGGGGGGGGGTGATGGGGGGTTACTGGGGAGGGACAGGAAAAAAAAATAAAATATATATATAAATATATATTTCAATAAATCAATACTGAAAATAAAATCAACATGAAAAAAGTGGCAATGAAGATGAACATCCCAACTCCCTACCCATCGTTTTTGAGGCTCAGGGAATTTTAAACTGGGTTGGGTTTTTATCTGTGGGGGGGCTGTGAGGAGTGTGGGTTTTGGGGTTTTTTTGTTTTTTTTTTTTGACAGAAGCTTCAGATCAATAAATAGTCCATCATGGAGAAATAACAATAACATACATATCATATATATGAGGGGCTGGAACAGGCTGCCCGGAGAGGGGGTGGGTGCTCTGTGATCCTTGGGGTCCCTTCCAACCCAGACCAGTCTGGGATTCTATGAGATATGTACTAAGAGAGAGGAGAACCAGTGCATCTGAGGTCATGGCCAGTGGACAGATGGGGATGCTGAGGGGGAACTGGCCGGACTGGAGAGGGTGAGTGTCCCACTCTGGGACATTTTATCCCTGTTTGGCTTAAGAAGAGGCAGCTTGATTTGCTTTGTCCTATTCAATGTCTCAGTGGAGGAACTGATATGTCACCAGAGCTGACACCTCCTGGGGCGTGTGGCGAGCAAAACCCCACCACTGATGAGGAGTTGGGACTGGGGCACCAGTCCCCTCCCAGTTTCCATCCTTTATGCCAAGTCCAGGAGAAAAAATTGATGACCTTGAAGTCTTGGCAACCATCCTCAACTGCTGCTTTAGATACCCACTTCTGAGTCTGCATCACAAAAAGCTGAGGCCAGCCCCTACTTGGGTGTGAAAATAAAGGTGGATTTGCTCGAAAAAAATGAAAGAATCTGGGTCTCCAAATCACAGAATCACAGGGGGTGGACGGGACCTTGAGAGATCATCGGGTCCAACCCCCTGCCAAAGCAGCTCCCCAGCTCATATAATCCACCTTTGGCATTTTTTTCAGCTTCCAGGTTTTTCTGAAGCCTTTGGTATCCAAAGGGGTTGGTGCAGCACCTGGTCCTGGGGACAAAGACCCTGTGTCCTCCCCGCCGGCTCTTCTTTCCACAGCAATTCATTTGTGCCACCAGACCTCAGGCAGCCCTGGCACCGTTGTGTTGCTTTCCAGGCCTGACAACAATAAAAACCCACTGCCTTGATTCTGTGTTTTTAATCCAGGTCAGAGATGCTCCATTTCAGACCTTTTCCCAGTACAACCACGAGCCAAGATCCTCTCCAGCACCCAGCATTGCTGCCATGGGCAAGGGATGCTCACATGAAAGGTCCAGCAAAGAGGTGGTGTTGGGGATCAAAATCCTCTGAAATCAACCCAAATCAGGGAGAGAAAAAAAAAGCCAGATCATGTCAAATGACCTTTTTTTTTAATTTTTTAGGACCCAAGGGACACATCCCCCCCTGGGGATCAATGTGTATTCCCAGAATGTACAGAACCTGGGGGGCTTTGGTTCTTCTGACCCAGAGAGCATCCATCCTGATCCCCACCCGGCCATCCCAGCTCTGGAGAAAGCCTGGAGAGGGAAGAACCCTGCAGAGGGGCTTATGCAGCATCATCATCCTCCTCCTCCTCCTCATTCCTCCTAGGGCTGAGACCACAAGAGGGAGCATCAGGCCCTGGGTTTGGTTTGTTTGGTTGGGTTTTTTTCCCCAAGAAGAGGGAAGGGGAGAGCCTGCATCCCAAATTGGGGACAGCCAGCACCCACACAGGGACACATGGGCTGGGACAACTCATCTCTGCTCCCTCTCTTACCCTGTATGTCAACAGCTGGCTACTTATGTATTTTTATGAACTTTTTAGAGCCTGGTCCCATTGTAAAAGCATGATTAATAGATGAAGCTTTGTTCTTTAATAACTCCTCCTGAAGGATGCTAGGAAGAACACAAGGGAAAAATCCAGAGCAGCCAGAGCTCCCTAAGGAGGTGGTTTTCAGATGAGCTGGATTTGGGGGTACCTGCATCACCTGCAGCCCTAAAAAGAGCTGCAAAATCAGCGGAGGGAAACTGAGGCACAACATGGGGATTCAAAGCTGCTCACCTTGGGGCTGGGGATTTAAAGCCAATTGCTGCAGCCAGGGCCACACAGACAAGGGTAATAGCTTCTTCCCCCACGTTTCTATTAAGAATGAATTTATAGCCTTGCAAGGTTTATTTCCTGCTCTGCCATAAATCCAGGCGACAGCGGCGGTAAGCGTCAGATTAACCTTCTGTGCCCAGGGATGGGAAACCTGCCATAAAACAGGGGTAAACAGAGAAAGGGGAGGAGGGGGGGCAATTCCTCCCCTGCCATTTGCTCAGGGTGAGGGGTGATAGAAGCCACCACTGGTGTAGAGGGAACCAGAAGCAGTGTCCTTGCTGCTCCTCTGCACACCCAGAGAGTTGCTGTTATTGAGTGGGAAAACCTTCTAGTTTGGGGTATTTAGGGCAAAATTGGAGATGATGGTTGTGATTTACTAATCATGCACAGGCAGAGGGAGGAGGCAAAGTGGTAAAAAAGGGGTTGTTACACCACTTAAAGTTATTAATGATGTTATTAATTGCACCACCAACCTAGTTATTAATGACCTTGGATTAATGGACTTACCTTTTGCAGGGACAAGATCCACCTCATCAGCACTGTGGATGGGGTGAGGGTGATGCAGCAGGGTAAAACACCTTGTGTTTCTCTTCTTGATACTACTCACTAACAAATGAACAAGCCTTTCCCCCACAGCATCCTGGAAACGTCCCTGTTCTCTATGCCCCCCCACCCCAGACCCCAAAACCTGTTTGGAAATACATGAACCATCGACCAGAGAGTGATGGGAGCTGGCAAAGGAGGGTGCAAAGGGTTTGTGTTTCATCCAAGAAGTGATAAAGAAGCCATTAGTAAATGAATCAAGGACCCAGACTGGCCAGCAACTCCAAATGGTGGGTACCTGTGCCATGCATCCCAATGGTTTTTTTCTGGGAAGGATGTTCAGCGGTTGCTCTGGCCAGGGCTTGATGGAGCTTAAAGGAGGATTTCAGCTTCCTGTTCAAATGGTCCAGCTCTGCCCCTCCCCATGGCTCCTATTTGAGTTGACCTGAATTGCAGAAAGCTCTGCTGGGGTTTGTGTTTTGAAGAAACTCCTCTGAGCTCACAAAATGCAGCTGGAAAGTTTCCCCCCCAGGATAAGCTGTCTTGCTACGTCTCACTTCAGCAAGGGCTGAAACCAGCCCCTGACTGCCTAGAGACTTCAATTCCAAGCACACAGACATGAAAGGCAGCCATTAAAATGGATAATGGGATATTTTCCAGCCCTGAGTCAGGAAGAGCTCAGGGTCAGGCTTTGGGAAGACCATTTCTGCAATGGATGGGGAACCCAAACTGCACCCATGGGTCCCCATGCTCATCCCAGCCACCCTGGGAAGCCAACCCCAGGCTATCCCCATACAGGGGGGCAGCTTTTATTATCAAACCCACCACAATCCACTTTCAGGGTGCTGCAGAAACCTCTCCCTCAGCTATGGGCTTTATTTCACACAGCCCTGGCCCAGACCAGTCTACATTCAGCCACCCCTTGCAGCTCAGCAGCTGGTAAAAGCACCCCTGGATTTTTAACACACCCCACACACACACTTGCAGCTAGTTACTTGCTGCAGCTGGGAGACAAATGCTTTGTTTTTGAAGGGAGAGGCTCTGCCTCCTGCCTCTGCTCATGTCCAGCATCTTGTCTTATTTGTTCCTTGCTGTTCCACAGCTGAATTACTGCAAGTGATGTGCTGGTGCCTGTTGCAATGATGCTTCTTCACAGCTGCAAGAGGAGTGCTCCTTCAGCCTCCCCTTCCACCTTTCAGGAGTTAAATTGATCTGTAAGGAGGACACTGAAGTTCTCCTCTCTTCATCCTCATGTCTCTGGTCAGAAGGAGAAAAGGAGCATCCTCCCCCCAACCCCAGAAAAGGGCTCCAGTTCCCAGGGGCTGGTACAGCTCAGCTGCATCTTCCCAACTCAATTTTGGTCCACAGTGCAGCAAGCTGGGGGTCACATCCTCCCCAGCTCTGCTTATCTCCTGCCTAGGAGCCAGATAACTCACTGGCAGCAGTTATCTCCTTGCATGGGGAGGCTGCACAGGAAGGAGGGGAGGAGCCTTGCACTGAGCAGAGTGTGCACACACTGCCCATGGCACCCCAAACCAGGTCCACCCCTGGCACAACTTCTCCCTGGGGAGTTTATCACAACATCCTGCTTCCCTTTGTGTCCTCACACTCCCAGCTCAGGGCAGCTTCAGGGGAGGAGAAAGGCAGCAGGGGAGGGAGGGGGTGTTCAGGGGTACCCTCAAGCCATAGATCATGGCTCTCAGTGACTCAGCACCAAGTTACTGATTTGCCCAACTGTGATCTGGCACTAAAACCCCCAGCAGAGCAGCTCCCCTGCTGTGCTCCTTCCTAGGCTCTGCCAGCCAAACCCTCTTAGCAGCCACAGGATGGAGATGGATAAGCCAAGCCTGGCCAGACAGAGACCTGAAATCGGTGCTTATGGCCACAGCACGTTAATTAAGCCTCATTTATGCCTGCCACTTGCCAGTCTGCAATTTCACAGCTTGCTGGAAGCCACCATACCACAGGATGGCTGGCAGGGCTTGGCATCTTCACCCTCATGGGATGAGCAGCTCAGTCAGTAGCTCCCAGTGAGTTCCAACCTTCTCTGGGACTGAAAACCAAAGGATGGAGCAGTTGGACACCTGAAGAAAACCACCTGCTCTGCAAGAAGAGGGAAATAAAGGGCTAGGGAGCTGGGATGGATACCTGTCAGCAGACAGGAGCCTTCATGGTGATAGTCCAAGGCAGTGTGGGAAAAACTGCCATCAACAGGCACAGCTGGAGAGCAGCATCCCTGCAGAACAGCTCAAGCAGGGACCAGCCACCCCAGGCTGAGCTTAGATAGGCTTTTGGAGCCATGGGCAGGATGGGGATCCCACGTGGGACTGTCCAGGTTGTTTAATGCCCCCAAGGCCACAAGAGACCAGACTCGGCATGAGGGTCTCCACCTCCAGCCCAGTAAAACCCACTTCTCCAGTGGCCACTGCTCCAAACACTCAACCATCCAGTACCTGGATACAGCCCTTGCTAGAGAATTGAGCACCTTATATTGATGTATCACATGTTCTCACCCTCTGAAGTGCATTTTGCTGGGTGGTGGCTGGGTCCTCTCCTGCCACTGGGTGGCACTGGGCGGCACTGGGCGCACACACACCCGTGGACATGCACACACACGTGTGCTCCACACAGGGGATGCCTCTGCACTCACCACTCCCCCAGAGACCTACGCTAGACATTACTGTCCAGGTGGCCCCACGACATCACCCCATCCTTTGTCCCTCCTCCTTGGGGACAGGGCAGCTTCAGCCTGGCCACATCCTGCTCTCAAGAGGAGAGCACACACACACACACACACACCCCACACCCCCCAAAAAAAACAGCTAGAAAGGGCAAACTTGAAGCTAAAAATACTTCTCACCTCCATGCCCCAGAGGCAGCAGCAACTTGGGTCTTGCCTTGATCCTGAAAAGAGGGGTGCTCAGCCAGAGCACCCTTTGCTTCAGGGCAGCATCCCCTAGAAGAGCCCCAGGCCTTCCTCCAGAGCCATCAGACCCAGCCAAGCCTGCCAAAACACAGCCGTGCTGGAGGTGCCCTGGAGGTACTTGTAAGACAAGGGATGACATGCTTGATGGGACTTCTTAATTAGATCTCACTAAACCAAAATGTACCGGGGCTCCCCTGGCAGAACAACGTCAGACAAAACATTAATCATGCTCCAAATAAATAATTAAAATGTTGGGGCTCCTACAAGGGAAAAAAATACCACAGGAAAACCAAAGACATCCGTGCCAGCCCATAATAAGGAGCACTGCCGCTGGGTCTGGCAATGCTTCGGGCTTGCTGCAGGGCAGAGCTGTCCCCCCAAGGCCACCTAAGCCAGATAGGACCCAATATTTCATCAAAACCTACATCTAGACTTGCAGGATGGGGTTCAGGTACCTTATCATCCTCATACCTGCAGTCACAGGACACATCCTCAGCAGAGCTTGACAAAAGGGATCCTGGGGGACCTCAATAGGAGTGTGGCCAGCAGGGCACAGGAGGGGATCCTCCCCCACAGCTCTGCCCTGGTCAGGCCCCACCTGGAGTGTTGTGTCCAATGCTGTGTGGGATAAAAAAGCCAGGGATCTCCTGGAGACAGTCCAGAGGAGGCTACGGAGATGATGAAGGGCCTGGAGCATCTCCCCTGTGAGGAAAGGCTGAGTGAGCTGGGGCTGTTCAGCCTGGAGAGGAGAAGACTAAGGGGGGACCTTATTAGTGTTTATAAAGACCTTAAGTATGGGATGCAGGGGGAACTGGCCAGCCCCTTTTCAGTGTCTGTGAGGACAGGACAAGGGGCAATGGCTGCAAGTTGGAGCACAGGAAGTTCTGCACCAACCTGGGGAAGAACTTTTCCCCAGTGAGTGTGAGGGAGCCCTGGGACAGGCTGCCCAGGGGGTGTGGAGTCTCCTTCTCTGGAGAGATTCCAGCCCCATTTAGATGCCGACCTGTGCAATATGAGCTGGGGAGCTGCTTTGGCAGGGGGTTGTGAGGGGCTGGAACAGGCTGCCCAGAGAGGGGGTGGGTGCCCCATCCCTGGGGGTGTTCAAGGCCAGGTTGGATGGGGCCCTGGGCAACCTTGTGTAGCTCCAGACCTGGAGGTTGGTGTCCCTGCCTGTGGCAGGGGGTTGGAGCTCTGTGATCCTTGGGGTCCCTTCCAGCCCAGACCAGTCTGGGATTCTATGGTACCTGGGAAACGTTTTGGGGACAAAACACCACCACCACATGCACAAATAAAAAAGGCTTGAGAAAAAGCAAGCTCCATCTCCCTCCACTCACAGCCAGAGCAGAGATGTGTAAGCAGCACAGTTTAAATTATGCATGGACCCATTTGCATAAAAGAACACAACTGAGGCAGAGCCAGTCCCATCCCTCCCAGCAGGATGGTGGGAAGGCTCCTTAGGAGCATGCATCTGCTATTCCAGCAGCAGCCTTGGCCAAAACCTCTGGTGCACATTTATGGGAGGAGGAAATGGTAAAAAATATGTGCAAGGATTTCAGAGTGATGTTTTCCCCTGCATGGCTGAAGTCACAGAATCACCAGGTTGGAAAAGACCTTTAAGATCATCAAGTCCAACCATTCCCATCCCAAGCGAAACCAGAGCCCTGAGCACCTCATCTACCCACCTGTTAAACACACCCTGGGAAGGTGACTCAGCCCCCTCCCTGAGCAGCCTGTGCCACAGCCCCACAACTCTGCCAAGGAAGAACTTTTCCCTCCCATCTGCTCTGACCCTGCCCTGGGGCAGCTTGAGCCCATTGCCCCTTGTCCCATCTCCTGTCCCCTGGCTGAAGAGACCATCGCCCACCTCTCTGCACCCTCCTGGCAGGTCAGTGTAGTCACTTGGGGACTAGTGTTCAGCAAGAGACAGCACATAGGCTCTGCTTTTTTCATCCTACCCATAATTTATTTATTAAACTGCAAAGCCAGGCTTGCAGTGGGATGGCACTGCTCCCCTCCATCCATGGATGAGCTGATGAGTTCACTGCAATGACCATTTTTATTAAGCTTTTGATTTGCCTCCCCATAAGGCTGTGACACTGCAGGGCAGAGGGGTATTTTCTGCCAAGGATGAAGCAACATTGTAGCCCTGAGATGTGGCCACAAAAACATGATGCTGCACCCTCAGAAGCTGCTGGGCACCCATGAAGGTGCTCAGTGGCGAGCAGCTTCCCTGACCTTCTTCCTCCTTCCCCAGCACAGGAGCTGGGTACAAAGCTCTCTGGGAATAAAGGACTCCACCAAAGCCCATTTTATTACATTAATATTTGCTGGTAATGAAGCTAGCTAGCACTTAGAGCTCCAATCAAATTAAGCAAGCTATAAGGAACAAGAAGTGGTGCATTAATTCATTAGCAGGGAATTACGCTAAATTATCTCAGCAAATACAGCAAAACCTTAACTCACCAGCGGTGCTTTCAAACGGCTTCTGCTCCTCCAGCTCCATTTACACCCCAGCACAGGGGTTCCTGGCAGCAAAGCACATGAGAAGTGAAATAACTCCAAGTCCTTGGGGAAACACTTTCCCCCCTGGTGTGGGAGTGAAAACCTACACGAGAAACCAGCCAGTTGCCTCTCCAGCTCCTTCCTCAGGTCTGCACAGAGACAATAGAGACTCTATTTCCCCCTCTGCTCTGCCCTGGTCAGGCCCCACCTGGAGTGTTGTGTCCAGTGCTGGGATCCCTGGGATAAAAAAGCCAGGGATCTCCTGGAGAGAGTCCAGAGGAGGCAACGGAGATGATGAAGGGCCTGGAGCATCTCCCCTGTGAGGAAAGGCTGAGTGAGCTGGGCTGTGGGGACAGGACAAGGGGCAATGGTTGCAAGTTGGAACACAGGGAGTTCCACACCAACATGGGGAAGAACTTTTCCCCAGTGAGGGTGAGGGAGCCCTGGGACAGGCTGCCCAGGGGACGTGGAGTCTCCATCTCTGGAGAGATTCCAGCCCCATCTGGACACCGACCTGTGCAGTATGAGCTGGGGAGTTGCTCTGGCAGGGGGTTGGACCCAGTGTGCTCTGGAGGTCCCTTCCTACCCCTGTGATTTACAGGTAACAACTTCAGTGCTCAGGAAACACCCTTGCAACGGGTGCTGCCTGTAAAAGCTCCTCCAGCAGCACCCCAAGGCTCAGGATAACCTTCTCCTTTGCCATGTGAGGTCCTGCTGTGTGACAGATTACTCTGGAGAAAGCTGCTTTAGAGAAGCCCCAAGACAGATGGCTGAGAAGACCATGCCTGTGGGACTGCCTGTCAAGGACAACCTCCAACTCCTGCACAGGGGTCAGAGCTGGGTCTCTGTGCCCTTGGGAAGAGCACCAACAGCTTCTTAGAAGTTCAGCATCACAGCCTGGCCACACGTGTTACCCTGTCAAGGTAAAGATTGGAAAGAAAAAAGAAATTAAGGGGTTTAATCTTCTGTAGCTCCTTCAGGAAGGAGCTTGTGCATTGACAAGAAGGCTGAGAGCCTGATCTGGGAAGATATTAGCTAAGAAAAGAGCTTAGCCAGCTACCTTATTTTCCCACCTGATTATTTCAGCTCAGCTGTTGAATTTGAAAACATTTGCCCTAAGCACATCATCCCCTGGCTTTCCTGGGGAGGGGGGGTTCCTGCTCCACACTCTGGCAAGTCCATGGAGCATATGTGCCAAGCTCATCTCCCAGCATTAGGGAAGGTTCATTTGCAGAGCTGCAGCCACGCTTGGGCTTTGTTAAGTAGGTTGTAAGGAGAATGGGCATTGCTAGAGCACAGCCCAAGAGCTTTAGGGCAGAAGTCCAGGCTTCAGCTGCCAAATTTAGGCAACACTTAACAGCAGCAGCTTTCACAAGGCACTGGCAAGAGCAAAGGACCAAGTGTCCAAGAACTGGGGCTGCTGGCATCACCTCAAGTCAGCCTTACTGCTTTCAAACCCTTTCTGAGAGATACTTGTGTTACAATGGTTGTGTTTCTCAGAAGCTTGTGTTAAACCTGCCACATCTGGAGTCAGAACACCAGCAGTTCACACCCAGCTGGAGTTCAGCAGCCTAAGCCAAGAGGTCAGAAGCTGCCTACACTGCAGGAGGGAAAGTGGCAGAGCAAGGAGGGTGATTTGACACAGTTTGAAGGCCCATCACATGCCTATTGGTTCCATTTAGGTATAATGACTCCTGAACCCTATGGTACAGTTCTTCCAGCACACCACAGACTGAGTCCCCAAGACAGCTGCAAGGAGAGATGACAAGCTGGGTGTCATCTCCAGACCTACTACTGACTAAAGTGACCCCCCACCCTTTATATTAAAAAAATGGTGTGGGTGGACCAGCTCCACCTCCCCATCCAGCTATTACTCCTTGCTCCCCAGGCAGAGGCCACAACATCCAGGAGCAACACTCCTTTTCATGCTGTGTCCACATCCACACCACACTTTTTCCAGGTGTCCCAGGAAAAGAAGCCACACTCAGCCCCAGCACCCACAACCCCTCCCCAGAGGTGGAGAGGTCCTTCAAAAGCTCCACACTCAGGCCACATCACCTCACAGCAACAAACCCAAGCTGCTCTTATCACATCCTCCACTACCACCCCTGCTAAGGGGGAGCAAACAGGACTTGTAGAGTCAGGAATCCAGTTACCATCTCCTAACATTGATCCTTCCCTTAAGGGAGGAATCCCCACCTTGTCCACTGGCAGTATGTAGGAGTTCTTGCCATCAGGCACAGCCCACCAAGTAGACAACCTACAGGGAGCCTCAACAGAGGTTTTGGTCCCACCACTAATCCCTTGGTGTCTTCCCAAGAGATGACTTACCTGGAGGATGGTGCTCAAGCACAACCTCAACTCCCACCCCTCTAGAACAGACCAAAGGCAGACTGATGTCCCTTCTCCCCACTGAGGGCACAAGGAGAAGACAGACACA
The DNA here is from genome assembly GCF_964237585.1 of Gallinula chloropus. NCBI lineage: Eukaryota > Metazoa > Chordata > Aves > Gruiformes > Rallidae > Gallinula > Gallinula chloropus. The sequence continues at coordinate 4,986,821 of NC_140094.1, forward strand.
TTTCTCTTTATTACACTTGGGTAGTTACAGTGACAGCCCAGGAGGGCAGCTACACTTCCTGCATGCAAGAAACAGCCCAAGAGCAATTAAACTCAGCACAGTGGCTCCTGTGAGCATGGCAACTTGAATCAGTGTAGGATGTCCTTCAGCAGCACCTGAAAGAGACAAGATCCCCTTACTACACCTTTACTGGTTTCCCACCACCTGCCAGTGGATGGACTTGGAGGCAGCTTTGGGAAGAAGCTGTCTTTTGGCAGTTATACTAGGAAAGTCCCTATCCAGGTGTGAAGTCATGGGGGATTCATGACTAGATCAGCCTGAAGGTACCTTCCTTGACTGCCTTTAGGTCTGAGCTGGAGACACACATACCATGCTGGGTCTTCCCTGCTGGTGCAAGGCCTCCTGAGGAGCTCCACAATCCCTGAGCTGGATCAAGAATTACTAGTGGTCCAACTGAGACTTCAGCCTCTGCTGCCCTTAAAGACCCATCTAGGAAGAGCAGGACACAAAGGAGTTCAGAGGGGAGGTAATTCCTGCTTAGTCTGGATTTTAGGACATACAGGAAGAGGGACCCTGCAAGAGCAGGTTCCCAACAGTTTGGAATACAAGGACACAGACACCGTGCCTTGGTCCAGGATGTTGAAGAGTTAGGTTTGTTCTTAATAGGAGATACCTGAAGATCTGTAGCAAATGTATCTCAGCCATCCCAGCCTGGAGGGTCAGCCTGCCCTGGGGGTTCATTTTGGATGTAGAGAGCCCTACCTTGCTTGGAAGTGGTGTCTCTCTTCAAGCGCCTTCCTCGCCACCTGGCTGGAGGGGTAACTTTCCGGGAGTTTCCTCCATACAGCAGACAGTTGCCGGTCTCACAGCAGCTGCAGATGTCCCCAGTACCCTCCACAGGAGCCCAACTGAAACAGAATTACCTGTCAGCCCTCTTGGCCAGGCTGCCCCCTCCCTACACACCCCAGCTACTCACAGGCCGTTGGCTTTGTTGAAGGAACAGGCCTTGTTCAATGGGTTTGGGGCCTGGTCAGCTGGGGAGACCTTCAGGTGGCAGGTGATGTAGATCTGGAAGGAAGTCAAGCCAACATCAGAGGTTAGATTTGCTCATGCAGCACAGCTTCAGCACACTGGGGAGGAGGAGGAGGAGGAGGGGTAAGCACCACAGCTCACCAAGTTTCTGTCATCTCCTGCAAACTTGAACGCATCAACCACAAACTGCAGCACTTCCTGCCGGGGCCTCGGGGAGATGAAGGCTGAAGTGGTGTCATCTGATCTCCCATCCACCAAGCACCTGGAGAAGGGTGAGAAGTCAGGGACATCCCAAGCAGCTACAGCAGTACCACCCAGAGAGCACCACACTCCTTACCCACTGAGGTCAATCAGGGCGTATCGGGGAGAGGAGTTCCTGTCGGGATGCAGGGTGGCAACACAGTCATCCACAAACAGCCTTAGAGGTACGTGGTTCCCAGAAGCAACTTCAGCCTGGAGGTGCAGGCTTTCTCCCAGCTGGAAGCCATTGGAGAGTCTCTCTGTGCTCCAGTCATCTGGAAGGTAAATTCAAGGTTACAGCTCAACTTGCCCTCCCCACACATGGGACCTCTTCATTCAGCAGTAACTCAGCATCACTTCTATAAGACTTTATCCCAGATTATAGCTCTGGACTCTTGGCATGCAGCCAAGAGCCATCAGGAGCAGGAATCTGAGGGGGAAGGGGGCTGCCAAGTTTGCACCCACCATTCATGAGACGTAGAGAGAAAGCCAGCCTCTCCTCTGATGACAGGGTAGAGTGGAAGGGAACCCACGTGGGCTGGATGGCATTGCTACTCACATTGCTCTTCCTACATGGAAGAGATGGGTGTTAACAAAGATGCCACCATCACCTCAGGTCCATAGGAGGAGGGATACAGCACCCATCTGCTCACCTGGGATAGTGACACTCAATAGGAACCACAGCCACATTGGTCCTTAAAATGACCAGGTTGCCAGAAGGAGTTGGTTTGTAGGACAAAACTGTTTTGTAGATCAAGGAGTCTGGGGTCATCTAAAAAGATGATTTGGGAGCAACATGTCAGTAAAGCAAACTAGCTCAACCAGAACCTCAGCATCATTAGACACTCAGGACCAAGTGAGCTAGGACACACAGGTCCATCATCTGTAATGGCACAGGCTGTCCTCCACAGTCTAAATCCAGAGCAAACAGGAAACCACAGAGCTCTGTATTGGCATCCCAACAAGGCACCAGCCCTGTAGAAGGTCAGTCTCAAGGACTTTAGCACCCCAGAAAGTACCCACATCAGATGGGCAGGGGCTGTAAGACAGCAGGTCTGCAAACCTCCTCCCCTAGCTGAGCGAGGGCACACCAGCTCCAGGCAGCCCTTCTACTCTCCAGCTGAGGAGATCAGAAAGCCTCTTTCCCTACTTCCCCAGCAACAGCCACCACAGTTTCACGCTACACCCAGTTTTCCTATATACTCATGCATCCAGTTGCATCTGTCCAAGCCATAAAACCACCACAAGCCCCACCCACTGCCTAGCCCACACCTCATCTAGGGCTTCAGGATGGTACCCACACTCCAAAAAACTACCCACCCAGTGCTGGTCAGAGCCTAGAGAAAGTCTACTACCTGTAGAGCATTATCAGTGATGGAGGAGCCCCTCACCCCAGCATCCCATCTCACCTGGAGGGTGCTGCCACACTCGTGCAGCCCAGCCACGAAGGTCACCGTGCCCTCAGCAGCACTCTGGGCCAGGGGCAGGCAGGCAGCTGAGCCCAGGGTCAGGTCTGTAGCCTTGACCAGGCGCCCCGTGCCAAAGAGGTCCCTGTGCACCGTGACCAGTACCTGTGCCTCCTGGCACTGCACGGTCACAGGGTGCAGAGGGGCTGCAGCCTGGAGCTGGGACACATCCACCCACGCCCAGGGAGAGGGCTGGGAGAAGGAAGGCACATGGGGCCGATGCCAAGCAGAGTCTCCTCGGACCCTCAAGACCCCCAAGTCCCGCTGAGGGAAACCCCAAGGGCCATAAGATGCTGCTTCAGCCAGCATCCAGAAGAAAAGCACAACACCCAGACTGCCTCCAAACCCCATGCTGACTCCAGCAAAACCAGCTCATGGAGAAGCTGTTGCTTGGGAGCCTTTTATACCAGCACTTCCAGCAGCCCCCTCCACTGCTCCACCCCTCCCCACCCCCATGCCCCCACCCAGTGCAGACAGGGCACACCTGGGAGCTGCAGGCAAGTCACCCAGCCAGCCCAGGGCAATGGGCTCCAGCTGGAACCATCTTCTCAGGGCACAGAAGGTGTTTTCCCTTGACCTGCTGCTGGGAATTGCACTTTTGTTCCATGTCCCTCTGTCTTGCCTGTTTGGGTCTGAATTATCCACTGCCAACTTCTTGTCCCTCTCCCTGCATAAGATGGAGCCAGTTTTGGCCACCAACTTGTCAAGGGCTCAGTCAGGGTCCCACAAGCATTTCTCCCCTGGTGTCACCACATTATCAGCAGTTCCCCAAAGCCCAGGTCCTGGAGCACCAATTGAGGTGGCTCATTGAGAAATGGAGAGGACTTTAACTGCCAGATCAACCTGGGCTGTGGTCTGTGTGTCTTGGCAGTCTGTCTGTGCTCGATTTCATGGGTATCTGCGCTGGGTAATTGTATATCCAGTAATGAAGGCATCAGAACTGGCTTATTTGCATAGAAAGCAGAGGTACAAAAGCTGATCTTCCCATAATAGCAGCTGATAAGTGAATGGCAGGCATAATCAAGAGATTAATTGGCCCTCGTGTGTTAATTATGCTAATTGGCACAGCTGCTCATGTGTACAGTAGGATGACTAATGGCTCTACACTGCTAAGCTGGATGAAGGGGTTGGGGGGGTCACTCAAAGCTGCTTGCTGTGGTGGCAGAGCCTGGTGAGTGGGGTCCTCTTGACACAAGGGTGATGCCCTGCCTGCACCTGCTCTTCAACACTGTGGCTAAACCCCAGGTGGGGTTTTTATAGCCTGAGTGGTGTGTTTCTAATGGTGCTTTACGTGGATGCACAGGGAATTGGACTTTATCAACTGCAGCATCTTCCTCTTGGTCTGTGGAGATCCCAGATTACCCAGAACCTTCTGGACCTAGGATCTGTGGCATGGGTTTGGGGACACTGCAGCAATGAGCTGGATGAGCAAAGCTCCTGAAAAGACCAAGGAGGTGCAGCTGGTGGGATCCCCCTCCCTTGCCAGCCCATGCATTAGGCATTCACTGCTGTGTCCCAGCAAGCATGTACACTGTCCTTTCTGGCACAAGCTCCCTGCCCCAGCCCTGCCCCTGATATTTTTATGAATGATGAATAAATGATATGACAAGAAAAGCCTTTCTGGCAGCTCAGGCCCTCTTTATTAATTCAACACACTGTAGGTCATCTCCAAACACAGCTCCTTCCCATGCTAGGTCGGTGTCTTCTATGCCACAGTGACATGCAAGCCAGGTTTGCCTGGGGGGAGCTCCTGCAGCCAAAGGCATCCAGGAGGATGGGAGGTGATGCTCGTGCTGACCACAGACCCATCACCCTACCTGGCAGCAGAACATGGAACTGAAGGTCCAGGGGTTAATTCACTCAACCTCCTGCAAACCATCTCCATGAGGAACCAGGTCTGTGTGGATGGGTGCCTGCACCCCATGCCTTTGCTCCTGCTCCAAAGAAAGAAATACAGCTCAGCTAGAAATCCAAAGAGCCTGAGACCCCATGTCTCATGCAAACACAACCCAAAGTTGGGTTTCCTTCACCTTGCAACAGCTCCAACCAAAGGCTGGCTGGTCAAAGCACTGCAAGTGGGATGGTGGGAAATATATTCAGGTGTCTGGCATGAAACGGGGACAGGAGATTCATTGGCTTCAGAAGTCTGAACCTGTTGGGCAGGGAACAGCTTTTATTCTTGGTTGGGTACAAAAGAGATCAATAGGCAGCAAAAAAATGCACAAATATTCACCACTTCCCACCTCTTGCACCGCAGCAAGTACCCCATCCATCACTGTGATCTGTATTTGATAGCTCTGAAGGAACAGCCCTTTCCATCTGCAAAGTCCTCCAGAAGTGAAGGACTATGTGGGGCATCTCCTTTTTCCCGCAGTGGTCTGTCCTTCCCCAGGCTAGCAGGAGCTTGGGGGCTTCATTGAGGTCATGGTAGACAGGGAGAAGGCCAATGGTTGTGCCTACCCCATCCCTGCTCCTTGGAGAGTTGAGTAGGACAAGCCCCATGCTGGAAGTCTTTGATCAATGCTGTAGGAAGCAATGTCACACCATCCCTTTGGGAAGGATGTCCTGATTTTTTTCCTTCCTTTGGGATGCATCTTCTCCTGAATTTTTTCATTTTTATATGCAGCTTCACCACCTGAGATGAAAAAAGTGATTTCTCCTTTGGGCATGAGAGAGCTGCACTGTCAGGATTCCTTCTGTAGATGGCTCATCCAGCAGCATCTGTTTATATACCAGGGTGTTTTTTCCACTGGAGTGTTAAATATCATTCTAATAGGGGAACTGAGTACTTCTCTGGCACTGTTTAAGCAACATCTTACCTGACACACCACATGTTCCTCTAAGGCTCATTAAGCAATACCAACCTCTCTTCCCCGGTCCCCGAGAAAACGATGCCATCATTGAGCTGGCAGTGTGCTGCCTCAGATCACAGAACCACAGAATCACCAGGTTGGAAAAGACCTTTAAGATCATCAAATCCAACCATTCCCATCCCAAGCTAAACCAGATCCCTGAGCACCTCATCTCCCCATTCACCCAGGGAAGGTGACTCAGCCCCTCCCTGGGCAGCCTGTGCCACAGCCCCACAACTCTGCCAGGGAAGAACTTTTCCCTCCCATCTGCTCTGACCCTGCCCTGGGGCAGCTTAAGCCCATTGCCCCTTGTCCCATCTCCTGTCCCCTGGCTGAAGAGACCATCACCCACCTCTCTGCACCCTCCTGTCAGGGCAGGGGAGGTGGGGAGAAGGTCTCCCCTCAGCCTCCTCTTCTCCAGGCTGAACACCCCCAGCTCCCTCAGCCGCTCCTCACAGGATTTGCCCTCCAGCCCCTTCCCCAGCCTGGTTGCCCTTCTCTGGACTCGCTCCAGGACCTCAATGTCCTTCTGATGGTGAGGAGCCCAGAACTGGACCCAGCAGTGGAGGTGCAGCCTCACCAGTGCCCAGTCCAGGGGCACAATCCCCTCCCCACACCTACTGGCCACACTATTTCTGACACAAGCCAGGATGCCCTTGGCCTTCCTGGCCACCTGGGCACACTGCTGGCTCATGGTCAGTCGCAGTCACCCAACACCCCCAGGTCCTTCTCTGCCTGACAGCTCTCCAGCCAGTCTCCCCCAGCCTGTAGCGCTGCAGGGGGTTGTTCTGTCCCATGTGCAGCACTCTGCCCTTGGCCTTGTTAAACCTCATCCTGTTGGTCTCAGCCCATCGGTCCAGCCTGTTCAGATCCCTCTGAAGAGCCTCCCTACCCTCAGGCAGATCAACACTTCCTCCCAGCTTACAGTCCTATGCTTCTGAAAGCACTGATGGAGGGAAGGGGGGGGGGGTATGTTTATCTCACTCACCCTGAGTAATGATCATAAAATGACATTGAAACACCACCCGACTGGAAAATGACACCAAAGCGTCACCCCAATTCCCTCGTCCCCGTGGGGGCCACGCTTGGGCTGCACAGCCCAGAGAGCAACGAACTCAGCTTGGCTCATGCAGAAGAGAGGAACTGGAGTCTGAAAACGATATCGCTCGTTAATTTTCCTGGCAGGAGACAACTTCCTAACACCAGGTAGGGGCTTTTTAAGCAGCATCACCACTTCGTTTCAAATCTCTCCTAAACGACTCCTGAGTCACGGCGATAAATACTCCCCGTGCTTGCTTTCTGCTTCAGATCCCTTGTAACTGCTGGTGGATAAATTGCTTGAGTTCCCCAGGATAAATCACGCAGAACAGACAAATCTGTAATTAAAATGTCTCTCAGCCCTTCCTGTTAACTCTGACTTAACGGGACCAGACGTGTCGCGGCCACATGGAATAACCTGCTTGGGAGTCAGCTCTGAAGGACAGGGCCTGGGAAGAAGAATCACAGAATCATAGAATCCCAGACTGGTCTGGGTTGGAAGGGACCCCAAGGATCCACAGGGAGGGACACCAACCTCCAGGCCTGGAGCTACACAAGTTTGCCCAGGGACCCAGCCAACCTGGCCTTGAACACCCCCAGGGATGGGGCACCCACTCCCTCTCTGAGCAGCCTGTTCCAGCCCCTCACCACTCTCTCTGGAAAGACCTTCCCCCTAAGATCTCAGCTAACCCTTCCCTCCTTCAGCTTCACCCCATCCCCCTTGTCCTGCCCCTGTCTGCCCTTTAACAAGCTGATTCCCCTCCTGTGTCTCTGCTCCCTTCAGGGACTGGAAGGCTGCAATGAGGTCCCCCCACAGCCTTCTCTTCTCCAGGCTGAACCAGCCCAGCTCCCTCAGCCTCTCTCCACAGGGGAGCTGCTCCAGCCCTCTGAGCATCTCCGTGGCTCCTCTGACCCCTCTCCAACAGTCCCACATCTTTCCTGTACTGGGGCCCCAGCTCTGGACACAGGACTCCAGCTGGGGCCTCTGGAGGGCAGAGCAGAGAGGGACAATCCCCTCCCTGTCCCTGCTGCCACCCCTCTGCTGATGGAGCCCAGGGTCCCATCGCCCTTCCGAGCTGCAAGAGAAACCGGCTCTGGAAGTGGGGAGTCAGCTCTGAAAGACAGGGCCTGGGAAGGAGAAACTGGCTCTGGAAGTGCCAGCTACACGTTTCCCTTGGGAATACCATGTCCCTCTTCATCTCCCATCAAAAGGATTTGGGTACCAGCATCAAGTGGAGAGGGGTTTTGAGAGTGCCAGCATTTGCTTTGGTTCCAACTTGCCCATAGAAAGCAAATTCCCCAGCAGAGCTGCCATGGAGCTGGGTGGTTTCTCCATCCCCGTTGTTACCCTGGGAGGGAACAAAAGGGAAACAGAATAAAACCTGTTTTTTTCCCAACAAATCCTGGGCCTTTAGACCAATTTAAATCTTTGTGCTTTGTTTTTTTGGATGTTGCTTCCCAGGAAGAGCTATAAGCAGAGGTAGAAGGTGATTTTTAAAATTCTCTCCCCCAAAGACGAGCTCACAGGCCTGGTCTTGGGGCTTTGCTCCTCACCTTCATCACCTGAGCAGTAGGAAGATCCCGCTCTGGGGCCATTCCTGAGCTCTGCTTTCTCCAGGAAAATCAAGATATTACATTTGCAGCTGCCTCAAAATCATAAAGCAGCTCAGCCAGGTTGCCCTGAGCTTTCCCCTGACTCACACCGCAGACCAGGGGCACCCATGGGTGCCAGGCAGCTCTTGGATCTGAGCCAACTCACAGGTTTTCCTGAGCATCCCTGCTGGGACACAGCTCCATTCGTGAGCTGGGGCAGGAGAAGGGGACAACAGGGACAGGCAGCAACACTGCCCCAGGACTGCAGGGGCATCACCCATCCCATCCCATCCCATCCCATCCCATCCCATCCCATCCCATCCCGTCCCATCCCGTCCCATCCTGTCCTTGCAGGGAAGCTGTAGCAGGACTCAGCATCTCCCTTCTCCCCTCCTCCTGTAATTAGGTCAATGGGAAGAGCAGAAGCCATCCCTGTATTATTGAAGGGGAGAATCAAGCTGCCATCGATCGGCGCTCAGCCCCAGCGCTCTCTGAAATCACCTGCCCAAGAGGATTGCTGTTGGTTCTGATCCATTGAGGGTGTGTGGATGGACTCACAGACTCGCCTGCTCCTGGGAGGGATGAGAGCAAACACAAGCTGCTGCCAGCACTCAGCACCTCTACATCCCTACTAAATCCTCTTTCCCCAGCTGCCACGTTTGCTGTTCTCCAGGAGAGGGTAGAGAAGGGTATTTGGGCTTTTGGGGAATGACCCCACCCCCACCCCCTCCCCCCCCCAGAGCCGCAGCACTGTGTTGTTCAGCCTCATTCCTGCCTGGGTCTCACTGCAGCACCCATAAACCAGCACGTTGGGTCAAGACCTTGAAGAAGATGGGAAAGACCCATGGTCTGGACACGGGGGATAACTAAGCTCCTCCTGGCCTGCTTCATCCCCAGCAAAAGCACAGAGCATCCTCCCAGGGCCAATGGTGAGCTCAGACATCCCTGTCCAGGATGCCACATGAGCCTGACCCACCCAAGCAGTACTTCCCCATAGCTGCTACAGCTTAATCCTCATTTTCTTCTTCACCACCCTCAAGATCTGCCTTCCCTGCACGATCCAGGCTGCGTTTGTGAAAGAAAAAAGAAAATAGAAAATAAAAAAAGAAATCCCCCCTCAAATCTGTTTGAAGAGGAGCCATCCCAAGGACACTGGCACCATCTCCTTGAGAGTAGCCTTGAGAGCTCCTGGAGAGCAGCCCTGCTGAGAAGGACCTGGGGATTCTGGTAGATGAGAAACTTCCCATGAGCCAGCAGTGGCTCTGGCAGCTGGGAAAGACGATGGGTTCCTGGGCTCCATCAGCAGAGGGGTGGCAGCAGGGACAGGGAGGGGATTGTCCCTCTCTGCTCTGCCCTCCAGAGGTCCCAGCTGGAGTCCTGTGTCCAGAGCTGGGGCCCCAGTACAGGAAAGATGTGGGACTGGTGGAGAGGGGGCAGAGGAGCCACGGAGATGCTCAGAGGGCTGGAGCAGCTCCCCTATGGAGAGAGGCTGAGGGAGCTGGGCTGGTTCAGCCTGGAGAAGAGAAGGCTGTGGGGGGACCTCATTGCAGCCTTCCAGTCCCTGAAGGGAGCAGAGACACAGGAGGGGAATCAGCTTGTTAAAAGGGTAGATAATGGCAGGACAAGGCGAATGGATTAAAGCTAAAGGAAGGAAGGTTTAAATTGGATATTAGGGGGAAGTTCTTTGCAGAGAGAGTGGTGAGGGGCTGGAACAAGCAGCCCAGAGAGGGGGTGTGTGCCCCGTCCCTGGGGGTGTTCAAGGCCAGGTTGGCTGGGTCCCTGGGCAACCTTGTGTAGCTCCAGGCTGGAGGTTGGTGTCCCTGCCTGTGGCAGGGGGGTGGGAGCTCTGTGACCCTTGGGGTCCCTTCCAACCCAGAGCAGTCTGTGATTCTATGAACTCAGGGCCTTTAAAAGATAACTGGGGACATCCTAGACCTGGGGACAACTCATCCTGCTGCCTGACAAGGAGCTGGGGGTGGTTAATGGCTTCATTCTCCCCCAGCCCAGCATCTGGGTGCTAGATGATATTAATCGTACCTCCTGGCACCTCATTAGAAATGAGGGGATTCCATGCTGGCACTTAATTCAGGCTGTAGCTCAAAAACCCCCACGGAATCACCATCCATCCCCTTCCTAATCCCAGTTTGATACCATCACACTTTCCCTCATCTGGTCTTTAGAAATATTTTGCTGTTGAAATGCAGAGCCCAGGGAAGGACAGCTGGCAATGGATGAGGGTGGCACGGTGTGAGGTTCTGTGGTAGCAGCAGGAGACAGAGGGATGGACAGGGCTGGGCTGAAAGAGGGACAAAAAGACTTCATGGCCAAATCTGCATCCCCAGAGACCACGCTGAGCCTGGAGAGCGCTGTCCAAACCAACCCCCAAGTTTATTTGTCAAGGCACAAAAATGGCCTGCAGATCTGGGATTTTAAATAAGGAGGAAAACCAACATTGAGGGGCACAGTGAGGTCTTCTCCACCCACCAGAGTGGGACCAGGGACACATCATCCTGTTCAGTCCAGCACCTTGGGCACCCCCATGCACTTTGCAAGTACCCAGCAGTGGAGGGAAGACCCCCCCCCAGGACACACACAGGGGTAAAGACCCCTGATTCCATGGGAAACATGAAGGCTCGACCCTGTGCACTGGCCAGGCTCGTCCCCACCAGTGCTTTAACCCCCAAAGTGTTGACTTTGTCACCATGAGGTGGATGGGGGGGATTCACCTGGCCAGCAGGTTTCCCCCCTCAATCCCTGCCTTTCCCCACCCCCCCCTAAAAAAAAATCCCTCTGGTTAATGTGAGGCAGGGAATAACCACCCCAATGGGATTACACATTTAAGGCAAAAATAAAAGTCCAGCTGGAACCACAGTGGTACAAGGTGAAGCAGTGATTGTCCCACGTGTCCCCGGAGCAGTGAATCCAGCAGGGCTGAGAGCACTGGCTCTGTTCTCCTGTGCCTGGGTGTCCTGCAGGGCCCTTCCATCTTCCCAGACCCTGTGGGGCTCTGTCAGTCACTGCCAAGGATATCACTGAACCCATTGCTCCTCCCAAATCCTCTGAGAGCAGAAAGGACACCAAAAGTTGCCCTGGAAGGCACCTGGAAGGGGGCTGGCTTGGCTGCAGCCACGTCGGAGCGGACACAGAGGGTGTCAAGGGCGACCGGTTGATCCCAGTTGCTCTCAGCCCAGCACCAGGATGGACAGATGGACAGGGAGGTGCCTCCTCCCTGGACATACCATCCCCAGGAAGGATGTGCTGGTCTTCGGGGCTCACCGGGGATGAAGAGACACGGCCTCTCTCCAGCCCCAGGGCGCCCCAAAGACGTGGCCAGGGAAGCCCAAGGGTGATGGGGTGTGGGACCAGGGTGGCAGCAGGTCCGTGCCCTTCCCAGGGGACCCAGAGCTCATCCCCACCGGGGACATCTTGGCTGGTTCAGAGCACAGGGAACTGCTTGGGGATGTCCCAGGTTCTGTCAATCAATTTCTTGCTCATTATCTGGAGAGAAAAACAAAAAAAAACAACCCCAAAGCTCAAAAAAAATGATGACTAAAAATTGGCAAGGACATTACAAACAAATAATAATTAACAAGCCTAAATTAATGAGTTAATTCAGCAGCTCTGGGCTCTACTCACCCTGGAGAACTGGGATCCCCATGGCCAAGCCTGACACCTGCCTCAGGTGAATACAACCACACATATGTAAGTGGATTTTTATCCCTTCACCCATCCCTCCTGGCTAAACCTGCCCTGCAGCCAGCAAACACCAGGAGATGTTACTGTTCAAGCTTCATTTCTGCTGAAAAAAAATCCAGTTGAGAGGCAAGCTGGAGACATCAGGGTTGGGAAGCCAAGCATGGTCTCCAGCAGCTTGGAGGAGGAGATAAGGGCAAGGATGGGGGGGGAAAGGAAGAAAAGCAGAGTCTCTTTGCAGAGATGCTCTGCAAAAGGTGGGATGGAAAAGAAACAGAGGTTTTTATAAACTCATCAGGGTGGAGGAGAAAGTGGCATTGGAGAAAACAATGTTAATAAAAAAGGGAGGGTTAAATCAGCAGAGGTTAATAAGAAATAAAAAGATCTTGGGAGGAAGAGGAGTTGGGAAAAGGCAGGGCTGATCAAAGTGGGAAGTGCTGGAGCCCAGCACTGGGCTGGGATAGGTGATGGGCTATTGGCAGAATCGAGTCAGGAGTTTGGGAAAAGAAAGGCAAAGAAAGGAGCTGGCACTCCAATTTTCATGATTTTCCAGCAGAAAACCAGCAGCAGGTTACTGGTGGGGAATTCTGTGTGGGAAGGGAGGAAGCTCACACCTCCCTTCCAGCCAAGCAAGGATGGACCCTGGAAATTCCCTTCCTCTTAGTAAACCTATAGCACCACTCAAAAAGGACCCAAATTCCTTGCAACAAGCCTGGTTGGAGGCAGGAGGCTTCTCCCAGCCTCAAACTGCCCAAGAGAAGGATGGGTAAGAAGAAACACCACGCTGAAGCCATCAGTCACATGGCTCCACTGCTGCTGGGAGGTGACAAGCAGTGGCCAGAGAAAGCTCAGCTCAAAGGGGAGTGAAACTGGTGCTGGGAAATACCTGACCTGGGAAAATGGCATTGAAAGCTGGAGGGAAGACCAGAGAAAAAGCAAAAAATGGGGAGAAGAGCCCTCCCAAACCCCAAAGATGGGTGATGGAGATGCAACAGATGCTTTACACTCAGATCTGAGCATCATCTCCCATGTGCTTAAGAAACCTTCATCACGAGCCAGCTCCCTGTCCTGTGGCAAACTCACTCACCCTCCTGGCTCTCCGCGCTCTTCAGCGGCTGCAGGGCTGTGAACAGCAAAAGAGCACATGGTCAGGCTCCCACCCTGGGGAGGGGAGGGGAGAGGAGGGGAGGGGGGTGTCTCTGGGATGTGTCTTGCAAGGGGAAAGTTTCCTCAAGGAAATAGCTAAGAGCTCAGTTTTGGGGAAGCCACTCCAATAACTGCCCCCACCAATCTGCATTGCAAATCAACCCCCAGTCCCCAGATCTCCCTGGGATGGAAGGAGCTGGCATCCCAAGTGGGCTTGCTCCCATAGCAGCAGATCAAGGCAATCACCAGGGATCTAATTAACCCACAAGGGATCTTTTTATTAAGCAATAGGGTGGCTTATGGGGGAGCTGGGAGGGTGAGGGGGTGTGGGGAAGAATGGGTGAGCACAGGGGGGTGCTGAGCACCGAGGGAGGGTGCAAAGCACACTGCTGGTGTTTGCTCACCCAGGAGGCAGTGGTGTGAGCACACACTGTAACACACCAGTGCAGATCACACCCAAGCATCCTGCACTCACCTGTCTTGGGTTCCTCGCCCTCCTCATCCCGCTCCTCTGTCCCTGCAAAAGAGCAAGTGGAAGCGTAAAGCATCTGTCAGGCTTCCCCCCTGACCCTGACCTCTCTCCAGCAGCCAGGTTTGGTGGGTGTCCCTTGGATCCCCACCACCCCCAGCTGTTCAGAGACCCCACGATCGCTGCACATCCTGGCATCCGCTCAGGACCCGCTGCTGGTGATGCTCAGGGATGAGGCAAGTGGTACCCACCTGCACCCAGTACCCCATGGAGGGTATTTCCCCCCACCCCCACCCATCCCCAGCACATGCCCCTACAAGCAAAGCAGGAAAACCCCCCACAGCTCTGGGTGACGCAGCACAGCCGCTCGCCTCCCTATTTATAGCACAGCTGCCATCTGGAGCTGCATTCAGCAAAGGGCTTAGTGAGGAGACCCCAACACCTCCCAGATATCACCACTGAAGGGTGAACATCCCTGTCTCCCTCCCATAGCACCCACAGGGTTGCCAGGCTGTCACCCTGTCTAGGAGCTTTGCACCCCAGGGGTAAAACCTGCTGTAATGCTATTTCTGGCCAGAAAAAAAGTCCACCAAAAAAACACCAAAGCTTATTGCTCCTGCCTGCCAGGCTCACAGGGAGCAGCCCTGGCTCACCAAGAGCCACGGTGAAAGGTGGTTGCTAAGGGCGTGCAGCCCATGGGCACCAAACATCACAGGGCTGGGGACTGGTGCTGAAGCACTGAGGTCAGCTGAGGGCCACAGCTGAGCATCACAGCACTGCAAACCCCTCAGAGAGGGGAAAACACGCTGCTACAGGGGGAGGGATGATCAATAAACACCTAGAGATACATCCTGCAGATGATTCCTGGGAATACGCCAGGGAATCATAGAATGGCACAGGTTGGAAGGGACCCCAAGGGTCACAGAGCTCCAACCCCCTGACACAGGCAGGGACACCAACCTCCAGGCCTGGAGCTACACAAGGTTACCCAGGGCCCCATCCAACCTTGGCCTTGAACACCCCCAGGGATGGGGCACTCACCCCCTCTCTGGGAAGCCCCTTCCAGCCCCTCACCACTCTCTCTGGAAAGAACTTCCCCTAGTATCTAATTTAAATCTTCCTTCCTTCAGCTTTAATCCATCCCCCTTGTCCTGCCAGTGTCTACCCCTTTCAGACCTCCACACTGGGGACACCCCCCAACCAGGCATCGTGATGGCGGCATCAGCACCCACATCCACCCCAGCGGAGAGAGAGGAGGAGGGAAGCTGAGGAGTCCCCAGGGAGGGAAGCTGCAGGTCCCAGCCCTGCAGCATGATGCTGGCAGGGAAAGGCTCTGGCAAAGCCAACGCCTGGGGAGGCTGGGAAAGCAAACAAATGGGGAAGGCCAGCGAAGCAGCTGCTGCAGCCATTTTCAGGGCACAGCAGCTCTTTTAAAGCAACAAAGCTCCTTTCTTCCTGCAAGCACCTCCTCGTAATAATGATTTTAAAAATACACAAATAAGAGAAGGATGTTAGAGAACAAGAGCATGGAGCATGTCTCTTGTGCTTCTGCTGCGTGTCAAAGTGCTTGCCATTCCCATGGCTGCATTCACTAGAGGCATCTTCTTGGATGAGAAGCTCCATGCATGCTCGTTTGTGGGTACCAGACATGCAGCAGATGCTTAGAGAGAGAAGGTGAAAGGGGGAGAGACACTGGGTGGGAAGAAAATCAGGTATATGTTTGAAAGAGCCACCTGGAGCAATGCATGCAGCCAGCATGGGCTCTCCAGTAGGGATCTGCTGGTGCCCACCAACCCCAGCAGCACCAAGCATCCCTTCATCCTTTAAAAGATGCCACCACCAAGACAAACTCGTGCCAGTTAAAATTAGTCCTGGCTCCATCCATCCATCCATCCATGCATGCAACATCTATCTATCCCTATCCATAGAATCAGAGAATCCCAGACTGGTCTGGGTTGAAAGGGACCCCAAGGATCAGACAGTTCCAACCCTCCTGCCACAGGCAGGGGCACCAACCTTCAGCCTGGAGCTACACAAGGTTGCCCAGGGCCCCATCCAACCTGGCTTTGAACACCCCCAGGGATGGGGCACCCACTCCCTCTCTGGGCAGCCTGTTCCAGCCCCTCACCACTCTCTCTGCAAAGAACTTCCCCCTAATATCCAATTTAAACTTTCCTTCCTTTAGCTTTAATCCATCCCCCTTGTCCTGCCCCTGTCTGCCCTTTTAAAAAGTTGATTCCCCTCCTGTTTGTATGTTCTCTTCAGGGACTGGAAGGCTGCAATGAGGTCCTCCCATCCTTCCATCCATCCTTCCATCCCTCCTTCCATCCTCTACAGCCATCCATCAGTCCATCCATCTCCATTCATCCATTGTCCACCCAACCATCCCTGCCATCCTGCAAACCCCATCCCTTCCAGGGGATGGCAGCCACTCCCCTACCTGCATTTTCCTCCTCTTCCTCGCAGCTCTGGCGGATCTTCTTCTGGCACACGTAGGCCAGGACAGCGAGCAGCACAATGACACAGATGGCGAGTCCCACCGTCACCCAGAGTGCCACAGCAGGGAAGGTGAGGTGTTGGCCTTGCAGAAAAGAGGGAAGAGAATCACTGCCAGACCCAGGGGAAGCCTCCCTGGCATTTGGGACCCTGCAGTGGCAGGTTCATGTCCCCATGGAAGGACTCGGTGGCACAAGGGGTGGCTCTGGAAATAAAACTGCCAGCACCTCTAATTATGGCCTCCCCCAGCAGGTCTTGATCCGGCCAAGGAAGCATCAGATTGAGTCACTCCCTAAAATACTTCATTAACCTTTAAATAATTACACTAATAAATTCAAATGGCAGGCTGACTGCTTGCTAAGAAGCTCAGGAGAAGCACTAGATGATGCTGCGCTCGCTCCCTTTCCTCTCTCATCTCATGCCATGGGGACTGAGAGGGATGGGGGCCAGGAGGGATGGGGTCCGGGAACACCTGGCAGAGAGACCACCAGGGTTTGGGGGATATTTCCTGGGGTGCTGGAAATATGATTTTTCCCTGTAATGTTGCTCCTTCTTCAAATAAAGTCTTGCCCCAAACCCTGCCCCTCTGCACATATCACCCCCATTTGCTCTTGGGACCCCCCCAAAAAAGCCACTCCTCTGCCCCCAACCAGATCTGCGGTGTTTTCTGCAAGAATTTGGGGTGCATCCAGCCAAAAGGTTTATGCTCCACCAGGGACTCACCTTCTCAAGGCAGTGAGTGCTGTACCAAGGGTAAGTACACGCTAGTTAACCCCATCAGGGAGCAAACAAGGTTATACAGAGCTCCTCTGGAGCGCAGCAGGAGGAGCTCAGAGAGAAGCAGTGAGGCTCAACGTGCTTGAGCAACAACTCCAGCCTCTATTTCTCATGTAGGATTGTCCCAGACAGGATGGAGAACCCCAAGTTGAGAGCACCCCATGACCACATGCTAAGGAGAAGACAACTGCTGTACCCTGTGCTGGCTTTCTGGGGTGATTTAGGCTTGGATGGGACAGCTAGTGAAGCTTGAGAGCAAGAACTAAGGATGCCAGTTCTAGCTGGGACACTGGTGTAGGGTGATGGGGAGGACAGCACAGCCTCAAGTCAGCCCCGTAGGTCCATGGGGAGAGAAGCAGAATGGGCAGAAACCCTGTGGGTGGCTCTGGGCCACAGTAAGGATCCCAGTGTCACCAGGGTCACCTTCTTGAGGCAGAGCTCATCTCTTCCTTCCCCCAGTTTTGGCCCTTGCTGGCTCACCTGTGATGGTGACTGAGGCTTGGGTTTCCTGCTGCAGCACTGGGTTTCGTACCAGGCAGGAGTAGGTGCTGCTGGGCTCCACCAGCACCTGGAGGACACTGTGCACATCAAAGAGACCTTCCTCGTTGGCCACCTGGGACGTGGTGACGTTGTCAGTGATGTTGCTGCCCTGGCTGTCCTGCCAGAAGACGTTGGCCTCGGGGTAGCCACGGGAAGCATGGCAAGTCACAGCTGCCAGATCTCCTGGCTTCAAGTCCTTGTTGGGCTCCAGGTTCATACTGGGCTTGGAGTAGGGAGCTGCAAGGAAGAAGAAAGCCAGCATGAGGTGATGGAGAAGACCTAAGGATCAGGATCTGGAACAAACCAATGAGGATGGGCAAACCCCAGGACAGACTCTTCCAGCTGATAAGACCAACAGCTCTGGTTCATTTATGGCCATGCTTCCAGATGGCATCTCAACTGAGAGCACCTCCATCATGGCAGGGAAGGGACCGCACTCCCCACCAGCAATATTTTGGGGAGCTGCAGCTGGTCAGTCTCCAGCACCACAGCAAGGGTGGAGAGAGAAAGAGGATTCACAAAGGACCAAAGCATGATGGAGAACCTTTCTCTTTGAGGATCACATGGAAGGACACCCCATCTCTTCATCACTCACCTGCCACCTGCAACGTCACGGCCGCGCTGCTGTAGTCCCGGACCCGGACAAAGCAGGTGAAGCTGCCCTCATCCGAAATCTCCACGCGCCGGAGGAGCAGCGAGACGTTGCCCTGGGCCAGCTGGTCATAGAAGAGGGCTGTACGGTTGGTGTAGCCCCCACCCTGGTCTATCAGCTGGTCCTGGCCACCAGAGAAGCTGTGGACCAAGCGTTTGGTGTCCGTCAGCTGCCAAATCAGGCTCAGGTCGTTGAGACTGAAGTTGGCCTCAGGGGAGAAGGAGCAGTGCAGGGTGGCATCGTGGCCAAAAAGAGCCACCACGGGTTCATCTGGGACCTGGATCTCCATGGCACCTGTGGGAGGGTGACAAGGGCAAAAGCACGTGGTAGTGAGACCCCCACAAAAGCACCTCCTTAGTTCTCCATCTGGATAACACGTAGGCAAAGCAAGGGATACCCACAGGAGGGACCAGAAGGCAGGTGGCATCTCAGGATGCTCCCCAGCGCTGACCCCCAGCCAAGCCCACCTCACACCCAGGGCCAAACCTGGGGGCATCACTGCCTTCAGCCATCAGCTGTGGCCACCAGCACCCAAACCTGCACCCCCCCAGGACACACAGCCCCGTTCCTCACCCCAGGGAGAGGAGATGGACAGCTGACAACGGTGGGGACACAATCCCACGTCCCCAGGATGAGCCAGCTCCGTGCCCGGTCTGGCAGGCGCTAGATGGCACCAGCGCTCCAGCACGATGCCAACCTGTGCCAGGCAGGGTGCCAGCCCCATCCCAGTGCCACAGTGATGCCGGTGGCGTTGCAGAGCCAGGCAGGGTGCCAGCCCTGCCACTGCCTCACCCAGCAACCCCAACACCAGGGATGCCAGGCCCCCCGCACTCGGAGCTGGTCCTGGGGACCCTGGGCATCACTGGCACTTTGGTCACCAACTCCTCCCAGCCCCAAAGCAGGGAGGGGAAGGGGAAAAAGTAAAATCATCTCATCTCTGAGTGAGAGAGGGAGATTCCTGCTGCAGGCTGGGGGAGACTGGCTGGAACTGTCAGGCAGCAAACACCTCCCTGGGAATGAGGGCAGCAGGGAGACATGATGTTTTAAGCAAGAGCCTGGGGAGGATGAAGAGCTGGAGAAGACCTGCCAGGGGCCTCAGATGGGCAGACAGGCAGGAGGAGAGTGCTCGGGCAGCCTGCCTGGCTCACAGCAGACTCAAGAGCGTCATGTCTCCCTCTGGCTAATAACAAATGCCAGCGGGTTGTAGGAACACCCCCCAGGCTGGCTGGAACCGCTGGGGGCTGCTGAGCATCCCAAAAGTCCTGACATCTCTCCCAGCTTGAGGTGCCACAACCTGAGGGGACCAGGAGCTGCAGTGTGTGGGGAGAGACCCAGGTAAGTAAAAATCCTTCAGGATTTGGTCTTCCCTTGGCTTTGCCATTCAGCTGTGGCACACGGGAGGTGGCAGCACTTGCTATGAGGGCAGCACCCGTGCACCAGAAGCTGTTGTGCCCATGGGGTGATGCTCTGGGCAGCTGCAGAACCGGAAAACCAGGAGAAACACCTTGTGGGTGCTGCCTCCAGGAACCACGGGTCAAAGGCAGCTTTCTTGGGATGAATGTGGCCTTTAGGGCATCTCTTTTGGGGTGGTGCCAGCCCCAATTCCCCCCCACACCCTGCCCTGCTCACCTGCCAGGCTGAGCGCCAGCACTCCCACGGCAAGCAGCACGCTGAGCATCCTTGGCACAAGCAAAGGTTGGGGAAGAACGCAGAAGCAAGCACAGCCCCAGGAGTCCTTCTCACAGGGAGTCTTCTCTCTCCCAGGAAGTGCCCTGAGGTAGGGAAAACCAGAAGAAAATACTGAGATAGTGCTGGGGATGAGGAACAGGAGGATCCCATGCCCTCTGTCCCCTCCTGCTGCCGTGCAGCAACCAGAGCACCCACCCAATCATAAAACAAAGGAGGGGGTTTGCCCTCAGCCTGGCACCAGCACATCAGGGACCAGACAGACACGGAGGCAGCTCTTGGGCCAGAGGCCGTAAGGAGCCACGTGAGCCTCTTTTCCCTCCTCATGGCTTCTCTTCCTCTTTTGTTTCTCTCTTTCCCAGTTTTTCTCCGCAGCTTTTGGCTGTTACATCCCTGTCCTCCAAGAGGAGGTAATTCACTCCCAGCATCCAAAACAGCTAAAACCCCAAAACAGGAGGTCTGTAGGTTCCTGGCTCTGCTAGCAGCTTAAAGAGTTACAAGGTTTGTCTCCGGGCAAGGCAGGAAAGTCTCCAGCATGAGATCACCCCAAAAAATGGGGAATAAAACCAGAGTATCTGGGAGCTGGAAGCGGGGAGAGGTGAGGGCAAGCTGCCCAGCACTGCTGGCTACTGTGGCTCGCTTCCCGAGCATCCCTCCCTGTCAGTGCCAAGAGCTGGCCGGGCCCCTCGTGACTCACATTCCTCTCTCCTAGCATAAACCAGCCCCAGATATCACAGCCAGCGTCACCGCTGCGTGTCCCATCCCCGTCCCAGCACAAATCCCTGACTCTCACGTTCTTCCAAGCAGACAATCCCAGAGCCAGGCCCATGCCAAGCCCCAGCCAGCCAGGAGAGGAGGAAATTGCAGTGGGAGAAGGTGAGTGGGCATCGCCCAACTGCCCAGGCAGGGGAAGCTGTGACTCGCCTCTCTCACCTCACCCTCCAGACTCTTTCCTTTTCCTGGGGATGGTAAAATAAATTATATTTTTAGGTTTTGTGACCTACAAGTCCTGCTGGACTGTCTCAGAGGCATCACAGGAAGGAGACACCCATGTTCCCAACCCGGAGCCTTTCAGTGGGTGTCTTGCCTTTCCGTGACTCAGTTTCCCCATCCTTGCAGCCTGAGCTTGGCCAAAGGATGGGCTTTGTCCTGGACCTGAGGTTTCATCAGGATATAACAAAGCCCACAAACACATCCCTTGGAAGGGGGACACCTTTGTGCATTGCAAGCCAGGAGGGCTGATCCTTCCAGAAACCCAGGGATCAATGACATCCTTTGTTGCAGCAGGACCCCGGGGACCACACGTCACCCGCTCCCCAGTTAACAGTGACTCTCACGCAGCCATAACGCCGGGTTTTTATAACACCCAGGCTCTCAGCTGCCAAACCAGCACCCCGAGGTGGCTGGAGGTGGCCAGGAAACATCTGCCGGACCGGGGAGAAGTCCTCATGGGCCGGGCACAGCTTTGGGGGGGGGGGGGGGGGGGATGGGGGGGGAAGCTGGGCTGAGCTTCCCCCCGCCCCCGTTTCACTCCTCTCCAAGCCGGGCTTTGTGCCGGGAAGAGCCCAGCTCTGGCTTAGATTGATTTTAGTCCCCGCTTAACTTCTCAGGGCGCAGCAGCAGCTGCCCCCCACCCCCACCCCCCCCGCCCCTCCTCCCCCGCAAAGCGGGACCCGGCGGGGACGGGGGGCACGGCAAAGGAGGGACACAAAGCCCCCCGACACCCCGCACCCTCCCGGTAGCGCCTCTGCCCGGTCGCTCGGTGCCTTCCCGGCGGGGCACGGCTCGGGTGGAGCCTCATTCATTTCGCCCTCCCGGAACCAGCTCCGCGTCTCCGCGCCCCGTCCCGCGGGAAGGGAAACGGGAGCGGCGGCTCCTCCCGCCGGGCGCTGCAGCGAGGCCCCCGCTCCCCCGGCTCACCCCAGCCCCCCCGAGAAGCCCAGACCCCCCCCCCCCCATCCGCCACGTCCCGGCCGGGCCGGGCCCCAGCGCCGCCGGGCCGGACCGGGCCGGGCCGGGCCGGGCGCGAGCACTTACCGGGAAAGCGGCGCGGGACGGGCGGGAGCGCGCGCTCCGCCGCGGGCGGGCCGGTACCGGGGCGGCGGCCTCGGCTCTGATTGGCTGCGGCCGCTTCCTGCCGGGGTCCCGCCGGTGCCGGAGGGGCGGCGAGGAAGGAGGAGGGGCTGTGCCGGGGCCGGCCCGGGGGCGGCGCGGCTACGGGGTAAGAAGGCAGAGGGCAGCGGGGTGCACCGAGCCGGGGGCATTGGGGTGCACAGAGCTGGGGTACACTGAGCTGGGGGCATTGGGGTGCACAGAGCTGGGGTGCATCGAGCCACAGGCATTGGGGTGCACGGACCTGGGGATTGGGGTGCACAGAGCTGGGGGCATTGGGGTGCACGGAGCTGGGGATTGGGGTGCGTGGAGCTGGGGTGCATTGAGCCACAGGCATTGGGGTGCATGGACCTGGGGATTGGGGTGCACGGAGCTGGGGTGCATTGAGCCACAGGCATTGGGGTGCACGGACCTGGGGATTGGGGTGCGTGGAGCTGGGGTGCATTGAGCCACAGGCATTGGGGTGCACAGAGATGGGGTACGCTGAGCCAGGGGCATTGGGGTGCACAGAGATGGGGTACACGGAGCTGGGGTGCACCAAGCCGGGAGCATTGGGATGTGCAGAGCTGGGTTGCGTTGGGGTGCACAGCTGGGGTACACGGAGCTGGGGTGCACTGAGCTGGGGGCATTGGGGTGCACAGAGCTTGGGCTTGGGATGCGTAGAGTTGGGGTGTATCAAGCCACAGACATTGGGGTACACGCAGCTGGGGTACACGGAGCTGGGATACACCAAGCCTGGGTTGTTGGGGTGCACAGAGCTGGGGTGCATTGGGGTACATGGAGCTGGGGTGCACCAAGATGGAGTGCACCAAGCCTGGGTCACTGGGGTTCACTGAGCCAGGGATTTTAGAGACCCCAAAGCAGGGGTCTGGGTGCATGGAGCCAGAGGGATCAGAGCAGTAATACCTGCAGCTTTGGGGTGCACAGAGTTAGGGCTTTAGAACCCTCAAATTCAAGGGACTGTGGTGCACGGAGCCAGGAGGGCTGAGCAGTCTCCTCCAGGGAGAAGAAAAGGCAGCTGGAGTTTCCTCTGCAGAGCCACAGGCTGCTTCCCAGGGAAAAGCCTGGCTAAGGGTTTGCCCATGCCAGCTGCCAGGAAGCACCAACAGCCCCACCACACATTTCCTGGAAGATGCTGCTGGGGGGGTAGGGGAGGGACCCCCAGATATTTAAAAGCTGCGGTGCTTAAAGGGGGACACCCATGAGCGTCTCCCATCTAGTAGAGCCTCAGGTAAACGAGGCAGCCTTCCTGCTCCATCAGCCATGCCAAAGGACTGGAGTTTCCTTGGAAAATTCATTTTGCCACCTTTTGGAGTTATTTTGTCTGGGGCTTTGGGGTGATGCTGCCATGGCCCCCACAGCCCATCGGGGTGATGCTGTCATGGCCCCCACAGCCCAGCGGGTCACTTTTGGCTGGGGTGAAGCTGCAGCTCTGAGCTTCCTCCCACGCTCCCCTACACAATGTCTCCTTTTATACAGCCCGGGGCAGGCAGGCACCCAGTGCACACAGAGGGGATGCACCCAGCACCACTCCCCAGCACGCACAGAGGGGATGCACCCAGCACCACTCCCCAGCATGGACAGAGGGGATGCACCCAGCACCTCTCCCCAGCACTCACAGGAGGGATACAGCAGGAAGGGAACATGGCAGGAGAGGAGGAAGAGGAGGAAGAGCAGGGTGCAGGAAGCGAGCCAGGCTCTTTGCAAGGGTGATTTCTCAGCAGCACACACACAACAGATGTTTCCCTAAAGGAAGCAGCTTCTTGTTTTTAACCTGCTTTTCACAGGAGGCCCCTGGACAGCAGCAGCTCTTGCCCTGTCCCCGAGGCTCTGGTGGCTGCAGTTCGTGTCCCAGGTGCTTGTGTGGGAGTTGTGGGTCTTGCATTGCTCCGGAAGCTCCTCACCCTTCTGATTACAGAGGAAAGCTGGAGCAACCAAACCTGGAGAGCTTAAAATTAAAAGGCAAGTAAAAATAATCTGAAACATGCTATACTTAAACCCTTTGACTCCCCCCCACACCCCCCCCCCTCCATTTTGCAGTCAAGGAAGGATTTTGCAGCGACAGAGCGGGTAATAAGGCTGCACATCTTGACCCAGGCACCGTGGGTGACAGCAGCAAGAGCAAGGAAGGATGAAGCCAATATACTTCAAAAGCCTGTGACTAAATCAGGAGCCCTGTGCTCGATTCGCAGATGTGCCCTGCAAGCCAAGAGGATTTCTCTTTCCTTGCCCAGCCTGGCGTGGGTAGTGCTGGATGTTCAGAGCAGCTGCATGATCCCAGCCTGAGCTGGCTCTGGCTCAGAAGCTCCTGCAGACCAGACACAAGCCATGTCAACCCTCTTGGCACGTTGTCCCCATCCTTTTTTAGAGGTTGATGGAGAAGATCCAACCATCAGCCCTCGATGCTGCAGCAGGGACGTTCTGCACAAACTGATCCCTCTCCCAAACCACATCAGCGATGGGTCCATGAACATCAAAGCTCTGCAGTCCCCACCTCCTACCCCCCCAAGAAACATGCAGGTCGAGCCCAAAGGTTTCACAAATCCCCACACACCCCCAAAAGAAAAGATACCACCTCTCAGCACTGAAGGGCAGGGCTTCACACCATCACTGCTTCCTCACTTCGTCCCCTCTCCCAACAGTTCACATGATGAAAGCAGCATCCTGGCTTTGATATCTTAACTGTGAGCACAACTCGGCTCCTGTTAGTCTTTGAAGGTACAAAGTGAGCATCTGAGCAGGGTGCTTTCTTAGTGTTAAATACAAACACCACACACACAAAAAAAAGGGAAGAAACTAAGGAGCTTGGAAACAAAGGCAGATTTTTCAACATCAAAACTAGCTAAAAATGAAAATCCACGCTGCTTGCAAGCCTGCTGGTAATTAACAATGAAAGACCTTCCAGGGAGGAATTGAAATGGGAGATCTTCTCCATCCCAAATGATTATTTTTGACTAATTTTCCTTCCTCAAACCCTGCAATACCCAAGATGTGTGCATAAGAAATGTGCATAATAATGAAGTTGACAAAAAAAATAGACAGAAAGGCAAAGATAAGGGCTGTGATTTGCAAGTTTAATTTCATGCTCAGACAGAATTTGATGGAGGAGAGGAAGGAGTGCCAGAGAGGATAGATGGGTGGAGATGCTGGGGCAAATCCCATGCTTCCCAACAATGTGTCTGCAGCATGCAGGTCAGCTCCGTGCATTTCAGGGAGGTTCGTGTGGCTGTTTCTCCCTCCCATCAAGAAAATACTGCACAACACCAGCAGTTTCCAGCTGCTGGTGATGTAGAAATCAGATATGCAATGCCCAGGAGGATTTCCACACAGAACAGGGCATCTGGCACCCCCTGCAGCGCTACAGGCTGGGGGAGACTGGCTGGAGAGCTGTCAGGCAGAGAAGGACCTGGGGCTGTTGGGTGACTGCAGCCTGAATATGAGCCAGCAGTGTGCCCAGGCGGCCAGGAAGGCCAATGGCATCCTGGCTTGTGTCAGACACAGTGTGGCCAGTAGGTCTGGGGAGGGGATTGTGCCCCTGGACTGGGCATTGGTGAGGCTGCACCTCGAGTGCTGGGTCCAGTTCTGGGCTCCTCACCATCAGAAGGACATTGAGGTCCTGGAGCGAGTCCAGAGAAGGGCAACCAGGCTGGGGAAGGGGCTGGAGGGCAAATCCTGTGAGGAGCGGCTGAGGGAGCTGGGGGTGTTCAGCCTGGAGAAGAGGAGGCTGAGGGGAGACCTTCTCCCCACCTCCCCTGCCCTGACAGGAGGGTGCAGAGAGGTGGGTGATGGTCTCTTCAGCCAGGGGACAGGAGATGGGACAAGGGGCAATGGGCTCAAGCTGCCCCAGGGCAGGGTCAGAGCAAATGGGAGGGAAAAGTTCTTCCCTGTCAGAGTTGTGGGGCTGTGGCACAGGCTGCCCAGGGAGGGGCTGAGTCACCTTCCCTGGGTGTGTTTAACAGATGGGGAGATGAGGTGCTCAGGGATCTGGTTTAGCTTGGGATGGGAATGGTTGGACTTGATGATCTTAAAGGTCTTTTCCAACCTGGTGATTCTGTGATTGTGATTCTGTGATCTTCATCCTCCATTCAGTAAAAGGAGGGGTGGAGGTTGAATCCCACCTTATTTTCAGCCTGCAAAAGCTGCCAAAATCAGTCAGGTCCACAGAGGGGTAACTGTGGTATCCCCACGGATGAGCAGCTGCAGCTTCCCACTGTGCAGTCCTTGGGCGTAGGGAAAACAGCTCCTGCTCCTCTCACTGCAGCCTCAACCCAAGGCAAGGAGCATGGCAGTGCCAAACAGCAAAGGATGTGGAGGAGCAGAAGGAGGTTTTGAGGCTTCTTTGAATCAAGAGGCAGAGCAGTGAGCCAGGCCCAGGAGAAAACAAATCCCACGACACTAACGTTGGGCTCCAGAGCCTGTGTCTTTTGGTTTTTGATGAGGCTGCATCTGAGTAACCTCAATCCTGCTCACTCCAGAGGAACAGAGCTGAAGGGGTTTGGATGTGGCCATCCCCAGACACAGGGTCAGGGCTGGGGACGGTGAGTCACTCACTGCTGGCTGACTCCAGATGTTTTAGGGCTGCACATGTGACTGGAGGCTGCTTGAGAGAGTGCTCAGTGTTTATGCAGCACACAAGGGTCATTCATAGGCAGAGAGACCGGCGATGGACTCCAGATGGACCACCACACCAGTGGGACACTGGCCATACTGGGATGAGCTCAACTGTTTAAAAAGGGCAGACATGGGCAGGACAAGGGGGTGGGGTGAAGCTGAAGGAGGGAAGGGTTAAAGGAGATATTAGGGGGAAGTTCTTTCCAGATAGAGTGGTGAGGGGCTGGAACAGGCTGCCCAGAGAGGGCGTGGGTGCCCCATCCCTGGGGGTGTTCAAGGCCAAGTTGGCTGGGGCCCTGGGCAGCCTTGTGTAGCTCCAGGCCTGGAGGTTGGTGACCCCCTGGAGAAACACTTCCAAAAGCCTGGGTCAGGAGAGCTGCCCACACACACGCCTGCCAAGGGCACTTCTTTTCATGTAGGAGGGAGGTGGTGAAGCTGTCCCCTTTGCAGAGGTGTTTCTGCAGATACTGTAGGATGAAAAGGCTCCTTCTCGTTTCAGCTGTGTTGCCTTTGAGGCACACAGGGATGGAGAGCAAGCTGTTAGACCCAGCTGTCCACCAGGCCCTTGGAGAGGACGTCCCCTCCCCCAGGCACTGAAAATGAGGCTTTTTCCTTCCTCCTTTCCTCCTACTTTGTTTCCACATCCCTCCCAGGCATCCTGCAGTCCTTCCGCCGAGGTCAACACTCTCCACAGCATGAAGTACTTCTCCAGTCACCACCTCTGCTCTCCAGCAACCCCACTGGACTGGGGGAGGCTGGGACTCATCAAAAAGCCAACAAAGCTTTTTTTTTTACCCCAAATCTGAGAAATATGAGGACTGCTCCCCCCAGTATATCACCCCTCTGCGCTGAGTCTTTCTCTGTTCCCAAGCCACCTTCATAGTGGCATAGCCAAGGGCTGTCCCTCCTCATCCTATTCACACCAGGCTGTGGGTGCCAGCCTGGAAGGGAGCAGGCAGGACCACTGTACCTGCAAAACATGAGGTCAGAAAAATGCCCCAAGTCCAGCAGAGGCAGGTTTGCAAGACACATTTCCCTGTCCTGTATGTGACTGGGAGCCCAGCTCAGGGTCCTGCCATGTGTCCTCCTTAATACGGACTGGGCCAGAGGTGGGGGTTGCAAATGGGGAGGGCTGCAGAGTCCACTCTGACATGAAGTTCCCATAGCGCTTGCAGCTCCTTCCCACATCTCCTGTCCTCACAGAGGCAGGGGGAATTTCACGGCAGGGATACCCCAAAGATCACACCCACACATTTTCCTCCCACCCCCATACCCGACAGACCCTCCCATTGACCCCCACAGCTTCCATCCCATGACAACAACCAGGTGCAGCTTCCTGAACACTGCCACCGTCCCCAGCAAGGGCACTCAGCCCATGGCCCTCTGCCAGCGTCGCTGCTCCGGGTCCCACCACACCAGACGAGCTGCCGGCTCACAGAGCAGCGGGGGGTTCGGTTACAAAGCACACGCTGCATTTCCATCCCCCAGGAAATGAATCCAGGTCAGAGCAGGCTAGCTAGCTGGAAATATTAGTGAGGGATTTTATCACAGAATCCCAGACTGGTCTGGGTTGGAAGGGACCCCAAGGGTCACAGAGCTCCAAGCCCCCTGCCACAGGCAGGGACACCAACCTCCAGCCTGGAGCTACACAAGGCTGCCCAGGGACCCAGCCAACCTGGCCTTGAACATCCCCAGGGACAGGGCATCAACCACCTCTCTGGGCAGCCTGTTCCAGCCCCTCACCACTCTCTCTGGAAAGACCTTCCCCCTAATATCTCATCTAACCCTTCCCTCCTTCAGCTTCACCCCATCCCCCTTGTCCTGCCATTGTCTACCATCTTAAGATTGGCTCCCCTCCTGTTCCTCTGCTCCCTTCAGGGACTGGAAGGCTGCAATGAGGTCCCCCCACAGCCTTCTCTTCTCCAGGCTGAACCAGCCCAGCTCCCTCAGCCTCTCTCCATAGGGGAGCTGCTCCAGCCCTCTGAGCATCTCCGTGGCTCCTCTGCCCCCTCTCCAACAGTCCCACATCTTTCCTGTACTGGGGCTCCAGCTCTGGACACAGGAGTCCAGCTGGGGCCTCGGGAGGGCAGAGCAGAGAGGGACAATCCCCTCCCTGTCCCTGCTGCCACCCCTCTGCTGATGGAGCCCAGGATCCCATTGCCCTTCTGAGCTGCCAGAGCCACTGCTGGCTCATGGGATGTTTCTCATCCACCAGAAACACAAGACTTTTCTTTTTTTCCCAGTAACACCTCTGCAAGATCACTTTTACTTTTATCAATTCATGATAAAAAAGGAAAAAAAAAAACTTTTCCTTCAAAGCCTTTTTCTTCAATGAACTCACCCCCCCCCTGCTCCCCCCACCCCCCCACAACTCCATGTAGGCAGCACAGCAACCTCAAGTGCACAGGCAGGGGAAAGCGAGCAGAATAAATACCTGGGCAGTGCCAGGACGGGATCACCACGTCCCAGGGAAAGTGAGGACACTGCAGCCCAGCCAGGCAGAACTTCGAAAGATCTCACAGCGGTGAAGATCAAACCCCACCTGGGCAGTCAGGTATTCAGCTTGCTTACACTCAAGCTACTCACTGCTTACAGTCAGCACACGTGCAAACACCAGGTGTGCCCAAACGCTGCACACTCAACACAAACTCTTCATGGAGCTGGGATTGTTCAGTCTGGAGAAAAGGAGACTGAGGGGAGGGAGACCTCCTTGCTCTCTGCAGCTACCTAAAAGGTGGTTGTGGTGAGGTGGGGGTCGGTCTCTTCTCCCTGGCAGCCAGTGACAGGGCAAAGGGGAACGGCCTGAAGTGGTGTCAGGGAAAGTTTAGGTTGGTATTAGGAGGAATTTCTTTACTGAAAAGGTTGTCAGATATGGGAATAGGCTGCCCAGGGAGGTGGGCAAGTCACCATTCCTGGGGGTGTTTAAAAGAAGAGTAGGTGTTGTACTGGGTGACATGGTCTAGTAGGACCTAGTAGGGCTGGCTGGATGGTTGGACTCGACAATCTTTTCCAACCCAAAACCACCCAAAAGTGGTTCTGTGACTCACCGCTTTCTCTACAACATAATCAAAGCTGGGTGTGACTGAGCTAACACAAACCTGTATGCTGTTCTCCTAAGGTAAAGCCCACAGACAGACCCACAGCCCAGAGCTCTCCTGTGCAGCACCCCTGTTTCTCCAGAAAAAGCCTCAACGGCCCAGCAGCATCCCTAAGGTAAAGGGACCGGGATGCCACTAGAGTCTGTGCTTTCAGACACACTAAAACCCCCTTTCAAGTCCAGCTTCCTATGAAAACCAAGTGCTGATTGCATCCCTGGTTGTCCTTCTTCTCCCCAGGAATGCACCAGCAAACTACTTAAGTCAGAAAGGAGATCAAAGCCCAAGGGGTGGTTTGGGAAAAAGTTCATCAGGAATCAGACCAACGCAGGCAGCCAGTTGGTGTTGCAGCACACGTCCCCCTGCCCATCAGCTGTTCCATCTTCTCCATAATCCATGTCATAGCCATCCTGAGGGAGAAAGAGTTATTGCAGTGGTGGGAAAGGGATAATCCAAAGGAAAATGAAGCCTTGAGAGGGAATTACCCCTTTGCTGCTGCTCCCAGAGCAGCTGATTGCAGAAAGGCGAGCGCTAGTGCACCACATTTCTAGAGGCTCCCACACATTTCTGGAGCCCACCCTATGCTCCACGGAACACAGCTTTTTTTTTTTCTCCAAGAAAAGCCCTTCCCAAAGCAGCTCCTCCATCTCAGCACCATCCTCCTCCTCCTCATTCTCCCCTTCCTCCGAGGCAGTTGCCAACAAGGAAGGGAATACAGCAACTGCAGAAGCTACCACGGAGCTCGTCTGCGGCTGATGCTTTCAGCTTCTAAATTGCAGCTGTCCCATGGCAACGTGTCAAAGGCATCACGCTCAGCCATCCCCATGGCAGTCCTCCCCATTGCCATCTGTTTGGAGCCCAGCCCCCTCGACAGGTGGCTGGTGGGACGATGAGAGGAACCGTCAGCTTTTCAGGGGGTTCTGCAGCACGGGATACACCGACTTTCTCCCAAATATCCTGCCGCCCGCTGAGGAACAAGTCCCACCAGGAGATTCCCACTCACAAAGCCAGGCAGAGGCACTGTCACGACAAACTCAAGATCAGCTTGCTCATTCTCCCACGCTTTTCACAGCAGCTTGATGGACCTTGGGGGTGGTTGGCAGCGCAGACCACCTTGTCCCGCAGCAGGACCCACCTGGGGGTGCAGCCACAGGTCTCACCTGGCCTGCTGGTGAAACAAACCCCATCAGGAGTCCAGGTAGCTTCAGGACATTTATTTGAGCTCAAACACACTCCTCTAGCTGGTTTGGACTCTTTTTTTTTGGTTAATTTTTAACCTTTAGCCTGTGGTTTGTTTGCACCGAGCTCAAACTGAGACAGAAGAAGGGCAGATGTCAGCAGAACCCTGAAATAACCACATACCTCTGCACTCTCCTCATCTGGTTTTTCTGGAGACCACATGCCCTCAGCGCTGAGGTTTATCTGAGATTTGGAGGCCACTCCCAAAGCCCACCAGCCTCACAGGGTAAAAACACCACTGTGTGCCTAGAAACCTTGGGGAGGGGATGGAGGGTGAAGGGACATCCCGCTCGCAGCTGCACAAGCACCCACCCCACTGTTCCTGGCACCCCAGCCTTGCTGGAGGCACAACCATCCTCCACCTCCCACCCAAGCACAGGTTTTGAAAGGCAAAGCAGTCAGGACTGCTGGCAAGGACCTCCAGAGATGAGATTTCTAGCCTTCCTGCCACTCTTTAGTCTTTACCAGACTTCCCTTTTGCTCCTGGCAAGCTCAGAGCCGGTTCCCTTTCCACACACACATCCCCCAGGCTCAGCATATCTCTAGAAGGTCCCTTTTAACACATCCTCTGCTCTTCTTCAGGGGTTAACCTTGCCTAGTTTATAAGCTTTTTCCCCCAAAACTAGTTCTGCTTTATAAAAGCATGTGGGAAGGTGGTTTCAGACTTTCCACTGAGACTGGCTTCTTCCTCCACCCGTACTTCCCTAAAACTGTAATTCAAACAACTTTAATTGCACGTTATTTTCTTTCTGAATTGCCCCTATGGATAATTTATCTTCTTTTAGTATAGCTGTAGGGTGTACAATCTTATCTTTCAGCTCCAGCAACGCTGACAATTTCCTATCATCTGATGCCTTCTGCTCTTTCCTACGTTGGGGCTTTGTTATGGAGTCGATTAAAGCCAAATTGCTTTTTGCTGCAATTTTACTGCAATCTAACCCAGAAACACCCAAAGAATCACAGTCATCTCTCACAATGCTCATCTGTTCGCTGCTAGAAAAGTCCTCGCTGCTCAGTCTGGAGCATCTCTAATTCGGTACCAGCCATAACATTTGCCATCAATTGAACCTCCCTTATTGACAGCACTCAGAACTTTTGTAGGTTAGACACTGGAGACATTCAGCTGAGCTCATGGTCACTCACTGCTACCTTCTCCCATTCATTTTCTCTTATTGATTAAAAGAATAATTCTGCACAGAAATTGCTTTTCTTCTTGTATTTGCAGCCAGAAGCTTTTACCCTCCCTCTACACCGCAAAATCTGAAGCCCAACACACACAACCTCTGTGAAAGAGAGAAACCCAAACTGATTCTCCCCATCCACCTCACTTCCAGACCTTAGCAGCACACACCATCAACCAACACAGCCCCCCTCTGCTCTGCCCTAGTCAGGCCCCACCTGGAGTGTTGTGTCCAGTGCTGGGCTCCCTGGGATAAAAAAGTCAGGGATCTCCTGGAGAGAGTCCAGAGGAGGCTACGGAGATGATGAAGGGCCTGGAGCATCTCCCCTGTGAGGAAAGGCTGTGTGAGCTGGGGCTGTTCAGCCTGAAGAGGAGAAGCCTGAGAGGGGACCTTATTAATGTTTATAAATATCTTAAGTGTGGGATGCAGGGGGAACTGGTCAGCCCCTTTTAAGTGTCTGTGGGGACAGGACAAGAACTTTTCCCCAGTGAGGGTGAGGGAGCCCTGGGACAGGCTGCCCAGGGGGTGTGGAGTCTCCATCTCTGGAGATATTCCAGCCCTGTCTGGACACCGACCTGTGTGCCCTGTCCTAGGGGGTTGGACCCGATGGACTCTTGAGGTCACTTCCAACCTCTACAGCTCTGTGAGTCTGTGAAAACCAGTATGTCAGGGTGACAGATGCTTTTTGGCTATTCTAGTTCACACAGGTACACTAAGCTATGCCTAGTTTCTGGATCCCAAACAAAGTGCAAATTCATGGCTCTGAGCTTTTATGGATCCCCTGGAGCAGTGAGTGGGTGTGCCAAGTGAGACTCAAGGCCATTAAAGCCCATCAGCACCCTCATGACTGGACCCAATTCTTTCTCACCATTGGTATTTATTTCAGGTGTCCCTTTGAAGGGGGAGGGAGCCTCAGGTTTCATTGAATCACTTTTTGCCCCATTGCATCACTGGCTAAAATAAATGTGCCCCAGTCCAGCCCGGACAGCCCCACTGCAGCAAGCCAGGAGAACCAGTAAGGCTAGAAAAAAACAGGGGTCTGATCTCACCTGCATCATGCAGGAATAGGAGAATAGATTGAGCTGAGCTAATTGTATAATTTATGACACTGTAAAGGCAGGTCAATACCTATAGCTTGGATTCAATTGAAACAGAAATGCCATGTATGATGCGATCCTCAGCAGAGGCAATGTGCCTGGTGCCCCACTGCCCATCACTGGGAACTGTCTCCACTGCCAGGAGCTGTTGTTTGTCAGCTCAGTAATGAACTCAAGGCCAGGCTGTTCCCTCTGTTGTCCCCCCAACCCTGATCATCTTCATTTCATGTTAATCATCAGCGTTTAGTCACACGTATCGGCCTTTCTGCCTGGGTGGCTGCCCGCGGCCCGGACCCAGCGGGTCGATGAGAAGCCATGATAGCAGAGCTGTCATTGATGTTTGGGTCACTGGGCTGCCTCCAGCCTCCCAAAAGCAGGCCTGAGCACCCCTGAAGCAATGCCCATACGTGAATGATGCTTTACGAAGAGACACGTGTTGGGGTGGGGGGGAAACCGGCACTGGAAGCCACAAGCCCAGGAGGGAAGAGCAGGGAGCCATGGTGGGTGGCACAGCCAGACGCAGCCCTGACAAGGTCCCTGAGGTGTCCCTTGATGCAAACACCAGTTTGCAGCGCTTCAGGGATGGCACAAGCTCTTCTATCTATGCCTGTGGGCCCACTGTCACGTTCTGGGGGCAGCAATGGCCCCTGGGCACCTGGGCCTCCCACCCACACCTGTCCATGGGCTTAGGAGCCCACGGCTCAGGGTTCCTTGTTCTTTGGGCTGTGCCCTTGGGGTGTTAATCTCCAGCTCAGCCCAAGCTAAGGTTGCCTGAGTGGTGTTGACCTGAGCCCTGACCTGGACTGAGTTCTTACTTTGACTTCAGGTTTGGGGGTTTTCTTTCTTTGCTGCTTTGGATTTGCCTGGGGATCACCTGGCCATGTCTGACCCTGGTTGCCCACACCAGAATTGATCGTGGCCTGTGGATTATTTCTCAGCTTCATCTTAAGCCTGTGTCATTGCTGTGAGTGTGCCTGATGACTGGGGGGTCCTGGCTGCCTTCTACTCTCCTTATGCAGCTACTTTGGGGCTGGTCCTTCACTCCCAGCCATGCTGGGCCCTTGCTTCCCCCTTGAGGAGCAGTACCCTCTGTGCTCCCTGGCACATCACCCCTGTTTGCTGGGGGCACCCCTTGACCAAAGCCAAACCTGACTGCCCCCGGTTGAGGAAGCATGACAGGAATAACCTGATCGAGTGCCCCAGGGCCACAACATGCAGGACACAGATGTCCGTATGTGTAAGCAAAACAGCTCCTTTCCCTGCCTCACCCTGTGCAAACCCTGTGCTAATCCATGGGTGCCACCTGCCGTCTACTTCTGATGGCATCATCCCCGTCTCCACCTTTGCATCATGCAAATGACTCCAGATGTTCAGTTTGGGGTTTTTCCCTGAGCTTTCTTGGAAGCCTCTTGCTGGGACTCACAGCGTTGTGAGACCCAGTTGGGGTGTAGTGTGGTTATGTCTGTGCATCCTGCCTGTGGCCAGCTGGAGCTGCTCCCAAGGAGAGGAGGAGGATAACGTCATCCCGTTCCTCGGGATAATGAGGTCAGGGAATAGCTCTTGTCTGTAAGTGGAAACTAAACTATTGGATCCGGTTCCCTAAAAGAAATTGGGTGGAGAAAAACATTACTGCAGAGCTGAGCTGGATGCAAAATCTGCAATTGAAATAACTTTGGGATTGGGTCGGGGGGGGGGGGGAGGGGGGGTGGTGAAGCATTTTCTTTTTGT
This sequence comes from Gallinula chloropus, assembly GCF_964237585.1. Lineage (NCBI taxonomy): Eukaryota > Metazoa > Chordata > Aves > Gruiformes > Rallidae > Gallinula > Gallinula chloropus. Next base: position 5,021,564 of record NC_140094.1, read on the forward strand.
CCTTCTTTCTCCACTCTGCAGCAAACAAGGTCAGATAAACTTCAGGTTCTTGTGCTAATGAAGAAGAAATCCAATGTGATTTTTTTATTCAGCTCTTTGTTTACACTGCAAATTGGTCTGCCCAACATTCCCCTTTCTGTCACAATGTTTGTTAGGCATGAAAAGACATTTCTTCTTAGAGGAGGGGAAAAGAAAAAAAACCCAAAAAAAATCAGTTAAAACATTTTGACCAGTTCTGACAGGAACATTTGAAGATGTAGGAGGATGGGAGATAGCTCAAAATAACCAAACTGCTATTACCCAGTGGGGTTGAGCTGTGTAAAGCCAGCTTTCTGCAAAATAAGAAAGCACATCTATATTCTCTTCTCATCACTACTTGTATAGGGTTGTTCCTCTTTCACCACCCCCACCCCCCCCAAAAAAAAAGCCTGTTTCTCTGTTATTTTACAAGCTTCCTCAGAGCATTCTTTTCCAGTTCAATCTTTCTTCAGCTATTTAGGATGAAAGCTTGATAAGGAGTTTTCTGTGGAGCACACCTGTCTGTGAGAAAAGCCAGAGAGCCTTTCTGGTGACTCACAGGAGGAATGGGTGTCACCTCTGTCTGGTGGCTCCATTCTGTTATCTGATAAGGTTAATGGTGTTCCCCCACCTGCCATTGTGCCTCTGGGGAGATTAATACGCATTAATCATGTGTTATCTTGGTCATAATGTGGTCTTACATTCCAGGTTGTGCACATGTGGCTGCCTCCAAGTTGATCTGAGCCTGTTGGGTACAGGTTTGTGTTCTCCTCGAAGTATTAACCCATCTTATTTGGTGTTTCTCAGCCCTGGGAACAGCTGAGTTTCACTGCCAGACATCAGGAAGCATTTTGTGCTTGCTGATAATAGAGTCAAAAGAAGGTGAACTGAAACTGAGACTTCTAGAGATGAAACATTCTTCAAGTGCCAAAGCCTACCAATACAGGATCTCTTAAATGCTCCTGGCTGCAAGGAGACAGGCTTGGAGAATGCACAGAGAAAAAGGGTTGATGGCTCCTGTTGGAGAACATGGATGAACTGTTGGAGAGGGGTCAGAGGAGCCACAGAGATGCTCAGAGGGCTGGAGCAGCTCCCCTATGGAGAGAGGCTGAGGGAGCTTGTTAAAGGGCAGACAGGAGCAGGAAAAGGGGGATGGGTTGAAGCTAAAGGAAGGAAGGTTTAGATTGGATATTAGGGGGAATTTCTTTCCAGAGAGAGTGGTGAGGGGCTGGAAGGGGCTGCCCAGAGAGGGGGTGGATGCCCCATCCCTGGGGGTGTTCAAGGCCAGGTTGGCTGGGGCCCTGGGCAGCCTTGTGTAGCTCCAGGCCTGGAGGTTGGTGTCCCTGCCTGTGGCAGGGGGTTTGGAACTGTCTGATCCTTGGGGTCCCTTCCAACCCAGACCAGTCTGGGATTCTATGATTCTCTTGGCTGTTCTGCAGTGGAAGAATTGAAACTCTTTCCTGAACTTGCTGCTGCTGGCTTGATTTCCTCTCTGCTTGTTTTTGAACCCAAGATTTTCTGGCCTATTGAAGTCTCAAGGAATAACTGGAGAATAATCAAAATTGAGGCACGCCAGGTGAAAAGACAGGCCAAATCAGAGGGGTAAATGAGGGGATTTTGATTGACTGTGAATGTGTTTGAGGTCCCCCTGATGCTTGTGAGGTCAGGAATCGCTATACCCACACAAGAAAACACACCACCTGTCAGCCTGAAAAGCCTCAATCTGCTGCAATACTTGTCTTCGCAAGAAGCCTGTTTCCTTTCTATCAAACCCCTGGGTTGAATCCAGTGCTGCTGAGTCCTGTTTCTCTCCACAACTCCACTACAAGTTTCAAGAGGATACTCCTGTGCACCGTAGAGCAAGTTTGTACCCTACACTGGCCATAGCTGGATACAAGACTATGGCAGGAATACACCTTGTTGTATGCATTAAGGGATCTGTAGGGATCACATTTATGTGCCTCAAAAGTCTCCTGAAGTCTGTGGCCAGCAGGTCGAAGGAGGGGATCCTCCCCCTCTGCTCTGCCCTGGTCAGGCCCCACCTGGAGTGTTGTGTCCAGTGCTGGGCTCCCTGGGATAAAAAAGCCAGGGATCTCCTGCAGAGAGTCCAGAGGAGGCTACAGAGATGATGAAGGGCCTGGAGCATCTCCCCTGTGAGGAAAGGCTGAGTGAGCTGGGGCCGTTCAGCCTGGGGAGAAGAAGACAAAGGGGGGACCTTATTAATGTTTATCAATATCTTAAGGATGGGATGCAGGGGGAAATGGGCAGCCCCTTTTCAGTGTCTGTGGGGACAGGACAAGGGGCAATGGCTGCAAGTTGGAGCACAGGAAGTTCCACACCAATCTGGGGACGAACTTTTCCCCAGTGAGGGTGAGGGAGCCCTGGGACAGGCTGCCCAGGGGGTGTGGAGTCTCCATCTCTGGAGATATTCCAGCCCCGTCTGGACACTGACCTGTGCAATATGAGCTGGGGAGTTGCTTTGGCAGGGGGTTGGACCCCATGGGCTCTGGAGGTCCCTTCCAACCCCTTTGAGTCTGTGATTCTGTGAAGGTTACATAAAGCTTCAGATTGGGCCTGTCAGCACAGCCTTTTGGCCACAGCAGTCTTCTGTTTTGGTTTCTTGTCTTGTAGGTTCACAGAACCCCTGTGTAAACCACAAACCCACGGGTTAGATCAGCACAGGCTAGCCAGGAGCTTTGATCTGCTGGAGCATGGTGTTGCGTGCCTGGGGTTGTCCCCAGCACAGAGCTAGAGGAATGCAAATGTGATGGGCAAATTACGCAATTGTGGGGAGAAGATGCAGCAAAACAGTGAGCTGAGCTGAGGTGGTTCCAGAGGAGAAAAGAAATAAAATACAAAAAGCCTTCTGCTAACTTCAGCCCAGGCCTCTGGCAGGGTGAGTCACTGCGAGCTGCCATGGTTACGAAAGAAGGATTACTGTGCTGATACAAACCATGCTCAGAGGCAAGTACATCACTAACTAGTTCCAAACTTGGAAAACATTTGAGTGTAGGTAAGGCCTAATGCTGAGTGGGTGTTTGCAAAAAGGAGAGTTACAGCAATAATCCTCTGGAGCTAATATTCAGCAGGCAAAGCAGCATGCTTTGGAAGGATGTTGCTGCATGAAACCTTGATTTCTGGATCTTTTTGCCTCTTCTTATTTTTTTTCCTGGTTTGCAAGTGCAGAACTGCTCCAGAGAGAAGGGGGGGGGAGGAGGGAATATAAAGGATGTTTCTGCACCATAGCGAGAAAACAAATAGTAGTGTCACAGATGATTCAGCTGGCATGAAGAGTGAGTCATGGAAATGCACCATGGCAGTTCTCCAGCGCAGGATGCACGGCGCAGGGCAATATCTGATGCACATCAAATCTAGTACCACGGCATCCCTGGAGACCTGTAGGGGCAGCCATGATTACCTACAGCATTAGCACATGCCCAGATGTCTCTGGCAGGTTGCCTCAGCTCTGCAAAGCTGCAATAGTTAAGCCCACGATGATCACCACCAAAGTCCCAAAGCCCTCAAGCAGCAATTTCACTGGCTTCAAGCAAGCAGAAGGGTTTTCAGGGAAAAAAATGTGTCCATCCTCCTCTTCAGTCTTTTGAGTCACACCAGCAGTAAAAGGATGTGGAGTGGGGTTCTGCATCTACTACCCCAGTCTATTGTGTTGTTGCTACTCTGATGCCCGCTGAGAGCTCTGGATTTGAAACAGAGGACTGGCTGGCTATAAAACTGGTAAAGGGTTTAGAAAACAAATCTTACCAGTTGGCTGAGGGAGCTGGAATTGTTCAGTCTGGAGAAAAGGAGACTGAGGGGAGGGAGACCTCCTTGCTCTCTGCAACTACCTAAAAGGTGGTTGTGGTGAGGTGGGGGGTCGGTCTCTTCTCCCTGGCAGCCAGTGACAGGGCAAAGGGGAACGGCCTGAAGTGGTGTCAGGGAAAGTTTAGGTTGGTATTAGGAAGAATTTCTTTACTGAAAGGGTTGTCAGATATGGGAACAGGCTGCCCAGGGAGGTGGGCAAGTCACCATTCCTGGGGGTGTTTAAAAGAAGAGTAGATGTTGTACTGGGTGACATGGTCTAGTAGGACCTAGTAGGGCTGGCTGGATGGTTGGACTCGACGATCTTGAAGAGCTTTTCCAACCAGAAGTATTCTGTGATTCTATGCTTTTTTGGGGTTTTTTGTTCTAGCATCCTTCTCTGCTGGGCTGTCCTACAGTCTCCTGGAACTCGTGCATCTCCCTGCCTTGGGTGTGTGCGGGAATGACGTGCTTACACTCAGGTCTGACCTGGAAATGACAGTGGCTGTTTTCCACTGACGCTTGGCAGGTCTGAGGAGACTGGAGCCAGTGCTTGTGCTTTCTGTGCCCGACTCCATTGCTCATCTGGGGCAAGCACCTTTGCTTCTTGCCTCCTTGGTTTCCTACCTATGCCAAAAAAGGCTGATGCCCTTGAAAAAAACACACTGACTTAAGTTTTTCATCTAGGTCAGTAGTGGTTATTGGTAATTTTGATCTTTCATGGATGGGTCTTCCTAAAGCTCACAGCACTTCAGTGTGGGTTTTGCATTCCTCAGATGCTGCCTGGACCTTGCAGGGAGCCATTAGTGGCCATTAAACTCCTCAATTCCCTCTTGAGACTATGACCAGCGCCAAGGTGCAGGTTCTTGGGCTGCCTTCCCTTCTCCCCAGCGGTGTTTTAACAAGAGAAGCGAGGAGGCTGCGGTGCTCCTCAGGCTGAGGGACGCCCCTATCCCGCTCACAGCACCCTTGAGGGGGGAAACGCCGCCCTCAAGCGGTGCCCTCACTGCCGGTATGAGGCTCGGGGCTGCCCTCCACCGGCCCCGGGAACTCGGCACCTCAGGCGGGAAGGCCGCGGGATACAAGGCCGGGCACCCAAGCCACAGGGAAGGGAATAACGGCGACAACATGGCGGCTGAGGGGGGCGGTGACGCGTGACCCCACCCCGCACGGGCGCCCCCCGCCCCGCCTCAAATCTCGCGAGAAGCTGCGGCGGCGTCGCGAGAGCGGGCGCTGCGGTAGGAGGTCGGCGGAGAAGGACGGAGCCGGAGCCGCCTCGCTCCCGCTGCCGCCGCCCGGCTCACCCTCCCCTCCCCTGTCGTCCCCTTCCTCTTGCTTCTCCTTCCCGGGAACGGGCAGGAGGATGCCGCGTTCCGGGCCGCTTCCCGCCGCCTTTTCGCTGTTGCTGGTGACGGCCGCGCTCCTGCCGGGACCCGCCGCGGCGCAGAACGGTGAGGGCGGCGGGCAGGGGAGGGAGGGGAAGGGGGGGGGGGGGGGGGCGCGTTGTTATGGGGGCGGCTGGATCACTACGGGGTGGCTGCGGCGGGGGGCGAGGGTTAAGCGGGGGTTTTGGACCCTCAGCTCCGCGGCCCCCTCGGTTCTGAGCCCGGGGTGTGTTGTGGGGTGGGGGGGGGGGAATGTCCCTGTGGGTAGGGGGGCGCTGACAGGGCCGCGCGTGGCGGCTCTTCCCCTGAGGCGGTAAGATGGAACATCCCCCCCCCCCCCGCCTACTGCACCCGCACCAGCGGGGCTGCCTTAAATCATTTACAATGCAATAAACCCCTAGTTCCTTAGCAACTACAGAGCTCCCCTGATAGGAGCGTAAAGGGAGGAGGGGGAAATAAGAAATAATTAAAGAAAAAGAAAGGTAAAGGAATCCCCCAGCCCACCCTTCCACTTTCCTCGCGGGGTAGCGGGAGCTGAATTGGGCGCCTCATGCCTCCTCCCTGGTGAGCCCGCAGCCAAGTGCATGGCAATTAGCGGCAGAAAGAAGCCGGGGCCAGGAGGCTGGCCGGGAGCGTGAGCCTGCCTGCTGCTGGAGGGAAGGTCCTGCCGCGCTGCCCGGCGTGCCCGCCTTGCCGGGAGCTGCGGCGGCCAGGGCGAGCTGCGCGGGCAGGGCTGGGCGCCTCGGCGCACCGGTCCTTATGCGGCACCACGGGGGGAGCTTAGCGATGGAGGGGCTTGGGGCCTGTCAGTGTGAAGGGCAGGGGTCTCGGCTCGCATGTCTGTGTGCCTTGGGGAACATTTAGCCAGAAGGAAAGGTTGCTTTAGTAATATAACAGTGCCGAGGGGGTTTCATCCTTCTTTCTCTTGCCATCCGTTCTGCTTTGCAGATACAGTTCGTTCCTAGCGTTTTCCCCTGTTAAGGCGAGTTTTGCCTTGCAGTGTGAGGTCAGCAGCTTCCTCAGCTGCTTGCTCTGGAAGAACCATCGAGGCTTTTGGTGTACTTGACAGCAATAGGAGAGATGTAGGTGAAAGAAATAATGTCCTGAAGATCCCAGATCAGAATTGCTGCCTTGGTGTGTGCAGGTTTTGCTGCTGGAAAGCAGAACGAAGCCTGGTGTTAACCAAACAGAGGGAGCTTTGGCTTCTGCAGTGGTAGGCTCCCTGCAATATGAGGGACTTTTTGAAGAAATCTGGGCAAATTTCCCTTGAGTTCAGTGGGAATTGGGGACCTGACTTCTGTGAGCTCCCAGGTTTGTGCTGGTTGTGGATAAAACCTGGTTCTCCATTGCAGAGATGCTCTCTGCTTCTTGCAATGGCTGCTGCCATCAGAGCATCATTGTGGCAGGTTTAATCTGCCTGTGCTGTTTCCCTCTCTATTTGGGTGAAGCGAGGTGAGGTGTCTTCTGACGTGTGGGTTAAATGGGTCATGTTCTCGTGCGAGGTATCAAATGCCCACATATGGTGTAACAATTCCAAATAGCTGGTTAATAGGCAGTGCAAGCATGCAGTGTTTGACAGGAGTTTAATGTCTGGAGATCAATAATGAAATCCAATTTGGGGATAGATGGAAGGATTTAGCCTTTCTGTGTCTAAATTGTGACTTCTATTCCTGGCATAGAGTGAAGTAAGCAGATCTTGGCATGAGGTAAGACTGCAGACCCCAGCTGTGGCCTGCAAGCTTATGAATTTGTTTGGTTAACTGGGGTCATCCAAGCAGTTGTGTGGTAAGGGAGGCTCCAAATACCTGTGCTGCTGTAGTAGTGTCCACAGGTGAGTGAAAGCCTACTTGGAAAGAAGCAGAACCCTCACGGGGGTCCTTCTGAATACCGCTTGATTCTGCTGTTGGAGTTTAACCCCAGTTTGAAAGCTGTTGTAACAGAGGGGAACAGTGTTAAAGATTGTAGGCCCTGCCACAGAGAAGCTCTTTCCTTTCATTGCTGACATGCTTAACAAAACAGAACCATTCCCTTTCTGCTTTGGCACGAAGAATAGGTAGAGTCATTTTCCTGAGTTGAGTATGTTCCTTCTAAGTCTTTAGAAAAATGATGCTGTGGATTGAATGGATGTGTGCAGGTGTATTAAAAAACCCCCAAACAGGTATCTTAACACACAGGCATGTGCTTTGAGGGCATGCAGAAGGATCCCAGAGTGCCAATGGAAGGGTTGTGTTATCCCTTCTTGATCCAGAGCCATCAGCATGGTGAAAGGGGATGGGTCCAAGTGCCGTTGAAGTCACAGCAACACCGTGTGAGTTTAGGCTCAGAGGGGAATGGTAATGAACTTGTTGAAACCACAGGGCTAGTCCACTGCTCGCAGAAGATGCCCAGTGGAATTCCCTGAGTGGGAAACAGCCCTTTTCTTTCTGCTTCTGACAGGAGATGGCTGTTGAATCACCAGTGATATTTCCAGCATTAATGTAACTCGGAATTGAGTAAGCTTGCTAAAGTAGGGTTTGACACTTGTATGGCTTATTTTTAAAGCTCATGCATAAACACAGAAAAATTCACCTGTTGGAAAACTAAACCTTTTCTTGAAGATTCTTTTGAGAAACTTGTTAGGGCCTTCAAGGCTGCATTTCTGATGCACACTAGCTAGTCTTTTGCATCCAGAACACAGTTTAGATGAAGTGACGGAAAGGAGGGTTAGAAGAGAGATGAAACCTGAGGAGGAACAGCTCGTAAAAGCCAGTATATCAAGATGATCTGTGTTAAACCTGTAATTCCCAACTGGTATGTGTTGGGAAAAATCACTTTAGTGCTTCAAAACAGAGAGCATCCTCCTGATGGGAAGGTGCTTGACTTGCTGCTTGGTCATGAGTGACACGCCTTGTCCAGCTGCTGTGTTTCAACCTTTGCAGTATCCCTGTTTCTCCAGCTGCTTGCTTAAATAAAGAGTTGAGTGTACTCATACTCTCACCTTAGGGTGTTTGGATTTAAAGGAGCGTGGCTGTATTCTTACTGCTGTCTAAAATAGATGCTTGGGCTGCCCCCATGAAATCTGCAGTGCTGCTTCAGCACAACCAACATGTGAGTCAAATTGCCAGCAATTTTTCAAGTTCTTCCCTTTTCAGAGCTCTGGTCTGGCAAAGCATGCTTAAACCCAGACTCTTACTGTATGGTGTGTAGAGGAGGGCATTAAACATTGTGTTTCGAAACTGAATTCTGTCTTAATAAAAGCTGCTGGGGTTACTCAAAGCTAGAAACTGGTGGAAATAAAATTGAAATGAAGTTAGGTGGTACTTAGTTAGCTCTGCTCTCATCATTCTCTGGGTGAATAAGAAGAAACTGGCTGGCTGAAAATAGAATGTGGTGCTTTTGTTGGCAGAAACTGGTATAGAAGTGACCATAAAATTGGGAAAGAGTAGCTTCTTAAAATGAGTTTCTTCTTAAAATCGTTTTTTTTCCCATAAGAGCAAGTGAAAAACCTTCCTTTAATCATAGAATCATTGAACGTGTTAGGCTGCAAGGGACCTGTAAAGGCCATCTAAACCCCTGCAGTGAGCAGGGACATCTTCACTAGATCAGGGCACTCAGAGCCCCAGCAAGCCTGACCTTGAGTGTCTCCAGGGATGGGGCCTCCACCACCTCTCTGGACAACCTGTGCCAGTGATCCACCACCCTCATATTGAAGAACTTTTTCCTAATATCCAACCTAAATCGCCCCTTTTCTAGTTTAAACCTGTCACCCCTTGTCCTATCACTCCATGCCCTTGGGAACAGTTCTTCCCCAGTTTCCCTACTGGCACCTGTCAGGCACTGGAAGGCTGCTATCAGGTGCCCCCAGAGCCTTCCCTTCTCCAGGCTGAACAAGCCCAACTCTCTCAGCCTGGCTTCACAGCAGAGCTGCTCCAGCCCTCTGATCACTTCTGTAGCCTCCTCGGACACGCTCCAGCAGGTCCATGTTGTGATGCTACTTCTGAGCGCTGACTCTCATCCATTTTGTACTGATTGTTTTCTGACATGGTTTTAATGGTCCCCAGATAAAACTAAGGCACAGTTTTTTACAGCATTTATGGAGTGTGAGTGTGGGCTGAACATCGAGGAAAATGTTCAAAGTTCTGTTCTCATTCCCACCATTGCTATTCTCCTTCCTCCTACAACTCCCGCATAGGAAACTTAAATACAAGTGATATGACTAACGTGTATACACTGGAAAATTACACCGACTTCTGGCAGCTGTCAGCTAACAGGTAAAGAGGCAATCACTGCTAGAACTGACATCCCAAACAATAGTTTTAATTATGTCAAGCAAAGGGTTCAAAGCCAGGGACTTTTAGTAGTGGAACTACTTTTCAGTGATGAAATACAAGGTGAGCATGAAGTGTCCTTTACAGCGGCGCTACTGTATGAAGACATCTTGTTAAATTCATGAATGAGGTGCATTCTTCCCATCACAATGAGCTGTTTCTTTTGCTGGCAGTACTACTTCACAGAAGGCAATTGTAGAAACTTGCATTGTGAAGGACAATGATAGCCTGTGATTCAGCCTTGGGTTGTAAAGCCAGAGCACTCAAACTCTTCTTGAGTGAGTGCTGGAGGCGCTGCAGCTCCCACCCTGCTAAGATTGAGAGTTAGATAAGCTGTTTCTGCTTATCCATTAGCTGGAAAACTCCTCTATGAATCTAATCCTAACCGACTTTTTTTTAGGCTTTTTAACACATTTTTCTTTCTTCTTTTTCCCTTCTCTGTGGCTCAAAGTGGAGAGCAGGGTGTTAACTTCTCATTAGCAATGCCTTTCTGTACTTCTCCAGGTCAGTGGTCAAGGTTGTTCATGGCAAGTTGTGTTTTCCTTGCTGTTTCCAGTGCTCTTCCATGCATTTTCTTCAGTCACGTGTACTGGAGTGTGCTGTGTAAAACAGGACGCTTCCAGTTGGGACCAGACCAAAGCTCAGTGGAGTGGAAGGATCCCTCAGTGTGTCTTGCATATGGCTTTTCCGTTTGCATCACAAAACAAATGGTTTCTTAGTCAAACATTTCTGACTCGGGTCCAGCAGGATCCTTTATGGTGGTCAGATCTTTGGGCAGGAGTGCTGCTTTGCATTCCTTTACTGCCCAAACCAAGTAGTTCTACTTAAGTGGCATCTTGCCTACTTCTGAAGTCTTTTCTCCAGTTGTCAAAAGTCTCATCTTCTCGAGTGTGTACCCCTATTATAGTTCACGTTGCTTTCATCAGCTTAAGACACCCTCGAGCCTGTCACAGGTCTTCTTTCATTCTGGTTTCCATCTACTTGTTCATGTACTGTATCTCATTAAAAAAAGCCCAAACAAACCCTCATGTGGCACAGCAAACTACAGTAATGAGATTTTATTTTTGGTTATGAGGCTCTTGGATAGGGCAGTATTAAAAGCTTTACTAAAATTAGGAAAACTGTGCCTGTTCTTTCTCCTCTGGAGTCTCCTTTGGATTTTATTAACTTTGTAGTAGGAGGTCAGATTGTCACAGGCAAGCTGTATCAAACCATGGGTAGAATCATAGAATCACAGCGGTTAGAAGGGACCTCAAGAGCTCAACCCCCTGCCAAAGCAGCTCCCCAGCTCATATTGCACAGGTCGGTGTCCAGACGGGGCTGGAATATCTCCAGAGATGGAGACTCCACACTCCCTGGGCAGCCTGTCCCAGGGCTCCCTCACCCTCACTGGGGAAAAGTTCTGCCCCATGTTGGTGTGGAACTCCCTATGCTCCAACTTGCAGCCATTGTCCCTTGTCCTGTCCCCACAGACACTGAAAAGGGGCTGGCCATTTCCCCCTGCATCCCACACTTAAGATATTGATAAACATTAATAAGGTCCCCCCCTTAGTCTTGTCCTCTGCAGGCTGAACAGCCCCAGCTCACTCAGCCTTTCCTCACAGGGGAGATGCTCCAGGCCCTTCATCATCTCCGTAGCCTCCTCTGGACTCTCTCCAGGAGATCCCTGACTTTTTTATCCCAGGGAGCCCAGCACTGGACACAACACTCCAGGTGGGGCCTGACCAGGGCAGAGCAGAGGGGGAGGATCCCCTCCTGTGACCTGCTGGCCACACTCCTCCTGATGCCCCCAGGATCCCATTGTGTCTCTCAGCCCCCAGGGCACACTGCTGGCTCATGGCCACCCTGTCATCTACCAGCACCCCCAGGTCCTTCTCCACAGAGCTCCTCTCCAGCAGGTCACCCCCAGCCTGTACTGCTTCAAGCAGTAGGCGATACAGCTGTGGTCTTCCCTTCATCAAGCCCACCTTTGGTTTTTAAGCACTTCCAGGTGGATGCCTTTTTCCTGAAGGCTGAAAATGGATTGGCTGCTCTGTGATTCCACAGGCTTTCCATTTAAGCACAGTCCCTGGCTGCCCATTTTTCTCCATGTTATTTTTTGTCTCAAAGGAGATTCAATCTAAACTAAATATATTTTTTGACCTGGATCAAATGCCTGTGTCTAAACTTGAAAGTACTTATCCCCTAGTAAGGTAACTATTGCAGACTTTTAAAAATTCATGCCCTGTTGATAAGCTTGAAGCTTATTTGGGTCATCCGTGCAGCTGAAGTCACCGCTTTGGTGCTGACGCAAGCTCATTCAAGGAAAAAGACAATAACTTTTGAAGCTGGGAAAGGTTCTTCATCATATGGTGACAGAAGCCATAGATCTTGGGTGTAATTAAGAACAGGAAGCTTTTTGAGAGCCAGATAGGTTTGTTCTTTGTTTTTTGGGGTGGGTTTTTTTTTACTGTTCCTTTTCAGAATGCAGTGGAAAACAGCATCATCACGTCAGCGTAGTATTTTGGCTTTGGGTGGGTATGTATGCGTGGGGAAAGCATGAATGGTGGGCTCTGATCTTGGGAAGCAGGTACTGAGTAAATACGACCCCAGATGGCTCACTCTTGAAGAGCTGGAGGATAGGAGATCCTTTTTCATTTTCTTAATTGCTTTGATAATAAAATGGCTTGGGAGAGCAGAGATGTCTGCTTTTTGGTGGAGGGAGGAAGAGGGAGGTATCAAGTGGGTTTTCTGCTCTTTGGAGGTGTAGTTGGAACTTCAGTGTGTAAGATGGAGTCCTAGGGACACTGTTGTTATTAACTGGGTTTTAGCTTCTGGTATCAGGTTGGAAGGCTTTTCATAAATCAAAGAAAAAGCAGGGGCAGGGACATACTGAAAGAGCAAATTTTCCAGTTGAGGAGGAGTAAAGTGCCCAAGACAGTAGGTGACTAGCTAAATGGATTTGCACTGTAGACCTTTTTGTGGAGGAAAATTAGATCATAATGTCCTGTTCTGGTTTGAATGAAGCAAAAAAACCCCACAACCCCAAGGAGGAGGTCCTAAATTGCTCTAATTTGTGTAGGCTTGTTTTACATGGCATGTTTTAAAATGCCACATTAATGAACCTAATGAGCCAAAGTGCTCCTTAGTGTAGCTGCTTGCTACTTCCCTCATTTTGTGACTATTGCTGGTTTTGAGTGTGGGTAGGGATCATGGTGACTTTCCCTAGAGTGAACTCATGGGTGCTTTGGAAACCTCAACTAAACACATTTTCTTACAAGTCTATTGAAGATGTGGGGAAATAAACCATTACAGAAAGGGAAGACATGAAACAATGCTGTTGGTCCAGAACTCTTAGTAGTAAAAGTGAGTGAAAGAAGTATTTAATTCTGGGAGGTTGGTAAAACTGACAAAGAATATATTTTAAATTAAAAAAAAAAAGAGTAAATTAAACTTCTATGCCTAGAAAAGGAGCTTGACAAGGATTTTGGCAATGCAGTAGGCTCCCAACAGACATCATGGCAGACCGAAATAATTCAGTGAAGGCGTACAGCAGGAGTTGGAAAAAACAGATGCTTGAGTGCATTAAAAAAAAAAAAAGAGTAGATACCATATTGACTGATCTTGCTTGAGATTTCTAACAAATGAGGCCAAAAGAAGGAAAGGAGGAAAAAAAAAAGGGTTTTGGTAGTTAACTTGGATAATCCACCTTTGCAGGTTCAAGTTACAAATGGGGAAATGTTTTAATCCGTAACATACTCATTCCAAACTCCTAATAATGAATTGTGTGATGCTGATCTGGTTTAGATGCAGTTAGAAATTGGAGTTCAGCAGCTCTGCTTCTGTTTGTCATGTTCAGTTTGTGCAGGTGGTGGAATGTGAAGAAGCCCTTGTCTTCCTGTGATGCTAAACATAGCACGTGGTGATTGGCATAAGTGTTCAAAATATTGCTCGATACCTACTTGCTTGAGGAAAATATGAAATTAATAATGTGGTCCAGAGCTTAAAAGAGCAATGAAGATTGCTCCAGAGGTGGGCATAGGACTTGGGATTGCTTGGAAAGAAAGGATGCAGGGTCTGTGATTGTGAGAGACATGAAGAGAGCTGGCTATGGGTGGTTTTGTTTTCTGTTTGTTTTGTCTTGATTCTCAGCAAAGAGTAATTAACAGATGAACAAAATAGATGCTACATGGGCATTACTTTGCTCTGTGATGTGTAGCTTCCATGGTCTTAGGTACACAAGTGGTAAGATTAGCCAGGCTGCTGTGAGTGCAAGGATTATCTTTTCCCCTGAATTCCTGGTGCTAAAAATCACAGGATCATTAAGGAAAAGACCTCACAGGATCATCTAGTCCAACTGCTCCCCCCCCACCTCTGTTACTCACTAACCTGTGTCCCCAGATACCTCATCCAACCTTCCCTTGAACACCCCAAGGGACGGTGACTCCACCACCTCCCTGGGCAGCCCGTTCAATGCTCAACCGCTCTTTGGGAGAAGAGATTTCTCCTCATTTCTAACCTGAGCCTCCCCAGCACAACGTGCAGCCATTCCCTCTGCTCCTGTCGCTGGGTATCTGTGAGAAGAGGTCTGAGCCCAGCTCACCACAACCTCCTTTCAGGGAGTTGGAGAGAGCAGTAAGGTCTCTCAGCCTCCTCCAGACTTAGCAGTCCCAGTTCCTCAGCTGCTCCTTGTAAGACTTGTGTTCCAGCCCCTTCACCAGCTTCACTGCTCTTCTCTGGACACACTCCAGGGCCTCTGTCTTGCTTGGAGTGAGAGGCCCAAACCTGAACCCAGTATTTGAGGTGCAGCCTCCTGAGCGCTGAGTACAGGGGGATGATCACCTCCCTGGCCCTGCTGACTATGCTATTCCTGATGCAAGCCACAGTGGCATTGGCTTTGGCCACCCAGGCACATTATATATATGTCTGAACATCAAATATATGCCTGAACATCAATTCCATAGTGTTATGGAAGACAGACTGATTTAAATTCCCTTTGAGCAGGTTATGACTGTTATGCAGGCTGGCAGAGCAAAGAGTTGGAAGATACATACTGTACATGTTAACAGTGTGATGTTGATCTTGTATTCCAGATATCTTCCAGCCAGGGCAGCAAAATTATGTTAAAACCTAATTTCTGCTTGAGAAATTTGAACCTGTACACAGATAGTTTCCCCAAAGCAGCTTTTTACAGGGGGCTTTAATATTGTTTCATTCTCTCCTCTCTCCTTCAAGCATCCAAGGTTGCAAGCAGCTGACTCCTCCTCACATAAAGATACTGTGACATATCTTTATGATTTTTCTAGAAGTGTGCTGACATTAATTCACATTTCAGGCTCTAGTTTGAAATGAGTAAAACTTCTGCTGCACTGTGGTACTTGAAACGCTTTTGCATATTAATCTAGAAAACTTGTAAAAATGCTTCTCTAGTAGCAAAATCTCTGCCTACAGTTCTCCAGGTGTTGAGGAGCTTTGCAGGAAAATCTGCCTCTTCCAAAATAAAGATTTGGGTTTTTTACAGGTGGGCAAAACTCTTACAAGAACAAAATTTCATAGCTGAGTCTTAATGATAAAGTGCATACAGGGGCATTGTGTAAGACAAAGACATCTTTTAGCATCCTCATCAGTGAGGACCCAGAAATTAAAGTTTGAGACCTCAGGGGTCGTTGTTAACTGCGGCCTTGTACCATTGATTTTTGCCTCTGTGAGCTCCTGTGTCATCTTTATTTAGAAATAGGGGGGGGGGGTTTAGAACAGAAAAAGGTTAAAAACTTATTCTAAGGAGGTTTGAGGAGGGAGTGAAGAGATTGAGATCAAACAAAGCCAAGATTAGATGATGTAAAGGAAATAATTAAATGTATAGGTGTATGTATGAAGTCTGCTGAATTTAGTCAGAAAATGTGGTAACAGGTTGTGCAAACTGTGGTTTTAAGCCAGGTAGTCACTAGAGGAGCAGTTTTATTCTGAGCGTGATGCATTATCCGGTGGGTCTCAAGCTTGTAGCTGAAGACTTTCAACGTAGCCTCCATCAGGCAGCTTAGTTTACCCGTATGATAAATGACCTTAATGACTCTAGGAAATAAACAATAACCTCAGAATCTGGTGATATTATTTATTCAGCATTTGCATATGGTGAAACAAGTTCTGCAGCAAGTTTTTTCTCTTGTTACGACTGCCAGGCTACATAAACAGTGAGTTCAGCAGTTGCCTGCTGTTGAGGCTTACCACTTCGCTAGGAGGGACTTGCCTTGCAGAAGCATTTGCAAAATCCCAGAGCAGCTGAACGGGGAGGTTTTGTGACTTGGAGCCAATCTGTACCTGGGCTTTGGAAGTCTCCTCCATATGGAGACTCCTCTTCTGTATCAAGGGCTTGTTTGGTTTCTGGCTTTTTTTTTTTTCTTTCTGGTTTTCACCACTGTTGTTTAATGCTGAGGAAGGAAATGTCTGGCAGAGTGAGCAGAGCTGTTACTGGTGCTACGCTGTATATGACCCACCCCATTAGAAGGAACTCTTATTTAACCTCATGATAAAATCTCCATGTGACTCCAACAGACTGGAGGACTTGGTGCAGATACTTTTGAAGGGCAGGTGGAAGAATTCACTTTGACAGCTGAACAAATAGATGTTTTGGTTATACTTTAATACGGTCAGGTTCATGCTGCCTTTGTGCTTAATTTTGACTTGAGCATCTTATTTAGTGCATGCTTGGCCCTGTAGACTAGAAACTAACACTGCCAGTTATTTCATTCAGGGTACTTGCCCTTTGGCTCATGTGAGCTTTATATCCCTTTGTGCAGGCCTGGGGATGACCCTCAAGCTCTGGTCTGGCACCATTTTCTTCAAAACTGTCAAAAATCCCTTGTGTTTCACAACATTGTCTTCTGCTGGTGACTAGAAGCCATGGTATAGTGCTTTAGGTTGCACTCACCTTTGGATTGCCCCTTCTGGGGTAAGTGCTATCCAATTGCCTCTGACCCTTGTATTTTTTGCATTATTTGAGCCTTACCCTGTCTGCACCAATTCTATCCTTTTTGTTTTTAAAATGTAAAATGGTTGGGAATGATGCTCGAGTTCTTGTCCAAGCTTTTCTGATGTGACCATAGTAGAAACGTTTTCATTTCCAGGAACAAACTGCTTAGAAGTAGGTGGGACAGTTCATGTATCTCCCTGGTTTTGAGAGCACTGAACCTAATAGGAGGCTAAAATACACAGTATCAATGGTTTACTTTTGGATTTAATGGGTAAGATTTTTAACTGACAGGTTTTCCAGCACTTTACAGCAAGTTCTGTAGTGCTCAGTAGCAACGTATGGTCTCACTTAAGGTTACAAGATAGATTTAAACAGAGCTGTGTGTTTTGGGTCTTAGGCTCCCAAAGCTGCTATTTTTAGCAATACCAGGATCAATTTAGTGACCCCAATCTTGAACCATATGGAGTAAGAAAAAGAAGCCGTCAGTTTGGGCTTCTGGGAAGGGAGCTACGTGGTAGAATGAAGCAAAAATGACAGGGCAGAGAGAAAGAGCTTTTAAGGAGCTATAAATAATGGCCGAGGCAGGAACTGTAAGAGGGCACGAAAGAATACAGAACTGCTTGGAGCAGCCTCTTTCCCTGCACACCTCCATCTTCATCTTCTCAGATCTTGTTTTATGTAGGGACAACAAGGTACGTGGATCTCTTAATACACATCAAGTGTCCAAGAGTTCTAGCTGTTTGTTGGTGGCCTGCATGTGGTTTTTACAGCAAAGCATTAGTGCACTTGTTTTGATGTCCATTTATTTATGGTGCTTCTAGGCACCAGATAAATGGTCTCTGCAGTTAATCCTTTTAACAGCACCTACTAAATGTTAACCTGGCATTGGTTGCCCAGTTGGTACTAGTATGACAGTGCCTTGACCTGCATTGCTGCTCTCCTATTCTGGGGCCTCTGTGTGACAGAAAACAAAGTGGATTTATCTGGTTCCCAAAGGGCTTTCCAAATACTACACCATCATCTTCTTTTGGAAGAGCAAACCTGAGCTATTGTCTCTCAAAGATGGAAAATTACTCAATAAACTCTTCAGTTTAAAGGTCAACTTGCTCTAAGGTGGCAATGAAAACATCATGGAGAGCCATCTGTAGCAAACCCTTGAAGGTTGGTAGAACATCACTACATGTCTGCCCCCTTTCTTACTGCAACCACCACTGTTAAAGGCCTGGTACAGGATAAATTATTTTGATGCTTTTGTCTGGTCTCTGGTAAAATATTTTTATAATACCTTTTAATAATATTATTTATAATGTTATAATCTTTAATAATATGAAATACCTGCACTGTTGAATGTGGTCCCTAGTTCAAGAGCACGTGAAAGATTTCTTTGTGTCATTGTGGTGTTCCTAAGTACAACAGCTCTTCAACAGTGCTGCAGTGTAAAAATAGGAGTAGTACCTTTTTTACTTGAGTTTAGGGAGATGATTCAAATTAGATTTGAACCATAACTCTTGTCACACCACAAAAATAACTACAATGTACTAAATATACTTCAGGTGTGGGTCTGGATCCCCTGATACTGAATTGGCTGAACTTGAGTTCTCCTCATGCTTCAGGGATGCTGGATCTCTTCTGTGCAGTGGTGTGTTTCTTTTGTATCTCATCCGCTGTACAGTGATGTCATCTCAAACCCCTTTAGCCTTTCAGGCTTCTCCTTTGTACTCCCATCAAGCTGCCTGTGTAAATGCATTGTACTGATGACGTGGTGTGACCACTGAATTAGAAAACAAAAACCAACCCAAAAGACATTCGAAATTGGTGTTTAAAGTTTGCTTTTGTTCTTATGGAAGCTTTATAACAAATACAAGTTTGGGGTCCCTGCAGCAATTGGGATTGGTAACATGGTAGGGCTGTTTGCAAGGCTGGGGTTTTTTATACTGAACAAAGGAATAGGTTTCCATCTATATTTTCTCTCAGCTGCTTTTTATGCAAGGGTCCCAATCTGCTTGGCCCTTCATTGCATAGTTGCTTTTCTTACAGAAGGAAGAGGAGTAGGGGAGCCCACAAGCGAGTTCCCACTTGTGTTTGAAACTGTGCAGTCTACTCTCCTAATACAATGCCAAAGCTCAAAAATGACCCCCTTTAACCACAACTGGCATTTTGGGGGTGGGGGGGTGTGTGTGTCTGTGTCTATGTCTATGTCCCTTGTGTGAGGCATGAGGACAAACCTTGGTGGCTTTCTGGCTGTGGGTTTGGGTGCGCAGGGTGGGTAATCACCAGTTAGGTTTGCATCAGTCTTGGCTGATCCTGAACTTGAATTTCAGCTCATAAATACAGAGGAGCTGCCCTCAGAAGTTTATTTTTGTACTAATAATCTAAGCTGTGTCAGTAGGCCATGTGAGATCAAACCCCTGGTCCAAGGAAGGATCCGATTTATGACGTAACTGATGTAGCCACATGTACCCGCACGAAGCGATTGGAAAGGGCAAAGCTATTTCTACTGGTATGTCCTATATACAAGCAGTAAGTGTCAGCAGACAGCCTGGTATGGATGTCTGAGTTAGGAAAGGCTTCCTGTGGTCAGAGGCATGCTCTTAGAGTAAGAGACATCTCAGGGAGGAGCCATAGTAACGGCTTGGGGAAAAAAATCGCTTAAAAATGTGACTTGGAACAGGCATTTCTCAATTTGCAAAGGACCCTAAATCTGACAAACCAATTGTGGCATCTCTGCTGCTTTTTAACACGGTTTCTTGCTGCCTTCTTTCTCTTCCCTGTAGCCACAATAGTAAAGTGGTATTTTGGAGGATCCACTGGCCACTTGTATGTGCTGCATAGCTTGTCTGACCAGACTAGAGAGGTGGAGACCTGACCTGCTGGAGATGTGTTTACTCTGCAGTTAGCAGTGATTCTCTCCAGCTACAGAAATTATAAACTTCTGAAGAAGCATTCCTCCTCTAACAATCTCCTGCCATGGGGCCAGCATTTTACATCTTGTTGTTAGGCTGATCTTGCTCTGTTAAAAGCCAAACTCTTGATTTAACTTTAAAAATGCATTGTACTGTCTGCTAGTAGCATTTCTTGTGCATTTAGTGTGGTGGTGGTGGTTATTTATTTATTTTAAAAACTGAATTACTTGTTCTCAGCCCTGCCTGGGATTGTGTGCCCTCTTACATAATCCAGCAATTCTGGGAAGGGTACTTCTTTGGAAAGGTCAGTGTATTAAAATGCCCTGCTGCTTCAGGGGTGACACAGAGTGGCTCGTACTTCTCTAGACTGCAGAGAAGGGGAAAATAGGGGATTGACATTCAGTAGGTGCTTCCTTTATGCTAAAGAGAAATGCAATCAGTCTCTTTTCAAACACATTTGTTGGACTGGGAAAGGTCAAAGCAAAATTGATGAGTACTTCAGACCTTTAGTTCTCTAATGGCATAGTCTGAGGATTTTAAACTGAGCTGAACACAAGATACTTCCTGTTACCCTCACCAACATTTTCTAGCGCTTTCAGGATCTTCAAGACACAAATCTGGTGGTCCTAAATACATTTTTTTGAAGTCTTTGACATGCAGGCTTCAGTTCTAGTGTTACACATCAACACTGGACAAATAGCAGTTTCTCTCAGCTGTAACTCAGCTTGTCTGTGTTGTGAAGCTGAATTCCTACCTGCTTATTCCCAGACAGTGGGTTCCTAATTGTTAGTTTATTTTCAGTATACAGCAGCTCTTCGACTCATGTCTTTGTGCTTCAGAGAAATTATTGTATATTCCTTGGCTAGAATAATATTTCTGTAGTGGCCTAAAAAAGGAGTTAACGCTAAAAAACACTGGGGTGGTTTTTTGCTTCCCCTTCCTCCCTGCATGGATGATTGCAAGTCTCTTGCCCCTAAGTTGTGCCGTGGAGAAGCATAAATTGAAAGAACAGGAGAAGAATCCCAGCCTCTTCTGAGGATGATGCAAGCTTAACCTTTGGAAAGACCTCTGAGAAACTGGTCGGTCTTTGCAGAAGAAAAATCTCTTGTGATAAATGCTTCTTGATGGGTAGAAACCAGCTTGCTGATAGTGCAGGCTCTTCTGAACAGCCCGGCATGCAAAAGCTGTGCTTACCACCTAATTAAGTTTTAAAGAGGCTTGGCTTAGCGACCTGCCCACCGGGCAAGCAGCAGTCCCAGCTCCTTCAGGTGATAGGATAGTGCTCTGTCAGTGCCTGTAGATAAAGGGATTTTTTTTCCTTTTGCCTTCAGATTACAATAGTTTATAGCTCAAGGTCTTACTGGAGGGAGAGTGTGGATACTTAGTAAACCTGATTACCTTAGATGTCTGCTTTGAATCCCTAAGCAGTTGACTAGAGGATGGAAACTGCCTTGAGTCACCTAACTCTCTTGCATCAGCCCCCCAAGGCTGAGCCCTTTACTTTGTAGTTGGCCCAGAGGAGTGTTTTCCAGTCAACACGTGTAGGGTTCAGGAACACAATGAGGACAAACCTTTTTGGGATTTTAAGATATTTGAATATTCATAGAATCCTAGAGTCTCTGGAGTTGGAAGGGACCCGTAGGGATCATCCAGTCCACCCCCTGGCTCCACACAGGCCCAGCCAAGTCACAGCCCGGGACTGAGCGCATTGTCCAGATGCTTCTTGGCCTCAGTCACGCTTGGTGCTCTGACCACTTCCCCGGGAAGCCTGTCCCAGTGCCTGACCACCCTCTTAGTAAAGAAGTCTGACTTGTGTTCTTCTGGCATTGCCCTGAGTTGAAATGGGCACCCTCTGTGAAGAAAGCTTGCTGTGCTCTTGGAACTGCTGAGGTGGCTTTGCCGTCTGCATTTGTTAACGGAGTGTCACACGAGTCTCTGTGAACCACTGAAGCTGCCTGGACTTGCCTTTGTTAACACAACACAGTGAACTCATTCTGTTTAGGATGGTGTCTTCTGTGCTACTCGTGATGTGCAGGGGCTGCTTCAGAGATGGCTAAGAGTAGTTCTTGACCAATGTCCTTTAATATTTGCTTTGAAAGATGAAGAAATGTGCTTTTAAGGCACTCAATAAATGCATGGAGTTGCTGTTGATCTGGATACCATTAACAGGCATCCATCAGGTGGATCAGAGCTGGCTTCATACTGTCTCTGTCGATCTATTATTTATTTGTAAAGTGTTGGTCAAAGTGTTCTAAGCAAAGGAGAGAATTTTCTGTGCTTGTGATAAAGTGAATGTTTTGATACCATGTCTGCAGGGACACTTAAAATGTCTGTCCCAAGATGTCCAAAGCAGAGAGGCTTGGGACTTTCTAGTTTATATTTCTTCAAGACCTCTAAGCAGACAGGCTTAAGAATTGGCTTGTTAAAAGGGTAGATAGTGGCAGGACAAGGGGGATGGAGTGAAGCTAAAGGAAAGAAGGTTTAAATTAGATACTAGGGGAAGTTCTTTCCAGAGAGAGTGGTGAGGGGCTGGAACAGGCTGCCCAGAGAGGGGGTGGGTGCCCCATCCTTGGGGGTGTTCAAGGCCAGGTTGGCTGGGGCCCTGGGCAGCCTTGTGTAGCTCTAGGCCTGGAGGTTGGTGTCCCTGCCTGTGTCAGGGGGCTGGAGCTCTGTGATGGCTTGGGGTCCCTTCCAACCCAGAGCATACTATGATTCTACGATTTGGGGAGGCAGCTAGACCAAAGGACCTTCAGAAATCCTTTTGCAGTCTGACTTCTCTGATTTATAATGCAGAAGCTGGTTGCTGTGTCCTTTTTCCATCCATGTGTGCAGAGAAGTCTCTCCTGGCTGTGTGGGGCATGTGTTCCTACTTAGGCTCTGAAACCCTTTATTTAAGGACTCTTTGAATTTCACTTCACCCAACAAATGAAATTAGTTTGTCTGTTAATCTTTTTGTGTGATGACCTAAGCAAGGTTTTTCCAATGCCCAGAGAAAGGAGGAAGTTGGTCTGAATGCAGCAAACATTAATCCTCATGTCTGCCTCAGGTTTCCCTCTCTGAAAGGAGTGTAACATTACATCATGCATGGGCTCACACATTGCATATGATGGCTCTCTGGGTGTCTTCCTCTGTAGCAAGTCATAACTTACCTTCAGCTATAAAAAGCTTGCAGGCAATACTGGCTCAATGGGATGCCTGATACTGGTGTCTGCTGGGTTTAAAGCCAGCTTCTGTAGCTGGCTAAAGACTAGGGCAAAGCAGAGCAACAAAATGAGTGCCAGTGTTTTATTTTATGGAACTGACATGGTGCATTTTGGGGCCTGGGAGCCAAAGGTTGTCTGACAGCAGTGGTGAGTCAGCAGAGGCCAGGAAGTGCACTCTAAGGCTTTACCCAGTCCCTTATCAGTGAAGTCATTAAGACCAAACTCATTCCTTATCAGTGATATGATTAAGCCCCATGCTTTCTAGTGATAAAGGAATGGGAAACCATGGAACCTGGGAAAACAGGCAGGATGCTTTAGTGGTTATCTTCACCTTCTCCTCCAGCTGAGTTGCTGGGTGTCACTTTTTTGTGGATTTGACTGATTTCAAATGCTTTGGATTAAGGGCAGGCATTGGAAAGAAGCTCTACATGGATTAGGTTGTTTGGGTTGTTTTTCTCTCCTGCATGAAGTAGAAATGCAATGCTTGGATAAAGTGATGGTGGGATTTTTTTTCTGCCCTCAAAAATATTTATCACTTGGTTAACACTTCATTCAGTGAAGAAGAAAAAGGTGTTAATTGGACAGAATACCAGTTTAAATGTAGACACCAAATGCTGGGTGATTTCAAAGCCCTGATGATGGGTGCAGTAGGAAAATGGAGAGAGGGAGGAGGGCAGCTTATTTGTACTTTCATTTCATGTTCTGATGCAAGTTAGGAGTGAGACTGTTGCTATATAATAAAGGTGAAAATAAGCTAAAGGGAGGGCAGAGCAAAAGCACCTGAGAAGGGTTTTGTAGGCCACCGAAGATCATCTGTGCATCTGTATTTTAATGAAGTCTTTACAGCTCAGATGGGAGGGAAAAGCTCTTCCCTGGCAGAGTTGTGGGGCTGTGGCACAGGCTGCCCAGGGAGGGGCTGAGTCACCTTCCCTGGGTGTGTTCAAAAAAAGGGTAGATGAGGTGCTCAGGGATCTGGTTTAGCTTGGAATGGGAATGGTTGGACTTGATGATCTTAAAGGTCTTTTCCAACCTGGTGATTCTGTGATCAGCCTCTTGCTGTTGCCGTGGTGGTATTCACTGTAAATACAGGCACTCTGTAAGGTCCCTAAGCAGCCTGCTTTCTGTCTGGGTGTTGTGGGCTCATACTGAAAATTTGGTTAACTTTTGCACTAGTTTTACAAACTCTACTTTCTTTTTGAGCTTTGTCTGTGTTTTCTTTCTCCATATAAGTGGAATCCAGCAGAAGGTAAAAGACAGGATCAGAGCAGGATAGGAGAATTACCTTGCTTGATAGAGGTGTGCACTGCTTTGACCCCAGCTGTAAAATTGCTTTGTGACAG
Source organism: Gallinula chloropus (assembly GCF_964237585.1). NCBI lineage: Eukaryota > Metazoa > Chordata > Aves > Gruiformes > Rallidae > Gallinula > Gallinula chloropus. Next base: position 5,045,467 of record NC_140094.1, read on the forward strand.
TTATATTCCTTGTCATTGAAAACCTCCCTGGAAATACATCCCATTTCCTTCATTTGAGTCACCCTCAAGTGATCTTTGGTGTGTGTCCTGCTCTGAACCTCAGCAGCCCCTTGTTTCCTTGGGGCTTCATCTTTCCTGGTCTTTGCTGGCTGTTTCAGTACGATCTCCTCTTGCTTTTTTGTTACCAGCTTTAATCTATTTGCTTGATATACACTGGGTTTTTTAATAGATTGGGCTTTTTGCAGTTCTGTGTTTCATTTAAGCCTGCTTGTTTCTGTCTTTGCTGGCTACTGGTTTAACATTTCCTTTCCCCAGCTAGCACTCATCTACTTTTTTTTTTTTAAGGCAAAACCCAGCTTTATTTTTTAAAGCCCTTTCCTTAGACTGAACTTTTAATTTGTGAAGTTCAACAGTCTCCCTGCTTTGCTTTTTCCTGTGCCATTGGCTCTGATTCTTTAGCAACCCAGTACATCTTATTTTACCTTTCAGTAATAAAAGAATATTTAAATCAATAGCACAATTTATCCAACTCCAGGATGACTTTTGCTGGGCATTGCTTTCTGTATGTTCTTAGACTGGTAGATCACTATTAGCATATTTCATAGGAATTGCTCATTTCTCTCAAGATCCCTTTTTGTGTGTGCATTCTAGCAGGAGAGGAAGTTGGAACCTCTTTGGTCAGAGCAGTACTTATTTAAAGCTCTTCAGGAACTGTCTTTTGTTGCTTTTTCACTTGAGTTCCAGCCAAGGTAGACCATGAGCTGCTCTACCAGCTTCAGAGAATTAGTTAAATATTTCCACATGCTTCTAATATGTATAAATTTCTAGCTGTGTGCTATACTTAATCCTACATGGTCAGGTCAGCAGGAGGATAAGCCGTGTGCCTTCTCCCACCCGTGTCTCTTCCAGGGCTACTCGGGCACCTGCTCTGGGCTCTGTCAGTGAGGGGAAGAACCGCGGGTGGGAAGGTGCTGCTGCCCCGTGACGTCGGATGGGGTATTGTGAACCTGGAAAGCCAAAGCTGGAATGTAGCTTGGCTCAGCCTCCCTTGCTTTTGGCCAACAGGCAGCTTGGAAACATTGGTAGAAGAAAAGTTAATCTTGAGAGGTGTCTTTCGTTGATAAAGCCTCACTGATGAAAACGGGTCGCTCAGGAATGTAAGGCCAAGCGTCAACGCTCATTTAAACTCTCCCTCTGTAGGCTTCTTGTCCACTCTCCTCTTCTGAACCCGAGATTTGTTTAATGTGGAGCTTTTCCAGCTTTTTGGCTGTGGGAGGCTGCTGTACGTGTTTCTCTTGCTGCATATGGGAATTTTTGGTTACCCTTTTGAATAGCTCTTACCTCCCCTCACCCAAGTGCACCTGTCTTTCAAAGTGCTTACTTTGGTTTTGTTTTTAAACCTGTATTTAGTGGTTCTTCACTACAATGTCAACTTGAACATAAGGATTTTGCAACTTGCACCCTGGATTTCATTCCTCTCTGGCAGAGCTGTATGTAGAGACTAAATTGTTTCTCTACTTTTAGAGCATTGATCCATTGCTTTCCTTGCCTTTATCCTCTCTGTTGGTAGATGAGATCAACTCTTCAATAAACAAGCATCACTCCAGCAAGTGATTTTAATGTGATTGCTGCTTGCTGTTCCTTCTGTCCTTCAGGCAGATAGCCATCAATAGCAAAGAAATCATTGGCTGGAAACATCATAGTGTGCTGGAATAGCTGTGCCTGGGCTGTTGTGTGTTACTTTCTTGCATTCTTCTGTGTCGTGAACACTTGTAAAGACCATGCAAGGGACATTTAACTATAGGTTTTCCTCTGTTTTTTGATGCATTAGAATAATTAGTTTTAAAAATATCCCAAATGTGAACAAACACCCCCACACACACACCCCAAACACCTTTTCCTTTTAATGAGGAAAGCACTGCAGTGTGAGACTAATTCATTAGTGACTGCAGTGGAATAAATGCATCTGTCAGCAGAACGAAAGTTTACAGCCACAAAATGTCACAAGAATATTTCCTTTTAAGCACTTGAAGGTGCTTATTCCTGTTGTATTTGACATTAGGAGGGATTCACTTAAGACTTGGGCTGTTCTACTTCCCATGGGTCTATAAGATCATAAGGTATGATCTGTGGCTTATTGTCTCCTTCCTCCACCCTCCCAAGAGCCCTGACCTTTGTGAGCATTTGAATGTTGGCTGGGGTTTTGCTCTGCTATTCTGTACAGGCCTGACACTTGCAAGCTGAAGCTGAAAATGATTCTTGCAGCCTTACAGCTTCCTCTTTGGAAATGAGACTGCTATAAATTACAAGGGCAGGCTTTTGGTTTTAAACAGATAGTGTATAATCACTTTAACAAAACCTGACCTCTTGGCTTGAACTGGTTTTATCATATTTGTTCTTTTGATGCTCCTGGCTGTGGAATTGTGCAGACCATGGTAATAAGAAAGCAATGAGTGCAGTGCTTGGAGAAGACCAAGTAAGGAAACTGTTGGGCTCTGAATGCCTCTTATGTAAGCAATGAAAACTGTATAGTGTCATTTTCTGTTTGGTTTGGAACGATTATGGAAATCACTGACAATTGCCAAAAGCAGGAGTACTTCAGTTTCCAGGCTCCTGTTGTGTTACAGGGAGCATTGTCTAATATTTAGCCTTTTCTTCATTGAACCCCAGTCTGGTTTGGGTGGGAAGGGACCTTGGAGCCCCCTAATGCACCCCTGCCATGGGCAGGGACACCCCCAACCAGCTCAGGGTGTCCAAACCCCCATCCAACTTGGTCTTGATCCCTGCCAGGGATCCAGGAACAGCCCCAGCTTCTCTGGGCACCCTGTGCCATGCCCTCCCCACCCTCCCACCAGGGAAGGATTTATTCCTAATATCACATCTAAGTCTGCCCTCCCGCAGCTGAAGGCCATTCCCCTGGGTCTGTCCCTCCCTGCCCTCGGCACCAGCCCCTCTCCAGCTTTACTGGAGCACCTTGAGAGACTGGAAGGGCCTTGGGAGCTCTCCCTGCAGCCTTTTCTTCTCCAGGCTCTACTAGCCCAGCTCTCCGGAGCAGAGGGGCTCCAGAGCTCAGATCATCCCTGTGGCCTCCTTTGGGCTCGCTCCAACAGCTCCATGGCCTTGTTCTGGAGACCCCTGAACTGGAGGCAGCGTTGCAGGGGGGTCTCCCCAGAGTGGAGCAAAAGGGAAGAATTCCCCCTCAGACTTGCTGCTGGGAATGCAGCCCAGGATGTGGGTGGCTTTCTGGGCTGCCAGTGTACACTGCCAGGTCAGGTTGTACATCTCATCCCCCAACACCCCCAAGTCCTTCTCAGAGTGGTTCTCAATCCATCCTTTGCCTTTTGTTCTTGGGATTGGCCCAGCCTACGTGTAGGACCTTGCGCTTGGCTTTGTTGAACTTAATAAGGTGGGATGGTTCCTCCCTCCAAACATATCTGCCTGGTACTGGCAGATTCCAGCTCTTTCTGCAGCCTCTGGCTCGCTGTCTTCATGGGGACCAGCCCTCGGGCAGATGTTCAGCAGCTGGAAGCATCACCTGGCCTTACTGCTGCCGTTTGATGTATTACAGCCTTTGCTGGTTCTGAACCAGCAAAGAGACTCAAAGTCTCTTGAGTAGAGGTTTTATTAGCACTGCCTGCCCTTTGTAATGGTAAGGGGGCTTTTAAATTTGCATATGGAAGCTTTTCTACCACCTTTATCCCCACTTCTCATTCCAGGATTTTATTCTGACCTGGAATACCTTTAAAAAGAGTGGGTTTTATCTTGTGGTGGTGTGGGGAGGGCTGCTAAATCCAGTTTGATTCTTTCCCCGCCCTCCCCTTTTCTTGCCATCATTATGGAGTTACCTGCACTGAGGTGGTTACTGCAGTGAAGATGGAGTTTACATCAGAAATTTATCATAATCTGAGATACTGTTTTTCAGGAAGATTTGAGGCTGATGGAAATACAGGGTTTGGAACTTAAACCCAGAAAATCTTTACTAAAGAGACATTTTGATGCATTTGTCCAGCTTCATCTTGTAAAATTATTTTTAATGTTTGTGCAAAAGTGGCATTAACACTTCCAACAGCTTAGTGAATGCAGCATCAGATTCAAACCCAAAAGCTTTTGACAGGTTGTTTTGTCCAAATTACTGATTCTCCTTTTACTGAGAGGTTTTACAACGCTCCTTCATACCACAGATGTCTGTTGTGTAGCCCCAGCAGCGATGCAGCTAACAATGGTTTTAAAATACACCATCACACCTCTTCATCCTGGCCTCTGGGGCAGAGTAAGAAATGTTTCTTGTAGAAATGGTTGCTTGGTCACCGGGACAGCTGGAGGAATGGGATTGTGTTGCAGCTTTCAGGTTTTGGGTTGCTTGGCCTTTGACTTCAGAGATGTGTTTTGCCACGGGGAGGTTCATCATTGCACATCAATGATAAGTGGAAACTGGGAACCTGTAGAGAGGTCTTGCTTTCTGAGTAGACTTCCCAGAGTCTCACTGGTTCAGCATCCATTGGAATGAGGAGAGTCCAGCAGAACAAGATCAGGACCTGATCTCAGGTGTGACCCTGAGCAGCAGTGGGAAAACCAGCGTGATCCTTGTGAACCTCAAGAAACAGCAAGGGATGGTGGTCTGAGTGTGGTTTGTGGCTCTTGGTCAGTAGGGCACTTGGACAGCAATAGCTTTTCCCCTTTCTCCCTGCAGCAATGCATTACTTGCTATAGCATGTCTCCTGGGAGTAGACCTCCATCAGTGCTGGAGGATCCCTGTAAAATAAGCTTGTAATTGAAACAACTTCTGAGGTTAGTATTTTTTCCTTTTTGAGCATTTATTCTCGTAGCTGTTACCTGCAGCTACCACACAGTTGCTCTTCAAACAGAACAGTGCTGGTAAGGGATGGTTTCTGTTTGTGCTCTAGAGACTCTTGGTTGTGTTTTCTAGCTCAGATGGTTCTTTAGAGATGCATCTGGAGCACAAACATCCCATGCATTGTGTGTCAGTGCACAACTGTGTGTTCCATGAGCATAGCTGAACAATGTCTGTGTTGGAAATGCACCAGCAATGGTTCCAAGGCTCAAAGTCCACGTTTCCCTCTTCTAAAATCTGTTGACTTGTCTTTCAATCCTCTTCCTGAAAACAAGCTGTGGATTTGAGTGCAGGAATGAAACAATCTTGAGTTTTATCAGCTGTGTGGCACTCTTGACTCTGCTTGCTGATGAGAAGCCCTGCTTCCTGGGGAATGCAGCAACATGACAGGTTTTGCTGTATAATCTGTCTCGCCAGCTGTATTCTAATCTCTTGGGGCTTTTTTTGGGGGGGGAGGGGGGGAAGTCTGGTGGGGGAAGAGGCTAGCTTTAAGGCAACACTGTTTTCAATAGATACCTTTGAAAATAGGATTGAAGGACAATTTAGTATGTCAGTGCTCTTAGCACAGCTCTGAAGCTGGTAAGTATTGAAGGATTTCATGCAGTAATAAGGGTATTTTGGCCTGATCACGCGTGTCAGCACAGCATCTCGTTCCACAAGGCAAAAATAACGTGGTTTGTGTCTCCTGTATGAGTATATGTCACTGAATTTCCCCTTACCTTAGGAGGTCATGAGAGTCCTGGAGCTGCCATGATCCAGCTACTTCAGGAAAATGTCGCTTGTATCTTGGGGAATTCCCTGTCTCAGAAGTCCAGAGTAGATGGAAGAAGAGGTCAAAGCAGAGTTCACAACCGCGAGCTGTGTAGGGCAGCAGGTTAGGGGTTTTACCCATATTTTCCCCTGCAGATAGGTCACACAAAGCAAAAAAACTCTTCAGAGACAAGACATCTGGCTGTGAACACTTAATATTTGCAATTACAAGGTGCACATGACTGAAAAAGGCTTTGAAAGCCCCTCTGTCTGCTCTGCTGCTTGCAGCTACCTCCTCACCAGCGTGGCTTGAGGCCTGTGGCTTCCTGAGGACAGGCCACAGGTGGATCCTCTGGCATGGGGAGGGCAAACGCCTGGTGCCCTGAGGCTTTGCCTCCTGGTTGGGAATGTGCTGCAGTCCAACCACTCACCTCCAGCTGCAAGCACTGGGCGTTGTGCTTCTCTGCTGTAATAAAAGTTGGTGTTACTGTGGATGCTGATGTCTTATCTAACTCTGTTTTCTGCACCTCCTTGCTTTGTTCTTTGTAAGATCTGATTGTTTTCTGCCGCTCTGTCACTGCGTTTCTGCTGCCCCTTCCCTCTAGCTGGGTTTGTCAAGTCGCCCATGTCAGAAACTAAACTCACGGGGGACGCCTTTGAACTGTACTGTGATGTGGTTGGGAACCCCACTCCAGAGATCCAGTGGTGGTATGCTGAAGTCAACCGGGCTGAGTCTTTCAAACAGCTGTGGGATGGCGCTCGGAAGCGCCGTGTCACCATTAACACTGCCTACGGGGCGAATGGGGTGAGTGTGCTGAGAATAATCCGCCTTACCTTGGAAGACTCTGGGACGTACGAGTGCAGGGCCAGCAACGATCCCAGGAGGAATGACTTGAGGCAAAATCCCTCCATAACATGGATTCGAGCCCAGGCTACTATAAGCGTCCTTCAGAGTGAGTCCAGCACCCTACAGTAGTGGTACTGTAGTGTCTAGAAGCAGTCTAGTGACCCTTACCCTCCTGCTATCCCCATAAACCCCTGTGCTGCCTTCTCCCGTTGTTCTGAACCCACGACTGCCCCTTGCCTGTAGTGCTGCCGTTGCCTGCCACCCGTATCTCTTCTCAGGATCAAAGGACTCGGGAAAAGCTATGGATCTGTTTTCCTGCTTCTGTGTGAAAACAAGCCCAGTGTTCAATTTGTGTCTCTTCCCCAAACCCCTTTAGTTTTGTAGTAGGTTTCCAGCCACCCTAACGCTGGCTTCTCCGTGAGTGCCTTTCTGTTTGATTTCTGTGTTCTTCCCAGGTCTAACCATTTTATTTTGATTTCTTTGGCTCTCTTGGAATTTGCCTGAATGCCTTTTCACGTGGGTTTGGTTGCTTCCATGCAAATCCCTTCCCTTTTCATTGAGTGTGACCTTTAATGTTTAGATTTTTCCATGAAGTCGTGGTGCTTCTTTTCCTTTCTGAACAGCAGTGTGCTCCTACCGAGCTCTCTGATGCAGCAGCTCTGAACTGATGCAGCTATTCTTAATCCACCCTGTGAAAGGAGGGGCGAAATATCCTCCCCCAGTGTTGTATAAAGTATTAACTTCAGCTAAATGATTTTCATCTGAGAATACAACTTCTGGCAGCAGAAGAGCTTTCAAAAGCAGAAAATATGATTGACCCAGAATTGCTTTTTAGTCTCTATTGTTACAAGACATTTTTTTTGGGTTCAGCTCGCTTTTAAAAGCAGGTTTGTACTGCTTTTGAGTTCTGTCTGGGTGCAAGAGTGTTAAAATCTGTAGTTGTATCTCAGATACGTTTTGGGAAAATAATAAAAAGAAGTCTTCCTAAAGCACACATTCCCCTCTGGCTGCTGGTCTGCAGGACGACAGGCTGTGTGCAACGCCTGGTGATGGGTCTCCAAGGTATTGCTGTGTCCTGTGACCAAGCAGACAGTGTGTAGTCTGCTGTGATCCGTTGGCACTGCTGGATCAGAGACTGTCCTTCTGGGAAGTGGAAACAACATTGATGCATGTGGAAAAATAGATGGTGAACCCAATGATGTGGATTGACTTGTAAAGTGACTCTAACCTGCTTGGCTTTGGTTCCTAATGCTTGATACCTCTGTCATCCTTTGAGGTCTCAAAGGACTCTGATCAGTTGGTTGGTTGCATGACCCACACCAGCGAGAGCTGTGTGACTTCAGGAAGTGATATTGTCTCTTAGGATGTAATGTCTCCTGGAAATCCATCCCCTTTCCAAGACCTTTAGTTGTTGGGGTTGGGTTTTTTGAGTGTGACAAGTCTGTGTCAATCCCATCTGTGCTCCTCTCCTTGTCCAATCAGTTTTAGTAACCTACTGAGGGAGAAAATCCTTTTCATATGACAAGTCAGTGACACATCTGTTGGGGAGTGAATTACTGTGAAGATGTCTCCATATGGAAAGTGGGTTTTTCCTCTCTCAGGCCACTGATACTAACCTGCTCCAAGGAATAAGTTTAACCTTTTGTCTTCCTCCCCAGTTAACTCTGTCTTTCTGGATCTGGTGCTACTAATTCTGGAGTGTGTATTGTGACTTTGTTGCTAAGTGCCTTGTGCTGGGGTAATTCTTCTGCTTTTATGTTTTATTGATGGGGAGGGGGAAATGTTGACCAGAATAATGCCTTTACTCTGTAGTATTGTGTGTGTTAAGAGATCTGACTAGCTGCTGCTTGGGAAATGGACCGCTTGGACAACAGTCTCCTGTGTGACTGTGCTGGAAACAGAGATGGGGTGGGGGTTGGGGAGCAGGTTTCTAAGCCATCCCTGGAAGGTGGAGACCATCTGTCTGAAGCTGTCCAAAACGCCTCAGCTGCTCTATTGTCTGTGCAAGCATGATTTGTCTTTGAAATGGGGAACTTTCTGACTCAACAGGGTTGGAGTTCCCCTATTTTGCTGTGGGCATTATTTGTCATCTACGTCACTGAAAGGGACCATCAAACGCATCACAAGAGCACAACCTCTGTTTGCTGTTCTTTAAACACCAGGAATGTAGAGACCTCAAATGCAACTTGAATTTTCCCTTTTTTTTTTCCTCAAATTGAAGGTTGATGAGGTTTTTTGGTTGGTTTCTTTGGGTTTTAATTTTAAAACCTCAGCTGGCACAAAATGGGGCAGTTTAAGTGACGTGTAAAAAGAGACTCTAACTAATTGCTCTGTGAACTGGCAATCTTTCTCTGGATGTTGCTGTCCCAGAGTATTTCATTCACAGTTTGTCTTCTAGAATTAAATCAAGCTGAGACTGGTTCTGGTTCTTCAGTGTTAGAGGCTGAAGAGCCTGTTATCCACAGGATACCGAAGCTGGAAGATTACCATGGTCAAAACCCTTCTGGATTAAGCCTGTAACTTTCTGGTTTCTTTAGGGACGAGGTGAAAATGTTGAGTCCTTCCCCATGGCTGGCATTGATGTGATGCTTTCCTGAGGGCAGTGTGTGTGCTTTCTGTTTCCAGGATTGCTGCAGGCTGATCACCAGTGGCTTGGTGGAGCACAGACAGCGTCAGCCCCTGATATAACAGCACTCACTGAGTGTGTTGCAGCCTTGGTTACAGCTGCCTGAAGCCTGTCCTGCCAGCAACCTCTTCCTAAAAGGAAAATGCTGCAGACTTGAGGATGATGCTTTCATTATCAAAGGAAAATGTTTAAAACAAAACCCAGTATGACTAGTGAATTGGAGCAAAAGAGATTTCTCTAGGTGGTAATTTGGTGTCAGAACTCTTTATCTCAAGCTTCCACATCTCCTGTAGTGTGTTCCTGAGAACGCACGCACGGGTTTTGTTGGGAATGGAGAAGCATGTAGGGCAGTCCAGTAACAATACAGCTTCAACAAGACAGTTTTGGACCCAGATGGATCCCTGCATGCTTAAAACTCCCAGCATGGGAACAATGAGGCAGCAACACAGCTGAAAACGTGTGATGACAGCAAAGTGACTATGAGAAGTGTCAAAAAACCCCTCTGTTACTACAGTACCTGCCAGTTTTCCTCCAGCTAAATGGCAGTCCAGGTTTTAAATAGCTGTGAAAAGAAGCTGTGTAGTAGTCAGCTGAAAGAGGGGGAAGGGATGTGCCAGAGCCAAATAGATTTATTTTTTTCCTCCCTGCCTCTCTGGGCAATAATCTGAGTCCTGTACCATTGGGTAGGTGAAAGCTTTACATGCTGAAAACCAGTGTTTCTGATGGTACTGGTATTTTCCACTCCCCTTGTTCTGTTTCGTAATTCTTGCTCTGAGTGCTTTGCAAGTGAATATCCAAAAGGCTGCATGGGAATGACTCAATTTGTATTCCAGATGTGTCACCACAAGGCATAACCAAATGTACAGGATGAAAAATCCTTTGCTGACTTACCAAAAATCATCAGGATGCTCCTTGCAGAGTGACTTCCTCACCCTCTTGTACTTTGCTGGCCAGCAGAACACAGAGGAGGTGTTTGGAGAGGTCAGCACTGCAGGAGCATGGTTGGTGACATGAGTGGCTGGGAACAGCTCTCTCTTTGGAAGTCATTTTGCTCTGTAAAGTAAGGAAAGACAGAGGATACATCGGACATGTTTACATGGTACAGACTGCTACAGCTTGAGTTGAAACTAAAGCCTGTACTAAAATTTCCTTTAAGATCTGTCATCCTGTGTTTTTAAGGTAGCTATTTTTTTCCTGGACAATCCTTGTTACTTGGGACAACCCCTGTTACCCATACACCTTAGGAGATGATGTGCTGGGAAGCAGCCCTGAGGAAAAGGAGTTGAGGTAACTTGAAGCTGGACATGAGCCACCAATGTGCTTCTGCAGCCCAGAAGGCCAAACCCATCCTGAGCTGCATCGCCAGAAGTGTGGCCAGCAGATGGAGAGAGGGGATTCTGTCCCTCTGCTCTGCTCTGGGGAGACCTCAGGAGTGCTGTGTCCAGCTCTGGAGCCCTCAGCACAAGGAGGACATGGACCTGCTGGAGTGTGTCCAGAGGAGGCCACAAAAATGATCAGAGGGCTGGAGCACCTCTGCTGTGAAGCCAGGCTGAGAGAGTTGGGCTTGTTCAGCCTGGAGAAGGGAAGGCTCTGGGGGCACCTGATAGCAGCCTTCCAGGTGCCAGTAGGGAAACTGGGGAAGAACTGTTCCTGAGGGCATGGAGCGATAGGATGAGGGGTGATGGTTTTAAACTAGAAAAGGGGAGATTTAGGTTGGATATCAGGAAAAAAGCTCTTCAGTGTGAGGGTGATGGATCACTAGCCCAGGCACAGGTTGCCCAGAGAGGTGGTGGAGGCCCCATCCCTGGAGACATTCAGGGTCAGGCTTGGTGGGGCTCTGAGTGACTTGATCTAGTGGAGATGTCCCTGCTCACTGCAGGGGTGCGGACTAGATGACTTCCAAAGGTCCCTTGCAACTTTAGGCATACTATGATTTTTATGGAATCCCAGCTGTGAGCCACAAAACCTTCAACAGAAAGATCACTTTTCCAAGTTTGGGAAGAAACCTGTCCCTGACTCTTCTAACAATCCATTGGCCTTATCTGTTAAAGCCTGATAGCTGCCTGCATGATCTGAAGAAAATGGGGCTAGCAAATGTAAGAACAGAGCCCTCATGTTAATCTTACAGCTCTGAAAGGCTTTCCCCTAAAAAAAAATTGGGGTTGTAATGTGAAGCAGCCTGGGTCCAGTTCCTGATGGAACCAGCAACGTGGGGCTGCTTATACAACCAGGCTCACTGTTTATTCCTTCCTAAATGTTTATGTTTAAGGTTACTTTGGGAACGAAATAGTTCTCCACTCTAATTTTAACACTGTGTATGTTCTTACCTTTGATTGTTAAGTATTAAGGGCTGCTTTCAGCCATTCTTCATAAGGTTTGTGCCTTATTCCCACTGGGTGTTTGCTTGTATTTGGGATCAGGAGAGTTGTGTGGTTTGAAATGCTTTGTCTGCACAGGGTGTTCCCCTTAGGAAGACGTTACCCTTTTGCTAGGGGAAGGTCCAGAAATACTGTTTGGAAGGTTTAACTTTGAGGGCAGTTCTGCATAGAAAATGGGTTTTGTTTTAAACCCCAAGGCCAGCAGAGGAACCATGAGATACCCAGACAGAAGTTGCTTCCAAAGGACTAGATGATCTCTTGGGGGTGGTCACAGGAGACACGTTTTCCCCTGTTATGGTCAGTAATGCATTAAAAATAAAAGACCAATGAGTGTTACCCAGAAATCTGTAGTAATGTTTAGTTTTAAAATCTAAAATAAATAATTCTCTTTTTTCCCACATAGGGGTGCTGATCCATAAGGTGGCCTTCTGCAGTGGTCAGCTGTCTTATTGTGGCTTTCTTGATGTCTCCCAAATTAGTGCGGTGACATTCCTTGTGTAGTCTCTTTCCCTTCCCGATTCTCCTCTGAATTTTAGATTAGTGTGGCACAACTGTCAGTGAAGATTTGTTGCTATTTAATGCATCCTTTGTTTCAGAGCCCAGGATCAATGCCAGTGAGGATGTAGTCATCCATCTGTATGGTCCAGCCGTCACATTGCAGTGTAACCTCACCACAAGTCCCAGCCCCCTTTCTACCAGTTACTGGGTGAAGAATGGAGAGGAGATCCCTGGCACTAGAAAATCTTCAAACACTACAGAATACAAGTAAGTCTCTTCAGAATAATCTTCATGTTACGCTGGAGAATGATAACCCTGGTAGATGTATGGCTTTGGGATAGGTGGGTTGGGATTTGAGACTCTAAAGTACCTGTTTCAGCTCCTCAGTGGTCAGACAGGTCGAGTCAATCTGCATTAGAGGCTCCACAAAAAGTATGGCTGTGAACAATGTTAGAAGAGGGATCCCGGAAAGATTTCATGTCTGTGGCCATCCCAGCTAGCTCAGGTAGACATCATGTCAACAAAAGCATACTGTAACCTTCTCTCTTCAGTCTGAAGTCATTTACTTCTTCTCTAGAGCATTCTGGATGTGTGGGCACAGGCACACAGTCTAATTTTCTTCTGCTCAGAGTATGATGTGCAGTCTCTATCCTGCTTATGTCTATGTAAAGATGGATCTGCATCTTTATTGTGTGTGTAAATCACTGCTGAAAGCAGCTGGGTTAGTCACTTTCTGTGCTGGCATGGATCACAAATACAGCTATGTGCTCAGCATTAAGCTAAGGTGAAGAGTGCTTTATGGTGTGCTCTAACAGTGGTGGTAACCTGCCCTTTGGCTTCTGACCTTTTGCCCCAAAGAGGTGCTTATCTCTGATCAAGGCCAATGATGTTATAGTTCACATGCTTCATATCTTTAGTAGGTTCCTTGCCTATACCCTAAAGCAAGGAAACGTGCCTACACCCTCATCTTGCTTTCACTGGCTCTGGCGGGCACCTTCTGACACTGGAGACGTTTCCTGGCATAGGATTAAGAAATACTGAAGGGTTTTTTGCCTTAGCAAAGCATCCTTTCATCCCTGGCACAATGGAAGTTGTGTTTGGTTCTGATAAAGATGTCTTCAAGATTTTTCTTTTGGTTTTCCACTTTGCATTTATCTGTTCAATTTGCAGTTCCAGGCTTGTTTAGTTCCATAATTACATCCTGTTTCTCTCTCAGTACAAACTCAGTCTGAGTTTTAAAGGCTCTGCTTTCTTATCTAGCAATTAACTTGATGAGCAGTCTTGTCCAAAATTCACCAGTTTGGGGTTTAGAAGGCACTTTGCATCGAGGTTACTGAAAATCTCACGTTATTGCTCAGGGAACCAAGTATTGAGGCTGACTGCTCTGTAATCTGTCCTAAGGTAGGGAGAATTTTTTCCTTCAAAATTCTTCTGGAGAAGAAGACTTGAACTTGGCTTTGGTTTTAACTTCCTGGAGAAGAAAGCAGCAAGGTGGGGAGACTGTAAGACAGTCCTCTTGTTCCCAGTGAGTGAAGGGTTGTTAGAGCATGCTGCATTCACAGGATGGGAGAAAACTTGAATATGCAGCATTGACTTCAAATTCCTGCTCATTTCTAAGCTGCTTTGCTGTATATTCTGGTCTCAGGCATTTGTGGCCTTGCTTCATTGCCTGTGCATCTGGTTTAGTTAGATCCAGAAATACTAAATTCAGTAGTTGTCAATAAAAGCTACTTCACTTCAGCACCTCTTTACATGATTGATTAGTCTTTGGCATTCTCCTTATTTTCCACAAAGAATAAAGAAATATTTCAGATTCTTGGAGTTTCAGTCATAGAGATGTGTTGCTTTGCTACAAAATGTGGTTAGCTCATCCAAGTTCATTGTTGTTTACCGTTCAAAAAGCTTCAGCATTTGTAAGTTAAACTACTCAGCTTTAACATCCTGCTTTGTGCAGAGTTACACATTGGAATGCAATGTTTCTGATTCTTCTTTCGAGCTCAGTGTAGCTGCTCTGGCTGGAAGGCAACTGTAGTCAGAAAGCTCAGAGTTAAGTGTTGCATTTCAGCTCACCATTTTGATTAACAGGAATTATTTGACAAGCAGAAAGAGCCTGGAAGTCGTTCTGGCACCACGTGCTTTCATTCCAGAGACGTGTCCCCTCATCTGCTTTATAGTTTGGAGGAGAAATTCTTTCCAAATCCCTTGGCAGTGAATTCAGCATCGAGTAGCAGGTTGCTGGGCTACATTGAAGAGAATGGGGATTTTCTTGGGGGGTGGTTTTTTGCATCTGTTGGAAAGCCTGTGTCTACAAAATACTGGGCTCTTGGTAAAACCACAGTACTGAGGGAAGTTGTTGGCCAAGGAAACTTGTTTCTGGTGCTTGTTTGTTTATAAAGCTTTGCAGCTGCATCAACTTACACTGGCTGTAATGATTTATGGTAACAATACTCCTGCAGAACCTGCCATCCTTTCACCCTTTGCAGAGAAGCTGGTGTGCAACTGAAAGAACACAGCTCTGTACTTTCCTTTCCAAGCGTTGACTCTCCCGAGGAGTGGTCAAAGGAAGATTAATTAACTATTGAAGTTCTAAATGCCATTACAGAAAGCCAGGTATTTTCTGCCTTCCCTGACTCTTGGAGAGTTTTAGGATAGCTTAGCACTGGGAATAGCTGGGGTGGAGGCTGTCCCAGGGGAGCAAGGGGGAGGGCTGAGCCTTTGCCAGCAGTGTCGGCAGGCATCAGGAGTCAGGGCAGCCGTGTACTTCCTGAGGATCCTTCACCTGCAGTTTAAGCACAGTCATTGCTTTGATGTTTGCTACTTGATGACTGATCTGTCATTAAGATAATATTTAATGTTAACTCTGTGAAAAGCTTATGTATTCTTGCCATCTGAAAGACCTCATAACTTGATAACTAATGTTGAACTTTCACCAGTGACTCTTAAGTGCTGGGTACAGTGAAGACTTGAGTCAAAGGATTGTGTTAAACTGAGCAACATTTTCCATGTCTCCAAGCAGTTTCCACCTGTAATTAAATCATTTCATTACAGTGCTCTTCTGCAAGGTCTCTGTTCTTCTGCATGCTGGTTACTGAATGTGGTATTTTTAAATTGAAGAAGAAAAAAAGAAAGCCAAAAAGGTTTTCAGTTAAGGGAGGGACAGGGGAAAGCCTTCCTTACTTTCTGTGTGGGAATGTAAATTCTGGTCATGCTGCCATATGCTTCTGTAGTCTCAGATGTCTTCTGTAGGTGAATTTCTGGAGAAGGTATGCACAGGGCTTTTCAGTCGTTTGTATCCCAGAGCTTTCCAAAGGACAGCAGAAGCTGGCAGCCTTGAAGTTAAGCACAGTTTTGAGTATAAATTAATCTTGGGGCCTTTTTCCATGTTGGGGTTTCTGCAATTATTGCAGCTCTGACTTTCTTGTGGCTGGCTTGTATCTGTTTTTTCCCTCAACTAGCTGTTACTGTGTTGTCATTCCTAACATTAAGGGGCAGCAGGTTCCTGGGTGGTGTATTCCTTCATGAGTTGTCCAGCTTTTGTGGGTTTTCCACATGGAGTCTGAATCAGAAAATAACAGATACAAGCCTGGTCCTTTATTAGCTTACGGGAAACCAAGAAACCAGCTTACAAGTGGCAGCTTGATTGCATTTCTAGCCTGTTGCTTTCCAGTTGGCCACATGTGACTCTTTGATGCAGGCAGTAGGTACAAACCCTGGTTCTCCCTCGGTGGGAGGTGACACCTGCTTGGTGTGCCTGGGACTCAAGGGTGACATGCATCAGACTAACCATGGGGTAGAATTAACAGCTGTTGGGCTCCTTTGCTCGTAAACTTAATGCAACTTCTCCAGCTAAGCTGGTACTGATTTCCCCCCTGCCAGGTCTAAAGCTCACACCATCCTTTGTTTCAAGTTGGCATGCCTGTACAGCAGTGCCTTGAATTAACAAGCAACAGCTATGAAATTCAGTTCATTGTGGGGTTGGGGAGGGGGAAATAAATTCCTAGCCTGCTCATTTTTGATTGCTAACACAGTACCTAACACAGCTCCTGTGTTCTCTCCCTGTCTGCAGGATTTTGAAGCCCAGAGCGGAAGAGTCAGGGGAATACTTGTGTGTGTTTGTGTTTGCAAACTCACCTGTAGCCAACGCCACTATAGAAGTGAGAGGTACTGGTTTTTGTTTTGTTTTCCTTTCCCTGAAAACGAAGTGCTTTCAGCACCATTCCTCATGAAATCAAGCATATTGGCCTGTCTTTGGTTATAATTTCAGGGGAAGTCTTGCATGCAGCTGCAGGGGAAAGAGCTCATCGACACAGGAATACGACCACTGCGTTTGTGGTCCCCACAGGGCATATTTAAACACTTTCTAGTGCTCCTTTGGTAAACCTGACCATCGTGAGAGAGCCTGCCTGCCCTGCAGGGTAGAGGTTACTGTAGAATATGTCCATGCTCACGCAAAGACAGCTGTGGTTTCCTCCCTGTCTCATAGGAAATGAGGCCCTCTGAACAAATTTTATTTATTTGTCTTCTCCAAATAGCAAAGAAAGTAAGAACCAGCATATTGGGGATGTTGTTTTCTTCACAGAGGCCAATTTGGTTACTTGGGAAAGCCTGGGTTGTGGTTATGACACATGCTCTGTACCAGGGTGGGGTGTCTACTTTCATGCACCCTTTTTTTCCCCTCTCATACTGCGTGTGTTAGTAGTCTTCTGCCATCTGTAGAACCCTAAAATCATGAGTAGAAACAGCAAGATGTGAAAGCTTCACACAGTGTTTGGCTGTGGCTGTTGAACAAAAGAGCAGTGTTTGTCAGGCACGCGGCATAGAGAGATGGTGGTGTTTTATACAGTGTTTAACTGCTGCCACAATACAGTGGCTTGTTCATTGAATAACTGGAAATGACTGGCCCACTGCTCTGCAGCAGCCACAGCTTGTCCATGCTGTGCTGCAGGAAGGTGGAATCAATGCATCATGCAACTTTTAGTGAGAGGCAGATGAGTTCATGCAAAAACCCCTTTAAAAAGTCTTGCAACCAGCCTGTGCGTGCCTGGGACTCTGCTGATGCTTGTGTTGTTTTTGAAGGTGGACCCTGAACTTGTTTGAAATCTAAGCTAGAATTACTTAGTCTTCCTTGCATCCCCAGCTTCCTCTGCTCCCCTGTGAAAAGAGCACATAGAGGAGGATGCTTCATGCTGTCTCTTAGCATCCCTGCACCAGTCATGCAGCCTGTCCTGAATGATCTTTAGATTTATATGTTGTGGATCTGTAGGAAAAGCTGACCTCTTCCCAGGGAATTTCTGGTGCCTCACTGAAGACCACATGGTCATGTTCCTGAATCTGTGATGAGGAAGTGGGAGTAATTCAGCAGTAATTCAGCAAATGCATGGTATTATCCCGAATACCATCTTGCTTCTCTATAAAGAACAGCATCTTTTGAACCCTACAAACAGTTTCCTGGGTAAGAGAAACGTTGCCATATAAATAAGCAGCCTGACTGATACTGCACCAAGAAAAGCTTGCTGATTTCCTGTGTCGATTTCAAAAAATGGCTTGCTTTTTTTCCCAATGATCTTGCATAAACCAGCCTATCCCAGTATTAAATACCCAGTATGTAACCAAATCTGGTGCAAAGCTGTCGCTGCGAGGAAAAATGAAATCTAAAATTGAGTTTAAAAATATAACACAAGTTCCTCCTGGGCTAGGATTAAAAAATCTGACTGCATTGCCTTGCTTATAGCAAGGTCTTTCCCTCATTTGGGGGGGGGGGATTTCTTCTGGTCTCTGCTCTTCTGCTCCAGTTGCTAAATGGAATAATACCTTCAGTAAGATCTGGAGCACTTCCCGCTTCCTCTAGGTTGTCTGGGTTTGGGGTGGGCACAGAGAGAACCCGCCTGAGAAGTTTATAGGGACATGAGATGTAACTGTCACTTGGAAACTTGTGTCCTAATAAACTGGGACTGCCTTTAAAGCACGGGTTGAAGAGGACTTTGCAGTCTCCTTGACTCACTGCTCCTGGAAGAGCCAACTAATCTCATGTCCCATGCCTTTCCTTGGGTGTGAGTGCCTCTGAATAACATCCATGCTAGTCGCAAAGAATACCCAGGGGTGTGTTTTCCCCTCTTTGCAAAGAAAAGGGTTCTCTGCCATCCCTGCAGTTGGGTGTAAACACTGTACCCGTTCTGCCAAAGCAGTTCTAGTTCTCACAGCAACCTGACTTTGATACTACCTCGTGTGTGGAGATGTTACCTGGCTGTTAGCCGGGGCCGACGTAACGCCGCGGTGACGCACGAGCCGGGTTTGACCACGCAGAGCCCGTAACTGGGTGTGAACTCACCCCGTGAGCGTGGCGTGGCACAGCTTGCAGACAAACAGGCCGCCAAGCTAATTGCTTAATTGCTAGTTGTAATTATACTGCAGTTTTTAACTGCTGAGGCACAGAGAAAAGATGGCTCTGAATATGAAAGTGCTTGTGGACCAAAATAGTGACTTTCTGACAACTTGTGAACGACTCTAACAAATGCCTGGCAGCAGATGTGAGCCAGGATGCGCCAGTACCACTTGCCTTTTATGTAACACTCCCTATTTTCTTCCTGGATCTCTCCATGTGCTGTGTAAGACTCAAATGCAGAGATGTGAGTGTTGCCATTAGAACTGCTAGGTGTGCTTGTACATTAAAAGCAGATTTTCTTGGTAAGATACAAACCAAAAATACCAGGACAGCACCAGTATCACGGTGGTTGGAAATACTGGGATTTTAAAGCCAGAGGCAGGGAATTCCCAGGACTGGTGTGAGTCTAGCCTCCCTGTACAGCTGGCTTTTTGGATGGAGTGTCTGGTGAAGACTGAGTATCCTTGCTGAAATTATCTCTGAGCTGTCACAGCTTCACGCTGTTCCCTCGGGTTCAACCCCTGGTCACCAAAGAGGAGATGGGTGCTGCCCCTTCGTTCCCCCTCGTCAGGAAATGTAATTGCTCTGGCTCCATGAAGTGGAAATACCTGCAGTGATTTTGCTGTGGTGGTGTGAGGCTCTGAAGAATTCTGCCTCTACAGTCTTTCTGCTCTTATCAAGATCTTGGGAGGAAGAGGAGAAAACAAATTTCTCTTTGTGTTCCATTGTCTGGTTTGGAGCAGCAGCTGTGAAAACAGAATCACACAATCACCAGGTTGGAAAAGACCTTTGAGATCATCAGGTCCAACTGTACCTGTCCTCTACTAAGCCACATCCCTGAGCTCCTCATCCACTTCTCTTAAACACACCCAGAGTCGGTGACTCAGCCCCCTCCCTGGGCAGCCTGTGCCAGTGCCTGGTAACCCGTGCGGTGAAGAGCTTTTTTCCTCATGTCTCATCTGAACCTGTCTTGGTGCAGTACTTTTAAAACCCAGTGGGGAAGAAGGTACTTATAGTTCTCTCTGGCTGCCCAGAAAAAGCACAAGCATCAGGAAGGATCTTGATGGCAGTAGCATGACTGATAGAGGTCATCTGTTCTCCCTGCCCTGTTGAAGGCTCCCTTCTTTCTGTGCACCTGGACAGGTAGAACTTCTTAATGCTGCTGCTTCTAAGGACTTTCTGCTCTTACCTCATCAAGGGAATTCTTCTGCCTTCCCTTTCCTTGCTCGTGTTGCACCTTCCTCTTCACTCCTCCCCAGTTACGATTTGTTTCCCAGTAGCAAATGCTCAACCAGTCCTGTTTGCTACTTCTGAGACACACAAAGCTTAGTGCTTTCAAAAAATGCTTGGGACATCTTGGTTTCTTGACTCCTGGCTGTCTTAATGTCTGCTGCAGTTTCACAACCAGAAAATTAACCCAGGTATATTCTTGACACAACAGCATCTTGGAGCAATCCTAAACATTACAGAGAAAACTCACATCACATTCTCCCTTCTCACAGTACCTCTGGTGTCCCAGCTCTCTCTGCCCAGGTGATAATAAAGATTTATTAAAAATAATGCAGAAAAGAAATTTTCCAGAGACCGTTTACTAGGTCACACATAAAACCTAAATGATTTTTTGTGTGCAAGAATAATTTTAGGTGCTTTTGCCCTTGCTTTAATTTTGTCTTTTAATGGGAAAACTTCAGAAGGGCTTTAACTGGGACGTGGTTTGGAGATGCTACAGGTGTTAGTTCTCTCCTTTTTAGTAGTTCCAGTAAATTATCTTGAAAATACCTGGAAATTAAAGACTGAATACCTCCTATATGTCAAGAAATGACATTGTATGCCCTGTAACAAGAAAAATAAGCTCTCTTTTCAGGGCTGTGTTAAAAGCCTGCCATTCAGAAAGTGTATTCTGTGCCTGTGGGGTACTTGAAGCATGGAGGCACAAACCCCCTTCCTGTTATGATTCAGCTTGAAGTAGTCAAAAGAGGATGCTCACCAGAAGTTTAGTATTGTGTCACAGAATGGCTAAAGCTGTAAATTTTTTTCCCATAATAACAATTAATTTAAGCTCTGTTTCAAACAAACCTTCAGTGTTTAGCTTTCCCATTTCACCACATGAGAATAAAACCCTTGCCTCTCTCAGGGGGGCTTATCTTGCTTCAGTGACGTAGCATGTTGCACCCACGTCTCCAAGCCTACTGTAGCTGATGTGGAGATACGGATTCTGCTGCTTAAAAGCTGAAATCTAAATCCTTTCCCAACAAAACCTCCTCCTTTCTGGGCTTTATCTGTTATGGATGCTGGGGCAGAGTGGCTTAAGAAGAAAGCTCTTGACTTGAAAAGCCTCATGGGAAAACCTCACCCTGTTGCTAAATGGGTGGCTGGGGTCAGTTACAGCCGTGTTTTAATTGCAGCTTCCATGGCAGAGCATCATTAGCCACTCTGGCAGAATAAATACGGGATGAATGCCTCAGCCCTAGCTGAAGACAGGCTAGCATCGTGCCCTGAAATATTCATGCTCCCTGCAGAGCTCCCCCCAGGCTGCCTACAAAAATAGGCCCTGCCCTGGCAGAGCTGGGAGTGGCGCTGAGGCGAGAGCAGAGCGTATTTTTGTCACT
This sequence comes from Gallinula chloropus, assembly GCF_964237585.1. Lineage (NCBI taxonomy): Eukaryota > Metazoa > Chordata > Aves > Gruiformes > Rallidae > Gallinula > Gallinula chloropus. The sequence goes on from NC_140094.1 coordinate 5,066,409, forward strand.
TCGAGCTCTCGTTGGGATAACCCGGTGAAGATGTCCTCTTCTCTAGGAAATATAATTATCTCCTGGCTGTAGAAAGAACATGAGGTCACCCTGCAGTAAAAGTTACCCTGCTCTAGAAAGCTTTCCCTCTTTCTTTATCAGCAGCCTTACAGGAAAAAGTGGGCCAGCTGCCGAGCGCGGTGCCTTACTGTCCCCTCTTCCCCCGCGAGGCTCTGCAGTGCCTTGCTCTCTGCAGGGAGATGCAGTGACACACCAAGTGCTGACAGATGGAGATGGTGTGGGGCTTCTCTCAGAGCCCGTGAATCCCATTTTCCTAATGGGGGTAATTTGCATTGGCTGTTGACAGCCTGTTGTAGCCATTCCGGGACCATCGCCTTGCTGCTGCAGCCTGTCTCTCCTGCTCTGCTTCTGCTGGCCTTGTGTTCTCATCAGGTTGGCTGTGATCTCTGTGTATCGGTCTCTAGCAAGCAGACACCACTGGGAAGTCGCTGGGCTTGCCTAGCTCCTGCCTGAAACAGCACTTTCTAAGCCTGGCAAGCAAGGGATGCCACCTGGCAGTAGATTATGAGATGAAATTCACTTCTTGTTGAACCACCATAATTTGGAATCAATGTTATATTCCTCTTTGAGGCTGCAGATGATGGTCTGAAAGGATGATGCAGTTGTGTAGTGATGCCTAACAGCCTGAAGATACAATGCAGCACACTCAACCTTAAACCTGAGCTTATTGCCCTTTGTAAGCACAGGTAGTACACACCATCACTTAGCAAGTACTGACCGTTCTTTCCTTTCCTTCCTTCAGTTTTTATAGCACTGGTGTCTTCACTCAGTTCATGTGGTTTTGTCTCTAAAAGTATTATCACTCTTGCAGCGTAAAGATCTGGTTTTAGGTGTCAGTTTTCTTAAAGATCAGTAAAACCCCTAATGCCTTGTTCTTTGTCGTGGCTGTGGTTAGCATCATCTTGCAACTAGTTGGTTGCAAGTCACCTTCCCTGGACGTGTTCAAAAAAAGGGTAGATGAGGTGCTCAGGGATCTGGTTTAGCTTAGGATGGGAATGGTTGGACTCGATCTTAAAGGTCTTTTCCAACCTTGTGATTCTGTGGTAGTTGGCATTTGACTGGCTTCATCTGCTGGTCTTGATATACAATGTTAGCGAAGCCACCATTTGCCAACTTACAGACTTTGATCGAGTGATTCTTTCGTCATCCTTATGGGATGGAACAATCACAGCATTTTTCTTAAAAATGAGCTTTGTACCTTCATAGAATCATAGAATTGTAGGGGTTGGAAGGGACCTTGAGTGATCATCAGGTCCAACCCCCCTGCCAAAGCAGCTCCCTAGGACATATCATTCAGATTAGGCATCCAGATGGGTCTTGAATATCTCCAGAGAGGGAGACTCCACCACCTCCCTGGGCAGCCTGTCCCAGGGCTCCCTCACCCTCACTGGGGGAAAGTTCTTCCGCATGTTGGTGCAGAACTTCCTGTGCTCCAACTTGCAGCCACTGCCCCTTGTCCTGTCCCCTGTTCCTGCTGAGAAAGCATTTACTTCAAAATTGGGGAAAGGAAAAGAAGAGAATGTGTTTAAGATATGCCATTTGGAAACATTTCAGTAAATTCCATGGCTACTGGGGTTTTGAGGAAAAGTTGGGGTTGCTCAGCCTCTCCTAGTGCTGCCTTTTCAGGCAAACTCAGACACACTGAAGAAGGATATAGCTTAAGTATTCTTAAAACTCTGATTTCTCTGTTTGTTGGAACGATGCCATCAATCAGCTGCTTGGCTGTCTGGAAAGAATCTTGCAGGAGCAAGGCCTGGGATGGTTTCTGCCTTTGAAAAGCCTTTGAAACACAGTGATACCTTTAGTCCTTTGATTTTCTTGTGATTTGGGGTTTGGTGTTGGGGTTTGTTTGGTTTTCTTTGGAAGAGCAGGTTCAGCTGACATCCCCTGGTCACACAAGATGCTTCCTTTGCTTTTGTTTGCCATGGCTGATGACAGCAGTGAAATTTGCTTGACCCCTTCAGCTGGCAGCTGCAGATGAGCTGTCCAAAACCTGATCTCCCTCTATACTGTAGGGGTTGGTGGTGAAGGGGATCTCTCCTTGAATAAATTCCTGGTGCCTGGAGGTCTTTTCCTGGAGCACTCAGATTGGACTCTGACCGGATTAACAGATCAGCATCCTGTGATCACACAGCAGGCCACGTGTGGCATAATTAGCGAGCTAGAAAGCGAATGGGCTTTAAAGGTGGTCACTACAGCACCAAAGCCATCTGCTTAAGCCAAGGTTCAGCCTGGGCACTCCATTGATCCATTGTAATCTCTCGTGAGGCATTAGGCTGCGGAGAGCCGCTCTGGCCAGCACGGCAAGCAGTGGAGAAATTAAATCAGAATATCCTCTGTCGCTCTTCAGGGCTGTGTTTTGCTTGCAGTTCCCCATCTTTGTGTGAAACCCTCCTTAGAGCATATGTATTTGTGGGTAGACTGAATGAAACAATTTACTCTTGAAGGGGTTTTGACTTCTGCTGTGGTACAGGTCCCCAGGAGCAGTGTTGCTCTAAGGTGTCATCAGCAGAATGAGTCGTGGCATGGTTGTGGGCCAAATCTAAAATCTTGCTTACCTCGACTTGGCTTTTGGCAATTGGTGTTAAGACAGTACCAGTTTGCAGTCCTGATGAATGGGTAGGTGGTGTCCAGGCCAACAGCTGTATTTGGAAGCTGAAGGAACCTCCTGAGTTAGCTGGGAGGGAGACATGGATCACAGAACATTAGGAGTTGGAAGGGACCTTGAAAGATCATCCAACCCCCTGCCAGAGCAGGATCACCCAGACTAAATCCCACAGGAACACATCCAGGTGGGTTTGAATGTCTCCAGAGAAGGAGACGCCCCAGCCTCTCTGGGCAGCCTGTCCCAGGGCTCCATCACCCTCACAGTGAGGAAGTTCCTCCTTATCTTCTCATGGAACTTCCTCTGCTCCAGCTGCACCCGTTGCCCAGTGTCCTGTTGCTGCCATCCCTGAGAAGAGCCTGGCTCCAGCCTCCTGACTCTCATCCTTCACATATTTATAAACCTTAATTAGGTCACCCCTCAGTCTCCTCCAGGCTAAAGAGGCCTGGCTCCCTCAGCCTCTTCTCTTAAGGAGGGTGTTCCACTCCCTTCATCTTGGTGGCCCTGTGCTGGACTCATCCAAGGAGTCCTATGTCCTCCTTGATCTGAGGGGCCCAGGGCTGGACCCAATATTCCAGGTGTGGTCTCACCAGGGCAGAGCAGAGCGGCGTGGCCTCTCTTGCCCCACTGACCACTCCCTTCTCATACACCCCAGGATGCCGTCAGACACCTTGGCTACAAGGACACATTGCTGAGTCCTGGTCAACCTGCTGTCCCCCAGGTCCCTCTCACCTACGCTGGTCTCCCAACAGGCCAGTCCCCAACCTATACTGGTACCTGGGGTGGTTCTTCCCCAGATGCCAGACCCTGCACTTGTAAATGTCATTAAACTTCTCCCCACCCACCTCTCCAGCCTGTCTAAGTCTTAGTGGGTGTATCTCAGCTTACCTCACTGGGCAATAGCAGAGCCATCTTAAGTTTAGTAGATGTACAGTAGATGGGGCAAACCTGATGTTGAGATTTCTCCCTTGTCCCTCCATTTGCCTGGCAAGCCAGTCCTGAAGGATGTTCCTGCCGATCTTCAGTTGAGATGCTGCTTGGAGAGATGTAGGAATCGCAGTGTTCCCTCTGCAAGGTGGGCACAGTGTGGGAAAGGACCAGTGTCCAGGGAACGTGCTGCTTGTTTGCTGTTGAAATCCAGAGCTTGAAATAACTCTTGTCTACAAGGAGCAGCTAGTGAACAAGAGGTGTTTTCTTTCACAGCTACTCCTGACATCACCGGCCACAAGCGGAGTGAGAACAAAAACGAGGGGCAGGAGGCGCTCATGTACTGCAAGTCCGTGGGCTTCCCGCATCCCGAGTGGGTCTGGCGCAAGAAGGTCAACGGAGTGTTTGAGGTAAGAAAACTGGGGTGCTGGGCACGTGCCAACCTGCCAAAATCCCCTCTAAGCAAGGGAACGAGCACTGTGGCTCGAGGGATTGATTATTTTGAGGGGGCTTTCTGACCAGACAACTGCAGTGCTTAGGGTATTTCCAATACACAGCAAGCCATGAGATAGGAAACGGGATTTAAAAATGTGTTTGGCTATAAATCTCTCAAACAGTGCTGTAGTTTTGCTATTTGAGTTTGTAAGACTTAATACAAGGATGTGGCAGTGATATTTTCAGTCTAGAGAAGAGAAGGCTGTTGGGGGGACCTCATTGCAGCCTTCCAGTCCCTGAAGGGAGCAGAGATACAGGAGGGGAATCAGCTTGTTAAAGGGTAGACAATGGCAGGACAAGGGGGATAGAGTGAAGCTGAAGGAGGGAAGGAAGGTTTAAATTGGATATTAGGGGGAAGTTCTTTGCAGAGAGAGTGGTGAGGGGCTGGAACAGGCTGCCCAGAGATGGGGTGGGTGCCCCATCCCTGAGGGTGTTCAAGGCCAGGTTGGCTGGGGCCCTGGGCAACCTTGTGTAGCTCCAGGCCTGGAGGTTGGTGTCCCTGTCACAGAGTTGGAGCTGTGTGTTCCTTGGGGTCCCTTCCAACCCAGACCAGTCTGGGATTCTATACCTGTTAGCATTTCTTTTCTTCCCGTACTGCAGCTGATATGTTGAGCAAAAAAGCTTGCCCAACAGTTGGAATAGCAGAAGAGAAGAGAAACTGGAGCCTGCTAAATCCTCAGCCCACCTATTTTTTACATTGCTGCATGATCTGCCAGAGAGGTAGTTATCTGATTTATGGGCAAGGGAAAATTGTTAAGCATGTAGTAGCATGGGTTAATTGTTCACTGAGTGCAAGCTTCAGGTCTTTAGGATAGTCAGTCCTGTGTGGTGTTCTGAAGATTTCCATTTGCACTGTCATGCTGGTGAAGTTACTTACTTAGTAAATCTATCCAGGGTTGTCTTTCAGGAAGATGGAACATCCTTATTCTGGCAAAGTCTTGGTCCTTTTTAATTCTTTAAACCTCATCAACTCTGGAAGGTGTTTTTTTTTTTTTTTTTTCAAATGTAGAAAGAAATGGGTCCCTCAAATTCTAGCTTCTCTAAACATTCCTCAAGTCGGTGGCTTAGGCTCTTCAAAAAAACCCCTCAGATCTCTTCCAGTTTCCGTAACGCAGAAACACGAGGAGCCCAGAATGTACTAAAGCTCTTGCTCTCCCTTTTCCACCTTTCTCCTCCTACCAGGACATCAACAATTCTTCTGGCAGATTCTTTATCTCAAACAAAGACAACTACACTGAGCTCAGCATCACAAACCTACAGATCAACGAGGATCCCGGCGAATACCAGTGCAACGCGACCAACCAGGTCGGCTCTGTCTCGGTCACCACCATCCTCCGCGTCCGCAGTCACCTGGCTCCTCTCTGGCCCTTTCTGGGGATCTTGGCAGAGATCGTTATCCTCGTTGTCATCATAGTTGTGTACGAGAAAAGGAAGCGGCCGGATGAAGTCCCAGACGGTAAGTGTGCTCAGAGCCGCCTGTAAGGAGGAACAGATCCAAGGCCAAGGCAGCTCGTGGCAGCAGAACAGAGTGGGGCTTTGTGGCAGGAAGGATCAGCAGCGCAGTTTGTTCAGCTCGGGGCTCTCTGCTTTTCTCATCTCTTCTCCCCCCAAACATTAAGCCCAGCAAGCGCAGAGGGTCCCACCGCTGGAGTTCCCCGAGATCTCAGACTGTGGGGGTGGGAGGGTGGTTATTTCAGTGGCGTTAAACCTTGTGTTGCTCCAGGGTTCTAGTGTTCCCGTCTTGTTCCCTGAGAACTCCTGCTCGTTGGCCGTAGGGCAGCGCGGGAGGGAGAGGCGGAGACGCTCTAACCCCTGAGGCTGCTCCCGTGCGGTGTCTGGAGCACACGCTGGGCACATCCCCTAAGGAAACACTGCGCTGGAGAGGGATTGGGACCGCAGAGATGCTGCAAAAATAACAGTGTTAAAAGAGTGGGGGTGGGTGTCTTGTGATCTGTAATTGAGTTTAAACTATATCTGATTGCAGTAGCTGCTGAGTTATATCTTCTAAAGGTTAGGCTTTCATGCTCAGGTTTGATGGTAGCACGGATTAGTTAGTGTACTCACTAAAACAGATAGTCATACCTTTAATTTTTGAGCAGCTTCTGCTGCACTCGTTCTTTAAAAGATGAGAGGAGGGGGCAGTTTGAGGTTAAAACCAAGAATTTGAAAGAAACACATGGAGAACCACCTCACTGCTGCTTGTCAAGAAAACTTCTCCGAGGAACCCCAGGAGCAACAGTCGTGTAGGAAAATGATGCATCCAAGTACTGGAGAGCAGGTGCGGTAGAGTCCATGGAGGGAAACATGCTGAATCAGGACAGGAGGCATGGAATCGAACCGTTAGTGCCTTCTCAGGGTGGACATGCCCTCCATAGAGAACTTTCAGAGACAGTTGTCGGGCTGCACAATTCAGCCTTGACCATTTGCCTCTTTGGGATGAAAATGTAGGTGCTGAAATGGTGATCTGAAGTTGGAGCAAAACCCAACTTCACGGATGCGGGGCCACGTTTCGGAGAATAATACAGCAAAATAGTCACCTTACCAAAAGTTAATGCTCTGAGAATGGCTGAGGCTTGGATCACTCCTGTAGCAGGTCAAAACTGTCTCAAATGGTGCATCTCAGATAGTGCATACCTAGAGGAAAGTAGCTTTTGGTCGTAACCTCTTGAGTATCATTTACTAACCGCTTACAGAGCATGCGTTGAGACTGCTCGAGGTGTGTACCCAGCAAAATTCAAACTGTAGTGCATGTTCCTTTGCATTAACTAACAGCTTCACAGTTGCTAAGAGGGTTAATACTGCCAGCAGTTGGTCCTTAAAGTGGCTCTGGACCAGCCCAGAAAACTTTAAAGAAAATAATAAGGGGGGTGGCAATTGAAATGTTCTCTTGCACATCTCACGGGTCGCTGTGCTACATTGGCCTGGCTTTGATGTTGGGATGTCCAGGGAGAACCTGTGGCTTGTCACAGCTCCCTGCATTTCAGGATTTCATTTGATGGAGTTTCACCAGAACAAGGTGTCAGATTGTAATTTGATACAGAAAAAAATCATCAAAGAAAAGACCTTGCATGGACTTAAGTCAAAGCCAGTTTCTATGGGATTGACCAGATCACAGTACGACCACCACGCTGGTGCAGTGGGACACACATTGGAGGTGTCCAGTTTGCTACCTCTTAGTTTTGAAGGCAGAAGTTTTCCTGGCTGGTCTGACCACTCCTCAGATGCCTGAGGGATCCAGGCTCATCATCTCTAATGGAGGTGTCCAAGATGATGAGCCAAGTAACTGAGGTTACTAAATTTGCTTGCACAGTCTGCTGTTACTTCAAGGCAGCTGAGCTTGAGTCCTGGAGAGTGACAGAGCCTCTGTGGCGGACAAATATCTTCCCTGTCTGCCTCCCTTGGAGGACAGAACCCATATTGGAGCCGATAGCTGTGTGTTAGGTTTGCCTGGATGGTGAGGCATGGTCTGCATACTGTCTGCCCTGCAACAGGCCGACTTGGGTCCACATTCCCTGGGGTACTTCCTGTAGCAGCACTGAAGCTTCCTGCGATGTGGTGGTGGGAGATGCCCTGTAGACGGGGCGCGGTTCACAGGCGCACACGTGTGGAATCATTGATAGCCTGCTGATTTCCACACCTGGGGTGTTTTGTTTCCTTTGCTCTTCATTTCATTGGTTTGGAATATGTTGTTAGGAAATGCCAAAGTTAAAGTCTTCACGCAGCAGTGTGCTTACCCCATGAAACTTAACCCCCTCTCTGCTCCCATAAATCCTCCATCCACCTCCGCACGCTGCAGCGAGCCGTGTGGGTAACATCAGCGAGCCTGCAGCAGAGCCAGCAGCTCCTGCAGGTATTAGTCTAAACACCCCATTACTTAATATAAATATCATTTGGCAGCAGCTCTGATCTTTCTCAACTATCAGCTGGTTTCCTGAATATTTTTAAGGGGTTTTGGTGCGCTTAAACCTTAAGGACAAGGATTGTGCTTGCACCAGGTTACATGTGAAGCCACAGCAGCAATAATGACTAGAAAAACCTGGTAGCATCATGGGCAGGGTGACTTTGCTGAGGACCCTCCTTGCTGGGGTGTGAGCTTTGTCCATGGACCTCACTGGATTTTTCTGTAGATGCCGAGGTTCCTTCATATTCCCCACCATCCCCCAGCTTCCCATGGTGGAATAACTCTGGAGCTGCCCGAGTCCCCAGGTTTCTCTGATGTTCTTCCTTTTTTGAAGCTGGAGAGCCCTTCTGCATCTTGCTTTGGACTGTTCACCGTGGTGTGTCCTACTGCAGGCCATCCCTTCCTGCAGATACGGTGTCTGCTAGCAGTAAACAGCCCAAATATTGGGGTTCAAGCTTTGTTCCTGCAGTCTCGCTCCCTTTGCAGCGCTTTGGGGTGGGCTGCTGTAGATCCCACCTTGAAGAGAGGCTTCTCCCCATGTTCAGTGGAGAATTCTCTGAGGAGTGAGGATTTCTGCAAAGTTGACTTACTTGAGACACTTTAAGGCTTTCTTAAGTGTGGGAGAAACCCAGCGATGCTGAATGGGCCAATTTCCCTGCCTACAGGAAAAGTAAAGCCCTCCTGGCTAACAGTGTAGGATGAAGTGCAGTTCAGCTGCGTTTATCTTGGGTCTTGCTGGGAGATGCTGGTGCCCATGCTGAACTCTCACCTCATGTGTGCTCCCTAGACCATGGTTTCTAGGCTGGCTCAGTTAATAGGGGAGATGGTAAATCCTAAGGGTCAGGGGGAGGGACCGATTCTCTCTTGTAAAGTGCCTGGGATACAGCCCAGAGCGCTTGGGACCTCTGCCTGAGCAGCCAAAAAACCAAATCCCCCAAGTGAATGAATTCCCTTTCCTTCTCTCTCATCTCTCTCCATGTCTCATGGGTTAAAATTCCCTGTCTTACCATGCCAGGTACTTCAGCTCTTGGGTTGAGTGACAGAAAACCTGGTTCCATTTTCAGCAGTTCTCAGTTTACTGCTCAGGTTTCAGGGATCAGGGAGGGGGAATAAAGGGGTTGTGTTACAAACCCCTTTCCCTGCGCATTCTCTGGCCTTTCCAAAGGTGTTACCTCCTCCTAGAAGCGCTGCCATGGTGGAGGGGTGAGGGCACTTCTTTAACTTTGGCATTTCCTGACTGCAGTGCTGGGGTTGGGTTGGGTTTGGCTTTTATTTTCCATTTTGTTTTCTATTTTCTGCACGGACCTGGCTTTTCAGTGTTTAGTTTAATTGCTTTTCTGTGGTGGAACAGGGCTGCTGGGTAGCTCCTTTGCTGCTATTTCCTCCTTCACATAATTGACTTCTGGAGTTGATTGTTTTATTGTTTGCCTGCTGCTGTACAGCAGGAAAAAAACCCAGGAACTTTGCACCCACCAAATCCTTATTTCCACAAGCAGAGATGGTGCAAGGATGGCATTAGTGATGCCTGGGGCAGGTTCTTGCTGTCTTACCTGTGCAGTCAGGGCGTTTGCAGCCCCTGGGGAGGGGAGGTGACCGCAGCCTCCAGGAACCTGCCTGCAGGAGTCAGCCCTGGGCATCCCAATTATGTGCTGGAAGGAGGAGGGGAGGGCAGGTTTGCGCTTGAGTTCCTGCATCCTTTCAAAATGAAGAGTTTTGATTTGCTTTACGAGTGGTAAAGCAACACATGGATGGTGACCCTCTCCCAGCCAGTGGCTGGGGTTGGACCGTTGGGGGTGGGGTGGGTGCCGCGCCGCTTCCAGTGGCTGTTGGGGATGGAAGCTGCATGCACGGGGCATGTGGAGCCCGAGCCGCTGGCGCATCGCTGCATGTACCACGGGAAACGGTTTCAGCAGGGGGCTGCTGGTGCCTTTTGCTCACGACTCAAGCTGCTTGGGCTTCCCTGGAGGAGAAGAGGGAGCAAAGAGCTTTTTATTTCCTCTGTGGTATAGCTCAAGCTGGTTGTTTTCGATAGGCAGAGCGCTCAGCCATTGCGATCTGAATGTGGCATAGCAAAGATTCCTAAAGAAAACGGGGTGGGTGTTTTTCTGGTGTTGGATCAAATAGCCTGAAATTAGGAAAGACTCTGTTTGAAAGGGTGCGTTCTGGGGTAAGTAGAAAGTAAGAACTTCCTGGCTACACTCCCTCATAGGAATGGAAAGAGTTTTTACTTGGAAAATCCACATTCTTACACGATCTGTAGCTCGAAGCCACGAGGTGACTGGGTTGATAACATGTCCTTTTTCATTCTTCCCTTCTCGCTTCTCAGCTTAATACAGTGACTCTCTGTAACTGTTTCTCTGCTCCGGCTCTGTGGAAGCTCCATCCATATCCCCACATTCTTTCTAATACTCTTTTTTTTTTTTCTTGACTTTCCCTGTTCCTGCTATTACTGTAAGTAATTTGAAGAACAAAATGTTTTCATTTGAAACGGTTTTCCTTGTAACAAGTTAATTTTTGTTTGGGGTTTTGTGGGGGTTTTTTTCCCTTACCCACACCTTTCTCCCCCATGCTTAAAATTCATCAAGGGGAGAAAATTGCCAGCCAGGCACCCTGTGAGACTATGTAGTTATCAACTCTACCCAAGATTGAATGTTATTGTATCCCAGTGGTAACAGAATAACCCAGCTCCTCTGGGCCTTTATACACTTGTTTCTTAGATGTTATGATAGGATGAGGATTCCTCCAGTCTGACATAAGTGATCTTGGCCAGAGAATCTCCGTTGCCGATACGCCGGTGCCTTCATTCCATTTCAGAACAGCTGCTCTGATTTACTGGGGCGCTTTATGGAGCGAGACGGGCGTCTCCGTTCACCTCTTCCTCCTCCTCCTTCCCAAACGTTCCCACTAATGAAGCTGAAGGGAAGGGCTCTCTGCTCCAAACCTGTATCACAGGTGGGCAGTGCCACCTGGGAATCTATCTCAGCCTGCAGCCAAGGCCTTGAGTGGTTTTAGTGCGGGAGGTGACGCTTGTGAGAAGGCACCAGGGGCTGGGGGTGGCTTTACAAGCAGAGAATGGAACAACTTAGAAGAAATTTAAATTGTTTTTCAACTTGGCCAAACTCATCTAAATTCTCATCAATGTGTTTTGCAAAAGTTTTTAAGCCCCAGTCAGATTTTCCTCTTCCCCAGAAAGGAAAAAAATCTTAAGCCAGCCTTTAAATATCCATTTCCCCCTCTGTTTCCCTTTATTTTAAACAGGGAGTTTCTCTGCCATGGTTCCAACCCGTTGCCTCTCAGCCCCTTGTGTTGTAACTCAGGGCACTGGCTTTGCCTTCTGAGCCTTCCAGCAGGAATGGAACACGGGGTTAATGTTTAATAAGGCTCTGGTTTGCTCTAGATCTCCACAGGCAGGTGTGCGGGCGCCGCATGCCTGTGGGTGAGCTGCTGCTGGAGCACCAGGTCACCCTGATGCTCTCTGTAGGTTTATTTTTCCCCTGGCGAGTTTCTGAAGCACAGGCAGAAGTAGCCAGCAGTGGTTGGCTTGTAACTTCAGCCAGGCAGAGGTCACACAGGATTCATATTATTACAAAGAAATCCCAGAGCTCTCCAGAGGAAATGAAGGCGGAGAGTAAAGAGGGGGCCCCAAAACACAGCCCCCTGCTCAGGCTGCCAAAGCAGTGGGACATCATGGACAGTAAACACGAGCTGAAGGAGCTAAAGCAGGTTTGTCATCAGCCTGCAGTGCCTGTCCCTGGAAGGACTGATGTACACGTGTTACAGGATGTGTTAACCTCTCTGTTCAGAAACCAGCTGTTTCAGGGCAGCGCTGGGCTGGTTGGGTTGGGCTTCATTTCTTTCATGGTGTATTATATAAATGAGGTGGAGAGAGGGGTGGGGGGGTGGTTTGGAGCCTGAAGAACCCCCCCTCCAAATTGAGAAGTAAATTCCAGTGCAAGGAGGAGGCTTGGTGCAGTCAAGTCTAAAAACTGCAGCTCTGCTGGGAGTGCTTGGGGAGCGGAATGGAATGAAGCACCGTACCGGGAGGACGTTCTCTCCACAGCCAGAGCTTTTACCTGCGATTAGAGACAACCAGCTGCTAGACCAGGTCTTCTGGCATAAAGGTTTTTGAGTTATATTGATACTTGTCAGTTACTATGACTTCTTTTTTTGTTTTGTTTTTTTCCCCCCACCCCCCTCCTGCCCCCTTCAATTGCATCATACCCTTTAAAAAACGGTGGTAAGTGAGAGCTCTGCATGCTTTGGAGTTTGTTTAATCTCCGCTTCAGTCTATACAATGCACAAGTCATAACGTTAACACTTTTTTTCTTAAACCTTCTTCATTCACCTTCACGACTAATTTGGATTTGAGTTTGCTGTTTTTAATCTTTATTTGGTCTAATTTTGTACTTATTTTTCTGTTGGTCTGTTGCCCCCCCCACCCCTCGATTTCGCTACGGTTTCGGTCTTTGTCTGTACTGTGCTGGGGATGCTTTTCTGGCAGTTAAACAACTGACCAGGACAGTAGCTCACAGAGGAATACTCCTCAGTCTGATTTTCTTTTAGGCCATAGATGGGGAGGGGATGGGTGGTGGTAGTGACCCACCAGATAAATCTGAAGTGTTCCAGTAGGGGGTTTTTTTGTTGGATCTTTGGTAGGACAACAGCCCCTGGCAGCTTGTTTTTTATATAAACACACAAAACTACCTGTCTGAAACCGGCATTGAAATATTTTAATGGAGAAGGGGAAAAGGGTTATTTTTGTTAGGGAGAGAGGGAGAGGAAGCTTGTATCTTACTGGTGCAGTCCCATAGCTCTGAAGTCCAGCCAAACAAACTCTCAAAGCTGTCATTGACGCTTCTTAGAAAGCAGAGAGAACCAAGTCTGGAGGCTGCATGGCACCGACAGCCGTGCTGAGCCGGGGCTGGGGGCAACCCCAGGGCTCACTGCCCACCCCAGGCTCTCCCCCCAGCGTGGGGGGATGTAGTGCAGCCTGCTCTCAGATCTTTTGTGAAGTAAAAGATGTTTGCAGAGGGAAGTTCTAGATCTGTGCTTTGTGTTCCAGTACCTGATGTGTCTCTGTATATCTCCACTGTATATACAACAGCACATTGATGTCTGGTTGTCCTTACTAGTCCTAGTTCTCTCTGTATCCTGTCCGATAGTGTACTGTTGCTGGTAATGGACTTCTGTGGACACTGGTGTATCGCTAGTGTGTTATTTTTGGCTGTAAAGCTCTTGGTTTGTGGTTAGTTCTTTCTTTTTTTGAAGTATTTTTTGTTCCAGTCACTGTCTGTGCTAGCGGTGGCTTTGCCTCTCCGTTGCCGTGAAGGTCCAGGCGGAGTAATGTCCCCTCTGACCGACATTACTCCTCGCGTGTGCTCATGCGGATGCCTACACTGTTAAGACTGTAATTTCCATAACTGCTTCATGTGCACTAAGCACCCTTGTGGAATCCTGCTGAGAGTTTCTCTTAAAGACTTCAGTGAAAAAACAAACCAGTCAAATCCTTCTGGCACGAGGTGGGAACGGCAGCTCTTGAGTGCCAAAACCAGCAGGTCCTGAATTGGTGTGTCGTCCCGTCCGTGTCCCCCCCACCCCCACCCCAAAAAAGCCCACCCCACTGTTACAGGAGCAGTAATGTTCTGGATTGAATGATATTATTTTTTTACTTTATTTTATTCTTGTGGTACTGCTGTGGGAAGGCAGCTCTGTCTTCTGTACCGCAGCCTGGGGGCGAAACAAGGCGCTTTACAATTCGATTGGTGATGAAAGAGTTGATGTGGAATGTTACTCATTGGCAGATCTTTTTCCAATTCTCCAAAGCTACTCTTTTTGCTCTGACACAGGCAGAACAATGCTGTCAGTCTGCTGTAGCTGAAGTCTGTTGTGCCTGGAGGTGTTACCACAGGGCGGTGGTGCTGTCGGCCGCGCGCGCGATGCCCGCTGCTGTCCGCACTGCGCTGGGATGCTCGAGTCGAGTGTCACACCTCCGACCTCCTCCTGACCTGGTCCCTTCTGATTAGACACTGAGGGGGAAAAAAACCCACAAACTCAGAATGTGTAGGGGTTGTATCTTCCATGGGGGAAGATGAGTGTATGGTCTATATACCCTATCGTGTATATACCACCGATCACTCATCAGTGGTTGAAGAACAGCTTAAAAAAATTAAACAAAAATCAATGCAAGAAAACAACCAGCAGGATTTTACAACTGAAACGTTGGTTTGTCTTCTCATCTTATTTTTTACGAGATTGAACCACTGGAACTTGGGGACAAGATGAGTCTGACCATATTGCAACAATCTGTCCGCTACAGTTGCAGTTCTTCATGACAAGCATTCAAAGTGTTAACCCAAACCATTGAAGCAACACACCCGCCATTAAAACCTGAATCCTGAACAAAAATTCAGTCCAATAATAAATAACTCCATGAATCTTGGCGCTACCAAGTGGAATGGCCTTTACTGCTGTAGATAGAGCGGTTTGCTGCTTGCAGGTCAGCCGGGCACCAGTGCAGGGACTAACTCTGGTTTTTTTCTCTCTCCTTTTCCCTGTCTCCCCCCCGGATCACATGGGAATTCTTGCTGCAGATGATGAACCAGCTGGGCCAATGTAAGTGTGTTGTAAGAGGGAAATCCTGCTTGATCGGAGGGTTGATGGGAACCCTTTAATCCCTTAAGGGTGTTCCCCTCCCTGCCCCGCCCTGTGCTTGTGATTAATTTTTTGCATTGCCTTTTTAATTATTTCTAATTATTTCTAATTATTTTTCCTTTTTCTCCAGGAAAACCAATTCTACAAACAATCACAAAGATAAAAACTTACGCCAGAGAAACACAAATTAAAAATGCTTCTCATGTAAGTACGACTCGCGCTCGTCTGGGCAGCGGGCAGGCTTGAGAGTCCTTCACTGTAGCCCTTGGGCTGCGTGGCTGGAACTTGCTGCACGAATGAAAAAGTTCCTGGAGGGGGGCACAGGCTGCCAGAGAGCACCCAGGGGGGCTGTCAGAGAGCACCCGGGGCTATCAGAGATTTTTCTTCTCCCCCACCCCTCCCCCCCAAAACACACAGGTAGTTTAATGAGCCTGTAGCTGTCGAACCCTCTGTAATCATGCCTGTTGCTTAATTAAAACCAACCCCACCACAAAATCCTTCCTCATTCAATCTTAAACCATAAAGTAACCCAGCAGCGGCTGGGTTGGGGAGCCCTGAGCTCCCTTCAGGGTGGAAAGGGCTGTGCCAGGCTTTGCTTGCCTCTGGTGTGCAGGTGACGCTGCGGATGCTGCCCGGGCATTGATTAGCACCTTTGTTTTCTCCTTTTCTTTTTTAGAGCTTTAAGTTTCTGAGAGACTGATGGCAATATGACCTGCTAAATTTAAGGGTTGGAACTCTTGGTTCTAGAACTCCAGTTCTGTCTGATTATTATTATTATTATTTTTCTTTCCTTTTCAAGTGAGCAACAATATGACTGTCTAAAGCATGCCTTATTTAGCCTCTCCTGTAAGGATGACCTAGCCAGATAAATTTTAATAATGCTTCAGTGTAGAAGGTGTAAAACTATTTTTGGGCTTGATGTGCTGTGAATGTTGCTTTTTACTTTTTTCTTTTTTTTTGGGTTTCTTTTTTATTTTTAAATTTCTCCTCCTTTTCTTTTCCTTCCCGTTGTTGGTTTGGTTTGTTTTCCCTGTCTCCTTTAATCTATTCACCCATTAGGAGTAGTCAGCCGGATCACGCATGCGCCATCACTCCCTTTTTTTTTTTTTAAACTTCCTTGTAGCTGTTCTAAAATTGGCAAAAGCTCTAAAAAGCGCACCGCTGCCATCTAGTGACGACTTCTTTTTGTAAAGTACGGCGAGACTTCAAACAAATCTATATATATACAGTATATATTTATATTGGGGGGAGGGGGAAAACCAAAATCCAGTAACCGTGTTTCATTTTGAAGCTGCTGATAATTCATTCCTTACTGTATGTCTGAGAGGTGAGAGAATTCTACTGTGCTGGTACTTAGAGAAGTAATATAAATTGAAATTATTTTAAGGGCTTAACCTATAGAAAGAGAGAGAGAGAGAGACTTGGGTGTCCTATAATCAGACTTCAAAAGCTGGAATGGTTCGACGTGGTGGAATTGCAGTTGAAAACAAACAACAAACCTTCAGTTTATAAATATATATATATGATTGCTTTTTAAGTGAGTTCTTTTTTGTTTTGGGGGTCTTTTTTTTTTTTGTTAACTCATGTAAATTCTCGAATCCTTTTGCACTGATGTGTTCAACATATTCTTGTACATTCGATTCAGGCAAAACTTTTCTAATTTCCTTTGTTGTTTAGTTTCAATGATGAGATGTTACAGCATGGTGATATTCTATGCAACTGGTTCTACTCTTCAGTTTGACACTGTAATTTCTCCTGATTTAAAGATTGTAGAAATAGCCCTGACAGGGTTCTCACGATGTGCGTAACTGTAGATGCATGAACTTGTGTTCTGTGTATTTGTTGAAGTGCAATGATGTATAAAAACAAAGTGGATTTCACCTGTTTTTAAAAATAAAACACTGACCAAAAAAAGGAAAAGGAAAACTGAGGCCTGAGGCTTTTGTGTCTCGTGTTTAATCCCGCTCACAGCTCGCGTCCCCCCACCCCAGGAGCCGCTCCGCTTCTCACCCTTCCGTGAGCTTTTTCAGTTCCTTTTCCACATCCTCCACGAAGGCCGGGAAGTTCTGATCCAGGAGGCAGAGGCGGATGAAGGGCCCCAGCTCCTGCGCCCGCCACGCCGAGTGCCGATACGCCAGAGGGAGCTCAAGCTGCTTCCTCAGCACGGACTGCGGAATAAACACAACCCGCAGAGGGGCCGTGCTGAGCCCGGGCATCGCAGCGCACGGCCAGGGCTTTCCTGCCGTGCCCAATACAGCTACAGCTGCATCCATCTACCTCAGTGCTGCTGGAAAACATTCCAGCCGGTAGGATTTCTGGGCGTTAAGTGTGTTCTGCTACTGAACAGCTCCCAGTGCAGCTCTGAACCAACCTGGGATTCCTCTGGGGTTACTGAAACCCAGAGTGCTGGTTCCTGGGTACCGTGGCTTTGTGCCAGGGCCTGGGGGCAGCCTGAGGATAACCAGGTACCAGCTCGAAGCCCTTACATCAGCAAGAGGTAAATCATGGGGCTTTCCAAGAGCTAAAACACCTTTTTTTGGGTTTTTAAATGCCCATCCAATCCCCCCACCCACCTCCCTGTGTGCTGACATCCTTAAAGCTGGGTACTTGGCAAAGAAGAACATCCCTGAGGTGCTGTTCTGAGGGTGAGGTAGGTATGGGGCCCAGAGGCGCTCCGAGGTGGGTGGTGTTTTGACTTGTGAAGGGGGAAGGACTCGGGGGGCAGGGAGGAAACCCCTGACCCTTGATATTCTTGTGAATCTCAGGGTTGGTTCCCATGGCTGTGCTTTAGAAGGGAAGTTCTACAATGCAGGTGTTGAATTTACAATTCCTGGTGTTGCCTCTTCAAGCGGAGACTGATCAGGAGAAATAGAGCTGCTGAAGGCAAGCCACAGACCAGTTTTGTTTGGTGGCTCTTGTCGGGACAGTAACAAAGTGGAGGTGTTTAAAAGGCTGGTTGGGGTTTGGGAGGGGACAGGCTTGTAATGGGGAGCACAGGAGTGGTCCTGTGTAAACACGGATGTGAAGCAATGTTGACCTGACCAATCCTATCAAAACAGCCAAAGGGGTAGGAAGCAACTGCCCCAAACCAGAGGCTGGGGAGGGGGGAGTGTTCTCAGTCTGTCCTGTCCCAGGCTGACAGGGTAAGCAAAGAAGAGTCAGCTTCCTGCTCTTTTGTGGAGATGGTTTGTACCCCAGACATCTGGGTGAAGCCATCAGTTGAATTACGGACTCTTGTGCTGTGCTTGAGGATGATGGATGTTTTCAGACTTGAGCTGTGACTGCAGAGGTCCTTCTGCAGAGTCAGAGTGACAAAACCACTCACTCACTCACTGCGAAGAAACCCCTGTGTGGTTTGTGTTTACAGCAAAGCACAAGCCTGTTCTCCCTGCCCCAGAGCTTCAGTTACAGGATCAGAGTATCAGGTATTTGTGTGTTACCTGTGCTAGCTGTGTTACAGATCTCCTTTCTCCCAGGCTGGTGCAGGAATTTGGTAGAGGCTCATCTGGCTAGAAAACAGCAAATGCAAATAAGGGCTCGTTAAGGAGCAGAGTGTGGGTATGTATGTGCAAGAAGGGAAGAGGCTCCATTTTTAGAGAGAGCAGGAAGAGAGTGTGCTCAGCTACCTTATGCAGCAAGACAGCTTTTTATGGAACCTGAATGCACAGCTGCTGGAGTCTTTACAAATGAGAGACAGGAAATCAGGGACCTGCAGTTACACTGTCACGTCTCAGTGAAGGGAACTTTTAAGCTACCTGCTGGCAGGAACTGTTTTAAGCTGTGCTGTGCAGGAGTGCTCACCAGGGGCAGGCTCCTTTCTCCCTCCTCCTGGGTCACGTCAAGGAGCGATGGTTTAAGCTGTCGGCTCTATTTTCTGGAGCAAGGTTTTCAGTGCTACTCATGGTACTGAAGTTATGACTGTTGGTGTTCAGTAGCATTCTGCCATGAAATGCTTCCTTTACACCTTTCAGTCTTTGCTCATTTCCTGACAGGCTAAAGCCCCAAAGTACATGTCACCTGCTTAAAGACAATACATCTTGCCCCTCAGCTGTTGGAGGTCTGTACGCCTTCCTGGAGGCGGTGTGAGGCAAATGAGCCACACAGGGATTCCCCCCCCAGCCCCTGCTCTGTCTCTACCAGGTATCATTCCCCTGTCCAGGGGAGCAGCACCTTCCTAGGTTGTATCTTGCAAATGATGTAGCTGAAAGCTTTGATGTTTCTTCATCACATGCCCAAGGGCTAACCTGGCTAAGTTAGGCTGTACAGAGCTGGGAAGTGTGAGCCTCTGGATCCTCAGGAGAGCAGAATCTGTCACCCTCAAACACTACCTGCATTTGCCTTTTCTATTCACCTCAGGTCTTTGTCTTGGAGAGGAGAAACATTCCATTCCCACCCTGAAGCTGCTTTTAAACATGTCAGGTTTAAGCTCCCAGTGACACAGTTGCCTGCTGACCAGTTTCAACACTGCAAAAGGTGAGTGACTGGTAAACACTGCGAGAACACAAACCATGGTCACTTAACTGGCTCCTATCATTTTTCTTACCCCATGTGATTCATCTGAAAGTCTGGCAGGTGCTTTCCAGCAGGCTTGGCTGAAAGCCATCCCGATGAGATTGGAGACATGGGCTTTATTTGTAACTCTTCAGCTCTCACCTTCTGCTCCCTGCTGTTCATTAACCTTAGCAGAAAGCACCTAAGTTTTCCACAAGACCCCACCTCCACCTGACTGGGAGTTGGTAAGTCATGCTTGGCCATAGTGTTTGCTGCCATTTCTAAGGGTAACCTCCCGTCCTCGCCTGAGCCCTGTGTGACTCTCCTCTGCTGCCAGGTTCCCTGGCTGAGGAACAAGCCAAGCCCCAGATCTTCCTGTCTCTGCATCCTCGCTTACTTACTCCGTGTAGTACCCAGGCACTTTGTCCAGTGTCCTTCGCTTGACTGTCACCGACGACGAGCTGGCTGTGACTCTGTTCATCAGTCACTTCAACAGGTAGGTACTCCACGAGCTTCTGCACGCAGCTGCAGCAGTGTCCCAGCATCTGCTCCTTGGTATCACCACCGAACTGCACACGGAATATGCGGCATTCGTTCTGCTCAGAGACCAGGGAGACGTGTCAGTTCCCCTCACCCTGTCTCGATTTCATTCAGGTTGTGTCTGTTGCAGGTCTGGATCGCTGCACTGACTTGAAAGGCAACGATTTTTTCCCTGCTCCATCGTAATTCTTCCCAGGAGCTAAACCTCAAAAGCATGACTCACAGTTTGAAAAGCAGTTTAAAAAAAAAAAAAACCAGGAAAATAAGTGAACAGGGTCACTGGGCAACTAATTAATGACACCAAAATGAGCAGAATTCACAAAAAAAAATTGTGGGCAGTGTTATGTCCCATGTAGAAACCATGTCACTGTCTGCAACCCAGCCTTCCCTACCTACCTGGTGTGCCTGTGCATAGCCAAACATGGAAGGTTCAGTGTGGTGCCGCAGCTGAACGCTGCTGTTCCTGGACCAGCTGATGAGCAACACAAGGTGCTGACAGTGCTTGAAATAGTGAAATAATACTGGAAATAAGAATAAAGCCCCCTGGATAGATCTGATACCCAGTGTGGGCTGTTGGGCCACACCATAAGAGATCCTGATTTGAAGTATGTGTGGAAAACAGGGGCTGGAAGAGCCTGGCACGTACGGCTGATACAAGGCAGATAAATATTGAATCTTCTTGTTCAGGGCTCAAGGAGTGACACTGTTCATTACAGCCTGAAATTCAAAGCTCAGGTAAAGTACTAGAAAAGCAGCAAGTTTGCCTTGGATCAGCCCCGCTTCTGTGAGTCTTCATTTTGCTGAGATTTCAACGTCAAACCCGTTCTGGTAGTGGGCAGACACGCCACTAGCCTGCTGGGGACGTAAGCTGAAGGCCATCTTTCATGTTAAAAGACTTTGCTGCTATTTTAAGG
Source organism: Gallinula chloropus (assembly GCF_964237585.1). Taxonomy (NCBI): domain Eukaryota; kingdom Metazoa; phylum Chordata; class Aves; order Gruiformes; family Rallidae; genus Gallinula; species Gallinula chloropus. The sequence goes on from NC_140094.1 coordinate 5,086,993, forward strand.
TGCCTGTATTTCATCAAATGATCATTTTTTTTAGGACATTGCAAAGATAAAAGCTTGTCTTGGTGCCTTTTAAAGGCAAAAAGTGTCAAAAGAATTCAAACTAGTACTCATTTTACCAGTGCCCAGTTACATTTCCCCCAGTTATCTAAGACATCAACTTAACTGGGTTGGCATCACGCAGCTGAGGACTGGTTTGTGAACATGCCAGACAGGTAAGTTGGCACTAAATGACAGAAAAGTAACTTGCCTCTTAATCTGATGAACTCCTTTTGGAGACATTCAAAGAACACTGGTTGTAGTTACCCTCACGCCCTCTAAGTCAGTGTTCAGCCTGAGCTGTCTGTATGGCCCTTGGCCTTTTCCTGAGGACTGTCAGGCTGCAGTTTAACCATGATGATAGATGATGTCAGGTTGTAGCATAACCTGAGTACTGGGTGCTGAGACCTGAACCATAGGAGAGCCACAGTGTTTTAAAACATCACAGTCACTTGGAGCATCAGATTTGCACCATGCAGTGGCGAGTGGGGTGGGGCAGCTCTTCAATATGAAGGGAAGTTGCTCACTACAAGAACATGAAGAACACTTGTCTTGCTACCTCTTACAGATCTTCCTACAAAGGATTTTATTGTAGAGGATGTGAGAGTGATGTGAGAGAAGGATTACTGGAGATGGAGCTGTCAGAGGGCGGTCACAGCCACTCCAGCTGCTGCTTTACTGAGTGTGAGACAGGAGGGTGCATCTGACAGGCACAGCTTCAGGACTGCTCACTGAAAACTCACGGAGTAGAATCTGGTACAGCTGAGTTCCACTAGCGACCCACAACAGGTATCTTCTCTACATGTCCCTTTCCTTTCAGTCTCTTAATGCTAAGCTTCTCAAAACTAGTGTTTAGGAGCTCACTTTTGCTGGCTGAGCCCACAGTGCCCTAGTAAAAGAAAGGAGTAGCAAGTTTGGCTACAGATGCAGTATTAATGACATAACAGGGTGGTTTGGTTTCAGGTAAGCATAACCCAGGAATTTAGAACAGTTTGAGTTAGGGTTTACTCTGAAACAAGAGGAGGCCTTTATTTAAACAATGTTTATTGTGCCTCCCATCTACTCTCACCTTGCAATTAGCAAGGCATTCTCCTCTCTGCAAACTATATCATGCAGTTCACAGCATCTTCTAAAAAGAGATTTTATGCATCTTTTATAAAAGAAAGATGATAAAGATCCAAATACACTGCAGAGGAATTCATACAGCTTTCAGCTACTCAGGGTATTGGTATTACCTGCCTGGATTCCTGTCAGAGCAGGGTGCCAGAACACCTCAGAGTAGTTGAAATGGTTTTTTTTATGCCTGAACAGCTCATGAAGAGGGCAAAGAGTTAAAACTGGTTTCTAGCAGAGACTGAAGGAGGGGCTATCCATGAGGCACTCTTGCCAAGTGGAGATGGTTAACTAGAGGCAGCTGTTTCTGCTCCAAGAGCAAAGCCTAGAAGCTACTGGGAGATAAGGGAGAGCTCTTCTCACTTTGAAATAGGCTTTGTTTCTGAAAAACCTGTTGAGTGGTCAGCATAGATGAGTTAGAAACGTCTCAGAGTTCACCTAAGAACCAAGAAAACAGATTTCTACATGAGCTGGTAACGAGCAAGCGCCGTTCTAACTGCTTTTCATGAAGGGAAGACCAGAGACCACATGCCTGCATCACCAGCCTGCCACTACTGCCACACGGGCCACAAAATGGCTAAGTTACTGTTTGTGTGGATGCTTTGTTTGCCAGAGCAGAGTGTGACTGTAGGCAGATCGTTTCTGGACATGGGAGAGAATGGCTTCATCCTTTTACTTGTTGGCTGTGGCAGATGGCTGCTAAAATAAACACCCTTCTAGCTGTTCCTGTAGCTGACTCCAACAGGAAGCAGCAGTTGGAAGGGCTGGAATATTAGCAGTTACACAAGACATTAAGCTGATTCCATCCATTCTTCTTTAGTATCTAGAGTTAAAAAAAACCCCACAAGTCTTATAATTTATAGAGTTTACAGTACCTCAGCACTTCTGGTTTGATTTCTCCAGCCTTAAGAAATCTTCTGCACAACTCTGTTAGCTCTTATAAAGGTTCAAAGCGGCTCCACTCACCTTTGCCTGTGCACGGAGCAGGAGGCACTCTGCTCTCCTGGCTACTTTTAACCACTTGTGGGACTCAATCAGTGAGAAGCCTTCCTGAAACGAAGCAGAACACAAGGCACTCGCACAGCAGCCACACAGAGCTCAGAGGCACACGCTCATGGGATAGCTGAGACAAGTGGGCTGAGGTTTAACAAGGCCAAGGGCAGAGTGCTGCACATGGGACAGAACAACCCCCTGCAGCGCTACAGGCTGGGGGAGACTGGCTGGAGAGCTGCCAGGCAGAGAAGGACCTGGGGGTGTTGGGGGACTGCAGGCTGAACATGAGCCAGCAGTGTGCCCAGGCGGCCAGGAAGGCCAATGGCATCCTGGCTTGTGTCAGACACAGTGTGGCCAGTAGGTCTGGGGAGGGGATTGTACCCCTGGACTGGGCATTGGTGAGGCTGCACCTCGAGTGCTGGGTCCAGTTCTGAGCTCCTCACCATCAGAAGGACATTGAGGTCCTGGAGAGAGTCCAGAGAAGGGCAACCAGGCTGGGGAAGGGGCTGGAGGGCAAATCCTCTGAGGAGCAGCTGAGGGAGCTGGGGGTGTTCAGCCTGGAGAAGAGGAGGCTGAGGGGAGACCTTCCCCCCACCTCCACTGACCTGCCAGGAGGGTGCAGAGAGGTGGGTGATGGTCTCTTCAGCCAGGGGCCAGGAGATGGGACAAGGGGCAATGGGCTCAAGCTGCCCCAGGGCAGGGTCAGAGCAGATGGGAGGGAAAAGTTCTTCCCTGGCAGAGTTGTGGGGCTGTGGCACAGGCTGCCCAGGGAGGGGCTGAGTTACCTTCCCTGGGTGTGTTTAACAGATGTGGAGATGAGGTGCTCAGGGATCTGGTTTAGCTTGGGATGGGAATGGTTGGACTTGATGATCTTAAAGGTCTTTTCCAACCTTGTGATTCTGTTTAATCCCCAGTGAAGGTCAGCCCTCTGCATACATGCAACTTCTGTATCTTGTCAGTTGCCAACACGTGAGTTTTCCCACCCTGGGAATTCACTCTGAATCCATAGCTCTGGTAACAACAGCATCTCAAGGTATTTTTTCATTTCCACTTATGTTTTATGTTTCTCTTTGTGCAAGTTATGAAAGTCTCTATGAAATGCATAATAGAACACCTGCAACAGGGCTTTAAATTCTTCTGCAGCCCGTGAAATTGCCCGAGAGGGCAGCAGAGGGCAGGCAAGCCTGGAGAGTGGGGACAGCAGTTGGTTTATCTAAGGCTCAGCCAGGCATTTTCTCCAGATGGAGTCCGGGTAACCAAGAAGCAGCTTTGATAACTTGATAAAGATGTGTTTTTACTCCAGTTGTCTCCTCAGACAAGATGGATTGCACAGCATCCTGTAAAAATACCCCTAGGAAGCTGAAAACACAATACAAAAATTGCAAGGCAATGGGCTGTGTCTCCCAAGGTACCCCACGGGCTGCCACGGGCTCATTAGTTGGTGAAGTTTTTTTGGGGGGGAACCAAAACAAAGCTAATTTAAGGGCAGGGAGGAAATTGCCTGTTTTATCTGAATTCCTAATGCTTTCACTGACCACAAGTTTTCACACAGGCTGATTTTATGTGTGTCCTAAGGGCCAAGAACCTCCAGTTGTGTCCATCCTGCCCTGCCAGTAGTGTATTATTGCCAGAATTACTCTTCACCTTATGCAGGTCCAGGCTGGGAAACCATCTGCTGCTCTGTTTTGGCCTGAGGAACCACCTCAGTGGGATGTGGCTCACTCAGTGTGCTGGCACTGCTGTTACAGCCTCACCCAGCAACTGCATGCCAGTTTTTAAGGGGCCTTTTACCAGAGGAATGCCTGGGAAGCATTGAGGGGTCGAACCAAAGGGAAAGTGGATCTGATACAACAGACTCCAGAAGGTAAGACAGCAAGCAGGTATCACTCCCAAAAGATTTGGGGTCAGATGGAGAAAAGAATCTCCCTCTGTGCTGTAAAAGCAGGTGCTGACAGCAGGTAAGACAGGCTGGTCACTTGCAGCATGTCCCTCTGCACTGAGCTCTCTCAAATGTCACTAGGCAGGGCTTGCTAAGGTGTGAAAGGCTTCAAGCTCCAAAGAGGAGGAGAACCTCACTCTGTGAGTGATGCAAAATAGCAAGCTATGAGGAATTAGTGATCTACCTGCACATGAGAAGAGCTCAGAGCAGAAAAGAGCATCTTTCTTGGTAAGTCAGTGTTCTCCAGCCATCCTACGAGATTTCAGAGATAGGGAATCGACTCGGAATTCACCCTGGATAACATGCACTGACAAAAAAGAGGTAGTCCCTCCAGCCTGCTGCTGTCAGCAGCTGACAGCAATACAGAGACCAAAGCAGCTGTGGTCACTGTTCTCCTTGAGCAGGCAACAGCCCTGGCTGCTTTACCCCACCCCCCGAGCTGGGCAGTGCTGAGCAGTGTAGGGTGTTGGCAGAGACAGCTGGCACTGTAAGATTCATCAGAATTTAGACAAAAAGGCAAGCTAGAACTGGTTTGAGATGCTTTCTGAGTCTGGTCAGAGATGTTCAGTCATGCAGGTACTCCTCATGTCGCTCCCCAGGATCAGACCTGATAGAGCACTGTGTTAAAGGAGAACACCTTTTTTCATGCACCTCTGGCACCATCTAATCTAACTCAGAGGAAGGACCTCGAGAGGAATTAAGCTGAAAGAGGAAAAAAAGCCAAGGATGTCCCAAGTATTTTGGAAGCAAGAGACAACCACACCTTGCACGAGGCGGAGAAGCTGATAATCCTGGCCTAGCCTCACACCCACTAATTGGGAAACACTTTTGTATTCTGATTTTCCATTTTGGCATTCAGAGAGCTGGTGGATAACCAGGCCTGTGTCTATGTGGGAAGGTATTGCATGTTACCTGTGGATGTTCTTCTTCTTGTATCACCTAGAAAGCCTGTGGGGTTAAGCAACTTGCAAACACAGGAACAGATCCTCCAGTTTAGATTAATTGCAAGGCCTTTAGGCAACCCTATCTTAACTACACATTAATTAAGGTTCAGAAACCTTATCTGTGTAACAGCTCAGCTGGCATATATCACTGCCTTGTATTTACTCCTTCATGAGTGAGATGTTTTCAAACAAGACTGAACTATGTGTAAACAGCAGCTTAGGAGGTAAAAACTTTTCACCACAGACTTTACACACTCCACCTTAAATTACACTCCATATTAAGAAAAGACAAGCACAGCACACAAGGACACCCATTCTCCAGCTCTGGTTGCCAAATAGAGAAGGCTCCTGAAATGCAAATAAAAGAGTTTGTTCTCAGAGTTCCCAGTTCAGGATAAATCATAGAATCACAGAATCATAGACTGGTCTGGGTTGGAAGGGACCCCAAGGATCACAGAACTCCAACCCCCCTGCCACAGGCAGGGCCACCATCCTCCAGGCCTGGAGCTACACAAGTACAGGATGCATGCAGCCACCCTTGAGCCAACCCTGCCCTAGGGGACTCGGCAACAGATGAGCGTCTCTTGCCAAAATGCAGGTGCTGCCAGGTATCAGCTTCCTACAAAGAGTTCCCTCAGCTGGGTACAAACTACAGCTCCTTGAAGATATGCCTCTAACTCAGGACAAACATTGATATTTCCTAGTGAGAACTGTTTCTTCTTCCCCCTCCTGCTCCCCCACTTCAGAACAGTGACATGACCAGGGACCTAGAGGGGTGAACTGGATGCTTAAAAAAATACACTTCCCTAGATCGATACCATCTGTTAAACTCGAACTTCAGGGTAAGGAGATTGCATTAATAAACACCACTCCTCTTTGCAAACTATTCTACCACCCAGGTTTAGAAGAATTGGGGCAAGAGAGAAGTGAAGATCAGAACCCCCTACTTTTTTTTCCTGCTGCCAATCACCAATACTCAATCATTTTACAACAGTAGTTTATCATTATATCAAACATGAATGGGGAAGCTAATGAGGAAAGATATTAAGCTTGTCCAAAACAGTCGTGTCAATGGGACATGTTGAAATAAGCAAACCAAAACTGGAATTTTGTAACCACCATCATTGTACTGTATAAGTCAAGCTAAGATTCCTTCTACTCCTTGAAATAGCAATCTTAAGACCTTTAACAATAATAACAATAATAAATAATAATAATAGTAATAATAACAAGAAGAACAAGGGTGTAGCATTGTGATGTGCTGCCACTAAGCAGCATTAGCAACCTGCTCACTTCCCTCGGTTCCATCAAGCGGCCTCATTTATCGCACAAGGATCTTCATCTGCCCAAGCCACCGTTCCCAATATCAGCTCAAAAATTTGGTGCCCAAGTTTCAGGCACTGCAAAGAGAGCATCAAGAACATCAGAACCTCTGCTGAATACTTGCCTAATTAATGAGTTAGAATCCAGTGTATCCTAAGTGCTGTTAGCTTATTAGAAGTCACGAGGGGGCCGGGAGGGCGCTAAGGACATTAGTCTACACTTGGAAAGATCGGGTCACAAATCAATTACTCTGGATTAATTTTATCCTATTAAATACGTCCTCTTCACAATTTCAATTTGTTTAATTTGTAGGACATTAAGAATTCTAGCACTGGAATTAGTTGCACTGAATAAACCACCAAAATATAATTTTCACCATGTGCTGATTGGAAGCAGGGAAAGGAAATAAGAGTTATAGTAAACAGAACATGGTGTATCTTGAGAGTGTGGCCAGAGACTGACAGAGATACTGTTGAGATAGTCCTTTTAAAATCCTATTATCTCCAGTATGCAGGAATGAGATGTTTGTCTGCTGTAAAATATGCAGTCTGTTAGACAACACTGCAGCAAAGTCAGTGTTATGTAATTTCATTCCAAAGGAAGAACTTTGTTTTAAGGAAACAACCACTTTCCTTCTGAAATGGAATCTGCTTCTTGTGATCAGCCAAATGAAATGAACAAGAGGGTAAATAGAACTTCAGAGCCTGGAACATAAAAATCCTTAAGGTGGAGTGCAAATCAAAGGGTGTTTGGGTTTTTTGTTGAGTTGGAGGGTTTTTGGGAGTTGTTTTCTTTTTAAACTAAGTTCTTCCTTTGGAGTGAAAGTCTGTCTCTGGCAGCATCATTAAAGGATGTTCGAAGTGGTCTTGAATGCATACCCATTCCCCAGATGTGCAGCCATTAAAATTGCTTTCTTTGTGCAGCTGATGGGAAACAACTGAACACATCCACATTAATAGTAACGTTCTGGGCTCCCTGGGATAAAAAAGCCAGGGATCTCCTGGAGAGAGTCCAGAGGAGGCTACGGAGATGATGAAGGGCCTGGAGCATCTCCCCTGTGAGGAAAGGCTGAGTGAGCTGGGGCTGTTCAGCCTGGAGAGGAGAAGACTAAGGGGGGACCTTATTAATGTTTATCAATATCTTAAGGATGGGATGCAGGGGGAAATGGCCAGCCCCTTTTCAGTGTCTGTGGGGACAGGACAAGGGGCAATGGCTGCAAGTTGGAGCACAGGGAGTTCCACACCAACACGTGGAAGAACTTTTCCCCAGTGAGGGTGAGGGAGCCCTGGGACAGGCTGCCCAGGGGGTGTGGAGTCTCCATCTCTGGAGATATTCCAGCCCCGTCTGGACACCGCCCTGTGCAATATGAGCTGGGGAGCTGCTCTGGCAGGGGGTTGGACCCCATGGGCTCTGGAGGTCCCTTCCAGCCCCTGTGATTCTGTGATTAATGACAGGCTGCAGAGCACTCCCAGAAATCATCACCAATTGTGTTTCAAACCTCTGGCACACAGCAGCGTGCGCGGCACGAGGGTTTTCCTGCTCAGAGTCAGTGCCTGCACTGTGGCTGCTTCTTGGCAAGGAAACAGCATCCCAACTGCTGTTAGTGAAAGGGCTGCTAGAAGGGAATTCATTCAATACTCTGCTGGTTTATTGCCTGTGAAAACAATTCTGCAGTCTGCCCTGTGTATGTGAATAGCTCATTGCTATTTTACAAACACTGTTCTTGGAAAAGCATGTGAGAAAAGTCAGTCTCACTTGGCTCTAAACAGCTGGAATTCTTTAAGGAAAGGAAAAGGTTTCTTAACACTCCCCCTTTAGGAAAACAAAAAGGACTAAGGAAATACACATATACAACTTTATAGAGAAAATATTTTGATATCAAGTCAGGAAATCTTGCCCATTCTTCCTAGGATGGATCTTGTTATTCCAACCAGTCAATGAAATGAAGATTTCCATTTCCACACAACTCTTCCACCTCAGTTTTATGCAAATGGGGTTGTAATGAAAGAATGAAAGCTTTCTGTAGGTGAAAGCTGGGCACCAAAGAGGAGGATTCACTAAGTATACAACTTACACAGAACCTATCTCCTCCTGCTTTTGCACCCTTTAGAGAGTATGTTACAGAAAATAGTTTATGTATTCCAGTATTTTGTAACTTGACATTAAAAATGTTTAATGAAAGAATCACTAAGCAACAAAACAGAATATGCCCTCATCCAAAGAATTGAAAAAAGCCCCTTTTGTTGCTCTCTAAGAGAGGAAACATTGGGAGCTATCCCTAGCACACTGGCCAACAGAGATCAGTTTAGCAGAAAGCTAACTGTGAAGCTGATGGGCACTGAGTTCCCATGAGGGGTTAGTTCAGCTAACACCTCTGCTTGCTGCAGTGCAGAGAGGAGAGGAGAGTTTCATGGGAAAGACAAAAGAGCTGAAGTTGGGAAGTTTATGCTTTTCAGTACGTGACTTGGATGGGTTTTGCTGGGCTTCTTAAAAAGCACCAACCCATGGTATTATCAGCATAACAGAGTTTGCTGGCAGCCAAATAAGTTTGTTTGGGCTGTTGTAAAATGTACACACCACTGAAGAACAGATGCACTCTGACTCTTACCTTCCTAAAGAAAACACAGGGTACAAACCAAGATAGTTTACATCTATCAGTGCACTGATTTTACTACATTCCTTGCCAATTTAAAACCAGAAGAGATATATTCTTATTGTACTACAGTATTACCCATTTCAAAAGAATCCAATTAATGAGTTTTCTTTGGCATAGATGCTGGATGAAAAATTTATTTCTTTCAAAAAAATATTACTTAGGACGATCATGTTAATTCTTGGGGAGGGGATTCTCACTCTATCAGTACTGCTGCCATCAATAAAAAAATAGGAACTGAAAGAATTACGGAATAAATTCTTGAATTTAGTTAGCAGATCATTCCTGGATTACTGTTAGAAGGGAAAAATAAAATCCCTTTATTATTCATCCACAGAAACTGTTCAAAAATACAATATAGTTATTCAAGTTGAGAAGGAAATGGTGCCCCTGTGACACAGATGTTGTGCCTCGCTGTGTTTCTGTACAGGGGTATGAGGTACAAAGCTATGGTAATTGTTACCCAGTTCCCTCCAAACCAGGAGCCTGTAGAACATCAAACGGTCTGAAAGGTGGGGATTAGAAGATAGATCAAAAGGCTAGACATTAACAACTTAAAGGATGCAGTTACTACATAACAAGAAACAGTTCAGCATGTACATCAGAGGGAATTTCAGTGCAAGTCAGGCAGCAGGTACGTGTTGGAGAAAACCTTGGCAATACAGAGGTGTTCTCAGTAGCCCAAGCCAGCCAGCAGAGGTGAAGGTACACAGAAAAAATCCCCATCTGAGTCATCCCAACTGCCGAATTCTATCAAACTGGGTATGTTCCCCCTGGAGCAGCAACTTTCATGTTCTCCTCTGTGACAAAGTGTCCATTATAATGGACCCCCAGTGAGAGGATTTGGTCTGTGACAGACTGGAAAGAACTCTATGTACTTAGTGATGCAAAGCTTGTTTCAATATTGTGACAGGTTTCTGACAGCTCCTGAGAGCTGGAGACTAGAGGGAGATAGAACCAGGGAGACAGTAACCATTTTTCCAGTCCGGTTATTTCTACTGCCATAACAGGCAGCCCAGCATTGCAACTTGGGGTTTCTTTTTGGCCTTATGGCATCTTAATAAGGAGCTCACAACGTTTCACCAGCAGCCTGGCTAGCTTTGAGTCTCAGCACTGGAAGTGGTTCCTGCCGTCCAGTTCCGATTGCTGACAACGCCAAAGAGGTGTAAACTGCCCTAGGACAATGTTAATGGGCTTCTGGTGTCCCTGCCTGCTAACTGAAGAAAACTGTTCAAAAATCCAATTATGGTCATACATTGATGCTTTGATATCAATGCTGTTAGCAGCTACTGTGTGTTTTCAGCACAAGCCCTAAGCACCACCTTTCTGTTTGGTGATACTGGCTGCTATTCCACAGACTTTTTTTCTTCTTCAAAGCCTGAAGAGATACCTATAGACTGGAGTCGTCCCAGGAAGATAAATTTTATCACTGTGTGTTGGAAAAGATATGCATTTCTGGGTGGACATGTGTCTGAGGAACAAGCCAAAGCAGCAAAGCTAAGCTAGGTATGCTGGAGCATATCCTTGTAAACAGGAAACCCAACACAGGTTGGCATAGAATCATTGCTAAAAGAAATGTTGCTTTTTCTTAAAAAAAAAAAAAAAAGAAACAAAAAAAGAAACAACTTGTTTTTTCTTTTAAACTCTCAGTATTAGATATAGGTCACATTTACCAAGCATGCCCGTTCCACCTCTATTCTGTGCTGATCTTAGCCTGTGATCATTACTGCAATATTTTAGTGTCTCTTCGAAGCTGAAACAGACCTGATAGATCTCAGAGATCCCTCAGCTGGCAGCTGGAGCAAGGCAGCTGCCTAAAAGCTTCGCTGGCCACTAAACCCAAGAGCTGTATCAAACTGCTTTCCTCAGCCAAGTCTTTATACAGCTTCTCTTTCACTTTCACGCACTCATCCCTCACCACAGCACGCTTTTATCTGCTCATTGTTACTTGCCAGGTTCAGGCTATGCCAGTCACAGTCTTTGTGGGGTACAGCATCTGTGTCTTTTCTGCTCTTTAGTTATTGAAGCTTACTTTCAGTTAACCTTTATATAGTTATTTCAAGGACATTCTATAAAGTAATACAAGTCTACTAGTTAAACACTTAGAATCAAAGAATCACAGACTGATCTGGGTTGGAAGGGACCCCAAGGGTCACAGAGCTCCAACCCCCTGCCACAGGCAGGGACACCAACCTCCAGGCCTGGAGCTACACAAGGTTGCCCAGGGCCCCATCCAACCTGACCTTGGACACCCCCAGGGATGGGGCACCCACCCCCTCTCTGGGCAGCCCCTTCCAGCCCCTCACCACTCTGGAAAAAACTTCCTCCTAATATCTAAACCTTCCTTCCTTCAGCTTCACCCCATCCCCCTTGCCCTGCCATTATCTACCCTTTTAACAAGCTGATTCCCCTCCTGTGTCTCTGCTCCTTTCAGGGACTGGAAGGCTGCAATGAGGTCCCCCCACAGCCTTCTCCAGGCTGAACCAGCCCAGCTCCCTCAGCCTCTCTCTGTAGGGGAGCTGCTCCAGCCCTCTGAGCATCTCCATGGCTCCTCTGCCCCCTCTCCAACAGTCCCACATCTTTCCTGTACTGGGGCCCCAGCTCTGGACACAGGACTGCAGCTGGGGCCTCCTGAGGGCAGAGCAGAGAGGGACAATCCCCTCCCTGTCCCTGCTGCCACCCCTCTGCTGATGGAGCCCAGGCTATCTCATCTGGATACCACAAGCAGGGCTGGCCCCAGGAGAGGTGCCTTCTGCCCTGATCCATCCCAAGCAGAATTTGTCAAGAGATAGCAGCAAGTTGCATTTCTTTTACCTATCTGGACTTTCAATTACTCCATCCCCTTTTTCTTATTCAACACGACTGCTGAAATACTTTCCATGTTCTGCTTTTACCTTGTCCAAGAACATCTAACTTCTCCTCACTAAATATGTGAGCCAAATGCTGTGTCTTGTGTGAGGGATATCCAGACTGGCAGCTCTCTCTTAGCTCATTCATTATCTATTCAATACTCTTAGCATACTCCTAGGCCAAAAAAATTCAAGGCTATCCTTGGTTCTCCCCCTAAACTTGCAGAAATATCTTGTAATTTTAAGACCTTTTAAAAGGCACAGCAAAAACTAATTTTTATGTTTATTCATATTTAAAGCTGTAATATTCTCTCATATATATTCTGAATTTTAAAAAATACTTTGTTGTGTTTATACTGCAGCATCTTCTAGTGGCTTGTAATCAAAGGATTGTAGAATCACAGAATTGTAGGGGTTAGAAGGGACCTCGAGAGATCATCAGGTCCAACCCCCATGTTATAATAGCTTTATAATCTATTTATCAGCCAATTCCTACTTGTTATCATTACTGAGTGTCAGTGATATGAACTGAACACATGTGATTCCACTTTCCAGCACAGGCCACCTCTGCCATCAGCATCAAACCAACTCCACCTGGACCGAGTGTTGTTGTTAACCTCTTCAGTGTTACTCTTTTTTACAGCATAGCAGCTGGTCAGGCCACAACCCCAGACCCTTGGATAAACCAAATTACCAAATCTCTAACAGGTCATTGGCAAGAAACTAGCTGGACCGGACATTCTAGGGTCTAATAATTATATTTTTATCTATTTTTAACAGCCTATTTTCCATTTTCTTAGGTGGAAGAACCATTAAAAAAACAACAAGAAAAAAACCCAACCTAAAACAAGTGCGTATCTTGCAACACCAGCAACACTATTACATCTTAATCTAGATTTTTAGAGCCACGGAAGAAACACTGTTGTTTGTCAGTATGAAATAATGCTTTTACTATTATTCTGACAAACGTAGAGAGAAAGCAGCACATGAGAAGTACCAGAAGCAAAATAAAAATTGGCAGCTTCCTCTCAGTGGAAGAGAAAGTGACGCTGAGAAGGAAACAAAGTTAATGCTGATGTTAACCTGAACAGAGAAATGTTCTTTATGCACAAGAAACTTACCAGTACCATTCGCCCTTGGGAAATAAAGAAATGGCCAGATACAACAATGGTAAGGACAAGATAGCCTGACTCTTCATTCGATTCAAACACCTTTAAAAAGATAAACAAAATTAATATTAGCTCTTTAAGCTCTGTAAGCACAGAATGTACATTTTTCTGTTTCTAATGTAAAATAAGGGTTTTCAAATGTTGATGGTGTAAGAAGCCAGGTGTATAATTTACCTCTCAGTAATGCAACTTGCCCTCCACCTCACAGACAGGAAACATGGCTAATCACAGAACATTAGGAGTTGGAAATGGACCTTAAAAGCTCATCTAGTCCAACCCCCCTGCCAGAGCAGCATCACCCAGACTAAATCCCACAGGAACACATCCAGGTGGGTTTGAACGTCTCAAGAGAAGGAAATTCCCCAGCCTCTCTGGGCAGCCTGTCCCAGGGCTCCATCACCCTCACAGTGAGAAAGTTCCTCCTTATCTTCACATGGAACTTCCTCTGCTCCAGCTTGCACCTGGTGTCCTGCTGCTGCCATCCCTGAGAAGAGCCTGGCTCCATCGTCCTGATGCTCACCCTTTACATATTTATAAACATTAATGAGGTCACCCCTCAGTCTCCACTTCTCCAAGCTAAAGAGGTCCAGCTCCCTCAGCCTGTCCTCATAAGGAAGGTGTTCCACTCCCTCAATGATGTTGGTGGCCCTGTGCTGGACACTTACAAGGAGTTCTGTGTCCACCCCTGGGTGTGTTTAACAGGTGGGTAGATGAGGTGCTCAGGGATGTGGTTTAACACAGGACAGGAATGGTTGGACTTGATGATTTCAAAGGTCTTTTCCAACCTCATGATTCTGTGATTCCTGAACTGAGGGGCCCAGAGCTGGGTGCAACATTCCAGGTGCGATCTCACCAGAGTATTTTACTAATTCCCTACAGACTAATTACTACCTACAGACGTAATGCTTTAAACAGCCTTCTGGGCTCTTGTTTTTAATACCACAGGCCGCTGCTGAAGGAAGGAATTAAAAACCGGGAGGGGGGCGCTGTGGCATCACTGATGTGTTTACACGAATAACGCACAAAGCAGAACCTCTCCTGATTCCTGCACCAGGTGAAAGATACCTGCAAAGGGCTGGCTTCCTACTGCCTCAGAGAGCCCCCTGGGGCCAGGCACAGCGACACCACGCAAGCAGCACTCCCCCCTGCCCCCCGACAGCCCGTCACCTTCCACGAGGAGGTGTTTTGCCCTTCATCTTCGTCGTCCTTCGGGGGTAGGAAGCGGCCGTAGCGCTTCAAGGGCCACGTTGTGGCACTACCGAGGAGGGAGGAGGCTTGTCCCGGCTCGGAGCCGCGACCTCCGCCCGCCATCCCTGCGCTGAGGGGACCGCGAAGCACGACAGGAACAGCAACGCGGCTGCTGGCAAACGGGATGGGCGGGAAGCGGGAGCCAATAGGAAGGTAGAGAGAGCGCGGGGGGCGGGAGAGGGGAGGATTGTTCACCAATCAGCGGGCGGCAGGGAGACGAGAGGCGATGAGGTGGCGAGCTCGAGCTCGGGCTCGCGCTGCTGTCTCTGTAGCTCGGTCGCACGAACCGTGCCGGTGTCCTTCGCTCTCCTCAGCAACGGTCCCGGCCCTGCCCGGCCCGGCCCCTTTCGAGACGTTTTCTTCTCCAGGTGGAGCGCAGCTACTCGCCTCCCCCTTCTCGTAACAGCCCTCGGGTGTTCTGATGCATCGGAACCGTCCGGCGGTGCTGAGGGAGGGGGAGGCGGGCTCCCCGCGGTGCGCCATCTTGTTGGGCGCAGGGGGAGCGCGAAGACGGCCGCGCAGGGCGGCGGCGGCACCGTGGCTGCTCGGTGAAAGGCCCCTGGAAGCGCTGCGGGGTGTCGGCGTGCGTCCTTCCTCAGGTGAAACGCGTCAGAAAAGTTGTCCTAAGCTCTAAGTTGCCTTTCCTGCTCTCGGGGCAAGGTGCTGTGCTTGCTTCACGGACCTTGATGGGCGCTTGGGCGGCGCCTCTGGTGAGAGCTCCGCTCAGTGTCACAGAGCGTGTGTCTCGTCACCGGGTGTTCCCTGTCGTCAGACGGCCCAGCCTTGTGCGGCGGGGTTAATACATTGAAATTACGCTCCTTTCCCTTCCCATTTCACTTCCCCAGTGGTAAGAGGTTGCTCCTAAAATTACGTAATGCTACGCTTTCTCGAGAAAAAGAGCGATGCTGGGGTGACTCATAATAACACTGCACTTAGGTTTTCCCATTTATAGTGCATACCGTGGCCCATTAACAATAAAAACACGTGCATTAGCCAGTCAGGGTCATTTAGGGGGCATGGAAGAGGCAGCTACCGTTCAGGAGATGTGCATGAGAGTCTGCTGACCACAGTGGGCTTGGGGATGCCAGTCACCACCAGCCCTGCTGACCATAGCAGCCTTGGGGATGCCAGTCACCGCCAGCCGCTGTTAAACCATCTGCATGCTTGAGGCTACGGTGCCAGGAGCTTTTAATCCCCATTCTGAGCATTGCCTGCTGCCAGGAGCACATACTCAATCGAGATGAAGCTTGTCTTCTTAAATTAGGCAGAACAAATAAGTTTACCCCAATTTTTTCTTTCTTTTGTTACCTTTATGGTTTGCACTTAGGTTGCTGGGCTGGCTGATATGAATAAGGTTAAAATGGAATGAGGAAATTGCCTCATGTGGAATAAAGCCTTCAGGTAAAAGGTTAACTAATAGGTTAACCTATTAATTAAACTGCGATGGGTTCATCTTTTAGAAAATACTAGATTGATGTTTATGTCATGCAGCCATCATGTTTTTCCTCTGATGTTACACTCCAAGAGCCAGAACAACATCTGAGGATCTATTTCCATAATAAACAATTTTACAATGTTTTCCTGAGGAAGGTGTTTATCCAAACATTTTGCAGCTAGGGAGACACAGGCTGAAAGGCATTAAATGACTTGACAAGGTCATCCAGAAAAATCAGTAATGAAACAGGGAATACAGTGTGGGCCTCCTGGCTGCCAGTTGCTTTCTCTAATCACTGCTTCCCCAGGAGGATTTCTCAGATTGTGCTTGTCAAACATTCAGAATTGGCCTGTAGACTTGGGACTTTTTCGGCAGCTAGAGTAGAGGCTAAATATCCTTGTCAGAGAAAGATTGTATGAGTGCATATATTGAATCTATTTCCCCCTAATTCAGCAGAAGTTTTGAGGAAAATGCTTTGTTTGCAGCATCTTCTGCTGTCTAGTTTCCAAGAGTGATTTCTGCCAGATGTGCTAAAGGCTTCTGTAGGAGGAAAACAGACGCTCAATCTTTTACCAAAACAAGATTTTTACAATGTGGGTTTGAAAGAGGCCGAAGTAAACCGAAAGCATCAGGTACTCCCATCAAATCCTTTAAAAACAAGGTACTATTGAAACAGCACGTGAAAAGGAGGAATTAACAGGACGGCATAAGTCCAGTTGTGGAATGCAAAAGGCTGTACAGATTCTTTCCTCCACCGCTTTGTTAGGACACCTCTGGGGTGTGCACAGCACCCTCAGTGTAGTGGGACCTGAAGCTCAGCAATCGAACCATGGTTAGGCAGATTCTCCTGCTCCTCTCACATAAACTACCAGCCACAGCCATTTGGATGCTGAACCCTACACATGATTCTAGCACCCTTTAATTTTCCAATCATAGGTTTTTGCTTGGCTAGGGTCTACTGGTTTGCTTTTAGCTTTTGGACATGAATGCAGTACGTCTTTACAGGTGTATAAAGAAGGTTTAGAGCCAGGAGAAATGAGCATCGCATTAAGAGTGATAGGCAGGCTTTTGCTGCTTCTGATTTCTCTGGGGAATCGTGTGATTAGTTCTATATTCAGAGAGTAGGCATGTAGGATGATGGTTAAAATGTTTTTGGTTTTTTTTTTTTTGTAAAAGGCTACAGAGGTTGTCAGTCTCTTAAAATGACAGAATAGAATGTAGAAGGAGGGGACTGGTAGGTGAGCCTGGCAGATTAAAATGCACTTCTTCAGAGATGAGATAGCAAATCCCATGAACGTGCAGAGGGTTTATCATTGTGGTGTACTTCAGATTCGCTTGAGATTTTTGCAGGCTGCAGCAGTGAAAGTTAATTCTCTCACTGCAAAATTACTTCAGCGTGTTACTAAGTTAAGAGAAACTGCCAGAAGCAGAGAGATCCATTCTGTTGCTGCACAATATGGATTTGCTAATGTGCTAATAATTGTTTTCTCTGTAGAGAAGATGAGAAGGGATTTACCATTGTTTGGGAGTAAAGCAGAATGATGCAGTAATTTACTAGCCTGGATTACCTAACTATATGTATGACAGTTGATTTTGGTGCTAGGGATTTTGCTGAGCCATCTACATTACTGATTTGTAATAATAACGGTGCGATAATAGCAGCAGTAAAATCATATTGCCATAATTTTGTTATCAAGTATGAGTGTAGATTTGCCACGAGCACAAAGGATGGACAGGAGTAACTCTAACAAATTGGACAAATAATGTATTAATGAAACAGAGGCAACCAGGTGCACGAAATGGGTAAAATAAACAAAAAAAAAAGGTGCATTTAGAAATTTTGGAGGTTTCCCTGTGGTACTGACAATTTACCATCTGCTTCTACCCAGCTGTGTTAAAGGGATAAATTGGATTACTCACAGTGGCGTAAATAACAGAGTAGTGAAAGTGTTCTATTCAGAATACTTGATTTATTGCTTTGGTTTTTCTAATAAACAGTGTTACCTTATGCTTTAGGTGCTTTGTTTGGTAGTGAGACTTCCTCATTAGCAGATAGATCCATTCCCTTAATCAACATTTCGCATAGTTAGTTGTACCTGCTTGCATCTGAATGTGATCTGACAGTCACTCACCTCACTGCTCAGATCTCTCAGTGCTAATGAGATCACAGCATCTCAGGGTTTGTTTATTGCATAATAGCTCAGTATGCATCACAAAAATACCTT
The DNA here is from genome assembly GCF_964237585.1 of Gallinula chloropus. Classification (NCBI taxonomy): domain Eukaryota; kingdom Metazoa; phylum Chordata; class Aves; order Gruiformes; family Rallidae; genus Gallinula; species Gallinula chloropus. Next base: position 5,104,920 of record NC_140094.1, read on the forward strand.
TATCCAGTTCTGTCAACACATGTCAGCATCGAGGGAGATGAGTTCAGGATTTTTCTTACACAGAAATGTGAAGCCAGGACCCATGGGGTCTGGTAGAATGGCCTCTGCTGTCCTGAGGAGTGGCAGGCACTCACCTGTTAGGAGACCTCATTCCCTGGCTGCTGTGACCTGCAGTCACTGAAGTTTACTCACTGGTTTTATCCAGTTGCTCTTTTTCCCTTGCCAAGATCTACCCCTTGCAATAAACTTTACATTTTTAAGTGCAAACCAGAAACCAAATCAGTGTGTGTCTGACTGAATATGTATTTCAGGTGGTGTTGTAAGGTAGGAGTGAAGTCCAATAGCTCGTCCTGGGCATCGGGCCCAAATTGTGATTTTCATTTTACTTCATAGTCTCTCTTTCCACTTCAGTGGCTATATCAAGATTAAGGTTGGCTCGAGAATCCACCATTTAAGCACCATGAGACTTTTAAAGGGTTCTTCCAGCTCAGTGTCTTCCAGAACTTTAAGCAGTTGATGCTTCTCATTTTCCAAGGTTGAAGCATTTTCTCCAATGAAGTTTTTAATGCTTTTTATCTCCCTCAGAAGTTACTCAGTTTTTAGCATGTCTCCAGAAATCGATTCTGTAAGTTCACATATCGTTTCACCTTATCTGATGGTGACATTCCTACTTTGTCAAGTGTTGTGTACTGAAATGACACCTTTGTCTTAGTCCCCACATTACATTCCTTGTGAGGATGCTTGAGATGTAGGAGGAAGCTGTGGGAGCTGATAGAGCAGCGTATGTTGGTGTGCACGCTCAGTTACGTGACAAAAAAGGTGCAGTTTTGTGGCTTGTGTATCTTAATTGTCCCTGCCATGGGATTTGCTGGAGTGTTTCAAATTGATTCAGAAGCTTTGAATAGGTAGGTGGATATAGATGTCAAAAATGTCTTCTCTACAGGAGGTCTGTGTGGCTGGTGTGCGGCGAGTGGGAGAGCCCTGTGCCGGTTCCTTTGTGTGAACAGACAGTGTCGATAGAGAGCAGAGCTTGTCCACAGTCAGCAGGGACAAACAAAAGGCAGCCTGACTGAGTTTGCTTGAAGGCCCCTGACTTAATGATGTCTTTGGCCTCCTCGTGTGTTTTGAGACACTGTTCCATAAAGCCTTAGACACTTATGAGGGAAGGTCACATTTATTCAAAACGTAATTTATCTGCATTCCCTTCATTTCCTTTTTAAGTTTTCTAACTTTAACACTCATGGCACAGATGAAGGAGCTTCTACCTCACAGATTTTCCATTTGCATGGAAAAAACCCACCCACAGACACCCTTCACTGTCAGTGCATCCATTTTGCTGAGTGCCTTTCATTTTCTATGACCTTGAAAACATAAGGGCGTTTGTTAATTAAATCGAATTTACAGATGGGTGGAGGGGAGGATTGCAGATCGGAGATAAGCAATTTAATGTATGCCCCTTGTTTGATGAGGATTGTAGAAGGAGAAAGAATCCTTGGCATTGCCAAGATTTCCCATTCCAGTCAACTGTATTTTCATTTAACCACCAGATAAATTGTGACCCTAGCAGGTAGAGAAGACGCTGGACTTAGAGTAATTATTGGAACCTGAATTTCTCAGAGTCTTGGATATGGATGGCAGCTGTAATTATCTCTGCTTTTTTAATTAATCTGTGCGTTTCCTAATGTAAGCCAGTATATACTGCTAGAAACACAGCAGTAATGGGAGGGGCTTCTGACTTGTACATCAGTTGTAAAGGAAAATACCTCTTTGACTGTCTCTTCAAGTCTCAGCCCTGAAGCTAATGTCACTGAGTTACATGTGCATAGAGAAGGAAGCAAATACATCTTGAACTCAAAGGATATTCTCTCTCCACTACCCACCCTAATTCTGAATTCTCTTTCTAGACAGCTGGATTGTCCCATGCTCAACCTAGGACTAAGTGGAGAAGGTGAAAAGAAGACTCTAAAGATGTCTAGCTAGTGAAATATGTCTGTGCCTCTTTCCCCATGCCTGAATAGAATATTTCAGATGGAACAACCCACATTAGCACCACTTAGACTTAAATAGTAGACAGGTCCAAGACACAAAGCCATTCCAAATAAACACCCATTTAAAGGACAGAAGGATCTTTTCTAGCTCTTAATGGCACGAGATTTTGACATGCAACTGAACAGTTGCTGTGCTTCCCAATAACACCCATATGCTCTGTGGTATGTTTAACCCCACCTTGCCATGTTCAGCTGTCCCTCTGACAAATAACCTGCAATATGTGCCACACGAGAAGGAGCCTCTAGTCCCCTGAATCCCACACTGTTTAGGAAGCAGAGAGCAGAATGCTAATAAATTTAATTTACTTGCTTAATCTCCACTGTGGTTTGTATTAATATGAATAGCATTATAGGAGCAGGGATCTGCTTAGATGACAAAATGTTCTCCTTCAGTTTAAAGTTAATGTAGTTAACCACACATAAAATGGAGGTCTGAATCTCTTGCAGCAGGATACAAGTAGCTTCCATGAGAATTAGTTATACTCTGTGCTAGGGAATGGGACAAGTAGATATGGCTTCCCCAGATCATGTAATATTAGATACCAGAGACATTCCCATTGCACCAAAGACAGCAGAATCAGAATGTGCAGAAGAATAATATTGATCAGGAGGCAGCAGTGATACACAGGAAATCTTTGCTCTAACAGCCTGAACCAAAATTAAAGACCTGTTCTTTCTCAAGCCCTCAAAGAGTTCTGCTTTGATACTGGCTTGCATACAGTAATAGCATCAGTGTAGAAATGATGCTATACTGTAATGTACACTATTGTTTTCTTGTTAATTAAAATATGTGAGATTCTTCATTTTTCCTGTTAACACTTTGGGTCAGGTTCCCTTTAGCATACACTGATGAAATCTCACTGGTAATGGAAACAGCATTACAGTATGTTAGTGTTTCACTGACTCAAAGATGTTCAACATAAGGGAATATTCTATGAGATGATCTATTCCTGAATCAGTATCATCAGGCATATGATATCTCCCTGTCCTTTAGTGCTATCTTCCTGTATGTCATAAGGAATTAATCTGATACATTGTGATCAGTAAAAATACCAGTCTCTTGTGCTCCCATGTGATACAGGTGTCCATGTGTAAGTCTCCTCTCTTGTCCCTGGCTTCACTGGGGACATTGGCCATAGTGACAAGCATGGTTATGCTTTGGAAGTTTCTTCAAGATAGAGTTTTATAATAATTCATTTTCATCTCTGAGCCTGCTTTAGCACCTCTGGGACCAGAACTGGTTTTGTTTTCCCCTGGTTTTGTAGAGCCAAGGACAGTATCACCATTTCATAAATATGGAACGCCTTCTCTGTACTCTTAAATTACATTTTTGTTAATTTTAATACAGTAGGCAGCTGCTTAGTTCAGTCCAATTTAGTTGCTGCATGAAAACTGAGAGATCTATCTATTGTCATTCTTTGCAGAACCCCAGTATGATTCTGATTGTCCAGCAAATTCACAGCAGAACAGTTTTACCAGCTTCAGCTGATTTCTCCCTGATACTGTTTGACAGAAGGTAAGAATGAGAGCCTCTCTCAGTCTTATTTGTTGTTGTTACACAAGACCTGAATAGACAGGGACACAAATAAACACAATCCTGGTTGTTATTCTCAGCAAAAAACTCAAGCGTGATAGATGGAATGCCATTTGTGATAGAAGGTATTTTGTTTTCCTATGTTAGCATTCCAGAGACAGGATGTTTGCTAACATCTAACAACAGCCTGATGTCAGTGGAAAACTCAGATGTCATTTGACATAAGCTCTTCCATTAATCAAGAAAAATGTCATTTTTAAGAGATGTTTCTGCTACCTGCTTGCATGCTGCAAAGCAGTGTTTTTCAAAAAGAGCCCCTTTTGATGGCTCCACTGCATTCATTTTAATGGTAGATATAAAAACTCTTAATTGAGACAGCATTAATATAAAATAATTGGTTTGTGCCTGTGTTTTAAGAATAGTTTAACTTGAAGAGTAAAGGACTGGAAGGGAATGGTTTTAAATTTTGCCAACATTTCCATCGCCTCAATCTGTCTCATATGCTGGGTGGTATGACTCTCTGAAAGCTACTGCTGTAGAATACCCACAAATCACCTAAACTTTCTACCACTCTTGAATTTCTCCTCAAAAAAAGATGATTTTGGTGTGATTTCCACGCATCTTTCACTTTCTTCATGGTGCCTGGATGGTCAGGGAAACCTGTTAGATGTTAGGTACGAAAAAGGCTACTGTATTACCTTCAGAACAACCTTGTATCATCCTGAGTGCTGTCTTTTCCACTTGTAGGGATCTTAGTAGTGAAGTAAAAGCCATTATACCAAAGAGGCTCAGTACTTAAAGAGCAACATTGAAGCAATTTGAGAGTATTTGGCATTTTTAAAGGTATTATTGGACAGCACACAGAAGAGAATACTTTGCTTTTCAGTGTAAGTGTGGACTCATATGCTTGTAAGTAAAGATAAGCACTCTCCATGTTGAGGAGAAGCAATCCTTTACATCTGCCTGGGCTTTTCATGTACGTTCAAAGAAGCACAGCAAGGTGATGCAATCTGTAGCTTTTCTTCTCCAGGATGCCTAAGTTTTGTAAGACTTGTTTCTTAAGGTTTTGAAAAGCAAAGAATAGGCTGCATTAATCCCAGAGTTTCTTCTTAAACAAAGAAAAATCTATTATTTCCTATGTTTCAAGGTTTTATTCTTTTTAAGAGAAATGTCTAAAAATACAGAACACATAGCTGTGCAGCAGCACACAGTTCATCTGTGGGCCTCGTTGTCATAGGGTGTTGTGGATGCCAGAAGTTTGCATGGGTCTTGAAAGAGCAAATGCAAGAGAAAAATATCTCTGATGGACTGTTAAATATAGAGATAGCCCTCATAACCAGAAAGTCATTGAGTCATAGCCTGCTAGAAGCTTTGAGAGGATAGTAGGGAAATGTTTTTGTGTAGGATTCACCTATTTCACACCATAGCCACTAGGTAACCATCCTCCCTAGCATACATGTTAGGACCAAAGAAGAGATTGAATTAGAAGTACATACAACAGGCAACTTTGACTTGATTCAGTGAATAGTGAATAATATTTTCTCCCTAACAATCTATCTGAAAAAAATTGTAATCAAGACTTGAGAGTTGGAGGTGTACTATTGCAATGGGCTATGCAGTTTGTACTGCCTGAGCAGAATAACGTCTTTGCTTATGCCATGAGCCCTACAGGATGCTTTAGTTGGGAAGTTACAGTGGAATGAGAAGATTCAGCCTTGCTGTAAATTCATATGCAGCCAGCAACAGCAAGCAGCTCCCCCCTTATGCCATGAAGGGCATCGTGCTTGCATTTTATAGACATTGATAGACAATTTTTAGCATCAGCTGTAGTTCATCAGCCAGTTCATCTCCTCTTTTATTCCAGGATGGCAGTAGGCTTAGACACTTATAACCTGTGCATAGTTTCCATGGATAAGGGCTAGAAATACTTTTATTTTTTTTTTTACAAGAAAGGTGGCAGTATCTATTGATGATGTGACACTAAGAACTGAGGACCTCAGCATATGTTGTAGCTTCTAAAGCTTAATCTGGGTTATGTACCAGAGAGATCATGATGCTTATTATTATTGAAGTGTGTGGATATATTCTTGCAGGGGTATAGAGGAATATTCAAGAAACAAATGTCCAAAAAGGAGTCAAAGTTAGATAGAAGGCAAAATGCTGCCTATCTAGGCACTTCAAAATGCTCTCTGAAGCAGTGTGGAGATCCAAAAGGCAGTGGCAAGATTAAAGAGAACCAGTCAGGGAGTTCAGGTTCCAGCTGGTGACTTTTCTTATATGAGAATTTACAAATTCCATTACACTCATGTTAACTTCAGAATTGTTCTTGCTAACTTTCTCCATTGAAGTGCATTGCTTGAAACTTGATAAAATAGAAAAAGTAATTATAAATCTGGCTCAGAGGCAGACAGGAGCTATGTCTGGTTGGGCCTGTAGCTGTTCAATATTCATTTTTCTTCATCCTTTTGCACAGTGAAAGGACACAATTTATTTTTACATTTGTATTGAGATATTTTGTGGAGGCTATCAGATGAACAAGCTTCTTACTATACCAAGAAGCTGTTGCTAGTCAGTCCTTTTATTCATACTCCACAGAACTCAGACTTCAAGGGAACAGGAGGGAAAAGACCCGACTTCATGTGGTCGCATTGCTTAGCCTACAGCTGGATGACAGTCAGCTATAGTGAGGAAAGCAGTATAGGAATGTATATAGCACACCTGTGCACTGCACTGAGGAATGCTGCAGTACCAGGTTACAGTTTCTTGAGAATCAGACTCTATTTGGAACATGTAGCCTCACTCATATACCATAAGCTGTAGTATTTAACCCAGCACTTCTTGCTGTAGCTTGTAGATGAGCATTTCTCTCAGAAACAGTGATTTGTTCTTGTTTTAAAGCCATTAAGTGATGCTGGATCATTTCAATTTTATCAAGTGAAGGAAGAGAAATTTTTTATAAAATCACCTTCTGCAAACAGTAGTACCTCTTTGTCTTCACCGCTCCATGAGGAGTAGGCCAGGCGTGAGCTCCTGGTCACACCACTTTGTGTGCAAACTCTGGAAGCATTCAGCAGGAAGAGGGTGGTCCTGAGTAAGGCTGGTTACTGTTCCTGGCTGTTCACCTTCTAGCAGGTTGCACACTGTGTGCTGTTGCTGTCTGTGCTGCTCAATGCCCTCAGTGTTAGCACTGTGACTGCTTCTCCAGGTACAAGTTTAAAAGTATCTTACTCATAATACTTTAAAAGTATCTTACTCATAATACTCAGGCAATGGCATGAACCTCCTTTGATATAGCACCCCATATTTCCTTTGTTGGGCTTAATATGAAGCAGAGTTGTTTCATTCCTTATCAGAGACTGAATGTGGAAGCATTTGGAGATAATGTTGTTCTTGAAGAAAGTCAAATATGCTTCTCACTGTCAATCATATTACAACATACAGAGTAAGATGGATGGAGCAGTTTCCCTGTCAGTCATTACTGTGGCCAGTGAAAAGTATTCCTGCTGGGTTTCATGCAAATAGCAGGTGCTGGGCTTAAAAAAGGAAGACATGAATGTAAGAGGAAATTCAAGGGAGAAATTTCAGTGTCTCAAAGTCTCTTTGAATTAGGTTTGGCTGGGAATGGTTCTTCCTGCTGGCTGATGAAGGCCGGTGGAATCTTCCTTCATGCTGTGAGGGGTGTCAAGGTGTGAATATGTATATGATGACAGACATTGCTGTTGCCTGACCAAGTCTATCTAACCTGCCACACTTTTAAAAAAACCCAGATAGCAGAGAATATAGCAGGCCTAACAGCAGAGTGATGGGCCCTCTTCATCCTGTAGAGCAGGTACAGGTATAGCAACATTCTCTTCCAACTTGACATATTCTGTAATTCTCTCATTCTGTACCACCTACCCCTCTCAACTACACATATGCTCAGCCCAGCTCTGGAGGAGACAGCAAGAAGTGAGAGGGGAAAATTCCTGGTATGAACAGAAGACTCTAGTTGTCTGGTTCTGCTGTCTGGCTCTGAAGTCACCTCTCTGTTGAGTCTGGCATGGTGGTGCCCATTAGCAGTATCTGCAGGAGGGCAGGCAGGAGGGGGGCGTGTTCATTCCTCCATGAGGCCTTGGCGTGAGATTCCACAGGAGTGCAGCCACTGTGCAGCCATTCAAACACAGGAGCCTGCCACCAATGCCGTGTCCTGACTGGCCTGAAGTTGTGACCTGGGACAAGAGTTGCCAGATTCCAGCCCTCTGGATTCCTGCCTTTTGTCTATATTCACTTTTCTGCCTATTGCCTATATCCAGTTGTGGGCACAAAACACTGAAGCTTCAGTGTTTGCTCACAGCCTAAGATGCAGTTAGGTACTTGCTTAGTCCTCCTTTGGTCTAAGACCAGCACTGACTTCTGCCATAATTTAATGGGATATTTTTATGCTAAAAGCATAGTCTGAAAAGGCTAACTTGTTCTACCATGTATGGCAAATGGATCCGTCTGCTGAGCCACCTGGAAGGCCTCTATTTTTAGGCTCCTTCCTCAGAGCAGTTGTAATTTGGATTGACATATTGTTAGTTAAATGCATGGCACACTGGGCAGTAATACCTCTGGAGCCACGCGAGTCCTTGATTGTTAACAGCACTAGAAACAGGGCCCTAGTGAGAGCCAGTTTGCTTTTTCCAAGCAGGAAAACAAGCACAGAAGTTTGGCTAGTGTAGGATTTGCTTTCAGTCTCAACAAATCAGTTATTCAAAGAGAGCAAAAGGATGAGGGACATGTATTTTGTCTGTTTGGGAAGCGTTCAGGCTGTTAGTTACCAGTTGGTGTACAAGGCAGACACAAGCGACTGCAGCCCGAAGTACTCTGTTTCAGTACTTCAGACCTAATCTGGAAGGGCTGAGGCACCTTCCCTGGATGTATTTAAAAAAAGGGTAGATGAGAGGCTCAGGGATATGGTTTAGCTTAGGATGGGAATAGTTGGACATGATGACCTTAAAGGTCTTCTCCAACCTTGTGATTCTGTGATACATCTGCTGCCTGCCCATACGGGACAGATCGGGTCATATGGATGACTACTTGCTTTGGCAGCTGCTGTTTTATAGGTGATGATAGACTTCTGTCTGTGTGGGGGTGTGTTCAGAAAAGAGTGGGTCTTGCCCTACTGCATTTCTCCCAGAGAGGTAATACACACTCTACAACTGTCCTAGAATCACCTGAGGGAAAGGCAGATGGACCATTTCATCCTTCCTTTCCTCACTGGAGGGTGAGAAGTCATATCTGGCTAAGGCAAACCTTCCAGTCGAGTATCCAGTCCTGATACAGGTTATTAAATGACTAAAAATTCAGCATCTCCTTTGGTAGTTTTCTCTGATAGTTAGTCTGCATGCTTTTAAAATGTACTCCTTACTTATCTCCCACTTAATTAGGAGATATTTGTTACCTTACTGTGTTTCTGTGCTGGCTTACAAAATTTGTTAGTTACTAGCCTTTTGATAAAGAAATGTATCACCTCTTGATCTCCTTGTCTGATAAATTAAGCATATTGAACTGTTTTCTTACTTTAAGGTATTTTTTCTCCACATCTTCACAGTTTTTCTTCACTACCCAGGTGCTTATAGTCCAAGGTCACAAAATCCCTGCATGTATTTGTGTGTGTGTGTGTGCAGATGCTCATTTGTGTTTGCTTTTTTATTCCTATTAAATGTTGGATCCAGAGCTGCTATTTCTGGGCCTTTTGTCCCCAGATCGACTTTGACAACAACTCTACCAAGACAGATTGGCTTGGAAATCTGTTTGTTCTTGTGTTTTAAGAATAGGGAAGTCTAATTTCTGCCCCAGATTCTAGCTCTGCAAGAAGCCATGTGCTGAAGCTTTGCCAAATGCAAAATGTTTGCATTCCCAGGAAAGCAGTAACACCTCCATTTGTTGGGTTTGTGCATCACTTGTACGAATGGATGCAGTTGAGGTGCTAGTTTTTGTTAAATTGTGAGCAAGGGAGTACTTTGATTCCATTCAGTCAATTTGCAGCAGCCTTTCCTCGCTCTGAAATGCTGTCAAAATCTCAGTAATCCATATCCTGTCTCAAAAACATGCATTCACTGAGTTTAAAATGATTTCCACTTAGTTTTGTGTTCAGAAGGCTGGCAGACCAGTGTATTACCCAGCAATTTGAACTGACTGTATGAGTTTTCCCCTGTAATATATATCTGAAGCAGTACCAAAGTGGGTAAGTCAACCAAACACTGGTCTGTTCGGTCTGAGACTTTTTGTTGGACTAATGCCTGTGTCCCAGGTGTGTGGTCATGTCTAGAAACCAGGTAGCACAGGGCACTTCATTTCTGCGGAAGTACAGAGATGTTCTTGTGATATAGAGGGAAAATGCAGGGTAAACATTTTCCTGGCGTTATTGATAGGAGAGCAAGAGAGAAGGTGATAAAATCTGCTTGCTGATACCAGTTGCTAGGCCAGGCAAAATGATGGGCTTTGCCTTTCTTGTTCAGATCTCTATTGCCAGCTGTTCTTCATGTAGCTGTGAAAAGACTAGCAATGAGTGTCTTAGACCACAGAGCTGGACAAAACCGGGGTCATTTTCTGTTTTGACCCCAAGCATTCTGTGCAGTGAAAAGATTTTGGGTGTTCCTCAGTCTGTGCTGTTCTCGTGTTCTCTAGTTAGAGAACGGAAATGATACTGCTCTGCTTTAGGGTTGTGAAGAGAGAGAAATAATGCTAAACTGAATTCACAGTTGTTCTGCATTCCTTCTGCAGGGGGATGGGGAGCAGTGTGACTTGATACATTAAAGCTGCTTTCTAAGTTAATGCTAAAATACTTTATTAGATCCCTTTTAACTACAGTGGAATCCAGGTCCAACTGCTTGTTGTGACTGTAGGAGAAGTCAGGAATTTCTACCAACTACTTATTGTTTCATTCCAGCTAAAGTGTCTGTTTCCAGATAATATAGCAAATGGTTCCAGTCTGTCAGAGGCTGCTACTATACCTCAACTCACCGAGCACTGTAGCTGTTCAGAAATCCAGGGTAATTGTGGTACACACTTTGACCCTACTTGTCAAAACAATCAGTAACTCAGGAAGAGGATATCAGCCAAGGCTGCAGCGTATTCCCGTGGGATATGGAAACTTCTCCCCTGTGTAATGGAGGACATGATTAATCCTGACTGTGTTGACACAAGAAGGTTATTGCATAGGATTTCCTTGTGAATGGGCAAATCCATTCCCAGCAGAAAACCATTAGAGAGATGTCAAACATACTCCCAGTGTGTTCTGAAAACCTATACCAAGGTTGCATAAAAACAGCTCAGGGTTTGCACAATTAAAAGTGACAAAGAACAGTCCACAAAGTTGTGCATTTTGTAGTATAGTATCATGTAGCTACAAAACCATACAGAGGAGATTCATTTTACTGAAGAATAATATTAGCTTTGCAGGGTCCCTGTATCTCCTCTATATTTGTGTTTTCAATAGCAACCAGACATTAATCTGTAAAAATCACAGATTTTGGTTCATACTGCTGTGTGTCCAGAGACTCTGATTCCTACTTGAGGAAGTATATAATCACATTCCACATTTTAAGGGGCTTAACAGATCACTGGCTTGGTCCATCCTTCTCCAAACACAACTTCAGTACCATCTGGAATAAGGTCAACCCATAAGGAAAGAATAGGTAGCAGCTGTTGAAGTTGATAGATGATCAGGCAGAGAGATGTCTTCCTCAGTGCTTGTAGCCTCTGTTGTTTGAAGATACATGCCTACACCTGACAACTGTAGTTAGTGAATCAGGAGACTGGAGGAACCTTTCCTGGCAGAAAGGTAGGATTTATTTCCCCCAGGGTAAAAATTTTGGGTGTCAGATGTTCGCATCAAGGCTGGTCACTACATAGCTCACTCTATAGCTCCTGGAGAGAAAGAGACACTACCAGAGTGTCCAACCCATTCTAGATACAGATAAACACACTTAGAGTGAGGAATTGTGCATCCATTGTTTATGAAGAGCAACAAATAAAATACTTAGACCTACATGTTTGGTCAAAGGAATCATACATCTGAGTGATTCATTCATCACTGTTACCATCCAGAAAGAAACTGAGGACCTTGGCAAACCTGATCAGCTTTTTCTTCAAATGCCAGGTACCCATCATGACTTTTGACAACAAACCTGTGCATGTGGAGATGGGTAACAGTTGACCTGCATATACTTTTCCCCCTACTGAGAGAATGTAAGTGACAGATAATTACTGATGGTGCTCTAAGCACTGTTGAAAGATGTTTTGGTGCAATGTAATGGATGTAGTAGAGATGTGTAGAATTCCCATTGAATTCACTATGATTTCAGTGTGCATTAAAACTACTTGAGTGCTTCAGTGGCTAAGGTAAGCTCCCCTTAGACAGCAGTTGCCTCTCTGTTGCACCATTAAGCTCACTAAAGTCTGTGGAAAGACTTGCAGCTATTAAAAGTCACAGAGAGGTATCTGTTGCCTCTCTATGAAGTTCTGAATTCCTCCTTTAGCAACTGTTGAAAAGCTCTGCCCATGACTCATAAAGGCTTCTCCTTTTCTTATGACCATGTCTGGCAGGTACATTTTGGTGGGCAGAGCAGTGTGTCCTTCTGGAAGGTGTAGATAGCTGCAAATACCATTTGATATTTTTCTGGTGCCACGTAGAAGACACAAAGCATTGCAGCAGTTAACAGGATTGGTGTGATTGCAGGAGCCCTCTCACTGCCTGGGTCTGGAGATTCCTGGGGATGAGTTCACAGCTTATCATGGTCATAATACAAAATAGAGCTCAACAAAGTCTCCAACCAAAGAAGAAAAAAACAGTTATTATTTCTGCCATGTTTTTCATATATCAGACACCTTCTAACTAGAATCTAAAGAAGACTCTCTGAAGAATCAAGACATTTTGTGTATTTTCTTGCCATAAGGTGTGTTAGGCATATGGTAAGTTTTGGAATTCATTGATTAACTCTCTCAGTCCATGCCACAGCTTTCTAGGAGCATCAAGCCCCATAGGAGAGGATCTGTAAGATAGTGGGTGCTATTAGAAATCTCATGGTTACTGGAAGAATATTAGGAATCTCAAGGTTAATGCAAGTTCAAAACCTCAGTGCATAGAGCCATGGGGAAGGAAGCGGTTCAGAATGTTTTCTGCTTCCACAAGTCAAGACTTAGATGATGGGGCTTTTGAACTTCAAGTGCTAACTAATATTTAATATACCTAAGTGGTAGATACAACTTAGGTGTCACAAATTCTTCAGTATTAACTATTGTAAATACATAAATCAACTTAGTGATGTTATTTATAGTGTTGTAAGTGTGAAATCAAGAATCCTCCTTTTACTTGGACAGATCTTATTGATCAAATAAGATTTTTTTTCCCAAGTATAATGTAAATTCCAAGTAAATTTCAGTTTTTGTTATGAAGAAATAAAAGAGCAAACATCTGCGTTGGTCACACTGCTCCTGAAGTTTGGAGGCGGAAACTTTACAGCTTAATTTATCAGTGATGCTGCTATTTTTATTGTCATTGTGGCATTTGGAATTGGTTTAGGGTTCTTTTCCTGCTCTTAGAAAAGTTTGGACATGTTTGTGTTTTGCCCTCTGGGTGTGTTAGAAAACCAGCCAGTGCTAAAGAGCCTGCATGCTCTGAGGCACAGTGACTGATACAAAGCTTTGGGGGAATGTGGCTTTAAGCACTGCCTTCAAGGATACTTGAGCACATTTCTAATGCCTGGCAGAAATGCTAGTCAGATATTTTTTCCTCAATTTAGATATCAAAATAAGCATTTCTCACTGGTAAAACTTCTTTGAATTACAAGAATTTAACCCTCAAGTATTTGCTTCTTGACGTCTGCAAGGCAAATTGTCACTTAAGCACTTAACCTGCCTTCAAGAGAAGGGTGTCCTGTCTGAATGGCTGCTTATTTGCAGGAAATCTCTTCCAAAGCATGGTCAACTTTTTGTCTGAATATGTGGACTTCAACTCTGCTCTCAGTCACACTGAGTAAATACACGTTAATTCATCCCAGTGCCATCAGTGGAGTTACTCTAGAGTTTCTTATATTAAATCAGATTTTGTAAAAATTCATTGTTCTACCTTCTGTGGTGGCATAGGGAATTGAAATTTCCTTTGCCATCTGGAGAGGATGGTTGGATCATTTTTCCCATGGAAGTGAACAGCCCACTGGTAGAAATCTGGTATATTTTTAGTTTGCCTCTCTGAGCTTGTCAGCTGCAACAGTTTAAATACAGTTTCTTCAACAATATCATTAGAACTTGACTGTTTGGGGTTTTTTTCCCCTTTTGAGTCTCAGTATATTTGGTATTTTGCAAATGCAGCAGCTTCCAAATTAAGAGTACCAGGCAAACATCACAGATTCACCTTGCTATTTATTTTAGGGGGTGGTGGTGGAAGATAAGATTTGTAGATATAGAAAAACATCAAGTGAAATGTTAGGCAGTTATTATTTTAAAATTGATCTCTTGGTTTTGAAAACCTGTTTAAAACTCTGAAGTGGTAATACTAAAGTAGAAGTTCTTCCTGAAAAGATTCTGAAGCAGTGGGTGGAGCTTCACTGTTGTGCAAGAGTCCATCTGAATCTGAGCAAGGCTGCAAGGGCATCCCACCCACATGTAGTGGGTGGTAGAGAAGTGTGATGGAAGGAGAAGAGAGAATAAGATGATCAGGTGAGAGGAAAGATGCTCCTTAATAACATTAACTTACCTTTTGAAACAAAGGTCGGGCAGTTAAAGATTCTGAGGTGCCATTGACAGTCACGGAACAAACCTACTGATCTAATACTGACTCCCAGCGTATTTCTAGTCCCTGTTACTCAGCATCACTTGTCTTGTGCCACAAATTGTATCTATATGGTTTGGGGGGAAGGAGCAGGTTGATTTCTGCTGTATTGTGAAATTCCTGTTTTCAGTTTAGAAGGTTCCTTTCTGCAGCTGCAAGGAATAATTTTTATGATGGCTGTGGAGCCTGGAGAAAGATTAAATCCTTATCACAGATTCCAAAAATAATCAAATTCCTGGTATTCTGAATCTAAGGAGTGGGTACATGGAGGCTGTTTGCTTGTTTCAAGTGTCTGTCTGAACAGCAGATGATGTGATGTAAGAACATCTAAGTGAAGGGGTTTTTTAATGTGCAGTATTTGCATTGGACATATATTGGGTAAGAAACACTGCTCATTGCCTATGTACATTTATAGCCACTTACAGAAATGTACACATACACATGCAGATCTATATGGACTCTGGAGATAAACCATCAGTTTTGAGCTTGTGTCTTGGTTGCCAGTCTGCCATAGAAGATAGCATTAGAAGAGGCTGCAGATCATTGCCAGAGAGGGCTCATTCAGTTTTCTGAATGCTCCAATTTGTGTATTTCAGCGTTGCTCCTTGGATTATGTCTCTCAGTCTGAAAGTGCAGGTAGGGTGAGATGCATTGTTCATCAGCTTGATGTTGCTCATTGTTAGTACCAGCTTGGGGACTGTATCCCAAGCCAGTAGGTGCCTGAACTGCAAGGGAACCTTCATGGCACTCACACGTCTGCTGTTTAATGAACTTTGGACTCATTTGAGAATGCTGCTCCACTAGTTCCATCTTGGTTGTGACCTGAGATCACATACTGGGCCACCACTCTTAAGTTCAACTTGAGGTAAAAGACCAAGTTAGAAAAGCAAATAATTACTAGCACAAAAGAAAATGCATCTCATGCTCAGACCAATGGGGTATACAAAACACTGTCACAGCTAGACAATATTATTGCACATAATCCCAGGCTAATATAGACCTCAAAAAGCCTCAAAAGAACCCCAAAAGTTTCAGTTCAGAGGGGAGAAAAAAGTGAAAATATATGCTGTAGGAAATGGCTTTTTATCACAGTTTGATTATCAACAGGGTGCCTCTTTGTCCAAGGCATCATCATCAATTGTACCTTTTCCCCCCAGAGCTGTTTACTGTAAAAATCTATTTTCAGAGCTATATGTAGTAGCATCAGCAAGAAGGAAGAAAGGCAAAGAAAACCGACATTTTACCCTTCAGGGATGGAGAGAGGGATCTATTAGTGGTAGGGGATGCTATTTTAGAAGCATTAACACTGTCCCACTTATTCTCTGGTCTGATCCATCCATCTACCTTTCAAAACCCTTTAACAGTGACAGGGGGAAAAAAAGCCTTTAGAAATATACGTGTGGCTTGCTCCTGTTTAATTGGTGTGTTGGGTGACTGAGCTCAAAAGCCTTTTTCCTTGTCAGTCTGTGTCCCAGTTCCTGCACTGCTGTGTGAGGCTGTCCTCACCATGTTCCTGCTGTGTGTAACACAATGCTCTAGCACAGCTGCAGAAGACTTTGGGTCCCTCTGCTGTATATTGCTGTCACTGACAGCAGGAAGGAAGATTTAACTGTTGAAAAGCAGAGATGCTCATAGTGCCTTTTTTAACTGCAGGGAAAAGCATCGGTTCATTCTAACTGCAGTGAAGAATAGGAGTACTGTGAGGGCCAAAACCCTCCATGTGTGGAAGCCCTGCTCCATAGAGACCTGTGAAGGCTTTGGACTAATTTTAAGGCTCCATGGTTCAGGGACAGGGTGTGAGGGAGTTTGAACAGCATGAAGTTTGGTCTAGTTTCCATTGAACAGTTCTAGAAGCTGGAAGCCACTGGAGTTCAGTGCACAAATCCTTACATTTGTTTTATCTAGGAAAACTTAGGAGCAAGGGAAGCAGATGGCTTACGACTCCATGTGTGACGAATGGTCCTACAAAGTGAGATCTGCTCTGGCTTTCAGGCAGTTTTGTTTCACAGAATCACAGGGGTTGGAAGGGACCTCCAGAGCCCATCGGGTCCAACCCCCTGCCAGAGCAGCTCCCCAGCTCATACTGCACAGGTCGGGGTCCAGATGGGGCTGGAATATCTCCAGAGATGGAGACTCCACACCCCCTGGGCAGCCTGTCCCAGGGTTCCCTCACCCTCACTGGGGAAAAGTTCTTCCCCAGGTTGGTGCAGAACTTCCTATGCTCCAACTTGCAGCCATTGCCCCCTATTCGGTCCCCACAGACACTGAAAAGGGGCTGGCCAGTTCCTCCTGCATCTCATCCTTAAGATATTGATAAACATTAATAAGGTCCCCCCTTGGTCTTCTCTCCAGGCTGAACAGCCCCAGCTCACTCAGCCTTTCCTCACAGGGGAGATGCTCCAGGCCCTTCATCATCTCAGTAGCCTCCTCTGGACTCTCTCCAGGAGATCCCTGGCTTTTTTATCCCAGGGATCCCAGCACTGGACACAACACTCCAGGTGGGGCCTGACCAGGGCAGAGCAGAGGGGGAGGATCCCCTCCTGTGACCTGCTGACCATACTCCTTTTAATGCTCCCCAAAGCTGGAGTTCACTGCACTCCAGTTTCTGGAGATGTTCCTCAGTGTTGTAAATTAAATTTGCTTTGCTTAATAACTGTCTGGTGTTTAGACTGGAAACCGAGATCGTGTCACCCTGGGGAAGCCATGAAATTGCATATGACCCTATTTGCAAGTTTAGGATACTAATTCTATTCTTGAAGAAGGGCAAGAAAAGGTCTATTAGGTTTCCTCAGAGGAAGACTGCAGCGAAAGTGAGCATCGCTGCAATTCACATGCATGAGGGAGACCCGAGTACAACTGGCTGGGAGGTCTGTAAGCATTAGCAATATTCTCTTCATACTGCTGTACTGAGATTTTAGAATCCTGTCGCTTTAAAATCAATATAACATGAAGGCAAATCAGCCTATGGAATGGAAGTATATTTCAGTGCATACACTCATCCCTTTTAAGATCTTTACATCCCAGTGGAAGTAGTTCATGCCTGTGTTGAGAAAAGCTTAATATGAGAAACTGAGGCACACACATCCTTCAGATTACTCACCTGCCCCAAAGCTTGTCCCTTTTTCCAGATGACACCACTTGCCATGACTATGGATCATTTTCATAATGAGAAATATTAAACAGCCCTGGAGAGCTCCCGACTTTTTACACATCTATCAAATGATTCAAGCAGAAAAACTTGTCCTAATTTTGCATGTGCCACTCTAAAAAGGGAGAAAGTTTGCTTTCCATGGCTCATCCAGTTCTTAATAGGTGAGCCGGTTTTGGTGTGGGAAGAGAGATGAAGTCATTTAATGCTCTCTGTCCAGTAATCAAGAGAAGAAAGAAATTGATTCTGCCTTTCTACTGAGCAATGTGAACTAGAATTGTTCTTGAGGCTCTGGTTACCAATGCAATTCTCTAGACATTCTGTCTTCTTTCTAAGCCTGTTCCAAATTCTTGTGACAATCTTTATCATGTCCCCCATCCTAGCTAGTCCTGAGACTATAATTTCATTATGTTGCTGACAATTAATTATGTGATGAATGCAAAAGGAGAGGAGTATGAAGGAGAAAGGAATCTTTAATTCCACCCACAGGCATCGCTGTCCCTCTCATCCACGCGTGGCCTGCCCTCACAAGGAGGTTATAGGTGAAATCGTTAAGCTTCAGGGAGCAGCAAGAGCGGGGCTGTTCCACAAAGAAAGGCAAGCCAGCAGCTAAGGGACACCACAGCACAAATGGGGGCAGCATCTTCACCAAAAGGGCATGATCTCCAGTACCTCAGCTGGGCAAGCAGAACAGGGCTGGTCACAGTAACAGATTCTATCAACAGTCCCTTGATCCTCAGGCAAAGAACAAGTCAAGTCCAAGGTTGGTCCAGGAAAGCGAAACAACTCAGGAACAAGGATGGAAACTCATACACCTATAATATTGCTCAGGCCAGGACTGGGTGCCCAGGCTAGAGCCTGAATGGAGCTCCTGGAGGAAAAAGCAGAGATTTGGGTAAGCTGGAGGGACGGTTAAGGCCTTTTGGTGCACGGAGGACCCTGACACTGCAAGTTGAATAGTGGTCTAACTTCACAAGATGAGTGCTCATTTTCCCATCTCTTCACCCCGTGCTGGCTGGCACTGTGAATACAGAGTTGCTGCTTCCTTCATTCACATAAAATGAGTCTACGACAGCCAGTCACAGCCTGACCACTGCAAGCTGTTTATGGTAAAGCAATTCTGTTGTTTTCCATCACAAGCCAATTTGAAATCCAGGGCTGTCTTCCCATTTCTTTAACTGTTGTTTCCTGCAAATTCCCAGGGTAGGAGAAATGAAGAGCACATAGGAATAAATTGCACTTGTTGAGACTGCTTGGTGTCCAAAGCCCCACAGACAGAAAGAGACGTCACATCATTGTTATGGTGACAGTGAAGTCAGTGAAGAATGATCCTTCCCCCACCCTCAACTCTAGTCATGAAAATTCAGCTATCATATCTCTTTAGTCCATGATGTATGCCAGCTGCCACTTATTAAACAGCAGTAGAGCATTTGCATCCATCCCTACCACATATAATTCACTCACCAACAACTGGCAACCTTTTCTGAAGGGAACAAGTTGTTTCTACCATCCTTTATACGTACAGTAGCTTGAGGTAGGGATATCTTTTATTCCTTAATTCCAAACGATTTCTTTTTCAGGTAACCAGATAGCTGACTTATTCCTAAGCACTTCAGTGTCTTCCTATCTTAGAGGCTCTTCCATGAGACAGCTGAGCTGTCCTTTTAGACATTGCTCCTTGGTTTGTGCTCCACAAGATACTCTGCTCCCATTCAGTACTAAAATATTAGGCTCTTGCTCTAAAAAGAAAGTCCCTGTTTCAGTCAGGTGATACAGCTGAGTGATGAATCCTTTCAGTCCCATTCAGAAGTGCTGCAGAAGTTGCTCATTAAAGGGAGAAGCTCTGTTTTCTCATGTGGTGTCACTGTTGTGAGGTGCCCCGTGCCTTGGGCCTGCCTAAGGCACTGCATCTAAAAAAGTTGTTATTGAACATATTTTGCTTCAGACTATTGAAACTTAAAGATGATCTGACAATTTTTAGTGCCATAACTGCTCTTCTTTGTGTTCCCTATTTTAGCACATTCTTAGTAAGAGAGCTCTGAGGTAATCTCTCCCTAATCCTGCAGAAACCTGGTTTTTACTAGGCTGCCAAGGGCTGTGATCTGCAGAAGTCGGATTTGGGATACAGATTGATGCGGGAACAAGGTCTTTCTTAGAGCTGGTGGGGTCTTCCTAGGAAGGATTCTGATTCTCAGCCTCTTTGTAATTTTTTGCTACTAAGAAAAGTCTTTGAAAGGAAGGGATGCTTCCACAGATAAGCATGATCAATTTACCAGCCTATTGGTATCCCTTTTCCTTTTGGATGAAACATGAGCCCCGCTTCTACCTTCATTTCAGTTTTCTGACCAAGAGACATCTGCATGTGTTACAGCTTGTCCCCTCCAAAATAAACTAAACATTCCTGTGTAGGTCAATACATTGAGCCATGTACCAGTTTGAACTCTTCACAGCTGGTGGCCCAAGAGCAGAGAGGTGCTGCATCTTTTTGTTACATGAAAGACATCTATTTTCCTAGAAGAGGATGTAGATATTAACATATAATTGGTGTTCTAGTTAAAAAAGGAAGCCATTTCCTATCGTCCCAGGGACAGACATTGGTTCCTGTAGAAATCCAACAATCTCTGACCCAGAAAACAGTTCTGTTCACTATTTATGACCTACACTGAAAGGTTTTCTAAAAACCTAGAGAGTCAGGGAATTCATCTTGAATGATTCATGAAAATCAGACAATAGTCGATCCCCGAGAAGGTCTGATAAGTGTTTCACAATTGCAGCAGCATCCTCAGAGGCTTTATTCCCGTTGCTCACTTACCTTCTTTGAACTCCTTATTAGTATGTGATTTTGTTCTGTCTTGCCCAGAACTGTCCTGAGCAAATCCCAGGGACAGGCAATCCTGTCACTGTCTCTATTAAGCTCGTAGCATTCATTTCTGAGTTACCACAACAACACGGATTACGTGACAAGCAAATGAAGAACCAGTCAGATAATGGAGTTTTTAAAATGGGGATTACTGGTGCTGAAGATGTAATGGCCTCTTTGATGCTGTTACTATCTATAGCATAAATCCTTCTGAGTCTTTGGACTGTTGATCTGACACACTGAAAAGGCTCCTTTGCAGCCCTTATTGTCCAAAGAAAGGGAAAAGCTTTGAGCACAGGCATCTTCAAGGCACAGGAAAAACACAAGGCCAAGAGATAAACTTGGTAATTTGAAGGCATTTGATTTCTTCCCAGCACAATCCCAACGTTTTAGCTGAAACTGATATCCTGATTTTATCTGTGTTGCGTTTTCTCCAAGGTGTGCACTCAATGCTTTGTCATTTCTAAAGATATCCTGAGCTGATCTCCTCAGGGCCAGAGCAGCAGCCTTGCAAATCAGCATCTGCTGAAAAGAACTGTCTAGTGAGATTTTGGAAAAAACCAGTTGTTGCCAACACTTCAGCCTTTGTACCTCTTGGTGTGGCTACAGGCCTCTCATACAGGATGACTGGTTATATACCTTTACTACCTAAGAATAAGTAGCTGGATTTTGGAGTAACTAGGTTGATTGTTCTTGACTTGGGAGATACCAAATCTCAGAGATATCTCTGAGTTCTTTGATAAATAGTTTATCACGTACATAATATTGTGAGAGAGCAGAGGAATATCCTTTTCCCTCTTGTACAGATATAAGGTGAAATTCCTTCCCAAATGAAGACAACGTTACACTTCAGAGCAGAGTTATGGAGGCTGCCTGCAGAACCTGAACAAGTGTAGCTGTGCTTCACCACACACAGGGACACACACTCCCCTGCTCTGTTTGCTCTGAGCTGGCTGATATGTTGGCAAAAGCGATCTGAGGGGTGAGGTGAAGGCTCTGCTTGTACAGCAGCTGCTTTCCTCAGCTTTAGACTCTGCTCCTCAGCTACACTCAAGGACAGGACAGATGCATGGGAACTAAGAATAGTTGGACTCATTCAAGTGCCTTTTCATCCAGATACCTTATCGCTGCTGTCACCATGAGTCTCTGTTACATAACAGTTGCTGTCACTCAGAGCCTGAACAAGCTTCCCACTGATGCTAATGCTTGTTTGTGACGTTACACTGCCCAAGTTCACAGAGGCTGATGCTTCTTGCTTCCTTTTTCTTGTTGCCTGTTTGCAGCTAAGGACTCTAAAGAGTTGTCCAGGACCTTGAAGCAGGTGAAGTGTACTTCTGCAGGGACTTCAGAGTGTTTTCCAGGGCAACTGTACTCTTTCCCTTTCCATGCCCCAGTTCTGTATGTCAGAGCTGTTTAGGCATTTGTGTGCATTTCCACAAGTTTTGAACATTTCTGTCTTATCAGTCACACTGTTCATGTGGCAGCGACATCTCAATGTCAGGCAGCTTTCTTGGGCTTTAGCCTACACAGCCTTTACTCCATTCCCTTTCCCTTCTCATTATAGGACTTCATAAACAAGTAAATTTCCCTCCCTCTGCATATTCAAACACTTCAGTAGGTGGCTGTTGTGAGCCCCCAGTTACTGCTGAGCCAAAGCTCTAGTTATTTAATGTTGTTGATTTAACCTTTCTTCACAAGTCAATCCTTCCAGTTCCCTAATCACTCACATTACTTTTTCCTGAGCTCCCTACAAAATTCGTCGATGTCTTCATGATGATACAGAGCCCACCACAGAACACCATGTTATAGATGCAGTTTTGCCAGTGGGAGAGAAGACATTTTGCTGTTTCCTTGTTTGATAAGACAATGCTGCTGCAAATTCTCCCTCAAATTCACTTTGTGAAAACCTACCTGCAATTTTCTGTTTATCCTAAGGCCTCAGGTCATGTGTAATATGGGGTATCTAGTAGCCCTAAGTCATTTGCAAGAAGAATCCAACTTTGTGGGGTGGCAGGGGGTAAGGATGGTGGTCTTATTTATCAGGGTGGATAGAACTAGTGGCAGGAGTCCCTCAAGGCACACCAATTCAGTTAGAACTAGGTTCAGGTAATGAGTCATGGCCAGAGCTGAGAAAAGATGACAGGAACTCTGGTTACTAATTTTCCACATCACCTTTGACCTCACACCTCAGATACACACATTCCTGACTGAGGAATGGCCTGTATCTGAAACTACTTGCTTTTAACTGCCTGAGGCAAGCTGAGCAGAATCAGCTACAAATTTATGTTTATCTAGTGTCCAGGCACACCAGAGCTGGTTGTCTGCAGTTCCCTGGGTGATCTCTTGAGGTCCATTCCAACCCCTATGATTCTGGAGGAGGAGCAAAGTTCATTGGCAAAAGCAGCTATTCTAGAATGCACTGCATGATCAGATCTCTTTAGACTGGAGCTGGTATAGGTGTTACCTGTTACATAGAGAGTGACAACATGAAACTGCAAATGGAAAATTAGCTGAAGTATTGAAGTGTCTTAACAGAGAAACAGCATTGGTATATTGAACTGGGCTGGTACTCAGGAGATC
Source organism: Gallinula chloropus (assembly GCF_964237585.1). Taxonomy (NCBI): domain Eukaryota; kingdom Metazoa; phylum Chordata; class Aves; order Gruiformes; family Rallidae; genus Gallinula; species Gallinula chloropus. The sequence continues at coordinate 5,127,885 of NC_140094.1, forward strand.
CTGCCCCTACACCAGCCTTCACCAGTGAATAACTACATGAGCATTATTAAATCACCTTCCCATCCTTGTCCTCGCTTTGCTCTGTGACCCTCTACCTAGAACATCAGCTGTCAAACAACAGCTGCCTGTGAAGGTATGTTTTATGCAGTGCCTAACACAGCAGGCCCTGGTTTTAGCTGGGATTCTCCTATAAATCTCCATTATGAAGCTCATTGTAATAGAACAAACTACAGAAATAGAGCAGAGAGGTAGCCTCTCAGTTACTTGAACTACAAAAGGGCTAGAGCTGACAGAATCTGCTGAGGATAAGACTGGCAGCAAAAGGGAATTTAAGTAATACAAAACACATATGAGCTTAGATACACTGGGAAAAGAATACATGGCCATGAGCTGCCCACAAGTAAAATTTAGGCTGAAAAGTAGGCAAAGATCTTTCTAAGCATCAAGTCAGGGATGTTCTGGAAAAGTTTCCCACTGAGGAATTTGGAGGCAAGAGACCTAACTTTTTGTACAAGCTATAAATGTCCTCTTGAAAGCTCATCAGTAACAACAAACATATTGAACCCTCAGTAAGTTTGCAGATGACACTAAACTGGGAGGAAGTGTTGATCTGCCAAGTATGGTAGGGAGGCTCTTCAGAGGGATCTAAACAGGCTGGAACGATGGGCTGAGACCAGCGGGATGAGGTTTAACAAGGCCAAGGGCAGAGTGCTGCACATGGGACAGAACAACCCCATGCAGCGCTACAGGCTGGGGGAGACTGGCTGGAGAGCTGTCAGGCAGAGAAGGACCTGGGGGTGTTGGGTGACTGCAGGCTGAATATGAGCCAGCAGTGTGCCCAGGAGGCCAGGAAGGCCAAGGGCATCCTGGCTTGTGTCAGAAATAGTGTGGCCAGTAGGTCTGGGGAGGGGATTGTGCCCCTGGACTGGGCACTGGTGAGGCTGCACCTCGAGTGCTGGGTCCAGTTCTGGGCTCCTCACCATCAGAAGGACATTGAGGTCCTGGAGCGAGTGCAGAGAAGGGCAACCAGGCTGGGGAAGGGGCTGGAGGTGGGCGATGGTCTCTTCAGCCAGGGGACAGGAGATGGGACAAGGGGCAATGGGCTCAAGCTGCCCCAGGGCAGGGTCAGAGCAGATGAGAGGGAAAAGAGTTGTGGGGCTGTGGCACAGGCTGCCCAGGGAGGGGCTGAGTCACCTTCCCTGGGTGTGTTTAACAGAGGGGAGATGAGGTGCTCAGGGATCTGGTTTAGCTTAGGATGGGAATGGTTGGACTTGATGATCTTAAAGGTCTTTTCCAACCTGGTGATTCTGTGAACAAGATACAGGGCTTGCTTAATAATGTTTTGTTAAAACATGGGCAAGTCACGAAGTTTAGGGACAGATTGTTACTCCACACCTTCCTTTCTCAAAGCTATGTCAGATCTTCATTCCTTCTCTGTTCTTTTCTAGCTTTAATTTTTGTGATGAATTTCATTGGGTTAACTTGAACAAGTATCTAAACAAATCTGTGAAATCAGCTAAGCTCAGATCAAAGAGTTTGACCTGTCCATTCTAAAGCTGAGAAACTGTGGCTTCACAGTCAGGACTTTTAACAGGACTTTTGTCTGGAACACCTTGCCATAATGGAGATAATTTGTCCCTTGATTGCATCAGGCCACTTAAGGAAGTTAGCAACTTAAGTGTATAAGCAAATGCACATTCTTCACTATCAGTAGGACTCTGCTCCCCTGCCTGCCACATTTGATTTATGCAGCACACTCTCCAGGACCTGCCTGGTTCTGAAATAGGTCAGTCAATATGTAAAGTGGAGCTGTAGCTAGTTATCACAGGTGAGAAAATCAGTGTCTTGGGTTTCAGCACAACCTGCTGATACAACCTGGTGGGAAAATTACTTCAGTGTAAAAAGCTACTTTTGTGAAGGAACAAAGCAGAGAGGAATTTTAATCTACTTTAGAGCAGCTGAGAAACTCTGCTTAGTTTCTGCCTGCCTTTGTCTCAGCTAACAAAGCATTTGCTGTACAGTATAGAGCAGGAGCTGGTTACCAGCAGCACCTGGACCTCAGCCTCTTGCCCCAGTTCGTGGCAGCTGCAGAGCAATTCCTGGCCCAATACTTCTTGGGCTGTGATACCACAGGAGTTCTACCTGAGCAGATCAGTGTGACTCTTGGGCCAGTAGCATGTCTCTGACCTGTCTAGTCAGAACCAATCAAACCTCAAGGCACAGACAAGGCTTTTTTGTAAAAGCATCTGTTACAGCATCTTTTCCCAGCCTGTTTCACAGAGTAATGCCGACTGGCAGGCAGGACAACCTTCCACAGACCCTGCATTTGTAGAATTAACACAGTATGTGTAGTGGGAAATACAGTCTGGATCAGTTGTTTCCATTTGAAGCCTTCCCACAGTCTGTGATTCACTGCATTATCCTTTCTCATACGATGGCTTGTCCTGACAGGCTATCACAGGTGCTCAGTCCTTTTTTACAGTGAGTTATGTATGCTGCTGAAATTAGAGTCCTGAGACTCCTGTACAGGTACTATCTGATACTGCCCAGTCAGAGCCCAGTACAGAATGTTCTTCAGGACTCCCAGCACTTCTTTCTGAATCTGAAAACATCTCAGCAGCTTTCCTGGCAAGGAATCCCTTCCTGATGTCTCTTACCTTACCTTGCTTTTTTGTGTGTCAGAGTGAACCTGATCAAAAGGTTACTGCTACTGAAAGAAGGAAGCTTTATTTCCCCAGCTACCTCCTACACTCTGCTGCATTTACAGCCTCTGGCTCTCATCAGGAGCTTTAATAAACTGATGTAGTCTACTAATCTGTCAGCTAACTAAAGAAGCAAACCAAAAATCATAACCCCCTTCTCTGGGTTAGCAAATAGACATGTGTGTTTATGAAGGTGCCGTGAGTGCAAGGAAAGGGGAAGAGAAACAACTGGAGGATGAACAAGGCATCTGCCAGCTGGTAGATCAGTGTGTGAAACCACAGCTGTAGTTTCACCCAATGATTTTCTTAAGCATTAGGAAAAACTGTAAACCTCAAACCAAATTTACGGTTCAGGAGGATGTCTGTCTTAATTATACAAAAATACCTACAGGGTAATGATCATAGACCACAAAGCACATGCATGTAGCTTCCTCTAGGTATATTTTGGCAGAGTTCAATGCTTAATAGTGGATATTATTCTTCTTGGGTGTAATCTAGGCCAGACTTGTATGTTAAAAGAAAAAATAAAGAACCATCTTGTCTGAGTGAAAGACAGAGCAGGGACTGCATGTCTGTATTACAACGTCAGTGTGGTATTCTGAACACTGACTGTTCTTTTCTGCTCCATACTTAGCCTGGTTTCATCTGCCTGGAAATGGCAACTGTGAGGTTCTGATGAATGGATTGCAAGGTTGTCCAGCTTCACTGTGTCAACCTCAGAAACTCGCTTATGTAACGAGTTCCTGGGTGATTCACAGCAGCTATGCCTGCTGGAGCTGCCAGAGACAGCTGGGAGAACCATTCTCCTGCTCTCTAGCGGTAGAAGCACAAAGAAGCCCAAAATGTTCTCAGAACAAACTCATCCGTGCATGCTTTGTTCTTGCAGTGCAGAGCTGGAAATGGCTGCCCAACTCCCAGTTGATAACTTGGAAAATGGAAGCATCTAAACTACCCAAAAAAGAACAAGAAGGAGTTTAACCCACCATGTATATATATGCATAGTGTTACCTGAGAGTATCAGAGCAATTACTATACTGAATTTGGAAGCTTTTAAAGTGAGAACTTTTTGCTTTTCTAGCAGAAACTATGTAGCAGAATGAAAATTTCTCCCTATTAGCAGCAGGCAGACCGGGACACACAGTTGCTCCCTTGGGTTACAGCCAGTAGCTAGCAGCAGGAAGCAGACACACCACTTTGCTGCTACTTTGTGCCAGGATAGGTAGAGCAGCACCTGGTGAGCAACAGAGACTGTTTCATGCCAGAGTTGAACAGTCCTGTGACGTGGTTCATTAGAGAATAGAAGTGGTGTGTGAGGCTGTCCTGCATGCTGAAAGGAAGTGGCAGCCGGCTGCAGAAGATGGTCATCGGCGTTGTCTACCAGGGGCATCTCAAAAGTGGCTTCTGATAATTCATGGGAAGTCAAGGAGCTGAGGCTTCCTCCTTTGGGCTTTTCAGAGGCTGGAAAACTGATAGATCAGCTAGTAAAACTGGGGGCAAAAGTAGAAATAAAGTCCTTACCCACCTCCTGGCCTCTTATCTCGGGGTGGCTAACTCTTTGTAACATCAGGAGTACTACACATCCCTTATGCTGGCACAGCCACCTGGGATCATGTAGTAAAAGTAGTAATAGCAGGAAGGCTACAGGCTGCCTGTAAGCAATCCTTAAACACATACCTATAAATATAGGTGAGTGCATACTAAATTAAAGGTGAACCTGGATTTTAAAGATGCAGACAGTTTCAGAACAGTGACATGTACTGGAGCCTCTCTACAATCCCATATAATAAGCCAAAAGTTCCCTTTAAGGCTTTGTTTAACACAGACAACTCAGAACAGATGAGTCAGTGCTGGAGAATTACAAATTATTCCTTTTTCCTTCCCCATCCAGTGGAAAATAAAGAATATAGGCTTTTTCCTACAGTTACCTGCTGACATGTGAGTGTGATACCTGCATAGGCAATCCTCACCTTAACTGCCTTAGTTGCTAAGTACCTATTTTAATCAGTGTTGCACAGCACCCTCTTCTGCTGAGAGGTGATGAGGAGTGGAAATCCCTGGTCTGTCTCTTTTCCTGTCTCTCATAGGCATTTATATACTGAAGAACAAGGTAAGTATAAAAACTCAATTACAGCAAATAGGGGAGAATCAATAAAGGAATGAGAAGCTGGCAGCCACACAGATGGGGGTTTATCTCTGCAGCAGAGCCCTGACACGCGACATTACAAGAACATAGAGTGCTCAGATGAGTTATGGAGATTGATATTTATGATGATGACTTGCAATTGTGCTATTTAAAAAACCCACCTATTTGGTAATGAAAACCTGCTGGCAAGATCTGATCAAAGAGGTAAAATTGCAGGAAGAGTAAAATAAGATCAGTAAATCAAATGCAGTAAATTGTCAGCGAGGCACACTGCAATTAGGGGTGACTTCAAGAAGGCAGAATTATTGGAATTGCAGCATAAATCCCTGTCATGCGTGTGCTGCCATCTCTTCTGGGAAACACAGGCTCACCTCTAGCATTGCCAGACTGACGTCTGGCAAGGGCACACAGATACCAACTGCCTCCTAACATGATGATTCCATGGACTAGGGCATCTTTCAGTTCAACAGAGGCTACGCAGGCCTTGAGGATGCCCATTTGGTTACCTCAGGAAAGCTCTCAGACTTTGTGTCTTCACAACAGCTCACACAGAGTACAGGCTGCGATGTTCACCCGCAGGAGTGGCCCACGGAGCACACTCTGTGGTGCAGAGAGGCCAGGTGGCTGTTGGTGGAGGCTCTGAGACCTTGGCTGACATTGCCTGGGAGGTTGTTCAGTGTTCTTAATCTGACATGCAAAACAGCCTTTACACACAGTGCTTTCTACCTTTCCTGACTACAAGCCTCATTGCATTTTTTTTTCTTTAATTCTACTTGCTCTGTGCTATGGAAACTTTCCTAACCAGGAAAGCCTTTTTCAGAGGGGAGTCAGCTTGTTGAAGGGTAGACAATGGCAGGACAAAGGGGATGGGGTGAAGCTAAAGGAAGGAAGGTTTAGATTAGATGTTAGGGGGAAGTTCTTTACAGAGAGAGTGGTGAGGGGCTGGAAGGGGCTGCCCAGAGAGGGGGTGGGTGCCCCATCCCTGGGGGTGTTCAAGGCCAGGTTGGCTGGGGCCCTGGGCAACCTTGTGTAGCTCCAGGCCTGGAGGTTGGTGTCCCTGCCTGTGGCAGAGAGTTGGAGCTCTGTGACCCTCGGGGTCCCTTCCAACCCAGACCAGTCTGGGACTCTATGATTCTAACCATATACTTTCCAGTGTATGATATCTGCAGCACAGGAACGGAAGGTGAATAAGACCTTCCAACAAATGCAGTACAACCTCTTGTATATGACATTATTATCTCTTTTCTTATATGTTGAGAGAATATTGTGAGACTATCTGGTCATAAAAGGTCCAGCTTGGGCTTTCTTTTTTGGTCAGAGATGTCTACATAGAACAGTCATATCAGACGGAGACTGAAGCAGGTCCTCCCATGGTCTGTGGTGATGGCAGCTGGTAGATCAGGTTTCCTGAAACAAGCATGTTTGGGAATGCATTTAGGGAAACACTTAAGAAAAGCTGCTCTAAGTTTAGTCACAACAGCTGGATTTTTGTTTTAAGAGGCACCCATGAACAAGCAGAAGTGGAGAGAAATATCTTGTTCCAATGGGCTGATGATGGGATGAGGAATCAGGAAATGCTGTGTTTTCATTCCTGCCACTGCTTTGCTGAGAGGCCTCAGTGAAACCTTTCAGATTCCCTGTAGTGAACATCTTGCTTATTTCATCTCATGTAGCATTACAACTTGCTTCAGTGAACAGCCACAAAGGCTACCAGCGTGATAGGGTACAAATGTCCCCTGTCTGGAGAATGAAGCTGTGCATATGGTTTCCCTCTGTTAATTTGTAGTAGGAACAGAAATGCTGGTGATGGGCATTGTCCCAGCACTGCCCATGGGAGTGATAATACACATGAATTTCCTATACTCACTAGGGGTAAACACATATCTAACAGCACTTCTGTTCAGTTTCCCCCATGTCAGGAAATCCTTTCTCTTTGGTCCCTTTATGAAGAGGAATTTGAATTAAAGTGTGATTTATAAAGAAAGAACCCCTCAAACTAATTTTGACTATTAGCTTTTAAACTTTCTTCTCTTGTACTATGCTGCAGACTGGTGAGTAACCATTAGGAAGCAACAAGAAGACTGTTAGAGCTTTTCAATTCTAGGTCCAACATTGACTTTGTTGTGGTAATCCGGATGAGGTAACAATTCTTCTTTTTCCTCACCCAGAAACTAGGCAGAAGGTGCTGAAACGAATCTGTGCACCTACTGTAGGGAGCAGATTTGGTGCAAAACAGAGTGAACTTGTTTCAGTAGCTCTGTGATTTCCCTTCTGTGTATACTGAAAAACTGCTAGAGGGAACTAAATAAATGAATGGTTAGTTATTATTCAGCCTTCAGAATGGCTCCATCCAGTTCTTTAAAATGCCAGTTTATTAGTCATTTTACTTAGCTACAAGGCATTAATAAAACATGAAAGGCTAAGGCTGACTTCATTGCATTTGGAAATCCATGCAGCATAGTTACACAGACTGGGAAATCTCGTTCTGTTGCCTTCATTTTCTTTAGGAAAATTAACATTGTGCACTACCAAAGTTTACCATTTCTGGGTTTTAATTTGGATTCACCACTAGGCCACACCATCAAAATCATAGAATCACAGAATCATAGACTGGTCTGGGTTGGAAGGGACCCCAAGGATCACAGAGCTCCAACCCCCTGCCACAGGCAGGGACACCAACCTCCAGGCCTGGAGCTACACAAGGTTGCCCAGAGCCCCAGCCAACCTGGCCTTGAACACCCCCAGGGATGGGGCACCCACCCCCTCTCTGGGCAGCCTGTTCCTGCCCCTCACCACTCTCTCTGTAAAAAAAACCTTTCCCCTAATATCTAATTTAAACCTTCCTTCCTCTAGTTTTAATCCATTCCCCCTTGTCCTGCCATTGTCTATCCTCTTAAAAAGCTGATTCCCCTCCCTTCAGGGACTGGAAGGCTGCAATGAGGTCCCCCCACAGCCTTCTCTTCTGCAGGCTGAACCAGCCCAGCTCCCTCAGCCTCTCTCCATAGGGGAGCTGCTCCAGCCCTCAATCCCAGCAAGATATCTGCAAGAAGCAGAGAGCCAAACCCTGAGAATCCATTGTGAGTCTTTTATTGAAGCACGTCCAGCCTGGTAGTAACCTGTGATGGTCCAGCCTGGTAGAAACCCTCAATACTCAGTCCTCAGAAAGCAGAAGAAAGTCTGTGTGCACTTCCATTTCATATGGGACAAGTGTGGGTGAACCCTCAGGGGATTATGACCCAAAGGCCATCTGACACTCATCTTCCTTGTAGGCATATTAGGAATTCCATCAAGAGTATGAGAGAAACCAATGGACAGGAAGGAAAGGTATTATCTCAGTTCAGGCACGTGTAATTAACAGTTCCCTTCTAGGCTGATTTTAATCAGAATGCCAGAGCTGGCACTGAGAATGATCAGAAGTGTAAACACACAGAGGATGGTTTGCTTTCAGTAAGAGCGTGGAGAGATCTTGACTGACTTGCCCTGTTCTTACTGCAGTTCTGCTCTGGAGAGAGATTGTCTACTGCATGTCATGGAGCAGGGTGTGTGTGGGGGCTGGCTGATGTTCCCAGGAGACATTGGCTGGGACAGAGTGGGGGTATTACATTGTTAGGTGGGTGTTGTGGCAATAGTATTGGCAGCTCCTAGAAAGGAAGAAAGATCAATCCATTTCTGGTTTATAACACTGGTTTTATAAAGGACACATGTAGCACTTGGCTGCAATACTATTAAAAGTGCAGGATAAAACCATCTGGGAATGGCTTGCTATTTTCCTCCATTTAGAAGGAAATCTTTAACAGTCAAATAGATCACTAGAACCAAAACTAGTATCCCTTAATTTTGGGGACTGGAAATGTCCTACAGAACATGAACTTGGATAAATATGATCCAGTTCAGTCTACTTGGGAAGTGTCAATGTGGCTTCTATAAAGGGGTTCCTAATAGTTTACAAACCTCCTGGACATCTTTGAAGAGCCATTGATAAGTGGAGTCAGGTTGATCTGATTTATACTGTCCATTTGAATTTTCAAAAGGCTTTGGCAAATTCATTTTTCAGGAAACTAAGCAGCCAAAGAGGATAAGGGGAGGTCCTAGCATGGGTAAGTAGTTGGGCAAACAAAAGAAACAGATGGCAAAAGTAAATGATCAAGCCTCACAATAGTGCCAACAGTTCTTTAGGGATTTGTGTGGGGATGTAGGCAATTCACCATATCCCTAAATGACCCAGAAAAGCATATGAGCAGTCTAGCCACTATTACTGGTCTTTTGCTTGTCCAGTTTTCCAGATTTTAATTTAGAAAGGAACATTATTAACATTTACTCTATCCCCCTGTGTGACATGATCTAGGACTAACTCAAATTAATTGCAGATTGAAGTTTAGTATCTGGGATTGTGCTAAAGCAGATCTTTTATAAAAACTATCTGATCTTGGTTTTAAAATTCCCTGTGACAGAGAATCTATCAAACACTTCCTCATGTTAATCTAGAGGTTAGTTGCCCTCAACGTTCAAAATTATTAACTTAACCCTGGCATGAATGTCTGTGGCTTCCAGGCAGCATCTCTTCTGCAACTGTGTCTGCTGGTGGGAGGACTCCTCTGTGTTCAGGTCTCCACCTCTCCATGTGGGTACTTACAGATTATTATCAAATAATTACTTATATTCCTTTTGCTTAACTACAAAAGATTAGGCTCCCAGGATCTTTTCTGTTAAACTATGTCTTCCAGTTCTTTTCCACTTGCTGCTAACATCTGTAACCACCAGCAGCAAAGGCAGTCCTGAGTGCAGTTCCACACAACTTTTGAGAGTCTTCTACACCAGAGAGGCCTTCAAAGAAGGTGGCTGAGAGAGACAATGGGATCCTGGGGAGCATCAGGAGGAGTGTGGCCAGCAGGTCACAGGAGGGGATCCTCCCCTTCTGCTCTGCCCTGGTCAGGCCCCACCTGGAGTGTTGTGTCCAGTTCTGGGCTCCCTGGGATAAAAAAGCCAGGGATCTCCTGGAGAGAGTCCAGAGGAGGCTACAGAGATGATGAAGGGGCTGGAGCATCTCCCCTGTGAGAAAAGGCTGCGCGAGCTGGGGCTGTTCAGCCTGGAGAGGAGAAGGATAAAGGGGGGACCTTATTAATGTTTATCAATATCTTAAGGATGGGATGCAGGGGGAACTGGCCAGCCCCTTTTCAGTGTCTGTGGGGACAGGACAAGGGGCAATGGCTGCAAGTTGGAGCACAGGGAGTTCCACAGCAACCTGGAGAAGAACTTTTCCCCAGTGAGGGTGAGGGAGCCCTGGGACAGGCTGCCCAGGGGGTGTGGAGTCTCCATCTCTGGAGAGATTCCAGCCCCGTCTGGACACCGACCTGTGCAATATGAGCTGGGGAGCTGCTCTGGAAGGGGGTTGGACCCGAAGGGCTCTGGAGGTCCCTTCCAACCCCTACAGCTCTGTGAGTCTGTGAAAAGGGGAAGAGCAGAATTGCTAAAACAACTCTGATACCACCCTCTTGTAGATCTTGGAGTGAGTCCATGGTCAGGGTCTAGCCAACTTAGAATAATAAATCTGCCTCTTGTGAAAAGCCAAAGTAAGCTAGCAAAGTCTTAAAGTCAGAGGAGGATGTCTTACCAAACTCTCTGTCAGCCCTAGGATTGATGGGACATCAGGTCCATTTGAATCTCATGTTCTTCAGATCTCACAGCAAGAGTCAGGCTTCGCTATTTATTCTACTCCAATCGTCTCCCAGCTAGAAAAAACGAAGCAGTCTGTAGTACTGAAAAGTGTAGGTGGCAAACACCTGATCTGAAAATTCTCCTCTGCTGTGAGGTTTGAAGTTAAAAAAGCAACAACAAAATTGTGAGCTCTCCCTCCCCCCTGCCAGCCCATTCCTCATGAAGTAGGTATTTTTATCACCACACATTCCTAAATAAATCCTGTCACCTAATCCTGTTAAGTGAAACTTGCAGATCCAAGGGAGAAGTCTGTTGCTCCACTGAAACAAGGATTGGTGAAGGGTTTTGCAGAATGGTGAAAAACAAAGACAGAATTAACAGGCACAGAGGTGGCTAATGATCTATACAATTTTACCTTTGAGCAAACTTTGAGCAGCAGCCTGTCAAGCATCCACTATGGGTGCACCCTCAGCAAGTTTGCGGATGAGTGGTGTGATTGACACAACAGAAGGAAAGGAGCCATCCAGAGGGATCTTGACAGGCTGGAAAGGTGGGGTTGGGTGAACCTAATGAGGTTCAACACTGCCAAGTGTCAGGTGTTGCACTTGGGTTGGAGGAATCCCAGACATAGATACAGACTGGGAGAGGAGCTCCTGGAGAGCAGCCCTGCTGAGAAGGACCTGAGGGAGAGACTTCCCATGAGCCAGCAGTGGCTCTGGCAGCTCGGAAGGGCGATGGGACCCTGGGCTCCATCAGCAGAGGGGTGGCACAGGGACAGGGAGGGGATTGTCCCTCTCTGCTCTGCCCTCGGGAGGCCCCAGCTGGAGTCCTGTGTCCAGAGCTGGGGCCCCAGTGCAGGAAAGATGTGGGACTGGTGCAGAGGGGGCAGAGGAGCCACGGAGATGCTCAGAGTGCTGGAGCAGCTCCCCTACGGAGAGAGGCTGAGGGAGCTGGGCTGGTTCAGCCTGCAGAAGAGAAGGCTGTGGGGGGACCTCATTGCAGCCTTCCAGTCCCTGAAGGGAGCAGAGACACAGGAGGGGAATCAGCTTGTTAAAAGGGTAGATAATGGCAGGGCAAGGGGGATGGATTAAAGCTAAAGGAAGGAAGGTTTAAATTAGATATTAGGGGGAAGTTTTTTCCAGAGAGTGGTGAGGGGCTGGAAGGGGCTGCCCAGAGAGGGGGTGGGTGCCCCATCCCTGGGAGTGTCCAAGGCCAGGTTGGCTGGGGCCCTGGGCAACCTTGTGTAGCTCCAGGCCTGGAGGTTGGCGTCCCTGCCTGTGGCAGGGGGTTGGAGCTCTGTGATCCTTGGGGTCCCTTCCAACCCAGATTAGTCTATGATTCTATGATTCTATGATGTGAAGTTGCTCAGAGAGGGAAATGTGTAGTTGTTGCTGTTAACCTTAAGTGCTTCCTCTGGGGCAGAGTATGCACTGAGATGTCACCAGCTTCACAGTGCTGTTTAGTCTGACATCCCTCTGAGAGCAGCAGGATGGAATGACTGCAGTGTCTAGCAGATCTGCTTTCCTATGTGTGTGTGTGTGCATACAGGTTTTAGTACAGCAGTAGCAAACAGAAGCAGCAAGTAACCTTCTGCTAGACACCACAGGAACATGTACAGCCTGAGAAGCTAAATGGACAGATGTCCTGTGTCACCTTAGGCAAGTTTTTTATGCCAGACCCAGTGAAGGGAATAGATGCTCAAAGGTGTTGTGTGTAACTCCTGGGGGCCTGAGGGAGCCTAGTGCAGGACACTGAACCTTTCTGTCCCGTGCCATGGCAGGTCTCCAGGCACTGTGGGCCAGCCTGCATGCTGAGCAGGAGCCAACCTAGCCATGAGGGGAATGCTGACAAAATCCAGTCAGAAACCACTTCTCCCCATTGTCTCACTGCAGTTCAGCCATGTGTGGGGCTGCATATACCTTCATATCATCTAGAACCCTGTCATAAAGATTTAAACTTTTTTTTTGTTTTTTAAATAAGAACAATTCTCCTGCTTTTTTCCTAAATTGCAGCTGGTGAAGCATATGCTATTTTCCTGTTCCCCTAATGTCCCACAGGAAACATCTTTGTGAAGTTGCTCCATTGAACAGAAGATTTAAGATTCCATCAGTCGGTAGGAGAGCACAGGAGGGAATATGATTCTGTCAGCTAATGGTTTAGGGGGAAAGCAGGAGGGCCTGTCTTCTGGTCCTGCTCCCAGGAATGTGTCTGCAAATCATATGGGAAGATGCATTGTCTAAACAGAAGACAGAGCCCAGAAAGCAGCATCTCCAAGTGCTGTGTGTTGTCCTGCCCTTGCATTAGACAGCACAGAGCAGTAACACTAGATGCAGGGTGCAGTTTTCTCATTGATTGCCCTGGAAAAACAAGCTTCAGCGTTCACAGAAGTGCCAGGTGAGCGGCATCCCTCCCCCTCACCACAACCCCACACACAAACACAAGGCTGCCATCCACTGAGACAAACTTCTACAATGATGAACTGATGCTATCAAGGCAATGGCCTCAAGAGTCTGGAGAGCTTTGTTTAAACTCTTACACAAAGGTCAGCAGAGTGTTGAAAACAAATGAAAGCACAGGCTGTGAAAATTAATCAATGGGGAGTCCCTGGGTGGACTTCTAGAGCTGCCACAGCATGGGGCAGGGCTGGTCACTCCCTGCCTGTGCAGAGCCAAACACCGCCTTGCAGCTCAGCTCCCAGAGCATCTGAGCATAATTGTTTAATTAGGGCCAGCTTGTGTGGCACTGTGAAAGAGAAAATCTTAGCCTTTAGTCTGTATGCCTGAGAGCTAGGGAGATGCCTGTGTGATAGATAGCACAAGGGCATACAGTCTGAACAGTCATGGCTGGCAAGGAGCATCCAGGGACGGAGGCACAGATGAGAACATGTTTGGATGAACCTTCTGCCTCCACTCTTCTGGGTTTACTGGGTATTTAATCTTTGTCAAGTGTGTAGCACTTGAACTGCCTTTTATTAGGAAGTCCAAATCTCATCTTATTGTTAGCTGCTTGGGTAATACATTGCTTCCTAAAATACCATTTAAATAAAGAGAATGGGATGAGTACGTTTTCCTTTTTTTTTTTTCTCTTTTACACATCCAACCTTCTCATTTCCAGATCCAGCAGGTTTTGCTTTAACTTTCAAAAGAAGGAAATTTGCTCTTTGGTAAAGATAAGGGTTTCAGAATGTCAGCTGAGTTGGTTGAGAACATGAATGACCATGGAACAGCTTATATGGAAATTCATACCCTCCTTAATGGTAGCATTGCAGCAGAACTTCAGCATACAGAAAGGCAAATGCAATGCAGACAATTCTCTCCCTCTTTCCATGTTCTTAGTTTCTTCTTCTTTCTACCTGCCCCTCTTTGGCTTTGTTCCCTGCTGTAACTCATCTCAACAAAACCTTCTCTAAACCTCAACCAGCCAAAAGGAAACAGCACAGAACTGGCACTGGAAAACCGTGAGGTTGTTTCCTCTGCTGCTGTATTCTGGTCCTTTGCTGTTTACACTTGGACTGGGCCACTTTCCTCTCCTCTGCTGGGGTTTTGATATCAGCAGGATTTCCTAGATGTTTCAGTAACACCTATAATTAAACAACAGCAACAAATGATGGACCTGCTTTGGCAGGGGATTGGACTCAATGATCTCTCGAGGTCCCTTCCAACCCCTGTGATTCTCTGATTCTGTGATCTTTCTAGTGTTGAGTGGGTTATATGTGGCACCGCTGCAAGGCTGGCTTCTAAAACCAAAGCCCAGAGAGAGGAGGCCTTAATTTTAGTTTCACAGAATTATTTGCAGCCTTATCAAGGGAAGCCTCTTCCCTTATCTGCTGGCTCAGTGAGGCACTCAGCATTGCTGGCAGCTGCAGACTCTGCTGCTGAACGACAGGCTTGGCGCTGGCACAAACTGCTGTTTCCTAAACTCCCAAGATAATGGGAATGTCTTGAGGACTCAGACTGGCCTAACCTGGTTGCTTGTTTGTAAAGGATATACTTATGCCAGTAAGGAATGAAACCCAGGCAGGAATGCTCTCCCTTGCCTTTGGCTGAAGTTGCAGAGTGGGCGCAGTAACTACCTGAAACGTCCCTCTCTGGGTAGCAGCATGACCAGGGGTTTCTGTAAGGGGGAATGGTGAACTAGGATCTTCTGCTTGAAGCTCTTGTAATGCCCTGGTGTTTAGAGATGTGAGCTAAGCTTGTTTTCACAATTTTGCTATCTTCCAGGGTTCAGAAATCATGAATAAGCATGAAAATGTCTGACTGTATTCTCCAGAATCATGAAAGTACTTCTAGCTGTTTACCTGAGGAAATGAAGCTTATACACACATGCTTTGTATCCACCACTCAGCTCCCACCTACTAATATTTCAATCTGTTTGATGGCTAAATCCAAATTTGATAAAGGTATTTTGTCTCAAAGATAGTATCTTCCTACATATTTCTGGAAGTAGGTAGCTGGAGTAAAGAGAGAATTCATGTAGAGACATAGAATTAAAGGACAGTTTAGGTTGGAAGGGACCTCTGAGGGTCTTCTGCTCAAAGCTGCTGGAGCCTGCATCACTGGCATCAATAAATTAGTACACATCAGGGAATCCTTACATGACAGTACAACTATGAATTATAGAGGAAAAGTTTGTGTTGAATCTTGTACATCTGACATGGGAGACTCCAGTCAGAAGGCATACATTTCTTTCATAGGCATCTTGCTCACAGAGCATCTCGTTTCTAATTGGTCTCTTATTTAGAATGTTTCAATCTGCTGCAGGGAGGCATTGTGAAGACACATCCATTAGGAGCACAAGTTCTTTAATCAGAGCTGTACAGATGTCTGACAGGTGGTATGGCTGTGAGACCGGGGTTTGCAGTTGCACCAACATGGTGTTGAGCTCCTTTGATTCACAGTTCATGTAGGCAGAAGATGCATGGGCAGGGACAGGCTCCTGACGCCGGATCCATTACTCTTTGTGGAGCTACAGCTCATTAAATGCTGCTGAAAGGCGCTATTTTGAGAGGGACTCATTTGATAGGCACTGAACTGCTCCAGTTTGAGCAAACCTCCCCATACTGTCTCAACCCTCTCCTGAGCAACTCCAAATGAGGGTAGAAAAATAAGCTGGTTCTTGGTTTTTAATTAGAGATTTCATGGAATATACATCTAGAAGGCAAATTTTATTGAAGCCCAATATGGAAGCTTAATATGAGCATTTCAATGTGAGTACTGGAAAATTACATGGTAGAGTTTAGACCATCATGTACAAATGTTGATGCTTTGAAAACCAGAAGTATTTGTGATTAAATCATATAGTTTCTGTAATCTCAGCAGCTTCTCAGGTCCTGTGTAATTTCTCTTCCTCAGAGCCAGGTCACCTGTCTCTAGTTTTCTATCAAGCTTTCTATTCTCTGAGGGAAATACTAAAGGTCAGGTGGCAAGATGCTCTTGCTAATCAATCTGTTGCTAGCTATGATTTTTAGCAGCTCACTCCAGTGAGGATTACCAGCTTTTGCAAAACATCTAAACATCCTGAGTATCTTAGAGGTTTATTTCCTGCACAGTCTGTAACTGCTTCCCACAGATACCAACACGGCTGATTCTTTGGATAACATTCCCATTTTTGCAGTCCAGGGGCTGTGTTAGTTACAAGCATGTTCCCAGCAGCCCCCCATATATCCTAGACAAGTGCTCCTGTTGTGGTCTTGGATATAAAGGTGAAGAGAGAGGGATTGCTCCTGATTTATTTACCTCTGGAAGCTGGAATGAATACAGCTTTCCAAGTACTCCTGCTTGGATGTGTCTCATCTCATACTGCTGTTTCTTTTACCAGGCTTCACCATCCAATGTTGTTAGGGGTCTGTTTGGCATATCTCTGCTCCCACTGGTGGACTTCGAATCACAGAATTGTAGAGGTTGGAAGGGACCTCAAGAGATCATCGAGTCCAACCCCCAAACCGGTTGTTCTTTCTCCCACCCCAAAGCAAATCTTGCCCAGCAAAAGTGACTTTCCTCCTTCCCTGCTGACATCCAGCTCTGTGGAACTCTCCTCTGGGCTGACTCCCCAGAGTTCTGCATCCTGACATGGATCTCACTTCCCATTGCTCTGCTGTTTTCTTTAGCCTGGGCAGATGCTCAGGTGCCGCCTTCTCTGCCTTAAACAGGTTTCAGCAGAGGTCCTAGCAGTTCAGTCGTCCACTTTGGCTGAATTTCAACGGGTTTGGTAATTACTAGGGGTGAGGGGTAGATAGGGTTTGTGTATTTATAGTGGTTATTTCTTTATTATCTTCTAGGTATAAGCTGCAGAGGCAGTGAGTGCAGACTTTTGCCACTGAAACTCTGAGGTAGAATTTCTCTGTTTTGTAGTGTTGAATATTTCATGAATTCCAAATGCCAATTATGAGTTACTTGCTGCCTGCCAGGAACAATAGACAGCTTTGAAAGGACTTGCTCCCATTCTCCCAATCTGTGCCACGTGTTTGCTGACTCCTTTTTTATCTAAGAATCCAAGAGTTCAAGGGTGATGACTGAAAGTCTTACCCCAGCAAAGGTGGTCTTAATAGGCCAGCAAGCAGAGAGCTTGCATTGCTGCTTTCTGGATCCTGAGCTAGAGGATATTAGTTTTTAGAGCTCTCAGTCTATTCTTCTGTAGCCTTGAGCTCATTAGGAATGTGATTTTTCACATTTGCATTGCAGCACTGGATTTTTATTAAAACAGTACCACATATATATGTACATATATATATATGTATATATGAACTGGCAAAATCCTCTAACAAATGAACCTCTGGCTGCTTTACCTGCATTCTCCCTACTAAATCCATTCACTTTGTTCAAATTCTTGGAGCAGTATCTAATAAACATTGTTATAAAGGAGAAAACTTCCCTCAAATTCTCTCTATACCCCCTCTGAATGTACTGTGCAGCCAATGATAGGCAAGGCTTAGTCCTACAACAGTCCTAGCTTTTCTGAAATGTTCCAAAAATGCACCTGTAAAGGTCCATTTGCTGACATGGAAAGCACTCATACTGCCAACAGTAAATAATGTCCATGTTAGTAGCTTCATACCATTAGACAATAATGATTCCCAGCCTCCTGCACTTAGTTCTTGGAAGGCTCTCAAATAATATATCACTACTTTGAAGTTGTCTGGACTCAGAATTGTCATTTAGACTTCCTCTGAGTTTGGTTCCTGTAAGTCCTGGAGCCAAGTTTTGTAAGTGTTTAGGAACCCAGACTTGGAGACAGAGCTACACAAGAATGCACCTGTTTGTAGCACTTTGGGCTCCCTGTTCTTAGGTCCCTTAGGATCTTTTTTCAGGGTAAGCTTTTTCTTTTCTTTTTCAAAATGGGACTATGGTAATTGATCAAATGCTGTGCTTGAAAAATTGCTTCAAAACAGGTATGATACTGAAGTGAAGCTTAATTCCTTATAGATAGGTGGAAAAGAAAGAAACATGATCCAAAAAAGGTATCTGAAAAAAACTTGCCTGCATCTGAGGAACCCTCTGCATTGTCTGTAGGCTGGATACTGGTGGCTGGGGTGTGCTGGCCAGCATTCTGGGCACGGGGCTGTCTGAGTGCCTCTGTGTGTGCAGCAGTGTGCAAGCCAGCCTGCCTCAGTCTTTGCACCTGCTAATTGTCTTTCCTAGCTACGGGAGTGATAAAGGAGCATTCTGCTGCCTGCATGCTTTGTTGTGTGCTTTCCCCACTTCAGGGCTCTAAGAGAACCTGATTTGTGTCATCGAGTAAGGCAGCACTCAGAGAACAATCCCAGAAGGGCCAGGAAATAGAGAGTGGGGGTATTTTCCCAGAGACAGCTAGAATGCCTGTAGCTGAAAGAGGACGAACAGCTTGATTCCTTGAGCACGTCCTTTATTGCTCTGTCATTCTCTGGGAACATCAGGGACTGTGTTTAAGAAGCTGCATCAGTTTCAGATGTTATGCACCTCATTAATCAAAACACATCCTTTTGGAAGGCAGTTGATTGCAGCTTAGGCACAGAAGTGCTTACACCTCAGCATCCCTAGTGCCTGGAGGAGGGAAGAAGAGGAAAAAGACCTTTAATGCTATCACTAGCTTAGTTCATATTATCTAATCTACAGGAGCATTTGCAAATTGAGGTTTATTTCCCCCAAAAAAGTTTTTTCTACCAGAAATTGTGATGAAAATAATACTAAATAATATTTGCACCGGGTAGCTTCACTGTAGAGGGTTTCAAATGAGTCACAGCCAGTTTAGGCTGTGCCAGGAGGTGGGAGGAGAAGTGGAGCAGGTGAATGCTTCAGAGAAAGGATTCAGGAGAGAAGAGAGCAAGGCAAACAAAGATGAGGAAGCATGTGCTGTCTGAGTGTACAGTGAAGCCACTGCTCATGGCTGCATTTCCTTGGAGTAAGAGGTTAAGTAACATCCTGCTGCTTTAAAGGGCACCTTAGGGCAGTCACAGGTGACTCCTGGGAGGGGAGAGGTGAGTAGTCCCTCCTGACAGCAAAAGTGCAGAGGTGGGGTGAGGATGTGCTGGCTGCTTGCTGGTGTTTCACCTCCCTGCCTGCCTGTGCAGTGAGGTGGGTTCCTTTCCTAGGAGGTGGGATTTGAAACGTATGAAACAACAAACATTCTAGAAAGCCTCAGATGCTGAATCTGTGCACGATATGTAAGCAAACAGCCTCTCATATGGCTAAACAGATTCTTGATTGAACTCGACTGGTCTGAAAAGCTTTGCACTAGTAAATCATTTGAACTAGTTCAGCCATCTAAGAGCTCCTTAAATGTAGCAGGATGAACAGCCATTCCTGAGGAAGCCCAGGGCTGCACTCATTGCCACCTCTTCTTTTTCTCCAAGAATCCTCTCAAAGAACAAAAAGTAGGGAAAAGCCTGATTTTAGCCTTTTCCCACTGCCTTGGCCTCTGTTACACGAGGTGTATTGTGGCCAGCAGTGAAAGGCAGAAGGATTCCCATCCGGAGCTGCTCTTTTCCCAGGACCAGCCTCCTGAGAGACACGCAGGTCGTTGGGTGAGCCGAAGAAAGTGCTGACTCAGGTGCCCACCGGGAAGTGGGTTTCCCCGTGTCATAGGGAGAGCCCACGCATCCCACACACTCCTTCGCCACCCCAGCCCAGCCTCCTGTAGGGGAGCTCTTTGAGATGCGGCTTCCTTTTTCTTTTTTCCTTTCTTTTTTTGAATGACTTCTACAGACCCAACCCCGCAGGGGAGAACTGGGGACGTTTTGCATGTCTAAGCAAGGCAGCAAAGGAAAAAGAACCCTCCCAAACCTTCGGTGCTTTGCAGACAGGTACACACCACAACGCGTTTCCCAGCAGGCAAACTTCAGCTGGAAAAGACAGGCAATCCCCAAAGCCCTGCTTTGCATGCAGGTGAGATTTTCAAGGTGAACCGCTGCTTTTCCTTTAGATTTGGATTTGCCCCTTCCCACAAACATCCCTCCCCCTCTCCCCCACCCCCCCGCCGCGTGTCTTCACAAGCAAACCTGCAACAAAGCAACCCCAGCAGGGGAAAAGACCGTCAGCACCCAAGAGAAAAGAGCTTCTTGGTTCTCCTGTGTGTTTTTACGTTGGGTTTGGGGTTTGGATTATCGTTAATGCTTATGATGCTGCTTATTTTGAAGCTGCCGGTAGTGCTGTATCCAGCCCGGCAGCCTGCGCTGGAGCCGAGCCGCGGCTGAGCCCTCCTCGGCGGCGGGAGCTCTGCAGCGCCAGGGCGACGCGGTGCTCGCAGCCCGGCAGCGGCAGCGTTGCGGCGCCCGCTCAGCCACACACACACACACCCTCGGCAGCCAGGCGTTGCCCTTTTAAGAAGCTCGGGTGCTGGCTCAGGTAGGCAGAGCCTGCGTGCAGTAGTCGCTCCTATGGCAACCCAATAGAATGGGATCGCTTCATGAATATTCCCAGGAGCAGGAGCTGCATGAGGAATAAGTGATGACAGTGATGTAAGCAAGCGGTGGCTGCTGCAGGTTGCAGTTCATTGTGTTATTGGCCGGCAGGTTGAGGAGTTTGAGGCACCCGGGCTTGAGCTTCGCTTTCCGGATGATGTTTGCCCGCCGGGAGACACGGCAGATTTGCATCTCGAAGCCAACATGGCAAGGCTGCTGCTGCTGCTGCTGCCGCTGCCGCCCTCCCTCGCCTTCCAGCCAGAAGTGTGTGGCTCTCCTCTAGACTTCTTGCCTAGTGCTCTGGATCTGAGCAGACAGGGATTGCAGTAACACTCGCCAAGGGGAGACAAGCAGCAAGTAGCCAAATCGGGAACACGGAGAAGAGGCGGGAGGTGGAGGGGGGGGTCGGGGCTTTTTTTTCCTTCCCTCTTTTTTTTTTTTTTTTTCCTTTTTTTTCCCTTCCCTCCTGGATGCAGAGCCTGTGTTTTGATGCAGAGCCTGTGGATGCCACAGTCTGGTAAGGAGATGACACGCCAGTCTCTGGTCCCTTCTGTCCCTTGAGCTGGGGGCTGGGGCCTGGGGGCAGTGACGGTTCCCCTCCTTGGGCACACCGGGGCGGGGGGTGTCTCTCCCTTTTAACTGAGCGGCGGCGGCAGCAGCAGCAGCACCGGCCATGGACAAGCTGCCCCCTTCCATGCGCAAGAGGCTCTACAGCCTGCCCCAGCAGATAGGACCCAAGGCGTCGATCATGGACGAGGAGGAAGACAGCGACAAGGACACCCGGAGGAAAAGCATCAGGCTGAAGCCGCTGCCTTCGCCCTCTGCTGGGAGCACCCGGGCACTCGGGGGAGACCCCGGCAGAGGCGGGGACCCCGGCCTCCTGGAGACGGAGGCGGGAGGCAAGGGCGCCAAGACCAGCACCAACGGGGACTGCCGCCGCTTCAAAGGGAGCCTGTCCTCGCTGACCAGCAGGCACCTCCACGACGCGGCCGAGGAGAAGAGGCTGATCGGCGGGGAGGGGGAGCCGGCCTCCCCCAGCGAGGACAAGAGCCCCCCCGGCAGTGGGGAGCTGGAGCAGGGACTGTCAGCGCCCCCACCGCCAGCGACCCCTCCGGAGCCCCAGCAGCAGCCCCCCCGGGCTTGCTCCTCTACCTCCATCAAAGTGGAAGGAGGTGGAGGGTGCGACCAGATCACCCCAGACGAGGAGCAGAGGCTGGGCCAAGCCGGTTTCATGCAGAGGCAGTTCGGGGCCATGCTCCAGCCGGGGGTCAACAAATTCTCCTTGAGGATGTTTGGCAGCCAGAAGGCCGTGGAGAGGGAGCAGGAAAGGGTTAAGTCCGCCGGGTTCTGGATCATCCATCCCTACAGCGACTTCAGGTACAATCCTCCCCTCCCCGGCCCACTCGAACCTAGCTGGTGCCCCTTCCCCTACCAGGCCAGCTCACACCTCTCTTTCCGCACAGCACACACACCCAGGCATAACTTTCCCTGGTCATTTCCCAGGCAGAAGAACTGGAGGACATAGCTAAGACCTGTTCCAGTCAAACAGTTTGCATGTTTCATTTATATCTAAGTTGAATTTCAGTGTCCCTGCCCTATTATTAATTTTAGATTGTGCTTTTAAACCAACAAATGTCTTTTGCTTTGGCTTTTTATAAGGGAAAGCCTCTCCAGTGTAAATGGGGAAAAATGTTCCCACCTGATGCTCAGCTCTGGACTAAAAGCATGGTGTCTGCTGCTTAACTTGTCCTACATCTCCAGTTCAGAACCTATGTTCTGCCTGATTAATGTTTCAGTTCCCATTTTCAGACCTCAAAGTCCTCTCCCCTCTCTCCTTCCTCAAGAGTTAGGGAAGGATATTGCTACTGTTGCTTGTTCTCCTTAGGGCTTCTTACTGCAGCATCCTTTGTCAGGAGCTGGTATGTGCAGGGGATAGCAGCATTCCTTAAGAAGGAACTTAACACCTTCAGAGTCTTGCAGAGAAAGATTTTATCTTTTGCATCTGCAGATCCTTCTTTGCAAAATTAATTTGGAGAGGGAAGAGTTAATGCTGTCTTTATGAAAGCAATGGCTTGCTTTCACTAAGATAGTGACACTTCCATGAAGGTTAATAAGGAAATGAACTTGTAAACCCTAGAGCCAGTTTTTGTATAGTTCCCTGTAGCAGAGGGGTTGTGTTTAGGTACTTCTGAGCAAAGCATTGTCTCCTGCACAGGTAAACTGTCCTCTGCAATATGTATGTAAAGTGCTGCAATCAATAATTAATTACTTAGTGTAATCAATGGCCAAGGTTTATTGCTTCAACTTTAATTACAACTGGCTTACATCTCACATTTAAAAGCACACAGTAGAAGAACAATATTCAAACACCTTTCTATCAAACTACATGATTTTACTGATATCTTGGACTTTTCAAAAACCTTTGTGTTGCTCCCTAAAATACAGTTAGCAAGATAACTGGAGGAGGGTGTCTCAGAGTGGATTTGGGTGTCCAAAGACAGAAACCTCTTGACACTACCTTTTAGGGATTTAGCAAGCAGTCTGCACACTTGGAAGATTCAGCACTGGCACTGAACAGATTCCTTGATATTTCCTTGGATTAACAGATGTTATTAGAAGGCTGTGTGAATTGGAGGACTGTGCTGGAGTTTCAGTTCAGGGCATGCAAGTGTCCCAAACACACAGCAGACCGAGCATATAAGGGTTTACATACACAGTCCTCACAAGTGCAATCTTATTCAAACTCAGACTGGAAAGAGTATAAAACTGCCCCCCAGTTGTGACTGATGAAGTAACACCTCACTGACAGAGTGAAATGTGAGAGTGATTAGCTTTAAAAAAAGCCACAAAACCAATTTCATATTCCTGGCTACAGATCTTTGTATTATCAGTGTGGAGTTAAAAACTACCTAATGTGCTTTCCTGGGTTATTCTAGCAAAGTGTTCTCTGCCTGCTGAACCCTCAAGAAATGTGGGTTTAGTCTCGGGCTTGTGTTTGGATTATGCAGAAGCAGTGTTCAGTTTGCTTGTCTTTTATCTGGGAGCACAGTGGATTTCTTCCCTGCTGTCTTTATGCCTGCCTTCCAGCACAGAGCCAGACTGGCAAACTTCAGTGAAAGGACTGGAGCAGCAGCTGAGGTAACCACCTTGCCCAAGGTGAGATGGTCCTAAGAGTTAATTTTTTTAAGATATCTAGTGAACTTATTCCTTAAAACTACACAATAAATTCCGAGGGAAGCTTTTATTTCTGAGGTGTTTGGCTGTAGGGCCACTCCTAGCCTCACTGAGAAGAATGAAATACGCAGGCAAGCTACACTCTCCCAAGCCAGGCAGTGACCATACGAATCTGCTAACACTCAGATGTATGCAGATACAGGAATGCATGCCTGAGTCTGTAGTACTAATAATAAAATCCTGCCCTGATGTAGCTCTGTGCAGAGGAGGAACAGAGTGAGGTATCTGTGCCCCAGTGCACCCTGCCCGCTGCTCGGGCTCCGATTCGAGGTGGGTTGGGATCTTGCTGCTTTGTGTTTCTTCTAAACTGATGCTAGAAGCCTGGTGCACAAAGAGGTGCTTTCTCCCTGCTGCTGTGTGTCACCATCAGGTGAGGCAGGGGGATTGGCTGCACAGAGACATCTGAAGAGACCAGGAGGAGTTGGCTGCACTACTCTGTGGTCAGCATGTACATTTTCTGGGGAACTTTGTTGGCTCCTGTTTCTAGGTCACTGGCAGCATATCTGAATAGGAATGATGCTTAGCACAGTGCGTGGGCTTCCATGAAGAATGACCTATGAACAGTGGCTGCCTTGAAGGAGAAGAGTGGGAGCTTCCCAGATCCTGCTCGGGTTTTGTGTACCCTCCTCTGAATGCTCCTAAAGCATCTGTCTTGGAAACAACACCCATGAATATCAATAGCATTTTTTGACCCCTGAAATGCAGCAGAATGCACCAAAGAGCAGATATTATCAAAACATTTGCAGGAGCTCTATCCTTGGCCCAAAGGAGCCTCTGTTCTGCTTTGCAAATTACGCAGTGCAATTGCTCCTTGGTGTAGGTGGGTGCAGACTCTGGAGACGTAGGGTGTTGTAAGAGGCATGGGTCTCCATTACCCTGCTGTCACCAACGCTGTGCAGCAGCACTTGGTGTACATGTTTTTAGTTAATATTTAAATATTTAGACCCAGATATTGCTTTCTAGGGTTTGGTTTGGTTTTGTTGTTTGGTTTTTTGTTTGGGGTTTTTTTTGAGAAACCAGTTTTAGGTCTGAGAAGGAGGTGATCTCCAGGCATTCTGGTAGAGCTCCAGATTTCATGACTCCTGTCTCAGTGCAGCTTGAGATGTGAAGTTTTGAGTGGAACACTCCAGCTCTATTTACTGGAGCTTGATTCTGCCATGAAATGACATTGGTGTAATTCCTCTGACTTCCTGGAGCTGCTTCTCTTTGTGCTATGTGAGGGGAGTTCCTGTTTTAAAATAGAACAGAGGCTTTCATCATACTCTCATTAAATTATCATTCTAGCATCTAATATGGCTAATTCCAGTGGCAAATCTATGACCCTCCAAGAGTAAAGCAAATTAATATGGATTAAGGCTCTGTTGGTTTCTGCTTTTAGTCCATTGTGAAGGGAAAAGACACCAAATGACCTTTATAAAAGCCAAACTCGGTGCCCTTGAGTACTCATGACTAATGCAGTGGACTAGTTCTAGAAGCTCTTAAAAGGTGTCTTAGCAATTCCTAATGAAAATAAGAACACAACTCCCCTTCTGAGATGCAGATGTATGGGCTGGCTGCTTGAGTTTATTTGTGCCTGTGGTTGATCTCACGTCGCTGCAGAGCCAAAGTGTATTTCCTAGATCAAGATTTATCTGTGACTTTGAAAGCTTTTTCTCTGGGTAGATAGAATTGTAATTTATTGCTTAGAGGAAGCATTGATCCAGTACAATTGGTTTAATAAAAAAATTCCAGACAAACAATGATCTATCTAGTTTGTAGCTGACTGAAGCATATTGGTTGTAGCTGCTACCTAGAATTGCTTGCAAAAAAAGTGTAGCATGCTGCTTTTAGAAAGGCCTGAGAACAGATACGCTATCTGAAGGACCAAAATAGTCCAAACAGTGGATGTAAATAGAACTGCACATTATTCACTGCCCAGCAATCTATTAACTTCTTCACAGAAAAGAGAAGCTGCTGCCTTCTTGAAAACAATGGGGAATATTCCATGCAGTTAACAGCCCCAACTTCAGATCGTGGGTATCTTCCTTTCACTGTTCTCACTCATGAGTCCTTGTCTGCAATCAGATCCTGTTCTCAGGTTGTTCCCTCTGTTTGGGAGCCTGGGCAGAGTTCTGTGAAGCAGACACCAAAAGAGATAGATGCTCAGGTGCCATGGGTAAGGTGGGGAAATTGGCCAGGAACAAAATCATTTGCTCCCCTTCAAGCTGCTCCAGACCCCTAAGCAGGGTGATTCAGACTGCTGCCTCGTGGGCAGTCGGTGGGATTCACTAGTTCTAGTACTGAGCCCAGAGTGCTGGTGGGATTGAGCAAACCAGGAAGGGTGGGTGCTTTCCTTTCCCCCTCTCCTGAGGAGCGGTGATTTCCAGAGGGCCCCACAGAGTGTTGCTGCCATTCCCAGCCTCCTGACCCCGCTCTGTTAGAAGGGGACACAGGTTGTGCAGCACACGGCGCTGCTCCCCGGCGGGCAGCTCGCTCGGGTGGCTCTCAGACGGTGATGCCCAGCGCGCTGCTCCCTGCGCCAGCCTTTGCGTCCTGCCTCCCTGCACACAGAGGCTGTCCACAGTGGCAGAGTCCCGTCTGGTGACTCGCCCACTGCTCAGGGCAAAGGCACATGAAAGCTGCCCATTGTGTCAGCCTGATGTACAGCAAACTGAAGTGCTGGTTCAGTGAAACCTCTGCTTGGAGGGAAAGGTTGGGGAAACAGTGGCGTTAGTAGCAGAACCTGTGCCTGTCATTAGACGCACACACAGTCAGACACAGGTGTAGTGGTAAGGGGAGATGCTTTCCTGAAGTCAGCTCTTGCTGGCTTTACTGCAGACAACTTCCCTGCCAATTTCCAGGGTCATTTTGCTGGAACAGAACGAGGGGATCCAAACAGGAGTAATATCCACATCCCACTAGAACAGCACGGATTGAACTTCTCTTGTCTTTGGTGGACTCTGAATCAGGTTGCAGGAGAAGCAGCGTGGTTTTGTGGCTGTGAACTGAGGGCACCATACTAGTGCAGCCATACTTCCTGGGTCCCTGGGCAAGTCATCACATGCCGTGAGGTGGAGGGTGAAAAATCCCATGCTTGACGGTCAGTGCAGGGATAGGTTTTCATCTGAGACTTTTACAGATGCAACAGAAGGCAACATTTGAAAGCAGGAGGGCCTTGGTAAATGAAGTATCATTAATTGTGTATCACTGTAGTATGTTTTAAGACTATCATAATACGATGGTATTTTCATGCATATTCACATGCAGAAAAGGAGAGAGTACAAATAATTGATTTAAGGAGGTGCTATGATTAAGATGTTCAGCATAAACTTAATCCAGACCCTCCATAAAAACCTATGCCAATGGGTGAATTCATTATCTCTTCCACAGAAGCCCATGCCTCATTCAGTGCACACAGGGATGGTTCTTTTTTGAAAAACTACTTAATGTTTCCTCCATCTCTCCTTTTAAGATAGCACACCGTATTTATTTCATCTTCTTCAGAGTCTGTCCTGAAAAAAACCAGATTATTTTCTTTATGGCTTTTTTTTTTCCTTTGGCATGTATAAAATATTCAACTATAACAGCAATAAATGTTCACTTTGCTTCCTGACACCTTGGCTGGGAAACAGGTACTGTCATCCCCAGTTTAGAGTGAGGTGGCAGAGACTCAGAGAGATTAAGGTCAAAACCATCCATTAACTTGGTGTAGTCAACCTGAGGACCTGTTTTGCAGAATACCCAGCATTACACAGCATAACGTGGGTTATGCTCTGCCTCTGTGGGTGCTTGGTAAGGAATCAGACGTGGTTGTGACCCAGAAGACAAGGGCTTGGAGATAATGATTCCCTGTTTTAAGAACAATGGGTGCTTTAAAAGGATCGGGACATTCTCATTTGGACCGTTTCTTAGACTTGCTGGGTGAGCAGCCAGCCTGAGGAACAGGCATGCCCATCCCACCTACTCCCTTCCCAAGGCTCTGATGATTCTTAGTTTATTTATTGTTATAGCAAAAAAAAAATCATAGCTGTAAACAATAGCATACTGTTCTCTTCAATCACCACCTAGGAATATGATTCTAATTACAATTTTGGGTTGAGTGATCTGCCTAACACCTCTGCAGGAACTTTTTGGCAGAGCCAAAATCTCCAGGGCACTGCTCATCTGCCCCAGCCATCACATCTCATCCTGCAGTTCCTTATCTCCTTTATTGCAAACCTTCCAGTTTGGGCAAGAAATGAGCTCCTATAGAAAAGCTCTTTCCTGCACACAACTGCCTCAAGCCCTTCCTCTCATCTTGCCTGAGGCATGAATTCAATGGGAAGAGCTGTTTTGAGTCCTGTAAGGACTGTACCATCATGTATATGCCTGGGTAACCTCCATCCTGCTCTGTCATAACCCGAACTTTTGCCTTTGCAGTCCAGTTTTTAGTGCAGTGATTTCGTACAGGTGCTGAGGTTTTATAGAACAAATCAATCCCCATCCTCATCCTTATAATATCTCCAAGCTCATTAGCAGGTGTGGATCTTTTTGAGGATACACTTCCTTGCCATCTGCTCTGAATGAAGCAATGGCCACAGCAGGTACTTGGAGGCAAAGCACGATGGTGCAGAGGATTCCTGGGTGACTCTCCAGGTTTCGCAGGGAAATGCACCCTGCTTATTGCAAACCCTCTGCTTGTTTTCCCCCTCACACATAGGCAGGCATGATGCCTTCTGCCCCGCTCTCTGCAACCTTTAGTTTTCCCCATCCCCCATTACAAGGTTGTGTTTCTAACCTTACCAGTCCCATCTCAATTTTCTGGGCTTCTTATGGCAGTTTCCTTGTCCAGCTGGCCCTACGTAGGTTCCAATACCAAACTTTTAATCTGATCACTGTTTTCCACCTCACACCTTTTTTTTCTCCCTCCCCAGCTCCATGGGCACCTTGTGTAGCTCCAGGCCTGGAGGTTGGTGTCCCTGCCTGTGGCAGGGGGTTGGAGCTCTGTGATCCTTGGGGTCCCTTCCAACCCAGACCAGTCTGGGATTCTGTGTTTTAGTTGCAGTATGTTGGGCTTGGCACCTCTCTCAATCCAGTTCCTTCCCTTGCCAGTCTTCATCTCTTTCCTTCAAAGTCTCTCCCAATTAGTTTCCTCTCCTTCTGTATGTTCCTAGTTGCTGTCTTACCTCTGACTCTTCAGACAATCTCAGCTTTCTCAGTCCTTGCTTTCCTTTCTGATATGACTGGATTATTTTGCCTAGTAATTTAAAACCCTTTCACATTATCCCTCTTGCCATCCTTCCCCACTACCAGCCCAGCAGTGTTGAATCAAAACTACCCATTTTTTATTTTTTAAACTTGAAACATCTCAATCCTTGGAGCTAAGCATTTAAAATGATGAACTTGTAGAGAGGCACAATCTCTACTGCATTAGCATGACACAGATTTTATTTGAGAGGAAAATGTGGGTTTTAAAGGTGTTTATTGGTAGGCAGAATCAGTGTAGGACTTTTCAGTGCTATTATAAGCAGGTACACTTAAGTTTTCAGCAGAGTGTCATTCTGGTTAGGTAACTGTGCCAGGCTTTCTGTTGCACTCAGGTTTTTTCTTCTGTAGAGTCACTGCTGTTGCACTGAAATCCATTTATTATACAGATAAAAGAGTGATCTTTGTCTGGAGATAACATAGTGTCATTTTAGCTGGAAACCACTGAAATTTGTCTTTGTTTCTGATGTGTTATGAGCATCTCATTAGCAAGCCCATGCATCCCTCAGTTTGCTCATGAAACCTACTATCTGAGCTTTCATCTCTGCCAGAGCATAGATTTCTTCCTTTCTCTTATTTTTGAAAGCTGTGTTGGTGCCAAAGCAGTTATAGGTCAATTGAGTTATTGTTGGTTCTAATTGGCACTCTAACAAGCTATTAAATCAATTTACTTACAGACGAATGTCACTCAAAAAGAAAGGTGCCAACTCCTTTTCTGTCTTTGAGGACTTAAAAACAACCAAACCCGTTTTCCACTGCTGAGTGTTCAGGGCAAGGCCAGTCTGCAGGGAAGTGGCTGGTGAGAGCCCAGGGTTTCACCCCTAAATATTTATGCCACCTGCTCTGTGACCTGTCTGTGCAGTATGAGCTGGGGAGCTGCTTTGGCAGGGGGTTGGACCCGATGGGCTCTGGAGGTCCCTCCCAACCCCTGTGAGTCTGTGATTCTGTGACTGGACAGAGTCTGGGCTGTTCCTGTATGCAGAAGGGTGAGGCTATTTCCAGAGCTCAAGGCCAAGAGGAAGAATTAAGAAAATCACCAATTCTAATGAATATCCCTTCCCTGGTTTGTAAGAGTATGGATTTATTTCCATGTGCAGAGCACTGTGTCTGCTTCTCCTCCTCTGCTGGTTCTCAGTGTCCTAGGTGTGTTCCTGTGAGTGCTGATGCAGGTGTAGTAGCCACAACCATCTTTCAAATCAGGGAGCATCTGCCTGGTGACATCATTACCTTTTTGATGTCCAGAGCCCTACAACTTCCTGAGATTTACTTGCCCTGTGTTGCAGAAGAGTCGGAGCTCCTATGGTGAGCAGAGTTGATTTAAGTCCTGCTCTGCAATGCTTAGGTGACCTCTCCTTGAGCAGCCATTCGTGCCCATCCCCAGGCTGCCTGAGGTGGTTGTAAACCAGCCTACAAGGCAGGACGAGGTTTCTTGGCCAGGCGGCACTGCACGTTCAGGGGTCTCCAAATCAAACCTGCCTTACACATGACAAGCAGGAAGAACTGCTCAGGTATCCTTGCTTAAATGGGCAAGGTTTTTTTTTTTGGTGAGGCACGAGGCAGATGAGAAGGCATCTTGGCTCTGTGCAGCTCTACAGCTCTGCAGTGCTGACAGCACTGAAACTAGGGGGTTGTCAGCAGACAAAGCAGTTAAAACTCCAGAAACACAGAAGAGAGAGCAGATGTGTGCTGGGCTAACAAGGTGCTGTTGCTGAGAGCTTTTTTCTGCCCCTTTTCCCTGCTGAATGGTTTGCTACCTTGAAAGTCCCTTTACAAACCAAAATTACTCATTCCATGCAGTATATTCACAGTGGCCAGCATCAAATGTGGTCACCCTGTGCCCAGTATTAGCACCAGTCTGTAGTAAAACCAAACTGTTAACACCTGAAGAGACACTGCATGCAGCGGGGGAAGACCATGAGGGGGAGAGCAAAGCAGATGAGCACACAAAGGGGAATTCCAAGGTCAGCTTGAGGGCCCAGCACTTGAATATTATAGGGGCACAACTGCTTCCCCAGCGATGCGCAAAAGCTAATCTCATTTGTGGTGACTCGTCCAAATGTGCTAATTAAGGATTTAAATCTCTGCCTCTCTGGATGGAGAGGTTGTCTGTGTGTATGCATCTATTGTTAAAGAGCTTAGAGGCAGGAGAGGTGCTGCAGGTTGCCAGCTGACTCCACTGTAGGAGCTAGAACTTTTTTTTTCACTTTGTTTTTCACAGCTGTGCTCAGGGTTCTTGTGACTGCCAGGAAATCAGAAGCTGTACACTGAGTAACTCCTCATCCCTGCACACAGCTCCAGTGAGATTGTCTGCAGAGGAACTCGGATGGGAATCAGTTTTCCTGGCCCAAGCAGCTGAGCGCTGTTACAGCCTGATGCTGGGTTTGACCCACTGCATGGTGGGCATGGAAAGCCAAGTGAAGCACATTTGGATTGACCTGGGTGTAGGGAAGAAACCTCTTGCAAAGCTATCAGCATTCTGAAGCCTGTGTGGGAGATAACAGCTGCATTCCAGAGACTCGGGGTCTCCACATTAGTAAGTCCCTTCCCCCTGCCATCGCCTCACACGTGATTTCAGGGCAAGGTGCTAACTCATCGCTGTTACCCAGCGTAGTGTCTCAGCTGCACAGGAGCTGGGGGTGCCTGTCTCCAGGGCCTGGAGGAAGTGGAGGCCCATGATTATCCAGCCCTGCTCTGCCTGTTCTCTCCCCTCTGTCCACCTTTGTGGCTGGGCTGGAAGGATGGTGCAGAGCACAGGGGTGTGGGCTGAGCGAGTGCAGTGACACCTTGGCTCTCCGCAGAGAGGCACAAGTTGCATTAGCTGTAGTGAAGCTGTGCAAAGGTGGCATTTCCTGGCAGTGTCAGGGCTTGGACTAGCACTCTCAGCAGCCAAAATGATAACAGAAAAGATAATGATAACTGACTCTGTGCAGGTTTTTAACAATAACAAACCTGCTTTCATTAAGCACAAATTCTTGAGGCTTGATCTTTCCCCTTTCGCTTTAAACCACCAATCACAGAATCATAGAATCATAGACTGGTCTGGATTGGAAGGGACCCCAAGGGTCACAGAGCTCCAACCCCCCTGCCACAGGCAGCGACACCAACCTCCAGGCCTGGAGCTACACAAGGTTGCCCAGGGCCCCATTCAACCTGGCCTTGAACACCCCCAGGGACGGGGCATCCACCCCCTCTCTGGGCAGCCTGTTCCAGCCCCTCACCACTCCCTCTGTAAAGAGCTTCCCCCTAATATCCAATTTAAACCTTCCTTCCTTTAGCTTCACCCCATCCCCCTTGTCCTGCCCCTGTCTGCCCTTTAACAAGCTGATTCCCCTCCTGTGTCTCTGCTCCCTTCAGGGACTGGAAGGCTGCAATGAGGTCCCCCCACAGCCTTCTCTTCTCCAGGCTGAACCAGCCCAGCTCCCTCAGCCTCTCTCCATAGGGGAGCTGCTCCAGCCCTCTGAGCATCTTCATGGCTCCTCTGAACCTTCTCCAACAGTCCCACATCTTTCTAGCAAAGGGAATACTCTTTTCCAGCCCTGGCTTTCTCTGAACTGTCCGGAGGGCAGGAGAAAGGACTGGTCAAGAACACATCATGGTTTATAACCCTCGACGTCTGTATAAACCACTTGTATGATTCTTCTGTGCTCATTTAGCCATAGATACACTTTGAATCATAATCATTATATAATGGCTAGGAGAGCAAACTGGAAGACTGGTTGGGCATCTGGTTTTGACCATACAAGCCATCTTGAACAGAGTACTCTGTGTCTTGATTTCTCCAACTTTGAAAATAGGGCTGATGGTACTGCCAGGGGCCATGGAAGGTGTTGTAGAACTCCAATATTTTAACATAGCAGAAGGTGCCAGAACACATGTCAGCAAGGATGGTACTAACATCTGCAAGGCTGTGTCATGAGAGTTTCTTTGTGATCTGCTGTTGTAGATTTGGTTACCCTTCTTGTCCCTCTTTTGTCAGGAACACAAAAATTAGTAGATCCATGTCCAATCAATTGGTTTCTGAACAAGTGGTTCCTTTGTCTCAATAAGGTTACCAACACCTGTACAGCCTGCACAGGGAGGGGGGCAAGATGAATTTTACCTTTTCTGTGTGTAAATGAGAATTGTGCAGCCGCTGCATGAGGTTTGTAGGTGCACTCAAAAGAAAATCTTTTCCTCCCTGGGCATGTGTGTTGCAAGGTGTGCTGCCTTTCTTCTTCAGGAATAGGCAACTCCTTGACTTCAGTAAATACTCATGAATAAAAGGTCTGGCATGAGAGCTGCCAAGATGTCTGTCCTTTTCTGTGGTGGGGCAGCTTCAGAAAACATCCTCTGAACTCGCTGATTGTTGGCTCTTTAGGATAATCTTCTGTGCTCCAGCACAAATAAGCGTGCTTCAGATCACACCAGCCATGGCTTAGGTGATAAAACACCCTGTGGGACTTGGTTAGAGAGCAGGTAGGCTTGTTCCACAGTTGGGAATTGGAACAGATGCCTGGGTCAAAGACATACTTAAATCCCACTCCAGATTTGGCAGTGACTGTTGGCTCAATCCTGACTGTATTTGGAAAGTTCTTCATCCTCAGATTGGCCAAGCACCATGCAAAGTTACATTATTTGGAGCTTCTCTTAGTGTAGGCCCGTTGTAAGGGGGCTTTTCTACTGCCTCTTTGCACCACAGGCACTTCTGTCTCATCTGTTCCTGATCCATCACCCAAATGGAGTGAATTCCTCTGGCTTCTTGTTCTCTGCATAAACTGATCGAGAGCTGGGCCAGAGCAGAGACTCCCAAACAAGGGCAGCTCTGGGTTGTGCCCTCCCTTTGCAGCACAAAGAAGAATTTAGGCTAACTCTGGTAGATGTAGGTATGGCCCAGGGCTCCTACTTTTGAACAGAGGATCTGGAAGCCTCATCTGTAAGTAAATTCACACAGTGAAATCTGCACTGCAGACAAAAAAGATTTGCCTTGACATCATCTGCCCTGCTCTGAGATCTGCAGTTAGTCAGGAGAGCAGTGCACAGCTCCCAGCCTCTCCAGCTCAGTAGAATTAAGGCTAAGCTTCCTCATGAGCTAATGCAAGCTGTTTCCACCCCAAATCATTGGCTGCTGGATGGCTTTGTGTCTGTCTAAGCATTACTGCATGTGGGTGGATGTGTTATGTGTGTGTGAATGAGTCTGCTTTGGAAATTAATACATAACATCGGGGGTGCATCTAAAAATACAATGCCTCATGAGTGGTGGGGCTGTGAGAAGTGTAAACCAGAGCTGAGCGTGTCAAACAGCTGTACAAAGATCGCTCTCCCTGCTGCCACAGGATAGGGACTCTCTCATCCAGACCACCACCACCTCCTTTTTGCTCCTCACCCCCCCTAATACACCTTGGATGTCTTTCCAGCCCTCTGCTTCACATAGCCAGAATTTAAAAGCAGGAAAACCCCCCAAGGGACAGTGCCATTTCTCAGCAGCTCAGTCCCCCAATCAGCACGACCCTCTTTGCAGGGCAGAGCACCCCATGGTGAATAGGCAATGGCAGAGGTGCTGGCTTTTCCACAGAGATGAAAGACAGTGCCTATCCATGAGCATAGCTGTGGGATGCACTGATGTATGGAAGTCATGCATGACTTGGGGAGTCAGGAGATGGAACCCCTCTGGGACTTGGCAGCTGTTCTGGAGTATTATTTTCACAAGGCTGAGCTGTTTTTAAACACTTCCTCTAGTATAATCATCACACACACGTTTGCTCAGTAATGGCAGGCCATCAGCATTTCTTTCCAGCCTTCTTAGATAAGACATGCAGAGTCAAGCTGTGAAAGAGCTGAACAAGATGCCTTGATGTTAGTCATTCACATTTCCTCAGCCTGGCCCATGGTGAAGCTTTAGGCCTTGCTTTCTGTACACATCCTTGTGGCTGAGGGCTTTCTCAGGGAAAAAGCAGCTCTTGCAAGTAGGGACAGGTATGTGGGAACTTGTGCTTGCCCCAAACTTGGCTAATAAGATGTGCAGTCCAGGTAGGGACAGAGGCGTGTGGTTGGCTGCACCTCCCACTGTGATGGGGAGCACAGCTTTCCTGCAGCTGGGCACCAGGAGGGGACAGGTTTCTTCACCAGCTTGGTGACAACTCTTTTTCAAAAGAGTTGTCAAAAGAAAAGTTTTCAAAAGAAAAGTATATGTGGTCCTGGTTAGCTCAGAAAGTGGAAGGGCAGGTGTTCCAAATGAAGTGGTTTGCCCCCCATCATTCAAAATCCCTGGGTGTTGACAGAGCAGACTTTACAGCAGCCACGTACCCTGCCCTGAAGAAGTAGCTGCCTGGTGTTCTGTACTGGTTGACTGCTGCATTTCACCTGAGAGTTAGCCTTGCTGAGGTGCTGGGTGAAATTATTTCTCCATGCATGGAGGTTCTCAGCCATGCAGAAAGACACGTCTCTTGGAGATGAGTCTTTATCAGTAGGTGCACAGAGCTGAAGTCCTTGGTGAGAATCCATTGCAGCTACACACTGGGAGTCAGGTTTACTCCTTGGACCTACTTCTGGCCTGTTGCTCTTGTATTGTATACGTACCAGTGTCCAGCACTGTCTGAGACCTGCTCCTTTTGGGCTACAGTGAGAGACACCAGACTGCATTCACATTTTGATGATTGTGGAATGGTCTTCAAAGCAGGATTTAGTGAGGGCAGTGCTCTGTTGCTGCAGTGGAAGTATTTCAGAGCACTGAATTTTCTGCTCCTCTCCCACGAAACAGCTATTTCAGACTCAATGATGCCTTTCATAAAGGAGATCCCTAATTTACGATCCAAATATCTAACGTGCTAAAATGCTTCTGGATATACTTGAGAGCAGAGCTAATTTGCTGTCTGCTTTTCCTTAATCCAGTGAAAGACCTTCTGCTGTTCCCCACCGAAACCAGGGAGTGCAGAGGCTGTTGGCTCGAGTGATTTGCAGAGCTTTCTTCTAGGTGCCCTCATCACTGAACCATCTTTAGACTTCTCTTTCTCAGCCTCCCTGTGCTCTGCCGAGTGCCAGCCGGTTGGGCTGAGTCATATCACACATATTTCTGGTGGGATGAATTTGAAAGAACACAGAGGAAAACCCTAGCTTTTGCCTTACTACTAAGCTTGCTTAAACAGAAGGACTAGATTAACTGAAAAGAAGGAAAACACAGAAATGGCATAAACAAGCATTATCAAAGCACACACATTCCTGGATAATTTCTATCATAATCTGGCACATCCCTGCTCCTTCACATCAAAGGTGAAGTCAGTGCCTGGCTTGAAATTGTGTCCTGTATGTGTAAAAGTACAAAACTACA
The DNA here is from genome assembly GCF_964237585.1 of Gallinula chloropus. Taxonomy (NCBI): domain Eukaryota; kingdom Metazoa; phylum Chordata; class Aves; order Gruiformes; family Rallidae; genus Gallinula; species Gallinula chloropus. The sequence continues at coordinate 5,164,019 of NC_140094.1, forward strand.
AGTATGTTTATGTTTTAGAGAAGAGAGCATTTGAGAGCACATTCCTGTGTTGCTTCTTGGTGAAGCTAGAATCCATCACCACGTTGCTGCCATCCTAGGTACCCAAAACAGGGCAGGGAACAGACTTGCCCCCAGGCACCATAGGCAAAGGATAAGACATGTCTTTTCTTTTAAGACACAAAGTTTAAAAGTCTGGAATAGTCCTTTGTGTCTGTAACTTTCAGTACCCAGAGCATATTTAGGTTCTTTTAGGGTTTCTTTTTCCAGAGTCAGGAGCTGAAGTACATCTTTCTTGACTGGGGAGGAGGGCAATGGTAGTTGCCTGTGCTTCTCTAGGCCTCAGGAATGGATAGACCCTGTCCTCACCAGAAGAGGAAGAGAAAATAGAAAGTGCTTTGTGATGAGTTCCTGCCTTGAAGTAAGGGGATTTAAAATTTAAACCAGGTAGATTTAAAATGTACACTTACACCTCATTTGTCAAAGGAATCTTCCCCATAAATAGACAGGAAAGTGCTTGAATGTCTGCTTTGGAACAGATACCTGTCCCTCTATCTTTCTGGTAATTCTTTACTGTGTCAACAAAGCTTCTTGCATTTTTCAGCTCTACCTGAAGTCTGTGGTAATTATATTGGTCAAATGTCCCAAAACCTTGAAAGAGATTGTTACAGGACATTCCCTTCAGAGCATGTCTGAGCCCTGATGCTGAAGCAAATGTGGGTTGTTATTTTTCCTCTCATTATTTATTGGGTTTTCATGACTACCATATCTGCACTGTCCCAGCTGTTTGTAGAAATGTCTTTGTAATATTTCTGTGAAATAGCAAGGATATATATTCTCATTTTATATCTGGAAAACTCATATTCAGAGGAAGTACATTATTTCCTAGTGAGCTGCTCACAGAATCTGAACTTGAGTTGTGTAGACAGCCCAAGTAGTTCCTCAGTGATAGGACTCTCCTACCTTTTACTGCAGTGTCCCTCTAGGTAGGATGGAACCTGGCAGGCTGGAGCCTCCTTATTATGTATTGATGGAAAATGGGCTGCATCAATCTGAATATATTTCTGAAACAACTTGTTTCTGGCAGGTTGTTCATTCTAAAAATATATTTATTTCTAATTGCTGAGCAGAATGCTTAATGAATTCTTCCTTCCCAAGAACAATTAATCAAAGAAATGATTTAGGGCTGGCACTTGCTCCCCCAGGGCTCAATGGCTGTGTTCCATTGACTTAAATAGAGCAGATAAAGCCCAGCCCATACTGGAAAAGATTTATCTAAGCATTTTTCTGTGGTGCCCATCACTGCTTGCCTGGATGCCTCTGGCAGAAAAGTACTGTATGTATTGGAGGAGCAGCACTGGACCTTCTAGCAGAGTCCCAGCAAGCTGCTGTGTGCTGCAACCAGCACTTCCCTGTTTTGTAGTGTTTTCAAGGAGACGTACTGTGGAAACCCCCCTTGGTTGTAATGGGGATTCTGAATGGTGGGGAAGGAAGGAGCTGCAGTTACAACTTGCCCCAGAAAGGTTCTTGACTGGAACAAGTTGCTGGAGAGGATGGTGAGGATCACTGATGCCCTGCGACATGGAGCAGAGCTTTGGTAAAGGAGAATCCCCACCACACAACAAAGATCTACAAAAGATCAAAAATGGGAAGTCTGCAGCGTGCCCTGGAAGGAGTAGGAGAGATTCATCAGCACCCTGCATCATGGCAAAAGCCAGGCTCAGGGAAAATGCCGGGGTCCTGGAGCACGTGCTTCCTTACACAAGTGTTACATAGGCTGCTCCCTGCTCTACAGGAGGATGATAAGCCAAAATGACTCATAGAAATCTGGTGTAATTGGGGCTTACATGCCCCAAATCTGGCCATTGAATTTTTGGTACTCTGCATAACTGGTGATTCAAAGCATCCTCTTTGAGTGAAGAGTGTGTCTGACTGTATCGTGTAGAGGGGAAAATATATTTTAAGTGCCCAGTTTCTGACTTTTCCATTCTCCTCCCTCAGAGTGTTCACCAAGTCCTCCTCATTTCTCCCTAAATCTCCTGCTGCACTTAAGCTTCTGCCAGGTTTCCTCATCTCAGTCAGCTGAATGCAGAAATCATTATAGAATCATAGAATCCCAGACTGGTCTGGGCTGGAAGGGACCCCAAGGGTCACAGAGCTCCACCCCCCTGCCACAGGCAGGGACACCAACCTCCAGGCCTGGAGCTACACAAGGTTGCCCAGAGCCCCATCCAACCTGGCCTTGGACACCCCCAGGGATGGGGCACCCACCCCCTCTCTGGGCGGCCTGTTCCAGCCCCTCACCACTCCCTCTGTAAAGAGCTTCCCCCTAATATCCAATTTAAACCTTCCTTCCTTCAGCTTCACCCCATCCCCCTTGTCCTGCCCCTGTCTGCCCTTTAACAAGCTGATTCCCCTCCTGTGTCTCTGCTCCCTTCAGGGACTGGAAGGCTGCAATGAGGTCCCCCCACAGCCTTCTCTTCTCCAGGCTGAACCAGCCCAGCTCCCTCAGCCTCTCTCCATAGGGGAGCTGCTCCAGCCCTCTGAGCATCTTCATGGCTCTTCCGACCCCTCTCCAACAGTCCCACATCTTTCCTGTGTTGGGGGTCCCCAAAATGTTTGTGGGGACCCCAAATAATAATTTCTCAGCAGCTGGAAATGGCTTTAGAGCCCAGCAGCTCCTTGCATAAGGATCTGCCTTTCTGTAGAGCTGAAGTGGTACGTTGTGAGGTGAGTTGAGTGCCCTGAACACACTGGAGGGGCTGTCAGGGTTCCTGGCCTCCTTTCCCCTGCAGCCCTGCATGTGAGTGAGGCACTTAGGAAACGACGGCCGCTCCGTGCCTCAGTTTCCCCAGCTGGCGGGTGCTGAGCCCCAGCCACCGGCCATGGAGCGCTTTGAGGTCAAAAGCAAGAGCAGTCCTGTGAGCTGTGTGCTCTCTCAGTACAGGCAGTAATGAATTCAGCACCGATGCTTGGAGGGGATAGTGGATTCACGTGGATGCCTTAGATAAGCAGAGCCTTAGCACGCTGTGTTTCTTCTGAGACCTAAAATAATCAGAGGCAATTGGACTTTTTTTTTCTTCCTTAACTGCTGCATTTTTAGAAGGTGATTCATCTCTTGTCTGGGGTCTCCATACCTGAATAGGCCCAAGATCCCAGCAGCATTAGTCTTTTTGAGGATTCATTGTGCTCCAATCCAGCCTGAATAACTCACTGCAAACAAGAGCCTGATGTTAGCAGCAGGAGAGCTGGGGAGGCAAAATATTTTCTGCTTTTGAAACTGAAACACACGTGGTCACTTTAGATGTCTTACTCCCTTCCACCCCCATCTTCTCTTCCCCACAGAAAGAGGCTTATGGCTGGCCCTTTGTGCTGAAGCTTGTCTGAAACAGTGATGTTGGCATTAACATCTCCCAGCAGGGCTGAGAATTTTGATGTCAGTCCGTGTGCCTTTGTAGATTCCCATACAGTAATACTGGTCTGTAGGAGCCCAAGTTTGGAAACAGTACAAAATACATACTCCATCCATCCCCAATCCATGGTCTGCTCCTTTGGCACTTCCTTTATCATGTGAAGTCATACTTCTCTTCAAAAAGTAGGCACAAAATTTGCCATCCCTGAGGGCCAGAGTATTTTTAACACAGAAGCAGTACCTGCTAAAAAAGGCATTTGACTTGGGAGTGTAAGTTGGGAGTGCACTCTGTCTCCCAGGTCTTCTGACCTCTGTGGTGTGGAACCACAAGGTCTGCAGTCAGGTGTCCTTGTCAGGGAACATGTCTGGAACAAGGCTTTTCTCTCTCCTCAGTGAGCATGTGGTTAGGAAGTTAGGAGCCTTTAGGGTAACACATCTTTGAGTATGAGCATTCCAGCAGACCATTGGAAAACCCCAAACGACTTTCAGTGACCTCTTCCTGGCAGCTTTTTGGGTTCCCATCCTGCCATTGAGCATTTTTTCCTGCCCCATCTGGCGTATCCTGAGCTCACGCAGAGTGGTAGGAACAAACTTGCCTGGGTGCTGAAGTCTGGCAGATGCTGTTGCTTGTCTCAGACATAAATCCTGGTAACTTGAAACGTTGAAGAGAGTATGAGAGAGCCTGTGTGCCTTATTGTGCAAGCAGAGATCTATCTCATCAGCTAAATTGCTTCATGGAGCTGAATGACAGCTGAGGCAGGCTCAGGTTTGATCCATCATCAGGCAGGGGAAGCTCTTCTCTGTTTTTCGGTCTCTCATTGCAGAGTAGTTGGATGGAAGTGGCCAGCTACTCAGCTAAATGCCATACATAGTTGTTTCAAAGGCTGTTTAAGCCCACTGGTGACCTGCTGCAGAGACAGTTGTCCTGGTGGTTCATGATCCAACAGTTACAATGGGTACCACAGACCTCTATGAGAGCCTGGGTGTTGTAACAAGAGACCTTCTGTTTCACCCTGCTTTCCAACTGAGGAGGCTGGAGTTGTGATTCCTAATCAACACCAAGCTGCAGCTCTGCAATACCAAGGATTAACATTTTTAGCATCTTGGATGGCCAGAAGTCTTCCTCTCTGCCTGGCAGGTGACTTCACTCCCTGCTGCACGTGGGCGTTTGTCACCAATTTGTGGCCGACTGCAGAGCATAAGGGCAGAAATTTGCCCATCCAAAGCAAAACAACAGCTAGCAGAAATGTCCCCTCCACTGTCCCCCTTTCTAAACTGTGATTCTTACCTAGTTATGTGACTCATGCCATCTCTCTGTCCTATTTTAGTGTTTAACTAATACCCTCATCTCGAGTAAACTCGTATTATATCAAGAGAGGTACGTCAGTACAAACCAGTTAAGAATCCAGCCTGTCACCCCTGTAACTTACCAAGAAATAAGCTGGTAGAAGGTACCTGCTACATCAGTTGGGGTCACAAGTTCTCTACCACTCTGAACTAATCCATAAATCCATATGTCGATATCATCGATACAGATGTACAGTCTGTACCAGCAGCACTGAATCCTCTAAGTATCAGTTGCTGTTAATACCCTGGCAAGTAAGGGTGAAAGGTCACATTCAGAGAAGTAGGCTTTGAAATCTCTACCTGTATGTCTCTGGGCACTCTGAAATAAGATCCAGTCCCTTTCCTTCATGCAGTTGGGTACAGATCCAACCCTGGGCCCAACACTGCTGATTTTTGAGACAATTCACAGCTCCCTAGTGCACCTTTCTGACAGACTGCCCAAAGCATTGATTTGATGCTGGATGCTGGGTATGGGCCAGGGCCAGAACTTCATAATGTCACAATTTAGGCGTGTCTATAGGCTTCAGTCCTTCACATTCCACAACATATTCATGATGACTTGGAAGCTGCAGCCCTTATTGATCTATCTGTTCTCTACAACAGCAGCATATAGCATGTTTCCATGGCAATAGGTCCCCCTAAAGGGGCTTCCTTCCTTTCCTCAGTTTATTGGCCTTTTTCATTATTAAATCATCAGAGATAAATGCACACAGAGAAGGGTCAATGTCTGGATCAATGGACAGCAAACAAAGAGGAACTTTTCCATATTCATACAAGGGAGAGATTTCAGAAGATCAAACAATGCAGAATTGCCAGGCCCATAGCATGTTGGTCTCATACATAATGTATTCTGGGAGCTCTCTGAAATCAATACACATCTCACACTTTTAAAACCTTTGGGATTCAGCAGGGGGAGTGGGGGGCAGAGGAGAGAGAAATCAAGATGTGTTTGCGAGCGCGGTGGGGTGGGATATGAAGAGAGGGGTGAGGGCTCTGGCTTGGGCTTTCTGCTGTGAGCAGAGTTTTGTTTAAATGCCACAAATAGAAAATTGGGCTTAATTGTTGAACTCTGGGAGGATGTGGTGTTGCGGGTTCCTTCTGATGAAGTGTGAGGAGACAGCCACGGGGTGAAACACATCTTAGGTAGCGATGCGGCTGTGTAGGAGGTAATCCCAGACCACCAGCAGCTGGTGTGCAGTCTGTCTGTACCTTCCCAAAGCATCCCCAAATGGCCTAATGCACCACCAGTCAGGAGAGGAGTCAATCCAGACAGGTTAGAGCTTGCTTTGCCACCTTCTAGAGAAAACTGGTGCTTATAAATGTCCCACTGAATCTGTACTATATCATCTTCCCAAGGGTGTCTCCAGCCACTGCTGCAATGCATTTCTACTGCAGAACAATTTATATCTTTGATCACCTCAGTGGTGCTGTGAGGACAACAATAAATTGTCTAGGTTCAACGTGTAAATGTTCTTCCTTTGAGCCTTCAAAATGAGAGGGAATAAGCTTTCCTACAGGTAGCACCCACAAAGTTTCACAGCTTTTGCAGCTTGTTACAGGGGAATTCTCCATGAGCTAGTAATAGCTGCATCCAGGCTAGGGAGAAAATATTGCCATGGCTGGGTTTAGTCAGAGGGTGTGCTCTATTGGCCTTCATACTCCAAATTTAGAGCCAGAACAAATCAAGTCTCATGTGGCTATCTCTGCTCGGTGTGCACATTCCCCAAAGGGGGAAATGAAATCTTGTTTATTTTTACCTTTCTGGGAAGATTGGGTTCTAAGTATAGATTTAAGATATGGTTTCATTTGTTAGGATGATATCTGCAGGCAGGAAGGCAGCGGGAGTTGAGGAGAGTGGTCAATTGACTACTTGGTGCGGAATCCACTGCGGCTTCTCATATTCCCATGACATGTTAATGTTTCAGCATTACTGGAAATGAAGTGCAGGAACATATTGTTTCGGTGTGGAACAGTGTGTCTGTGGACCAAGGACTAGGTATAAGTGTTCCACTACATTTCCACTTATCAAATGGCAGATTTCACATCAAACTCTTGAAGGTACTTACAGGATTTTTATTAAGCACACTGCAGGGTTAGCTGGTAGATGTTGACTTTGCACCTTGGATGTCCAGAACTCTCATTATCCCAAGACAGGTGAAGCTGTGCAGGCAGCAGCTCTGTAGCCTCCTTGAACTCTTCGGTCCTGACACGCCTCAGACCGCACCGAAACGACACCCCACAAGGCTTCCTCAGTCTCCCTGAAATTGTCTTTAATGATAAAAAAGCCAGGGATCCCCTGGAGAGAGTCCAGAGGAGGCTACAGAGATGATGAAGGGCCTGGAGCATCTCCCCTGTGAGGAAAGGCTGAGTGAGCTGGGGATGTTCAGCCTGGAGAGAAGAAGACTAAGGGGGGACCTTATGAATGTTTATCAATATCTTAAGGATGGGATGCAGGGGGAATGGGCAGCCCCTTTTCAGTGTCTGTGGGGACAGGACAAGGGGCAATGGCTGCAAGTTGGAGCACAGGGAGTTCTGCACCAACCTGGGGAAGAACTTTTCCCCAGTGAGGGTGAGGGAGCCCTGGGACAGGCTGCCCAGGGGGTGTGGAGTCTCCATCTCTGGAGATATTCCAGCCCCGTCTGGACACCGACCTGTGCAATATGAGCTGGGGAGCTGCTCTGGCAGGCGGTTGGACCTGATGAGCTCTCAAGGTCCCTTCCTACCACTGTGATTCTGTGATACCACTTGCTGTGTAGTTCACATGCACCTTAGGGCACATGGGGACCTGAGTGAAAGATAGCGCTGTCTAGTGCTGAGGCTGCTATTGTCCGAGCCGTGTCACTTAAATCCTATCACCAGCTTCCTTCTCTGAGGGAAAGTTAAATACACTTAAGAGAAGTGATGTCAGCAGCTCTTTGGGATAAGGTTCCATTTTAATTTTTATTTATAACAATACTTTTCTTCATGTGGTTCTGGGTCATGCCTGGTGCAAAGGTAACACCAGGGGAGGGCTGCAGCACAGCCGTGACGCTGCCTGTGCTCCTCTCTCACTCTGTGCTGCAGCAGGACCTGTACCAACAGCTACCAAACTCCCTGTTTATGGAAAGCATCAAGCTGTTTCATAGCTCAGGCACGTTCCCTGGTAGGTTACCTTCAACATAAAGGTCTGCTTCACTAGTTCTCAGTTCTTTTGAATTCTCCAGTAAATCTCCATCATACAAATCTTCATCTTTTTAAGAAGCCTGACAGCAGAGTGGGTGTATTGTAGGTAGTATCAAAGAACTAATAATTTAAGCTAACTCATATTGATATAATGCCTTGTGTGTTGTAAGTTAAAGAAAGGGCATAATTCACAATGTGCTGTGTTATAATTGGGTAAATGCATCAGGGCCTCAAACGTGTTGTTTGCAAATTGTCAAGTATTATAGCTGGGATGGAAATACCACTAAGTAATGTCTATATTTGTGTTTTTACAATGGAAGAGAAAGGAAATTTTCCCTTTGCTGCCACTGATCAAATTACAGTTTATAACATGACTGGAAACCTCTTCTGGAACTAGGTAACCATATTGTCTGGATAGTAGTTCTACCTCTGAATAAGTTACTTAAATCCTTAGTGTCTTGCAGTCTATCTGTTTGCAGTATAGGATGATAATACCTTTTTCATTTTACCTGTTGGGATTTAATTACTGTATGGACTTCACTTTGAAAAATGCAGGGTGTTGATTATTGTTTAATAAGGTAGTGTTAGAGTTTAACCTTGATAGAGAAGCAATAAAAAGCTAACGTGCTACCTTACTTGGACTGCAAATGCTTTCTGAATCTGTTACAAAAGCAATAGCTTTCTTAATTTTCCACTCATCAAAATCCATGTAATTATATTTTAAGAGAATAATATGAGCATGTATGTTAAACTTGAAACACAGTATGGAATTTGGCACACTGTGACAGGGGAATAGGTGAGCAATTACGTAGATTGGAGATAAGCTAAATGAAAGGCTAAATACAGACCTCAGAAAATATCTTACCTCAAGTCAAACTGACAGTTGAATTCAATGAAAATTTTGTCAAAGACAATGCAGGAGTTTTAAGAAATCTAGATGCAAAGGGCTCCAAGGCTTACAGCTTGTTTCTAGAGGACTCATCATGAGATATCCCCAGTCATACACTTACAGTTCATCACCAGCTGAGGATCCTTCCCCTCCTGATAGGGATGTTAATCACATGCAGACCTGTATCCCATCTCAGTAGCTCACTGATCCATTTACTCATGGTGGCTACAGCATCGAAAGAAGGATGAATAGTTTGAGCATTGGGTGCCCAGTCCTGCCTGCACCTTGAGGAGCCAGGTGGAACATCCTCCTTAGACCCCCCGGTGCAGGTAATGTGAGCATGGCCCTGAGCCATTGTACCAGCCCTGGGTGTATCATCTCCACTGTTTATTCTGTGTGTGTCTGTCCAGCAACAACTGGCTGGGAAGTTGGATTTGGTGCAGCCAAATCCTTGCAGACAGGGACAACCACAGCTGAATGAGAAGCAGCCAGCACTGCCCAAGCAGGAAGCCAGGGACTTCCAGAGGAGGCTGGGACACTGCAGAGTTCCCTTCCTGGTGCTGTCATAGCACGTGGCTAATTATCAGCACTCTCAGGGGTTTGATTCAGGATGGCAGAGGATACATATTATTTGCATAGATTGGTCAGAAGGAATTAAAACTGTTTGTCTTACTCTTTAGCTGGGTTTGCCTAATCATTTCTCATTATACAGCATGCAGAGTATGTTTGTAAGCCATTGGACTCTGGGTTTTTTGGTGGGCATTCATTTCAAAGAGGTTTTCAAGTGCACAGGTATTTGAATAGCTCACTATAAATAAATTAAATCTTCTAGCAAGTGAATTCTTGGACACTGGAGCTGGGTAAGTGTCCTTTAGTGTGTTTAGGAGTGGTGAATCACCATGTTCCCCCTATTTTCTCTGTGAATAATGCAAAGTTTGTAACTCTCCAGCAGAAATATGCCTACTCATACCTGGGAGAAGTAATGCTTCCCAAAGCCAGGGAAGGATCCCTTCCTGCTTCTGTTTCTCTCCCCCTTGTGTTCCGTTCCCTACGTGAATGGCTGCTTTCTGGAGTAAACTTTCCTCCCATCATTGCTGCTCTAGCCCCACTGACATCCCCTAATGCTCCTTACAAAAGATGATTTCTATTTCTAGCCCAACTAGCAGTCCTGGGAATTAAAGTGTGACCTCTTTCCTGGCAGGATAGCTGCTGGTGAGCACAGTGGTTTCTAATCCAAAATGCAACCCAGAGAGGGGGAAGGGAGCTGCTGCTCTGGAGAAAAGGGCAGATTTTCATCAGCCCTTTGGAGGAATAATGTAGTGATTCCTCCCCATGCAAAGCAGAGGATGGAGATGTCATTTGTGACTCAGTAGGTGGCACTCTGTTTCTTGACTCAGCACTGAGCCACTGCTCCTGCCTAGGCTTGGTAGAGCAATTGGCTTTGACTTTGGTTTTAGCAAGATCTGTTCATTAAAGATCTGTTCTTGTAAGGTTAGGAAGGCTGGCCACGGTGTCTGAGCTGAATCCCATTGCTGGTGAGATTATCCCAGCTCCTTGGCCTTTTCACTCAGGTGCATCTTTATTTTCCCTTCCTTTCTGTGCACTTTCAGTCCAACCCAGAGTTGGCTGCCTTTCAGCAAAAGCTGAAAACATCCCGAAAGCTTTGTTAATTTAGAGGTGAGGTTGCTCAAGTCTATTTTCTTCTGACAGTGCAAACACTACAGAGCAAGAACAAAAGTCAAAGCCACGAATGTGCCCCACTCAGGGGCAGGCTTTGAATGCCTGACCAGCGCAGTGATGCTGACCGGGCTCACCTCTGCAGTCCCCTCTTTTCTCTCCAATTGCTCACAGTCCTTCCTGAGCTCATGCACCATAACACTGCAGGATGGAGTCCTTTGGAAAAATCAAGGTTTATTTAATTAAAAAATGACGTCTGAAAGTGATATTCCCAGCCTGCTATTACTTTATGCACTAGACAGAACAGAAAGATGGGTTTTGACCAGAAAGTTAGATCATCTTTGTACCATCAGATCAACTGAGAGACACTGACTGTGCTCAGAAAGGGTGTGTAACCAAATGAGGTTCAACAGAAGCAAGTGGAGAGTCTGGCACCTGGGAAGGAATAACTGCTGGAATCAGTACAGGCTGGGGGTGACCTGCTGGAGAGGAGCTCTGTGGAGAAGGACCTGGGGGTGCTGGTAGATGACAGGGTGGCCATGAGCCAGCAGTGTGCCCTGGGGCTGAGAGAGACAATGGGATCCTGGGGGGCATCAGGAGGAGTGTGGCCAGCAGGTCACAGAAGGGGATCCTCCCCATCTGCTCTGCCCTGGTCAGGCCCCACCTGGAGTGTTGTGTCCAGTGCTGGGCTCCCTGGGATAAAAAAGCCAGGGATCTCCTGGAGAGAGTCCAGAGGAGGCTACGGAGATGATGAAGGGCCTGGAGCATCTCCCCTGTGAGGAAAGGCTGAGTGAGCTGGGGCTGTTCAGCCTGGAGAAGACTAAGGGGGGACCTTATTAATGTTTATCAATATCTTAAGGATGGGATGCAGGGGGAATGGCCAGCCCCTTTTCAGTGTCTGTGGGGACAGGACAAGGGGCAATGGCTGCAAGTTAGAGTATAGGAAGAACTTTTCCCCAGTGAGGGTGAGGGAGCCCTGGGACAGGCTGCCCAGGGCCTGTGGAGTGTCATCTCTGGAGATACACTAGATATACCTGTCTGGATTCCTATCTGCCATCTGTCCTGAGGAACTGACTTTGGCAGGGGGGTGGACTCGATGGTCTCTTAAGGTCCCTTCCAACCTCTATGATTCTGTGATTCTCCAAGAGTATTTGCCATGCTAATGCTCAGATGCATTCTGTTACAACTAAATAATATATTAGGAATTAGAAGATGAGAGGTAGTGGTGCATGTTAAAATGTGATTTTCAGATCTAAGAAGCGTACATAAAGTAGGATGTGGTATCAAGAACAAGTATGTTTGAACAAGACATCTGGTTTATATAGTGCTGGCTGTTCCCTGTGCTGTGAGCTGTTCAGTTACACTGAGTCAACTGTAATAAAATAATACATTCATATTTATTAATTTTTATGTAGGCTTTTGGAAACAGGAAGAGAAGTGAGAAAACGACAGGACGTCAGAGGAGGATGTCCATGAGATGCATCTCAGTTAAACTCTTTTTTTCAAGCCATATGAATAGCTTCAGATCTGGTTAGACTCAAGAATCAAATTCAGGTCCTAACCCTTATTTAGCCTCAGACTTCCATGGACAAATCCCATTCTCTTAATTTTGCCGTGCGGCTTCTCTATCTGCAAGACAGGGATAATAACTATATCTGCCTCTCATGGGTGCAGCAGAGCCAGTTTCATCACTGTCAGCTCTGTGGAATCCCTGGGTGAAAGGAACAACGGAAATACAGAAAACATGGGTTATTAATAGCTGGTGCTTGCCCTTACATACATCACATGCACCGTTAGTCATCCTGACCAATAATTTACAGGGAGGGAAAAGATGTTCCTCAGCGTAAATACAGAATGACACATGGATGATATTAGACTGCTGAGGTGTTGCGGTCCCTGGGAGCCTATTCAGTCTAAATCCAGTGATGGCACCCTGAGCAGATCAAACTTCATATGTGGGTAAAATTAAAATGTGCAGGAGCTGTGGAGTCTTAGTAGGTAAATTTGAACTTCCAGGCAGCTTAGATTGTAAAAACAGGTGAATTTCCTGTGCTGGAATTGGTGTGCAGACCAAATGCTTGGTGGTTTTCAGCTTTTTCTGCCTCCTCTGTGGAGTCTAAAGGTTATCTCCTCCCTGACACCTTGGATATCCTTTTATTAGCAGGGGTGCATTGGGTACAAAAGTTTACCTTCTGTGTTTTGTAAGTGTTGACTTTAAAGGTCAGAACTGGGGGGAGCCTGGGACAATAATCTTGAGCTGCTAGTACACCCTTGAGGAGAACTGTGGTGTAAGAAACACATGGCAATGAATTTTAGCACTTCATCTGTGCTTGTCCACACTGCAGCCTGTGGTTCTCTGTAGAAGATTCAGCAGTAATAGCAGGCTGGGGCTGAAAAGCCTGTGTGAAGTGAATCTGAGGATCTGAGAACCAGGATAGGAAGAGATGCTGTAAATAGGAATGCAGTAGAGCTGACAGCACCATGATCATGCTCGGCTATAGGACACTGGGGTAGCAGTCTATCAGGCAGAAAGCCTGTTACTGGAGCTGTGTGTGTGGAAAACATCTTACCTAAACTGTGAGCCATCCTGGCCGCTGTTGTCATTGTCCCCAGCTCCTGCTAAGTGCTGAAATCACCAGCCAGAGTAGATGTAAGAAGCAGAACAGTCCGGAGATCTCTGAAGAAAGCCTCTTACCTTCCCATCTCTGCATGTCCGGCCATGCCTGTCTCATGCCATTAATTTGAAACTTGGGAAGAGTCATTTTCTTTGTGCATCCCTCCTTCTGTATCCCCTAAGGCAAATTAAAGATGGCTGGAAGGTTATTTATTTCCCATAATAATATACACGCTGCTTCCAGACTTCCTGCCATTGTGTGATTATCTAGATTAATTGACTAGGAGAGCTGCAGCAGCATCTCGGGCCCTTAATAAGGCAGCCCACAGCACAGGGTTCTGCAGCGTGAGCGCACGGCACCAGGTGACACTGCCTTGCTCTCAGACACCACTGCTGAGTGCCAACCCCTACCAACTGCACCTTTACACTAAGGGGAGGATTGCAGGCCGCCTTGCCTGCTGGGGCATGGCACCTTGAGAGCAAGCTGGAGAGAGTTGATTACATTTTTAGAAGCCCCGTTAGTGGGTAACTGTGCTCCTCCTGAAGTCGGTTCCCATCAGCTGAGCGTTTCTGAGAGCTGCTGGTGTGCTGCTCGCTTCTGACCGGCCGTACATGTGTAATAGCTGGAGTCTTACATATGCTCTTAGGTGCTTTCAAGCGTTGTGCTCTTAACAGGGAGAGAGAATCTATACAGAGAAGGCTTTTAAGGCATTCTCTGCCCTTTTTGTATTCCTGCTGAGAGCATCAAGATTCAGTGTAAGTTGCCTCATGACAGTGATAGTGTTCTGCAGCAGCTCAGTCCGGTCCAAGGCCCAGGCTTAAACTCAAAAGCTCTTCACTAAGCTAGATATTGAGAAACTTTCAGGCAAAGCTGTCTGGAGGAGAAGGACCTGGAGTGTTTGTTGACTACCAACTGAACATGAGCCAGCAATGTGCCCAGGTGGCCAAGAAGGCCAATGGCATCCTGGCTTATATCGAAAATGGTGTGGCCAGTGGGTCCAGGGGAGTGATTGTGCCCCTGTACTTGGCATGCGGAGAGGCTGCAGCCTGTGTGCTGGGTCCAGTTTTGGGCTTCTCACTCCAAGAAAGACATTGAGGTCCTGGAGCGAGTCTAGAGAAGGGCAACCAGGCTGGGGAAGGGGCTGGAGGGCAAATCATATGAGGAGCAGCTGAGGGAGCTGGGGGTGTTCAGCCTGGAGAAGAGGAGGCTGAGGGGAGACCTTCCCCCCACCTCCACTGACCTGCCAGGAGGGTGCAGAGAGGTGGGCGATGGTCTCTTCAGCCAGGGGACAGGAGATGGGACAAGGGGCAATGGGCTCAAGCTGCCCCAGGGCAGGGTCAGAGTAGATGGGAGGGAAAAGCTCTTCCCTGGCAGAGTTGTGGGGCTGTGGCACAGGCTGCCCAGGGAGGGGCTGAGTCACCTTCCCTGGGTGTGTTTAACAGGCAGGTAGATGAGGTGCTCAGGGATCTGGTTTTGCTTAGGATGGGAATGGTTGGACGCAGTGATCTCAGAGGTCTTTTCCAACCTGGTGATTCTGTGATTTCAGTGATTTTTGACTGTAATCTGTCAGACAGGCAGAGAAGCAGCCTCTGTGTGTCCCTCTTCAGCAAACCCAGCAGTTTCTGTTGTTATATTGTAGTAAATCCAGAGTCACTCTGTTGACTTTACTGCTCTTGAGATGATATTATAATAGCCACCCTGTTGTATACAGTGTAGAGCAGCGTGAAACCATGAGACATCAGTATCCCTATGTGTGGAACATGTGGAGGGGACTGGAGCACCTCAGCGTTTGGCTCCTCTGTGAAGCTTCCCAATAAAGTATGTGACATGGAAACATTTTTAGTGCTCGCTCTGGGTGACTTGTGGCAACACTGTGTGATTGTTTATCTTTTAGACTAGTATCTGGGGGAAAAATTTCAAAAGTCCCAAACAAATAAGCTAGAAACTATATTCAGACTGTGTGTGCCTTCAGAACCAAAAATGAATGTTATTGGAAGGCCCACAGAGTAATACTGACTTGCCACTGAAGTGAAGCTAAGCTTCTTGGACACTGTGCCTCATGGAACAGTAGTTAAATGTTGTCACTACTTACTTTAGAAATGCAATAGGTATTTCTAGACACGTGACCCTGAGCTTTATCAATCACTCTGTAATACACAGGAGTCTGTGGAATGTGGACTAAACTCCTAAAGCCAGGCTCAGTGTAAGCTTGGCTCAGCAGGAAATGTAAACTGAATGCTGTAAATCATGGCACAGTCTCCAGTTCCATCCTGATCCCAGTGCTGTCAGTGCTAACTTCTAAATAAGGATCAGGCAGCAGGAACAAGCCTAATGATTTTAACCTCAAATGGCTTTATTGGCATACAGATTCTGAGGCCTTCCAAGTACTTGTTCTCTCTCTTTACCTAGCAATCTCTGTAGTGACCGCCAGTATGTCAGTCACTTCTTGGGTGGCTCTGAAGTCCCGGTCGAAGTTTCCAAGTGGGCATGTTCAGCCATGTACTCAGTTCCTCTCTAAGCCAGAAGGTGAGTGTTCCTGTGTTACTGAGTACTTCATTAGCAGCTTGTGCACTCTGAGTACATCAGGCAGACTAGCAGAGCGTAGGGAATGAATGACAGCAAAGATGTATAAAGCCCATTAGTTCTGTTGACCTGGACTCCCTCATCTCCCACTCTGTAGCTGATCTCACATGTCTCTGTCTTGCTGTCCAGGTTTTATTGGGATTTGACCATGCTGCTCCTGATGGTGGGGAACCTGATTATCATCCCTGTGGGCATCACCTTCTTCAAGGATGAAAATACTACCCCATGGATTGTCTTCAATGTGGTTTCGGACACGTTCTTCCTCATCGACCTTGTCCTCAACTTCCGAACAGGCATTGTGGTGGAGGACAACACGGAGATAATCCTCGACCCACAGAGGATAAAGATGAAGTACCTGAAGAGCTGGTTTGTGGTGGATTTTATCTCCTCCATCCCCGTGGACTACATCTTCCTGATCGTTGAAACCCGCATTGACTCTGAGGTGTACAAGACAGCCCGGGCGCTGCGCATCGTGCGCTTCACCAAGATCCTCAGCCTCCTGCGCCTGCTGCGGCTCTCCCGGCTCATCCGCTACATTCACCAGTGGGAGGAGGTAAGCAAGGCTGCCATGCACTTGCATCCTAAAGCTTTTCTCCACTTATGCTGGTATGACACAAAAGTGCTTTCTCTGAAGGCCCATTCTAGTTTATCCCAGTGTGAATGCTGAAGAATTGTGTCTTGAGTCGGAGGCTTTGCTTTTAGCAGGTTCCCAAGGTGGCCTTCAGCGCATTGTTGCTTAGTCACTTGAGATTGTACTATCTGCTTCATAATCTATATACACATATATAATCTGTGGAGATGATGTGTGGACTGGGAGGAAAGTAAGAACAGTGGGCCCCCTGAAGAAGTGTGTAATCACAGAGCTGCCTGTGAGGGGAGCAGTTAGCCAGGCAGCGGGGGCTTGGCCCCTCAGAGCACCAAAATGTCCAGAAACAGCTCTGAGGAAAGGTCTGGAGGGAGCTAATTTTGCAGAACCTGTGGCATTTTTGTCCCTAAGCATCTTCTTTTGTATGCTTATCTCTTGAATAAACGGCTTGGTGGTGGAATTATAACCTTCCTACTTTCTAAATTCTCTGACTCGGTGTTAAGGGGAAAAGGGAAGAAGAGCAATCTGTAGATAAGCAGGGTCTGTTTAAAGACATAAAGGTCTGATGACAAGCAAGAGTCCCAGTACCCCTGGACACTGTGCTGTTCCCAGGGGAATTCCACTATGCAGGGTGAGTTGTCAGGCCCAATGTGTATGAAGTCACAAGTAGCTTGAAAATTAGTTATTTTTTTCCTGTCTCCATGCTCTCCAAAGCAGAGAGAAAACTCCCTGCAGCTTTCTCCACATGTCAGGAGCATATTTTCAGGACAAGGAAAACTGGTCAAGGCAATTTCATCTTCCTCCCTGTACTACTACTTCTGCTTTGGAGCACAGCCTGCTGCAAAGCATGATCTAACGCAGAGCGTGCTCCTGGGAACGTGAAGGGAAAGCAGCCATGCAAGTTATGGCTGGAGTGCACTGAGCTGTCAGAACACTAATTCATGATAGAGCTGAACCATTTCCTCCTCCCAGCATCACAGATTCAGAGAGAGCACTGGTGCATGCTTTACAAATTCCAGGCTTCATCTTTGTGGTGTTCTTTGGGAACGCTTCACTTCCAGCAGGGCAGAATGTCACGCTGGAGCTTGGGCTGACGTTGTGCAAGGTGCTGTACTGATGTGTAGGGAGAGACAGCTACAGCCCCAAACAATTCACTGCTAGGTTAATTCAGCTTCATGGCACGGGCAGGAAGCACAGGAAGGGATGGAGATAAATAAAGCAGAAGCGTCTTTCCCGAGGTGACTCAGTAAGTCAGAGGCTGAGCAGAGCAGTGAAGAATCTCCAGGTCTGTTGTCTTGTCCCTTGGTCGCATTGCTTCTCTGCCCTTTGATCCAAGAGGGCTCAGGAAAGGTGCACTAGTTAGGCTGCTGTTCAGTAGCTCCTTCACACAGATTTACATGTAGCCACAGCAGCACAGAGCTCCATCTTGCTTGTGTCTGCTCCTTGACTTCCTTTCCATAAGGTGGTTGAAGAGGATTTAAGTATATTTGCTCTTGATTGTATTGAACATGTTTAAAAAGAGATGAATGAAATGGAAGCACATTAGCCCCCTTTCCCTGTCTTGCTTCTCATACAGTTGCCCTGAGCAGCCAGGTCTGGTTTCAGGCTCCTAATACAATTAGGTGGGGCCTTTTGCCCTTTTGCTGGCTGCCCTGGGTACTGAGGGTCAGCACACCCAGGTGCACTTTACACTCCCCCTGAAGAACAGACTCCCTGGTGTGATGCAGTGCTGCAAGTGGAAGGGACAGATGGTGTTGGATTGCAGTTTGAGACTGCAATGCAGACTCTGTTATGCATTGCAGAGCCCAGCACAGCAAACATGATAGTCTTTTTCAAACAGGGCTCGACCCAAGCAGCAGTTTCCCACAGACAGTGTGATACTAGGAGGTTTTCCACCTTCTCAAGTCGGGGAGGGAAGCAGAGAGAAGAGGTGATCCCTTCTTGTTGGTGCAGAGTGTGCTACCAGCAGGGAGATGGGGATGAAAAGGGCTTCTCCATCTTTGCATGGGCGTGAATGGTTGTGCTCCCTGGAACCACACTGACACTTACTTCTTTGTTCCTCCTACTCTGAAATGCCTATGGATGACCCATCTCTGAAGGGTCACGTTGTTCTTCCCTCCCTGCACAGATCAGCAGTGGTGATCTGGGGTCGCTGATTCCTGCAGGGTGGAGCAGTGTTGGACCAGACTTACTCTGGGTGTAGGCAAGGGGCAGATTGCTGTGCAGAGCTAAAGAAAGAGGAGGAATGTTGGGAAAGGGGCTTGCTTAAGAATTCTGTTCTCCTTTGCTCTTCCACACTATCCCACTGTGTGTCTCATCTGCTAGGTACTGTCCTTCTCTCATGGGCTCTTTGAACGTGACCAGATAAGTTGCAAAGACCAGTGAGTAGGGCACACTGGTCCACTGGAGAAGAGTATGTGTGTGCACTACAGGAGCGGGTGTAGAGCAGTCTGAGGTGGAGTTAGTAGAGGTGGATGGACTAGTCAGAGAGGGAGTGTGAAGCGCTGTGTCTGGATAGAGCATCCCCACTCACCTGTACTCAGCTTGTGCAGTGGCTTTTGACAGAGCAGTCTCTTCTGCCTTGCTTCTAACTCGTGCTGAGGCTCCAGGTGTTGTATGAAGAGGAGGGGGGGGGCTCAGTATACACAGAGATGATACTCTACTTACTCTGCCTCCTAGTTGAATGTTACATTTGTGCATTGGTGTAACTCTGAGTGAGTACAAGGACAAGTTGTCACTTCCTGAGTCCGCAGCAAACCTCTCCATCTCTTCCCCTGCAATTGTCCATGCTCTGCATGAATTTATCACTCACCCTGCAGTGAGGAGAGAGCAGCCCTCTCTAAGGCTGCAATGCTGTAAAACAGCCAGCCACTCATCAGTTCCAGATCAATGCTAGTCATGAGTCTGTGGGCTCGAGAGCCAGTGGTTTGAAGTGCCTGCACCATTCTGGCTCAGCAGCAAACTACTCTGATGTCCTCCCCCAGATCTGAAAGAAGTGCTTTGGAGACTACAGCTGGGCAAACAACCTACAAAAAACAGCAAAGAAAAAAAGAAGGAAAACAATCTCCTGCACTCATGTTCAGTGGAGTACGAAAAGAGGCTTCATCCCAAATGTAGCAGTTTCATTTGCATTATCCATTTTGCATGAGTGGCCCAACGAATGAATTTACCAGGAGGGCAGAATATAAATAGAGTCTTTTTGAAGTGTCTGCTGTACCTACCCTGCAGTAGGAAGCCTGATTGCCATGTGGGCAGGCACGCTCACGCTGGCTCCAGCCTAGCTTGGCTGATATCACATTATAACTTCAGTGTTTGGCAGCTCCCGAGTCCATCAGCAGCTGTCCAGGAGGGCTGGTGCAGCCTGTGTCTGGAGCTGCACACCAGGGCTAGGACAAACACCGGTGCTCTGGCTGCGCCTCGGTCATACCTGGGGAAGCTCTGGGTGCCTCTGAACCAGTCCATGGGTGCTTCAGGGTGTCTGGGTTGGGCTGTGGTTCTTCACCATGTGAATGTGGAGGCTCATCGTTGCTCACAGAGTTTGTCTTCAGTTCTCCACATCTTCACGCGATTGTCTCTGAGAAACTGCTCAGAAGGAGCAGGCTCTGACCACGAGCATCCTACAGGCTGCATCCCAAGGTCACTCAGCAGGAAGAGAAGCAGCAGAATAATGCCACGTAACTAATACATTCTCAACTAAATGAACCAGTGAAGTTCAGATTCTTCAGGCTTTCATGCCCCAAAATGATTGAATTCTTTTTTTCCTAAGAGCAATCTGCTGAGCTCTCCCTATTTTATGCACAGCATCTACCCCAATGTTTGGTGCCAGGATGCAGTGACCTACACTGAAGATCAAACTACTTTAACTTATGAACAAGGAACTTTTATTGCAACAATAGTGAAATCCTGCTCCTAGAAATTGGTTTCCAAATAGCACATAAGCTAAGACAAACCAAAATATTTTGCTTTCAGAATTTATCTGAGGGATTATGATGAGAAGGAAAGGAACTAACTGGCTTTGATACATACCACAATGATAAAATTATCTGTAAGTAAGAGTATTTTTTAAGATTTTTGTCAGAAAGCAAATAGAGTTTTCAGTTCTGCTGCTGAAACCTGAAGAAAAGGGCAATTTGGTGCTTTTCAAACTATTATGTCCATGAAAACTTGGAGGGAATGCATCATCTCGGGCTGTTACTGGCCACAGATTACATCAGCTGGAAGATGACATCACTTTAAGAAGATTTAGAAATATTTAGAAAACTGTTTCAAAAGCTAGAGGACCAGGAGAGAGCTTCCAAAGACTGGGAGAACGTAGCTCCCAATTGATTTCCCTTTTGATTTGAACAGCTAATTCCCTTAGTTTCTTCTGCCCTATTTGTAGCCTTCCTTAAATTAAATTAAAACAACGTGGCGAGTGGCCTGGGGGATGTAATGTGAGGCCAAATCCATCACTGGGTCCTGAGAGGAGGGGAGCTGGGCAAAGTCATTGTTCTCAAGTAGCACAGCAGGGTCCCATTCCAGGAGCAGTTCAAAATAGCTTAGCAGATTGTTTATCGGTATGATTTGCAATTCTGTTGTGTTAAATAGCAAGGCAGACCCAGGAGAGTAACTCATTAAAACCTCTGGCCACCCTGGAGTAAAAGCAGACTCAACAAACACTGTTAATGTGGCAGGGAGGGGGAGAATGGGCTGGTTTCCTTCCTAAATCTGCATCACCTCATTTCTGAAGGCAACATTATCACACATTTGTCTTTAATGTCATTACAGGAGCTTATTAGAACCATAATGCAAGTTACAGTCATTTGACCCAAAGCTC
Organism: Gallinula chloropus; assembly: GCF_964237585.1. Classification (NCBI taxonomy): domain Eukaryota; kingdom Metazoa; phylum Chordata; class Aves; order Gruiformes; family Rallidae; genus Gallinula; species Gallinula chloropus. Next base: position 5,185,103 of record NC_140094.1, read on the forward strand.
GAGCACCTTTTCCTTCCAGAGAAAACCCAGCTGCCTTGACCTCGATGGCAACAAACCCTTATTGATGAGTTAGAGGAAGGTCACTCAAGATTTGACCACATCCTTCTACATTGAGCTGTTTTCACTTGTGCAGGGGGAGGGCAGACAACAGAAGGGATGTGCTCCGTTCCTGTGCAGACATTGCCTTTTCCCTTCCTTGCCTGTGGTCCATCCCCTGCCCTGTGCCATGGCACTTTCCAGGAGGAGGAAACCTAAAAAAAAGTAGGGGTTTTGGGAGAGTTTTAATGGGAAGTTCTACTGCTGTAATGCAAATTAAGCTTCCCACCTGGGCAACGGGAATACAGTTTCAAAGAGAATATCATAAAAAATGGGTTGTAATGAATTATAAGGAGCCAGGCAAATATTTGAATAGCTGTGCAGCTACAGAGGTTGCCATAAAAAGGAAAAAGCTTTTTATTTCTTTTTTTTTTTTTACAGTTACCTTCTGGCAGTGCTTAATGTGTTGTCTGTCAACAGGAGGGTATGATAGGGGAAATAGATGGCTTGAGCGGTTGGGCTGAGGGCACGGAGCCATCTGCCTCTAGGTCAGTGGTTCAGATCCAGCTTGTAGCAAGTCAGAGTCATTTGCTGTCCCGTGGGTGGTTTTGCTCTGATCTGTTCTTAGCAGGCAGGTGCCTGTGGGACAGAACCATCTAGGGGACTGGCCCCAGTGAGCCTCAGGCTCCCTGTAGTGGCAGCAATGGGGTTACATTCCCCCAGACATCTGAAGTGCCCACTGACCATGGTGTAAGGTGTCTCTGCCTGTGCCCAGCCCCTGGTTCTCTGCGCTTTTCTACTGCCAGGGAATGAGAAAGGTTTGCAAAAGAGATAGGCTGACCCCCTAATGATCTCTAATCACTGTGATAGCTGGTTGCTGCTTCAGCCCTTCATTTTTCTCTTCCCTCAGACTCCTCCTAGCCTACTCCTTCTGTGTCCCTTCACTGGACACTGTGGTAAGTGTGCCTTTCTCTCAGGGAGCTCACGTCTCTGCGTTTCTCTGCCAGCACCAGCTGCCTGCAGCTCAATGCCCATATTTTGCCAGCTGCCTGTCATTTTTCTTCAGGCCATTGTTTTTGGAGGGGGGGGGTTCTGGCAGGGTTTATTATTGCTGTTGTGTTACAATAACAGAGGCTCCTCAAAGGAGAAGTGCTGGAGTCTGGCATGAGGAGATTCCTCCTGCAATCACCATCGTTTCCTAAGACTTCATACCAGGAAGGCTTCATGCTTTATTGATGAGGCACGCTCTGGCTGGAGCGATGCAGAGACCCTGGACCCTCAGCTTGCTGTGTTGATGTCATACAGCACCACAGCTTGCTTATGGAGGGGCTTGTGACCTGTGTCAGGTATGTCTGTGACAGGGAGAGGGGACTGGAGAGCCCTGTGTTCTAACTGCAAAGCATAAGGAAAACTTCTAACTCATGGAAAAATCCTCTGAGCTCGGGAAGCAGCAAGGGCAGTGCCCAGTTCCCTCTTGGAACAGAGATTCACCAGTAGGGCTGTGCCTCACAGGAAGAGCACTGTGAAGGCCAGCCTGATGGGGCTGTACCTGCTGTGGAGCTGGAACTGAGCACCTCAGGTTGTGTACCTGCCCCAGCACAGTGTTCTGTGTAGCCAGGGCTGAGCGTGGTGTCAATAGATCATATGGTCTATATGAGTTGTATGTATATATGGTGCTGATGTTAGGAGCAGCTGACAGAGCTTTTGAAGCCATTCAGAGGTAGGTTCATGTTACCATTTGGCTTGCTGGTCCAATGCCAAATCTGGTTTTGTCTTTTAGCAGTATGGGAATCACGTTCTGCCAAACTCACCCCACACTTCAAGGCCAGTGTCTCTAAGGTACATTAGCTTTGGCAAGTGGTAGTAAATTAATTGCTCCTCTTGTTGAAGCTTCTTCCAGGAAGCACTATTGATTGCATTCATATCAAGTAAAAAACTTTAATGAGGTAGCTGAGGAGAAGAGCATTTCCTTACCTCACTTTTTGTATTTAGCAAGACAGGGTTGGAAAGGAACACGCCAGATCCCTAAAGCATGTGAATGAAGTAGGAGCTTGGCCCAAATAGGACCGTGGAAATAAACTTCAAGTTGGTCAGTGGATGAGGAAGAAGAGGGGATTTTACAGCATATAAGGGAGCACAGCAGTGTGGAGTTGCTTTTTGCTAAGAGAGACTGAAGTGAGTTACTTCATCCCCCACAGAGCATCCTCATGTCCTCTGAGCCAGTCACTGGGCAAGTGGGGACCTTTAACAGCTGTTCCTGCTGGAGTTGGAGTGATGAGGAGAGCAAAGCTCTGTTGAGCAAGAAGAGAAAAATACCCCACTCACAGGGATAATAAAGGGTTTAGATTCTGGAATAGAATCTGTAACTGAACAGCTCTTTAGATATGTGTGTGGTTTCTTCTGTCTGGTTTGCTTTGCTTGTCTCCCCCCTTGAAACTGGTGGGGACTGTGAGGACACTAGAGGAATCCACCATGGCAGTGGGTACCTACCTATCTAGTACGTGGTGGGGCTGGTGGGAGAGAACAACCAATTAGCAGCACACCTCCCTGTCTGGAGACACAGCACCCTGGGGCAAGTCCTGTTGTGTTGTGGAGCTCAAGGCAGAGCAGAAGCCTCAACCCTTCTCCCAGATAAAGCTCACTAGGATGGAGTGCAGTGGTCAGACCTCAGGCTCCAGCACCACTGCTAGATAATACTGTAAGGTGAAGAATTCATAGTGTTGCCTTGCCAACAAGGGAGCTGAAGGCAAGCTGTCAGAGGGGCTGTGCACCAAGGAAGGGGCATAGGGCAGTGTCAGACATGCAGCAATGTCAGGGCCCATCCTCCCAGCCATGCTGCACGAGGGCTCAGCTGGCTGGAAGGGCCTGACCTGGCCACACTGGCTGGGGAGAGAAGGAAGGTTCTTCTGCAAGGCAGCACAACCTGGGGTGACGCTTTGGCTCTGAGCAACTCTCACTTCCACCCTAGGGAGACAGTCACCAGCCACAGTGTGAGACTCTCTGCAGCACACTGTGTGTGGGGAACCAGAGCTGGAGAGCCCTGAGAACGTGTTTGGTTTTCACCCTCTTTTCCTTTTGCCAGAAATATGCTAATGGAATGCAAACCAGCCTTACTTTCCCCAGCAGTTTGAGGTGAAAGGAGGAGGATGACTTTCTCAGGAAGGACAAGCTTCAGTCCTGAGCAAGGCACAGAGAAGTGCGAAGGTTTAATGGGCAAGAGCCTTATTGATGAAGTTATTTTCTGAGCACTGCTGTGAAAAGAGCTGTTTCGAAGACAGTTTCAGGACATGCAATTATCCAGTTTGCCAGCTTAATGCATTCAACTTAACCTCATTTTTACAAAGCAGAAATCAATGTGGTAACTTTTTTTCTGGGCTGAGAGATGACATTTTATTCTTGCTTCCCTCATATAGATGCATATTTTTAAGCTTCCTCTTCTCCTTTAACTCCTCTCTCTCCCCATTTTGACTAAGCAGGAATACCCCAAGGGCTAGACAGCAGGGTGAGGCGGTTCCCACATGTCCAGAGCCACATTAGAATGTAAAATGTCTCTGAAATATTTTTGGAGTAAATGGCAAAATTTTCCTTCTTGGAAAAGGACTTGGAAGTCCATCTCTGACTGCAGCACAAGAACCTTTTGATTAATTTCATTCCAGCACCACTTCCCCAGGGAAGAATTCTAATGTCTTGTTCATGGTGCTGATCTTCATCCTATTTGTTTGTTGCAAGGAGCACTTGTTCCCTGTTCTCTGCTCTTCCAGCATCTGTCACCTTCTGTATTCCTACGTGGTCAGGGATATTTTGGTAGCTCTTCCTCCCTTGTGTGTCCACCCCTTCCTAAGCAAGAACTCCTGCAGGACAGCGACTGCCAGAGCTTTGAGCTGGATAATGTCAGTCCAGAAGTTCCTCAGCAAGAGTGCATCTTAAAATTGCAGAGAGTAGGATAATTGCCCTGCTTTTGATTAATATGCCACCTCTTCTGCCCCTGGCACTTCCTAAAGGGGGTTGTATCACACATAAAATCCTTGTAGACTAAGGATAACGATTGACAATAAAGATCTTCAGCTCAGCCTTGCAGTGCTGCCACCTTCCTCATCCAGCTTCTCTTATGTTCAGGAAAGTAAAAATGTTTGGGTTTTCGATTCATTCTTCTCCCTCTGATCAGAGAGTGCCCTGTGAGGCTTTTTATTAAATACAGAGGCTTGAAGAACATTTCCTGGAGCCCCTTGTTTCAAGCTGGACTGATGCACATGGGTCCCAAAGAGCAGAGCAGCCCCAGCCTGCCCCAGGGCTCCCTGAGCCTCTCAGTGCGTGACTCAGCAGTGCTGCTGCTGGATGTGCTGCAGCATCCGAGGGAGGGAGGGAGGGAGGGATGGTGGCAGCCGGCCACACACTGTGCAGGGCTGAGCTGGGTCATCTGCAGAGGAGCCTGGACCATGCAGCAGGCTCAGTGCTCATCTCAGTTGTTCTCTGCACGATTTGGGTGGTCAAGGGCAGAAAGCAAGGGGATGTTTGCATATGCAGAGGGAAAGGGGAATGGCAGTGGTGGGCTCTGATCTTTGGGGTCCCTTCCAACCCATCCCATTCTATGATTCTTTGGCTTTTTAATCTAAAGACAGAGCTGTTTTCCCTGACAGTGTAAAATGACACTGGTGGCTCTGGCTGCCTTGGAGCCATGCAGCAGGCAGCTCCCCACTGAACTGCTTTGCCATTTGCTTATCCAGTAGTTATGAGGGAGAAACCAGAAAGCAGGGAGGGCCTGATCACAGGAAACATTCTGCCTTTCATGGCAGCTGGAAAAAGAGAGTGAGAGATGTGATCTGAAAACAGAACCACCAAAGCTGTTCTTCCAGCTTCCTTCTGGGCTTAGGGTAAGCCACAACATGCCTGTAGGCCCACAACGTTCCATTCCATAAAATGAAAGGAATAATGTAGTCACCTCACAGTTCTTAAACAGCTGCAGTTCCTTCATGCTTCTGAGGTGCCATGAAGCCTGACACCTGCTCTGACAGAGACACTGAGGGATCCCATTGAGACATGGCATAAATGTATACGTCTCCACTCAGTATCCTTTGGCAGGTGCCACCCCCAGGGCTGAGGGGACACTGTTCCTACTCTTCTCTAGAAACAGAGCCCTAGCCCAATGTGGGACATCCATGTGTTTATCTTAGCCCACCCTACTGTCTCATGTGGCTTTTCATTATTCTGTGAGGTATCTAATATCTTCTCCCTTGACCAGTTGACTTGGTTGGGGTCATCAAGGTAGGTGAGTACAGAAGAGGATGGTCTCACAGTTACTCTTTGTAATCAGGGACCTTTGATCCCTGAGTGTTGGGAGAAGGGTGGGGAATGTATTTCTCAAGTTTAGATCCAGCCAGGATAGAACATTAAGAAAGGATGATCTTTGCAGTATGTAAGTGGGTTTAGAGTTGGGAAGAGACAGTCCCAAGTGGAAAGCTTGAGTTAGGGAGTGAGGCAAGTACCGGCCAGGAGCTGAAGATGGCTAGAGACAGACTGGGACTGGTGCAACTCTAGAGGAGGAGAGAGCAGCAACACTGGGCAGCCAGCTCAGGGAGGAGAAGTCACTGCAAAGTGCTGCCCAGTGCTGGGTGTGCACAGAGCCATTCCCTAGGGAGCAGCTGGGAGCCTGTCCTCAGGCAGGATCACCTCAGGCCTGGCTCCACTCTCGGGTGGTGGAGCCTGTGGAGAGTGAACTTTGAGAGAACCTCTCTCTGCGCTGGCAGTGACAAGCAATCAAACAAGCAGCAGCAGTGCTTCCTTGTAAACACTGGGAGGAAACTGTGAGGATAATGTCCCTTAAAACAGCTGACAGGCCTGCTCTTCCTCAAGTCCCTGGAGGGGGTGGAGAGCAGTTAAGACGCAGCAGCTGTGTTTGGTTTTTTCCCTCTTTATATATTTATTTTTTTCATGCAGCAAACTGCTGGGTGTTAATTCCTCTTGATTTGCTGTGTCTCAGTGCAGCCCAGTTTGGAGAGGGTGTCCCTTAAATAGGGTTTGATTAGACTGCTCTCCCGTATGCATCACCCAAACATCCAGTAATTCCACTTTATCCCAACAGTGCCACTGGCTTTTTCTGATGCTACAAAGAATTAAGCTGAAATTGTGTAGTTAATTATAAAAATTTGGTGCAGTCAAAGCCCAGAGACCTCCATCAGGGCCCAGCAGTGATCATGAATAAAAGGTCCTCAGCTGAGAAATAAGTCATCCTCTCGTCACCACCCCCCAAAACTGGTCTCATTCTGTGGGCCCAGGTTTCTGGAATAGCAGGATGTACCTGGAGGACAGGAGACATATCAACATGACCCCCCAATTCACCACACTTACAAATCTTCCCTGAGGAATACAAGTGCTGGGCCAGGGGAATTGTGCCTCTGCTGCACTGGAAGGTTGTTATAGCACATCACAGGGGTCAGACAAGCTTGGTAGCAGCCCTGACAGATGGCTTGGCTGGCAGAGCCCTACCATGGCCCTTAGGTGCCACAGGGGCATCTGAAGAGATTGTCTACAGAAAGCTGGGGGGGCTCTGGGGCTCACTGCAGGCTGGACAGGGATGTTCTTCTGTTGGGTTTGTGTAAGTGTGTTGCCATGCAGTGCTGAACTTTGGGTATCACGTGAGCTCAGCGCTGCCTCACTCTCCCTGTGTCTCTTTATCTCTGTCCCTGTTTTGTGCTGGGCCATTCACAGGAGATGCAGAGTGGAGCCACTCATGAGTCTTGGGGAACTTGGGCTGTGATCGCCACCTTCTCTATTCCCATGCTATTTTTTCCTCCTTAGAAGGGATAAAAGGGGCTGTCATTTGCATGCAGGTGGAGAGAGGCAAAAATGACTGGTGATTTGGGATGGTTGTGCTCCTCCTAAGAGGCCTGGCCCACGGGTGAGCCTTGCTCCTCTGCACCCGCAGCACTTCCACAAAGGTCTGTTCCCTGTCTTAACCCTGCTGGGTAAATCACCTCAAGCCTGTAGGTGTGAGGAAGCACAGATAAGAACTCTTCTCTCCAGACCTGAAAGATGTGCTTGTGTTTTGTCTTGAGCATAAGGCAGATCCAGTCCAGCCCTGGAAAGGAAGGAGCAAAGCCAACAGGGTGGGCGGAAAGCACAATGAAGAGGCTTCTGCAAAATGAGACAGTAGAAATGAGGGATAGAGAAGGATTGCTGCATCATCCAGTTTGTCCTGGCACAGCACTGTCTCATCTTCAGAGCCTGTTGTCAGATAAGTTGTAAATGTGTCAAATAGCAATATCTTGTCACTCCTTCTGAGATGTCCATCTTGCAGCATCATCTTGTATCCTGTGCACGGGATGGTTTCTTCCCAGTGTGGTGAGTTGCTGTGCTTAGCCACGGTCTGACTCTGCTTTGGTCCACAGAGAACAAGTGGGCCAGAGCTTGTCTTTGCTGTTGCCACTGAGAAGAGATTGGCTTCTCCAGCATGCAAAGCAAAAGGGGAGACATCTCTTGTATCCACTGTGAGGGAGAGGGGTGAGCATGCAGCAGCTCTGTGCACAGTGCATCCCATGAGTGCCTGTGGGTAGAATGCAGCTGTGCTTCAGGGGAGCTCGAGGAATCCTTCCTGGACCTTCTCTCATGACCCATGGCAATAATGTTGCTGGATATGAGATGCAAGCATATGATGCTGCTGCTCCTCACATTCGGATTTTTGCCCCTCTCTTTCCCCTCCTCAAGGTCATTTTGGCAGCTGGCAGGGAAGTAAGAACACAGCCCATTTTAGGAGGATGGAAAAAACCCTTTGGTTTCCATCCTGGCTTGCTGTGAGTGCTGGGAATGCAGACGAAGAGGTCTGGAGCCAGGCTGGAACATGTTCCTCTGGCTTTTAGCCTCTGGTTCCTCCCCCTTCCTGAGGCACAGCATGCCACAAGCTCCTACAGGAGACGGTGCCTTTAAAAAGAACCTTATCGCAGAGCACTCTCCCCTTATCTACAGCCTTCAGATGTGGACGTGCTGCACAGAGTGCTGACTGGGGACCTGCAGCAGCTGGCAGCAGCTTTCCATCTGCTGCTGAAAAGAGGAAGCTCTGTGGGCCTCCCTCCCAGCCTGTCTGCAGCAGTGCATCCACTAAACCAGCCATGCACAGTCGTGGGAGAGGCAGCCCTCCTCCTTGTAAAGATCCACTGGCATGGCAGAGCAATGCATAGGGATCTCTGCTGCCTTGGCTCTAGCCTGGGTATTGGGAGCACCACGGAGGGGGTTACTTACATGTAAGAGCAGGATCGTACCCCCAGTGAATACCCATGGGCCTTGGTGGGTTTTGCATAGCCCCTCTGGAGGCTTGGACTGCTGCTGCTTCTTCTTCCCTGCCCTGTGTATCCAATCAAGCTGTGGGCTGCAAGTGCAGTGCAGCAAGCTCCCAGGGGTTGGAAGGCATTGGATTGCTCTGCCATTTCCTTGCCTGATAAATGGTGCCCCAGCTTGAGCAATTGCTGGCTGCAAGATGTGCTGCTCATTTCAGCCTTTCCTTCATAGAATCATAGAATCACAGAATCACAGACTGGTCTGGGTTGGAAGGGACCCCAAGGGTCACAGAGCTCCAACCCCCTGCCACAGGCAGGGACACCAACCTCCAGCCTGGAGCTACACAAGGTTGCCCAGGGCCCCATCCAACCTGGCCTTGAACACCCCCAGGGATGGGGCACCCACCCCCTCTCTGGGCTGCCTGTTCCAGCCCCTCACCACTCTCTCTGGAAAGACCTTCCCCCTAACATCTAATTTAAATCTTCCTTCCTTTAGCTTCACTCCATCCCCCTTGTCCTGCCATTATCTACCTTTTTTAAAAGTTGATTCCCCTTCCTACCTCTAGAGTCTCTGGCCAGCAGCAGCAGGACAGTGAGAGAAGCAGCCTCAGAGCCCAGCATCTGACCCTGATCAACTAATGGGGGTGAGGGAAGGGAAAAGAGCCAGTGCTACAATCAGTCACTTGAGTGAAGCAGTGCCTGTTTTGATTAGCTAGCAATTTTTCTGGTCATTTGAAGGAAAAGTTCTCTGCATGTGTTCCTAGGGGAGATGTGAGCTGTAGGTCACCACCCCAAAACTTCCTGTACTGTTTTAGAAGCAGGTAGAAACTATTCCATGGAGAAACTATTCTGTGGAGAGATCTTTCAAATAGGAGGGGGGAGAGAATATTTCCACAGTGGTTTAAGTGGAAAAACCAAGCTAAAGGAGACAGACCACATTTTATTCCAGACAAGGCATGAGGACTGGGCATCAGTACCCCACACAGTGGCTTCTTGCTCCTGTCACTTGTTTGCAGATGGTGCAGAGCTTACCCTGACAGCCAACAACCAGCTCCTTGCCTCCGAGCCTGACAGCTCAGTGCGCTGTGGGTAGCGTTTTGAAGGTGGGAAGGTTGCACTCATGTGCCAGCTTAATTGACAGCTGGCACAGAAAAGAAGATGTCCTGATGGATGGGAGGCAGCTGCTCACTCCAGATGCCAGCGCTGGCATCAGCAGAGTGGCAGGAGAAAGGGCTGGGAGCGAGCTGGGGTGCAGTGGGGAGAGGAGCCCGGCACGTAACGGCGTGAGGGGAGCTACTGCAGAGCTCAAGCAGGGACAATGTGGCAGACCAGGTGGCTGGCTGGGAGGCCTGACTGCAAGGGCAGCCGAGTGCTCCGAGCCCTTGGTCCGGAGCCTCCTGGGAGCAGGACAGCAAGCTGTGCACTTCCCTGCTTGCTGCTGGAAAGCCCCTCAGCCAGGTGCACAGGGCCCCGCTCCCCGCAGCGGGGAGCCGCAGCAGAGCACTGCCAGCCAGCTCACACGCTGACCAGGGGAGATCGGCTTGATTCCTGGAGTGGTGGCAGCTGGAGGTCATCTGTGGGCAGCAGTTCTAGTGGAGACATCCTCTCATCTTGCCTACAAGTGTGTGTTTGTGTGTTTGGGGCTGACAACTTAGCAAAGCCCAGCTGGCTTGCTGGAGGGTGACAGGACATACTGGCCAGACGCTTGTCTGTGTGGCTGGCCTGGCCTGCCCATGCCTGTCGCTGCTGGTCTTCCCTTTGTGTCTTTTGTGATGATAAGGAGTTGCCAGGTCACCTTGGGTGTGCTGAATCACAGTGAAGATATGCTGGGGTGGGCAGATCCAGGTGCAGTCGCAGCTGCCCACAGAAGCCTCCAGTACCCCATCTCAGCCCTGCTTTCTGATGCCCTAAATCCCGTGGCTTCCAACCTTTACTTTAGCAAGATACTGCTGCTAAAGGAGCCTTACAATCAGCCTTTCCCCCGATGTTCAATTTAGGGTTTTCCCTAATTTCATCCAGATACATTCTACTCCATGCCACTCAACCCATCCCTAATCATGCCCAGCACTTCCCTTCTCACCTCTCTCTTGACATCCAGCAGATCTGAAGAAGAGGCAGTTGCCAAATTCTTTCTCATTAGTCTTGTCAAACCTGTTTGCATCCTCCATGATACTCAGTCTACAGATGAGAGATGGGATCTGTAATGAAATCCTGATGTTCAGATCATTTCTTATCTATATAGTAGGGAGAGTTACATAGCTCAGATTTAAACACCACTCATTTGTTAAAAATTTGGACACCAGTCTAATTCTTCTGAGACTGAGGTGCCTGCTGGGGATTTATGGAGATCCAGACAGGGATATCAGACATCTGCTCTTGACTCCCATTTTCAGTCTTCCCACTGGGGATGTGAAATATCTGATCCCTCAGGTTATTTTGCTCGCTGCTCTTCAGAGAGCCCACACCCATCCACATCCTTCAGAGCCAGTTCTCTGGAGGAAGTCACCAGCTCGTAGGTGGTCGTGAAGAGACACTTCCTTGCAATTCCCATGTCTCACTAGCTGCCCACCATGTGTACAGGATTCTGAAATATGACAGTGCTATTCTTACAAGTTCAGTGAAAGGAGACAAAATCTTCCATCTGGTGAGATGTTAACTGCATCCCATGTGGAACTGGGAAATCACATCCCGTGCTTTGGAATTGATGATAAGCCCTAAGCTGGTGGGGAGGCTCATAGCTGTGTTCTCCCATTCGGGTTTTGGAATCTGAAGAGGTCAAGTTTGATGTTCTGCATTTGCTTCATCCTGTGGGCTACCTGCTGAGTTTAACACTATCTTTGAAAGCTCCATAAACACAAAGAAAGAAACTAAGAGTATTAATTAAAATGGAGAATCGTTAGGTCACAGTGCTAAAGCTTTCTGAAGTGAGAACTTTAGCACTGTCTAGGAAGAACATGCCTACTGCTGTGCTGGTTCTTCTTGCCTGATTCCATAGGTGGCAGCTGCTGCTGGTAGCTACATCCTCTGCCTGATGTGCTTCTGTCCTGATTCACATTTCTTGCTCTGCCAAAGCTTTATGGGGTCAGGGATCCGGCTTCATTTATAATCACCACTGACACTTAATAATAATTCTGCCTTAGGTCAGAAATGCTCATGGAAAAGACACTCATTATAATAAATGCAAACCACTGAAGCACTGCACTGGTCCCGTCTTCATCCCTTCTTATAGCATGGCTTGCTCTCCAGGGCAGAAATCTAGTCCTGTGTTGCAATTTTACCACTCTATTAGTACTCCTTCTGGAGAGAGAAGAGGCAATGTCAGCCTTTCTCCATGTCAGCTGTCACTTCAGCATGAGTCCCAGCTTGTCTAGTATGCACACTGCATCTGTACAAGCACACAGCCAGGCATGGACAGTGCCCCAGCATTACTGGATGACCTGCTGGAGAGGAGCTCTGGGGAGAAGGACCTGGGGGTGCTGGTAGATGACAGGGTGGCCATGAGCCAGCAGTGTGCCCTGGGGCTGAGAGAGACAATGGGATCCTGGGGGGCATCAGGAGGATGCCAGCAGGTCACAGGAGGGGATCCTCCCCCTCTGCTCTGCCCTGGTCAGGCCCCACCTGGAGTGTTGTGTCCAGTGCTGGGCTCCCTGGGATAAAAAAGCCAGGGATCTCCTGGAGAGAGTCCAGAGGAGGCTACGGAGATGATGAAGGGCCTGGAGCATCTCCCCTCTGAGGAAAGGCTGAGTGAGCTGGGGCTGTTCAGCCTGGAGAGGAGAAGACTAAGGGGGGACCTTATTAATGTTTATCAATATCTTAAGTATGGGATGCAGGGGGGAATTGCCAGCCCCTTTTCAGTGTCTGTGGGGACAGGACAAGGGGCAAAGGCTGCAAGTTGGAGCACAGGGAGTTCCACACCAACCTGGGGAAGAACTTTTCCCCAGTGAGGGTGAGGGAGCCCTGGGACAGGCTGCCCAGGGGGTGTGGAGTCTCCATCTCTGGAGATATTCCAGCCCCGTCTGGACACCGACCTGTGCAATATGAGCTGGGGAGCTGCTTTGGCAGGGGGTTGGACCCGATGAGCTCTGGAGGTCCCTTCCAACCCCTGTGAGTCTGTGATTCGGTGATTCTATGATTACTCCTGCCAAGGTGGGGAGCTTGAGTATTTTCTGCCCAGCTCTCACTCATGTGGTCTGGACAGGTGTGCCTGAGGCTGAGCACCACCCAGGAGCAGGCACCCTGAGGTACTCAGCCCTCCTAAATTCACTGTTGGTATTTCATTGTACCCGTGCCACAACTACCACTGCCCTAGGGATGGGAAAGGGCGTAGCAGGAGGCTGGCTCCACATACCTATTGCTTGCTTAGAGTCCATTCTAGCTTGCCAGTGTAGCTACAGGTTCTGTGTACACAGGCCATAGCCTTTGTAGACACAGCCAGTGTAGACACAGCTCTTGCAAAGCCCCGTCAGTCGCAGAGGTAAAGCAGATTCTACCCTGGACTTCATTTCTCTGAGTAAATATCCAGAGGTCTTGGGAAGGGAGGCTGTGCTGCAGCAGCAGCAGGGGATAGCGGGGGTGCTCAGTGCTGCCATTCTGCTGTACTTCATTTCCCCCGGTAATTCCACAGCGCTGCCGCCGTCACTCCCTCTGCCTGTTTCCTCTGCCACTGGTGGGGGCACATTTTCCTGCTGCTGGACTGGGGGCTTGCACAGCAACGAGGTGGCATTAAATCAGACAAGGCAGCAGAAGTTGAAGAATGACTCTAGAGGGCAAGGCAGGGGAGGTCAGACGAGCAGGTTGTGAATTGAAATCCCAGAGGACTCAGTTCCTTTTAGAATGGAATGAGAAACCAAGCAGAGTAAATATGGATGCTGAAAGCAGCTCCATTTCTGCTTCATGGTACAGCTTCTTGGGGACCCTGTACAAGAAAGGTGTGGGACTGTTGGAGAGGGGTCAGAGGAGCCATGAAGATGCTCAGAGGGCTGGAGCAGCTCCCCTATGGAGAGAGGCTGAGGGAGCTGGGCTGGTTCAGCCTGGAGAAGAGAAGGCTGTGGGGGGACCTCCTTGCAGCCTTCCAGTCCCTGAAGGGAGCAGAGACACAGGAGGGGAATCAGCTTGTTAAAGGGCAGACAGGGGCAGGACAAGGGGGATGGGGTGAAGCTGAAGGAAGGAAGGGTTAGATGAGATATTGAGGGGAAGTTCTTTCCAGAGGGAGTGGTTAGGGGCTGGAACAGGCTGCCCAGAGATGCGGTGGCTGCCTCATCCTTGGGGATGTTCAAGGCCAGGTTGGATGGGGCCCTGGGCAGCCTTCTGTAGCTCCAGGCCTGGAGGTTGGTGTCCCTGCCTGTGGTAGGGGGTTGGAGCTCTGTGATCCTTGGGGTCCCTCCTAACCCAGACCAGTCTGTGATTCTGTGATTCTTTAGAGGCTGCTTCTGTGTGGCTGCTTGATGGCTGGTTCTCTGCTGGAGGGGGATAAAGAAGCAGAACTGGGATGGGGGAGCACAGGGTGGAGACAGGCATTAAAAAATAATATAAATGGCCATGGTAGGCTAACTGAGGATAAAAGTATCCCCAGTGTAGTTACTTGGGCTGCTTGTGCAGTGTAGGAATAAACTGAATTTAGAGAAAACTAACAACAACATGGAAGAAATGAGAAGATTGAAATTTAAGGGGAAGAGGAAAAGCCTGTAAAGTAATAAGTGAGCTAGGAAAAGATGAGGTCTGTATATAGTTTTCCTGCCATATACAACAAAGATATGGAGCAGTGAATGAAATTGAAAAGGCAGCAAATTCTAAATGCATTCACAGAAATACTCTTTCAGACAGCATGTATTCAGCCATTGGAGCTTCTTCCACAGGCAACACAATTCAAGGGCAGTTGGGATGTTTATGTGAGCTATAAGTATATCCAGAGTTATAAGGCAGACAGGAGCTTTGGAAGGTTAAAATCCACTCCTGCTTCCAAGTTTCAATCAATCTCTATTACACATTCAGGTGAAGTCTTTCAAGGAGGTGGATTATCATCCTTCTGCCTGATGTGAGGTTCCTTATGCCTTGTTTTGGATGAACCAATCCTGGTTGCTGCCAGAGAGCTTTCTGGAGCAATTGGGCTCCACACCTGATGTGGTTTGACCTTGTTATCTTCATACAGTTTCAGCTAAAGTGGGTTGAGTTATTCTTTGTGTATGCTGGTGTGAAGGAAGCCAGGCTCACAGCTCTGTGAGGAGGGAATCAGGGGAGGGTGGTGGGTCCCATTCCCATCAGGACTAAAAGGAAAAGATGAAGAGATGTAGCAGCAAAGCCCTGTCAGAAGGAACACAGCAACACTTGGGCCAAAGTAAGTAGTTTTGTTTCCATAGTTCTATCATGCAGTGTGCCTTGTGGAGAGAGATGTCAATAGAATACTTTGGGATCACATGATGAGACAAGAAAAGGTTTCATTAAGACACTGTTAACATTTGTGTGAGCATCTTGCAACCCTGTAGTGGTGTTTGGGTCCCTTCCAACATGGACAGACAAGTATCAAATGTCTCTTCCTTTTCAGGGGTAAAGGATAAAAACCTGCCTGTGGAAGAGTGTGGCCTTTTAAAAGCACTTGCAAAGTTATCTTTTGCCTTTTGGATGGTTGTTGGGATGTGTTTGCTGCCAAGAAATGGCGTCAAAGATTGGTTTCAAGGCCAGAAAAGCCCTGTGGTGTGAATAAGAAGGGGGACTCCCCTTTCCATTGTGGGCCTGATGACATGAGCTCAGCCTACGAGGCACAGCTGGAGACAGAGGGAACAGCAGCACTTTCTTACAACACCCTAGTATTTTCCTTGAACTTACAGCATCCCCATCAAACTGTTACTGTTACTATTACCATTACTGTATTATTATGTTATATCCCTAGGAGAGCTGTGCAAATCTCCTCCTCCTCCCTGGCTGCAGCTCTGGGGATTTTTGCCTTGATACCTGTCATCAGGCAGAAATCCTGTTGGATTTCTAATTAAAATGGCAGCCTTTAGGGACTATGTTCCTGCCCAGCATATATTAATGGAGGTTTAAGAACATTTTAGGTAGAGTTTAAATACTGCTTTTAAACATCTTTGCTCTGACTTAGTTAATTTTTCTATAATCAGCCAAAGTATCTATATACAACCACAGCAGGAATTAACCTGTCATACTTTCATAAATATCATCTACACTGCTTCTTGGTTAAAAACCAGTTTTCCCTGCCCCAGATTCTTAAAGCAAGTAAAGAAATGCATCCAGCCACTTCACCCCCACCCCCTTTGCTCTCAGCACAGCCTGTGTGCATGGGGGGCAGGGGGGGAACGGCTGCATTTCTTCCAGCACCTCCTCTTCCTCCAAGTTCTCAGGGTCTCCTCAGCCTCCGCTCTGTGAAGGTTACAGGAGGGTACAGGTTCTCTGAGGTGTATTACTCAGGGAGTTATTTTCACCATGCTTGCTTTCTTCTCAAAGGAGCATGTTGCAGTGCTGGAAAGGTTATACTGCTATTATTGCTCTGAAGGAGTAGGAGGGCGTTTGTGTCTCCTCTGGCGGGTCTCGGGCCGGATGCGGCGTGTGACACGCTGTGTGCAAATGAATTTGCATCAGTGTGTGAGATGACATCTTTCAGTGCACTGCCTGCAAACTGTTTAGGCCCCCCAAAAGATGATTCAGATCCTTGTTGGGAATACTCAGACCAGCTCCTGTCAAAGCAATTTAGGAAAATAACCCCAACACTAACAAAACGGTTTGGGTTTGTGCTCCCAGGAAGGCCAGCAGCCAGGCCAGCAGGCTGGATACCTCCCTCCTGAATCCATCCAGTGCTGCAGCCCACAATGTCTGTCGCTGTGCTGTGAAGTGCAGTGGTTGTTTCACCTGCTGGTTCTCCCCAGGCTTGGGGGAGACTGGCTGGAGAGCTGTCAGGCAGAGAAGGACCTGGGGGTGTTGGGTGACTGCAGGCTGAATATGAGCCAGCAGTGTGCCCAGGAGGCCAGGAAGGGCAATGGCATCCTGGCTAGTGTCAGAAATAGTGTGGTCAATAGGTCTGGGGAGGGGATTGTGCCCCTGGAATGGGCACTGGTGAGGCTGCAACAAGCACTTTCATTGCTTCCCTGTGGTGAGGAATCTGTTCATGAGCTCCGTGGATGGAAGGCAGGTGTGTGCAGAGCCAGCATTCAGCTGAGCACATGTGGATGCTGTCAGCTCTCTCTGGCAGGACGTTTAGCTCCGGCCCAGCCGTGCTGGCTCCAGACAGAATCATTCCTGTGCCCCTCGTTGCAGTCCCCAGGCCCTCAGGGAAACCCATTTGTTGGCCAGGGCAGCACCTCTGGTACACGCAGAGCCAGCTGGGATGCACAGTGGCACCCCAGCCTGCAGAGTGCCACAGCTGTTCTGGGCTCCTCACCAGAACAGACAAAACACTGTTCGTGCCACTAAAATATACACAGTTCTGGGCTCCTCACCATCAGAAGGACATTGAGGTCCTGGAGTGAGTCCAGAGAAGGGCAACCAGGCTGGGGAAGGGGCTGGAGGGCAAATCCTCTGAGGAGCAGCTGAGGGAGCTGGGGGTGTTGAGCCTGGAGAAGAGGAGGCTGAGGGGAGACCTTCTCCCCACCTCCACTGCCCTGCCAGGAGGGTGCAGAGAGGTGGGCAATGGTCTCTTCAGCCAGGGGACAGGAGATGGGACAAGGGGCAATGGGCTCAAGCTGCCCCAGGGCAGGGTCAGAGCAGATGGGAGGGAAAAGTTCTTCCCTGGCAGAGTTGTGGGGCTGTGGCACAGGCTGCCCAGGGAGGGGCTGAGTCACCTTCCCTGGGTGTGTTTAACAGAGGGGAGATGAGGTGCTCAGGGACCTGGTTTAGCTTGGGATGGGAATGGTTGGACTTGATGATCTTAAAGGTCTTTTCCAACCTTGTGACTCTGTGATTCTCTGAAATGTTCCAAGCAAGAAAAGGATAAGAGTGCCCAAAGTGGAACAACAGAGACTGTGCAAACAAACGCTCAGCCCGCCTGAAAATCAGGCCCTTGGGTTGAGCATCCTCAGTCTGTGAACCTGAGTCCCTGTTAAAATACAGTGTCACCAAGTTTGCAGCCTGAGGAGCTTTCCTTATCTCCCCTCACACTCTCTGCCTCGTGGGGCATGCAAGTATTCAAGTCTCCAGGCCTGCCAGGCTGGTTCCTTTCGTGGGTGTTACAATCACTAACAGCCTAAAACAACCCCAGACGTCAAGGGTGGAAGTTGTGCTTGGTTGCTGTGGTTGTAATCGAATTAAACTGGAGGATTGAGTTAGGTGGAAAGTTCTCTATTCCCTGCAGAATGTGAGCCATCCTGGCAGTGCTCTGTGCTCTGAGCAGCGGCAGGTTATGCTGTTGTACGTAAATATAATCATCTCTAACACACACTGCCAGCCTCAGCAGGCATATGCAGCAGGTAAAAAATGTACATTATGGGCTCTGTTTAAAAATGGGAGGGAAAAACTTGCCCTCACTTCAGTCACCAGAAAGCCTGGTCACAGAATCACAGAATCACAGGGGTAGGAAGGGACCTCCAGAGCTCATGGGGTCCAACCCCCTGCCAAAGCAGCTCCCCAGCTCATATTGCACAGGTCGGTGTCCAGATGGGGCTGGAATATCTCCAGAGATGGGAGACTCCACACCCCCTGGGCAGCCTGTCCCAGGGCTCCCTCACCCTCACTGGGGAAAAGTTCTTCCCCATGTTGGTGCAGAACTTCCTATGCTCCCAGGGAGCCCAGCGCTGGACACAACACTCCAGGTGGGGCCTGACCAGGGCAGAGCAGAGGGGGAGGATCCCCTCCTGTGACCTGCTGGTCACACTCCTCCTGATGCCCCCCAGGATCCCATTGTGTCTCTCAGCCCCAGGGCACACTGCTGGCTCATGGCCACCCTGTCATCTACCAGGAGCCCCAGGTCCTTCTCCCCAGAGCTCCTCTCCAGCAGGTCAGCCCCAGCCTGTACTGATTCGAGCTAACAGCATAACAAGCTCAGTGAAACTCTCTGTAGCTGCAGTTCTTTTAAAGAGCCTGTAGGACTCCTTTTGGTTGATGCCCTTATCTCTGTGCATTGTTTCTGTAGGGATGTTCCCCATGTGGAGGTTTAGCTGTGGAGCCACAGGCCAGATTCCCATAAGGAAAGAGCCTGTAAACTCTTCTGCTTCCAACCACTCGAGCCCGTTCTGGGACGAGGAGAGGGCTCACCTGTGGGTGCAGGTATTGCAGGGAGGAGTGTTTGGAAGAGAAGCTCATTCCACTTTGGGGTATGTGTTTTTCAGCTCAGCATCTCAGTGTGCTCTTCCAGACATCCAAATAGGGCTCAACATGCAGGTGCTTTACTCTCATGGACATGTAAGAGAAATTAAAGCAACACTAATTGAGTAACCTGTATGAGTTCTGTGGTTGTTGAGCAAGTTTGCCCATCCTGGACAGGATCTAAGGGGTGTGTATTGTATGTGAGGGGGTGATCTTGTGAACCTATGAGCATGCTAAGGGACAGTCTTGGGTTTCTAAAACTCCCTTTTGAGACTTAAACACCAAAATTCAAGCCTGGCTGAAAGAAATGCAAAGACTGCTAATGAAGTCATTGTTAATTTCTTTTGTGACAGCTTTCTCCAGAATGTGAACCATGGCTATTTCACAGGCAATCTGTATTTGGAGAACATGATTTTCTTCTTATTTGAAGGGTCTGTTCTCTTCATCTCCTTTCTTTTCTCTTGATTTTCTTTCTCCTAGTTGTGTGTTGCTGGATACAAATACAGCTGGCAGCCCCTGTTTCTCTGGGTCAGGCTCTTTCATTTATGTAAAAGGGAATAGCAAGGCACTGTGGCAGACCAGATGTTCATTTAGTCCACTCTCCTGCTCTTAATGGTGATCAAATGCTTCAGCAGGAGCATGGGAACAAAACAACAGCTCTAAAATAACTAGCTCTCAGGTAGATTTATTCCTCAGGGGGGTTTTATGCACTGAAAAGGAAGAATATAAACCAATTTTTAAAAGTTATTATTAGCCATGTATTTATTTAGGGATGTATTTAATATTCTGCCAAGTTCCTGGCCGGAAAGATTCCTAGGGCATTCTGCAAGCTAAACTGCACATTGTTTGGGAAAAAGAGCGTTTCCTCTCATCAGCTGATCCTTCACTTTGATAAACAGTCCTCATGTCTTTGGGTAAGAGAGGAGAGAGAAGAGCAGGAAGGCTATCCATGATACCTACGCCTTTCTGGGATACTTCTGTCTTACCTGCCTGTCACCATTTCCTTCCTGGACCAAGGTGTCCCAGAAAGTATTCTGTAATTACTGATTTTTCACTCCTACCTCTTAATACTAATTTATGCTGGCAAAGCCGTTGCTTAGTGGAAGGCAAACAGCTTCAAAACAGTACGTGATGTGGTCCAGCTTTGGGAGCTGATGTTGCTGCTGGGAGGAAGGAAGATTGGGAACCCCTTCCTCAAGAGAGCTATTTATAAACTTCTTTAACTTCCCAGCTGGAAATAGATCCGTGCTCTGAGGGAAAGGCTGTCGCTGACCTAGGCAATAGCCTAACCTGATCAATATTGCCATTAGTACTTTGTCTCATTGCTTTTCCATGCTAACCGTTTTAATTGACTTTGTGCCTGGTAGCTCAGTGCACTCAGGGGGTGTTTTTCCCACTTAGCTCAGTGAATTTTTGATCAGACCACAAATGAGGTCCTTCTGACATAGTCTGCAGCCTGGACTCACCTACATCATCTGAGTCATCCATCGATTACCTCATCTTGCTGCTCAGCTGCCTTTTCCAGCGATGAATACCTTCACTGAGTGCCAGGACCTGCCTCTCAGACCACCCAGTGCTCCTTCCTGATGCCATTTCCAGGCCTTGGTGGGCTTCACCTCTTACCCTGAGGTAGCTACATCTTCCTAACACTAGCCCCAGTTTCAACCCAGTTGTGTTTCTCATCTCCTTCTCAGGTGTTTATGCATCCTTTCCCCTCAGCCTCCCAGATAGTTCTTTCCCTAGGCATATCTATGTATAGCTACTGAACTAGACAGACCTTTTGCTTGATGACTGTGGTCATTCTTAAAGTTCCAAAAAAGCCTGTGACCTATTTCCAGAAGTGATTCATTGCTAGCCTCTCACAAGAACTACAATTCCCAAAGATGCAGATAAGAGCCAGGAGAGATTAAAAAAAAAAAAAAAAAAAAAAAAGCCTAGGCAGGTAAGATATCTAATTCCCACTGAGAGCAAGACACCTAACCTACTTACAGTTCTGGGGACTTGGCTTTTTCCTTTCTTTTTCCAAAGGCATTTGACTGTATTGAGAGATAGTGTTGAAAACCTGAGCTGTGGGTGTGTGGGAATATAAGCCCCACTGGAAAAAAAAGGGGCGGTTCCTCCAAAATCATAGAGGTTCTTGAAAAAGCCCTGGCCCCAGTCTTTGCATCACCACTTTGGGACACGTTCCATGGGAGGTGGAAATGCTGTTGTCCCTCTGCTCTGGAGGCACCAGCCTGCTCCTGTCCCTGCTTACATCTTGGTTCACAGAATCACAGAATCACAGGGGTAGGAAGGGACCTCCAGAGCTCATGGGGTCCAACCCCCTGCCAAAGCAGCTCCCCAGCTCATATTGCACAGGTCGGTGTCCAGATGGGGCTGGAATCTCTCCAGAGATGGAGACTCCACACCCCCTGGGCAGCCTGTCCCAGGGCTCCCTCACCCTCACTGGGGAAAAGTTCTGCCCCAGGTTGGTGTGGAACTTCCTGTGCTCTTAACTTGCAGCCATTGCCCCTTGTCCTGTCCCCACAGGCCCTGAAAAGGGGCTGGCCAGTTCCCCCTGCATCCCATACTTAAGATATTGATAAACGTTAATAAGGTCCCCCCTTAGTCTTCTTCTCTCCAGTCTGAACAGCCCCAGCTCACTCAGCCTTTCCTCACAGGGGAGATGCTACAGGCCCTTCATCATCTCCATAGCCTCCTCTGGACTCTCTCCAGGAGATTCCTGGCTTTTTTATCCCAGGGATCCCAGAACTGGACACAACACTCCAGGTGGGGCCTGACCAGGGCAGAGCAGAGTGGGAGGATCCCCTCCTGTGACCTGCTGGCCACACTCCTCCTGATGCCCCCCAGGATCCCATTGTGTCTCTCAGCCCCAGGGCACACTGCTGGCTCATGGCCACTCTGTCATCTACCAGGAGCCCCAGGTCCTTCTCTGCAGAGCTCCTCTCCAGCAGGTCACCTCCAGCCTGTACTGATTCCAGCAGTTCAGGTTCCCAGGTTCAGTGGAGATAGAATCCAACACTTCAGTGTTTTTCTGTAGAGGTTTAAAGAAACCCAGGCAGGAAAGGCAGTCATTTGTTGTGCTAGAAAATATTTTTAAAAGTCTGTGTCACGTTGCCGTGGTGACAAAAGTTCTTAAAATGATGAAGATTAAAGTCTAGGCTGGGAATGGTGGCATGGGGAGGGGAAGGGGGGCTGTTGTCATGACAGCCTCAACTCTGAGAGTGCAAGAGGCAAAACACATGGTGGTGGCAGGATCTTTGGGGTTTATATATATCTATAAACATCTGCCATTTATGCCAGCTTTCTCAGTGCTAATTAGTCCTGCTATTTCACCTTTCTCTGCTGTAAATATTTTCCAGTAGACACAAGTCTCTGAGGGAGAAGGCAAGAAAATACCTGCTGGGTTTTTTTTTCCCCTTTTCATTGCGTGGGCTCTCTGCTGTTCTCTCTCTGTGGCCCCTCAGCTTCTACCTGGAGAAGAACTTCAGTGAGCCAGAAGCAAGCTGCCTGGGAAGAGTTAAACCATCTCTAGAGGTGGTGGAGGCTTGCAGGCTCACATCATGTCCTTACAGAGCTTTAACAGCACCAAGCTGCTGCAAGATCACTTCTCCCTGCCCTGCATGCACAAAGGCACTCTGGCTTTTTTGGGGCTGAAGCAGCTGTTTCTGAACACAAAGGGTACCTCTTGGGCCCTCCTTAGTCACCACAGTACTTGGGCAGCGGTTAGAGCAGGACATCAAAGCTGGCATCCCTAGATTTGGCTCCAAACTTTGCTCTCAGCTTCCTGTGCAACCTCTGGGATGTGGCTTTTCCCTTTCATGTGCCTCACTTTGCCCATCCAGAGTGATGGAGATCACACATTCACTGGAGATACTGACACATACCAGATTAATGTCAGCCGAGCCCCTTGAGACCCTCAGATGAGAACTGCCACAGCAGCACGAAGGATTATTATATTTTAAGTGTAAAATCTACTTGGATATCTCTCTTAACACCTGGCACTCAGTGCACTTCCCTCCAGCTCGCTGTTCCAGGCAGCCCTGAGACAAGCACACTGCACAGTACCTCCCCCCGTGAGCGTTAAACCCAATGAATCACGGAGCCGCTTCTCTCCTCGCCCTGACTCAAGGCAGCATCAGCAATTCTGCTGACATTGGTTATGTCATTTGGTGCAAAGCAAGCATAAAAAGAGAATCAACCCCAAACTCTTGCCTTCATCGAAAACTTGATCTTCTGGCTTTAGTTTTCCTTGCTGGCACAGCAAAAAGCAGACAAAACCAAATCCCACAGCATCTCAAACTGTCGAGCGCAGCCCTGAATCTGCACGCTGCTTGCAGATGTATCTCTGCACCACAGATGATTTCCCTTCTCCAGTCCATCTGCTGTGTGCTGGCTGGTGCTTTCAGCGTTGTCCCAATACAATCTGGATCCCAACGCTCCCTCCCTCCCATCCCATTGCACCGTTCTGCCAAACACACTGTGATTAGCACAGCCCAAAGCTGTCTGACCCAAAGTTGATCCTTCACCAGGGACTTCTGCTTCCCGGTACGCTCTGAAGTTGTAAATAAGCCCAACTGCCTTGGTTTACATCATTTTCTTCCTTAAAAAGCACCTTTTCAGTTCCCTCAGAAATCCAGAGTTTCTCTCTGTGTATATTTTAGTGGCAAGAACAGCGTTTTGTCCCTTCTTCCAAAGGAACCCAACCTGTGGCCCAGCGAGCTGCTCGAGACAGCAAACCTTTTGGAGTGGAATCAGTTTCTGGTTTGGCACAGCTTAAACTCGATGTCACTGGAAGGATAAACAAAGTTGGGGAGGGTGAGGAAGGAGTGAGTAAAGGGGTGATGATGCATTCCCCACAGCAGCATCAGGAGAGGGAGAACAGCAGCTGAGATCTGTTGTGTAGCTCTGCTGAAACATTGTGTTTCCCAATGGTCTGGGCTTGCTCAACAGGCTGAATTTCTTGGGGTGCTGCCCTTTCTCTCTCAATTCTGATTTCTCCTGTGTCTTTACAGTTGCTCAGGGGTTTTGGCTCTGTGTGTGCCTCGTGTATGCTCATGGCTTCCATGCTTCGGTGCTCTGATGTGCATAATGCTGTGTGTGCTTGGAGAGGATTTTTCCTCCTGGGGGAAGCCCATCCTGCAAGTTCTGCGTGTTGTTTGTCTCTCCCCTCGCTTCAGCCTCCCAGGATGGATCTGAGCATCAAGGCCCCAAAGCCCTTCGCCTCTTATATGGGTCATGTCAGCTGAGACTCTTGCTGAGTGTGGAGAAGGTGACATTTTGCCCCTTGCCACAAGAGCTGGCACTGATTTGCTGTAGCAATCCCTCACTGAGCAAACCCACTGGTTTTTCAATGAGCTGCTTTTCATTTGCCTGGTGGCCAGAATGAGTAAGAGCTTAAACCCTTGTGCAGCCAGTTTTCATAACGAATCTGGATGAGGCCAGGGCGCTGATTAGATGGGTGATACACAGAGACACTGTAGCTGGTGTCTTAGTACAACACCCTACAGTAATCTGTCTAACAGTATTTTAGGCTCAGAAAAGCTCCTCACAGCAACCACCTATCCCCAGTCTATCAAGAGATTAGCACTTGGGTTTGAAAAGGCAGCTAATGCCTCTGTGAGGAAAATGTATCTTCACCTCTGTTGTTATCTACAAAAGCCAAGAAAGGAAGAGTGAACGACATCTCAAGTTTCTTCCTCATAGTCCACAAATATTCTTCTTAAATATAAGTGAATGTGTATTTCTTCACAACCTTAGCTCTGGCTAGAGCACTCAGAATAGTGTGTGTCACTGTTTTGAGTCTCTTTTGAGATTTGTGTTTCCTTTTATGGTCTTTGGGGTTTTCAAGTCATAAATTAAGAGCAAATTCTTTGTTTTCTGTTAAGCTGGAGCAGTATCACAGCTACTTGCTTATCCACAGGGGTGTTATCACAGTTGTGTGTTAACCATGGTGTGGATGCAGACACCAGCACTGACTCAGGACCAGCAGGCTCTTAGTTTGGATGCAGTGCTACAGGAATACCGCTATGCTGCCAGTAGAGGTAGTGAAGGGCAACAAGCACTTTCATTGCTTCCCTGTGGTGAGGAATCTGTTCATGAGCTCCGTGGATGGAAGGCAGGTGTGTGCAGAGCCAGCATTCAGCTGAGCACATGTGGATGCTGTCAGCTCTCTCTGGCAGGACGTTTAGCTCCGGCCCAGCCGTGCTGGCTCCAAACAGAATCATTCCTGTGCCCCTCGTTGCAGTCCCCAGGCCCTCAGGGAAACCCATTTGTTGGCCAGGGCAGCACCTCTGGTACACGCAGAGCCAGCTGGGATGCACAGTGGCACCCCAGCCTGCAGAGTGCCACAGCTGTTCTGGGCTCCTCACCAGAACAGACAAAACACTGTTCTTGCCACTGAAATATACACAGTTCTGGGTTCCTCACCATCAGAAGGACATTGAGGTCCTGGAGCGAGTCCAGAGAAGGGCAACCAGGCTGGGGAAGGGGCTGGAGGGCAAATCCTGTGAGGAGCAGCTGAGGGAGCTGGGGGTGTTGAGCCTGGAGAAGAGGAGGCTGAGGGGAGACCTTCTCCCCACCTCCACTGCCCTGCCAGGAGGGTGCAGAGAGGTGGGTGATGGTCTCTTCAGCCAGGGGACAGGAGATGGGACAAGGGGCAATGGGCTCAAGCTGCCCCAGGGCAGGGTCAGAGCAGATGTGAGGGAAAAGCTCTTCCCTGGCAGAGTTGTGGGGCTGTGGCACAGGCTGCCCAGGGAGGGGCTGAGTCACCTTCCCTGGGTGTGTTTAACAGGTGGGGAGATGAGGTGCTCAGGGACCTGGTTTAGCTTGGGATGGGAATGGTTGGACTTGATGATCTGAAAGGTCTTTTCCAACCTTGTGTGGTTCTATGTGCTGGAGAGACAGGGGCTTTGCAAGAGCTGGCCGGGGCCTGGCCGGGCTGGTGCAGAGTGCCTGGGCCCAGCTGCCTCCCCGCACAACGCTCCCCGCAGCGTCCTCGCTGGGCTCTGGCCCGGAGCAGCCCAGCCTCCATGCACTAGACAGACAGATGCACTTATGCAACATCTCTTTCAAGGATCTGAGCAATTCTTGTGGCCTGTTGGTTTGGATAGCCTTGCTGAGCTGTGTGCCAACAGAAAACAACACACCTAATTAAATATACAAGTTTGACTTCAGGCAGAGCCCTTGTTTCACTGCCAGAGCCAGGTCCCTGCTTCTCCAAGGTGTCCTTGATTTCTCCCAGCTCCTGTGGCCAGGTTAAAGGAATCCTTCTGCAGTACAGAACCAATTGAGGAGTGATGTACAGGGTTGTTAGGGCTGACAAGATTTGAGACTCATACTGCTAGGATCCGTACACCTTGTTTTGTGTAAGGGGGATTTCCAAGCTGGAGCTTTTACATAACTAGAGATAACTTTCTTGAGGAAATTTTGGTCCTCCCAATTTCCCAAGCTGTCTTTCAGAAAGCATTGAAAGGTGTCCTTTGGCTAGAAGGACAGAACCAACTTTGTAATGGGGACTGTGAAGCCCCAGCTTGTTTTGGATAATCATGAAACAGGGATATTAGCCTATCAGAGTGCACCCTTGGAAGGAGATTCTTTAAAGAATGAATCCATGCTTTGTCCTCCTTCTCACTCCCTTTTTCCAAATCACAGGCAGCAGAAAGACAGAAAGCACAAGCAGTTCCAGGGACAGAAGGAGGTGTGATGCTCTGGGACCCAGCCTGGGTTGTGTTACAACAGGGCAAGAAAGCCCTGAGTGTTAATGATGAAAACCAGAGCTGTAATCACTACTCACGTTCCTCTCTGCTCCTGGACCAGCTATTCTAGAATGCTTCTTCCCCACCTCTCCCTGGCGAGCTATAGACTGCTTTAGGGCACTGCAGCACCAGCTTAGACACTCCCCAGTGCACTAGTGGGGTCAGCATTCCCTGCAACACAGGCACCCATTTACAGTGGGAGCTACTTCTCAGTGAGAGGTGCTCCTTCACACCCCTTCACATTTATTTCTGTGCACTGCACAGTGAGTGTCTCTTATTTTTCTCTTGCATGTGAATGCAAATGTATTCCAAGGAGTGGGCATGAGCTGTAACTCCTGAGACTGACATTTGCAATTGGATTTGGCTCAACTGCTGTTCAGGCACTAGAGTTCATGATCTAGGTTTGCTTTATGGGCAGCAGAGATCCTTTCCTCTAGTCAGTGCTGGGCATTAGAAGGTAATCCCCAAAGGCCTCTCTGAGCTGGGAACATCTGTGTGTACAAGGGGAGATGTGTCCCCAGGTTGGTGCAGAGGCAGGACTCTCCTCCCTTTTGTGCTCCAGCTCTGCTTATGGGTAGATTACGTGGTGGGTGGTGACCCTGTGGTGAAGGGAGAAGACCTGTGAGCTGAGACGTACCGGTACTGGGCAGAGCTGCCCTTTCTTACCCATCAAGTGTGTGAGTTGTTAGTGCATGAGAGGAAGCACCAGAGTCTAAAAGCAGTAGCAAACACACTCGATTCCTGGGTTTCAGAGGGGCACAGAAGAATAAAGGCTTTCTGCCCTGGCCTGCCTAGACTAAATCCCAATCATTTTATAAGAAGCTCCATATCATTCACCTTTCCCATAAACCATCCATTCCCTCAGGCTTTTCACTCTGCTTTTAATATATTAAAGGAAGACAGACATTTCCTAATTGTGACAGGGTTTTTCCCTGTCTAGAGTTCCCTGGGTTACAGAAAGACTGGGGCTCTTTGAAAAAACACACATAGGTGGGAGAGGAAAAATCATTAGCACAGTAAAACCCTGGTGATACAAAAGATCCATTCAGGGATTTTTCTGCAGACTGCTGTTCTGGCTTCATTAAAAGCATAGCCCGTGGCTGTCACTCAGGCTGGATGGGCTTTGGGGTATCTAAATGAGAGTGATCGGGTTTGCAATGGGAAAAAAAGAAAAAAGAAAGAAACCAGTAGGAATGATTCTTTGTGAATTATGTGCTCAGCTTTCATACTGACCTATTGAGTCAGCATCGAGAGTTGGATTTCCTAGAACATCTTTTCATGCTGGATTTTGGATATTTTCATCTTTTCAGCCTAGAAATAGTGCTAGAATGGCCTTTCTCACACTAAATGGCACTGTGGGCTCCAGCTGCAGCTTAGATGCAGCGGAAAGAATGGAGTTTAGAAGCAGTTATCCAAATCATTCATCCTTCTGCTGTTCAGCATTCTTCTGTGGCTCCTTCCCAGCCCAGATCAAGCACCTTTACATCTCTCAGTGCGCATGACCTGATGGCATCAGGATGAGGTGGGGAGGTGTTCGTGTCTGGTGTGGGAACAGGCATTGAACTTGAACAGCTGGCCCTTACAACAGAGCAGTGAGCAGATTCAGGTAGCTAAACTGAGGAACCACAATTCCTTTCTCTCACAAAGCACACAGCATGCCTATGCCCTGTCCCCTGCTGTAGATAGAGAGTCACCTCCCTCTGTAACCGCCTCCTGTCCAGAGCTGATTGCCAGGAGCCTGGGTGACCCGTTGTAAGCCCTACACTGAGGCCAGGGGGAGCTGGGGTGGTGCTGTGGGGGTGTCCTGCGCTCCCTGTGCCTCTCCCCACAGTCTCAGCTGCCCCACTACCCATTTCTATTCATAACAAGGCAAACTGGAAGCTACACTGCTACCCTGTATCAGGGTCTGCAGGCCTGCTGGCCCCCTGCCTGGTGCCCTGCAAGAAAGTCGTGTTTCCAGGTTTATGTTGCATCTGAAGAACTGACAGTTAATCCTGCTACATCCCTAAGGAAGTGGGGAGCTTGGATAGGTATCACTGCGTGCTCCTCCTCGCTCAGAGGTCAGTTTTACAACAGCACTGGGAGTCAGGCTGTGAGCAGAGGTGTGGTGGCAGGTCAGAAAACACAACGTGTGACCATGCAGGGCTGGAGCAGCAGGGCAGGGCCGAGCTGAGGAGCAGAGCTGCCCAGGAGGGTTCTGCAGGTGGCATAGCAGAAGGGCTGTGAGCTGGAGCAGGGCTCTGGCAGGGCTGTTGGGGGGTCTGGGATGGAGAAAGCAGGATGGGCTGTGGGGGGGTCCAAGCTCCTAGCTGATAAAGCTGGTTTTAGGACAGAGCTGACTGCAGTACTGCCCTACAGGCAGGGTGGAAATGTGGAGATGGAGCTGGGACATGCAGCCTCACTGGATTCACGGGGTTGTCTTTGCTCCTCTTGTTCCCTTCTATTAAATCCAACTAGGACATTGTGTCACCAGATTGTGGGCTGGGCTGCAGACAAACCAGGCTGCATGTGCCTTCAAACCACAGCGAGGCCTCCTGAGAAGGCCCAGCTATGGCAGCTGACAGCAGCCGGTCTCTGCTTGTTCGGGCACAGCTGTCCAAATACTTCACTCCTCCTCTACCAGAAACAGCAGCACTGTGTGTGGGGAGCAGTGATTAACGTCTCTCCAGACGAGACTGAGGGCAGGACACACTGGCTGTCAGGTGTCCCTTCATCTGGGCTCCATCAGAAATTGCTGTGGTGACACAGCACCACGTGGGAGGGGATGCCAGATGTGTTTGGGGTCTCTGTTTTCAGGGTGATGCAGTAGGCTTCTTTAGCTGGAAACCAGGACATGGTGAGGACACAGTGTATAGTCCTTACTGGACCCAAACCATTGCCCAGTGACAGTTTGAAGGTCTCCTCACTTCATGATCTGTATTAATGGGAAAAGAAGGAGATCTCTGTGGTGAGCCCCATCGGGCCAGCCATGCTCTCCAAGGTCCTTTCCTCCTCATTGAGGCATCCTGTAACCTAAGGAAAGCCCAACCTGGGCAGATCTGTAGCTCAGCACAGCAGCTGCTGGCACGCCCTGTGCTGTCATCACAAAGCTGGGCATTAAAGAACCAGGGACCCCCAGTGCCTCCACAACACACCACTCCAACACACCACCCATAGGAAGAAACAGTGTCCATCAAGCAGTTCTCAACTGCAAATGCAGCTTTGATGTTAGGGAGCCTGGACTGGTCAGCATGCTCTGCTTATGGCTGGTACTACCCACAGCATGGCCATGGGCTCCCTTTGTGACTGTGGAGCTGAGGCTGCTGTTGCCTCTTCCCAGGTTTCCCAGCTTCTTTGCAAAGAACTGCTCCACAGCTCTGCCCTGGTTTGCTTTTCCTTGCCCACCTAAGACTGGAAGTGATACAGCAGCAGAATACAAGAAATACAGGAAAACAATTAAATCAGATCCTCTTCTAGAAAGCTCTGCTGAGCTTCAGGCAGGTCTTTCTTGCATTTGGTACTTGCAGATGCTGCCTCTGACATCCAGTTCAAAGACAGCATCCACCGTGGGCCGGTGTGTAGCACATACTCAGCAAGAGCAGAAATCAGAGGAGGGCATTGTGGTTAAAAAGGTGTAATGAGAGAGTTTGTTTCTGAGGAGTGGCTGATGTCCCAGAAATATTTGTAACCAACTTATTTTATGAAATGAGTTATGAAACTTGTAATGTCAATTAGAAGGCAAAATCAAAGGGCAAGAGGGGCGAATGATTAGGATTTTGTATTTTAGTTTTTAATCTGTTTTTCAGCCGGTTCTGCTTGCACACTGTGGCTGACCTGAGCTGATGCAGCCTTTTCTGTTACTTTAGCAAGGTTCTTGACCCTGATACTGCGTCTAATTATGTTGGGTTGGTTATTTGGGGAGCTGCCATCTCATCTGCTCCCTGTTGGCCCCTGCAGATCTTCCACATGACCTACGATCTGGCCAGTGCAGTGGTGCGGATTGTGAACCTGATTGGGATGATGCTGCTGCTGTGTCACTGGGATGGCTGCCTCCAGTTCCTCGTGCCGATGCTGCAGGACTTCCCCGATGACTGCTGGGTGTCCCTCAACCGCATGGTGGTAAGTACCCGCCTCTGCTTGCTCGCTCCCCGCCCTTAAACCCAGCCCCCCATCGGCATCGCCATCCCAGCACCCACCTCCCGGCGCTATCGGCATCCCCCAGCTTCCCATTTCCCCCCAGCTCCTTCGAGGGCCTTCCTGGCCAGCAGGCACTTGGAACGCCTCGGCCCGTGGGCATGGAGGCTCCTTGGAGACACTCTCTGAGACAGTCTGGGCTGCAGAGCAGGAACCAGCCCCAGCTGCGAGCTGCAGAAGGCAGGAGCCGGGCTCCCCCTCCTGACAGGAGACAGCGAAGAGCAAGGATGGAGGCGGGTTTGTGCTGGGAGCTGGGCAGACCGAGCCTCAGGCAGGAGGCAGAGGGGTCCTGGAGCCGGAGCTGGGTCTGATCCAGAACTCCCGCTGCTGCTCCCTAGGAGACCGTTAAGCCTTCTGGCCCATACTGGCTTGTACGGTCGGTCGTCACCCACCCTTCTCCCTGGGGGGCTCCCATTAGAGTGGGCTGGAGCAGAGCCTGCCAAGCCTCAGTTCAACCTCCTGCCATGGGCTCAGGAGCCAGATTTCCCAGTAACACCCCAAGCTGTGCTGCTCACTCTGCTGTTTGCAGTGAGGGACATTTATACCATATGGGAGATGCAGGGAGTTCGTGGTACCTTTCAACCATCTCACTGAGGATTCAGGATCTTTTATTCAAAGGGACAATGTCCAGTTGATTAAGCAGCAAAAACTGACAAAGCTTAAAAAATTGCCTCTTATTGCAGCTCTTAACCTCCAGATTCCCCCAGCCAATTTCTTCTTTTTTTAAAAAAAATAATAATAATCAGGCACTGGGGCAGAACAGAACAAATGTAGAATGGATAAAAGAACTGCCAATTTGCCATGCCTCCCACATGCAGAGCTGTGGGCACATGCTGCCCATGCCTGAGAAGAGGGAGCATCCATGGAAAAGTTGTCTGTTTGGTGTTTATTTATTCATTTCTTTCCTCTGCAATAATCATTCACTTCCTGCTGTTGAAAGGTGCCAGACTGACAGTTCTGGAGACTAGAGCATTTATTTATCTACAGCAGAAGAACAGCCCATGCAGCAGCTGCCTTGTCTTCCCCCATGCTGCCTTTTTATTATTTATATGGCAGGAGCAATGAGAGATCAGGGCCCTATTGTGCTTGTGCTGTTCAGGTTCAAAAGGACATACAGAGAGCTCAGACATGCAGACAGGAATCATTCCCATCCGATGAAGTGACTGGGCCATGGTGTCTTTGCAGCAGGTTTGAACTGTCTTTCCTTTATCCTGACATTTAGGTGGAGGCTGCTGTCTGATGGCAACAACTTCTCTTTGCTTTTCCCACCCATCCCTGGGGGAAGAGGTGGAAGCTAGGGTTGCAGGTTTACAACTGAGTGGCACACTCAGCTCTAAGGCCAGCAGATGAAAGCTGCAAGGAAGAGCCAAACCAACCAGGTCTGCTGGTAACTGGTGCATGGAAAACCTTCACAGGCAGTAACCAGCAATGGCAGAGACACGTGGAGAGAGGAAGAACAATCCAGTGGCTGGAACACTGACTGAAAGTGGAATTCCTGGGTTCAGTTCCCAACATTGTTCTGTGTGATTCAAGTCAGACAGGAGGCTCAGAGAGTTGTTCTCCTTCCCTGGGTACTTCTGAGCAAATGCTGTGATGGTGGGTATCCCAGACAGTCTGAGAGACCCAGGGTTGTACTGAGTAGGATGCACAAGATAATGCACATCAGCTCCTGGGCTCCTCACTCGAGGCTGGAAAGCCAGAAAGCTGCTTGTGTGACCCAGCGGGACGAAGAGCTGTGAACACCCTGGGCTCAGAGCCTGGGGAGGAGGGAAACAGAGCTGAGCCTGTATCAGTGGAGCCAGGCTGGGATCAGAACCTATAAATGGTCACCAAGGTCACTATGCAGTGAAGGGATGTCGTCTCAAAAGGTGGCAGGACACAGGACAGAGGAAGGAGAGATTTAGCCCAGGCACCCTTCGTAGCAGCAAGACTGGTGAGAGGGGGAAGGATGCATCCCATAGGAAGAGGCCTTAGAGGAGTCTCCAGGAGAGGCAGAGTAGACAATTTCTATCCAGAGCAGAGCTTTGCCAGGCAAAGACTCCTGCTGCACTACTTGTCTTCCCAGCCTTGATAGCCTGTCCCCAGCCTTGAGAGCCTGTGAAGCTGGGAATTAAACTTGCCTTGTGTGATTTTTGCCACTGATCCTCTGCAGCTAAATCACCTTTGCTTCTTCCACCTATTAAAAGTGAAAAAAATAATTAAAAAACCTCTGTGACTGTCTCACAAATGGAGCCTCAGGAAACTGGTGTGAAGAACTGGAGAGATGGTTTTATGCCCCACCTATAGTTCAAGTGGCTTCCACTCCAGAAGTTGTGCAGGAATAAGCCAGCCCCAAAATAGCTTGGTTTTAGAACTTTTAACACAGAGAGTAATTAGTTCTTCTGGAATCAGATACTTTCTTCTCACAATAAGCTTCTGTCCTCTAATCTCTTGAGAAGATTTCCAGATGTGTCACTGGGACCAGTGGTGGATGTGGATAGCATGATTAGTGTAACAGTGGATGGGTAGTCTACAGTGGTAATAGGAGAGGCTACTGAGTCAGGAAACCAGTACAAACTGGTGGCCTGGGCTGTTCTCAGGCTTTGGTGCCAAGATCTTGATGGTTTTTTGCAAACAGCTCTGTTTGAGAACTGTGATGGACAAGGGTGGGAGATGGGAGGACAGGACTGCTTCTGTCTCTGACAGAGAGTTGGAAGGTTGGATTTTGGAACATTCTGTACTGACCTGGTCACAGCTTTGAGGAGATAAATACACTTGGTGCACGACTGGCCTGATTACACACAGGAGACAGAAAGTTGGGATGGAACCACTGTAGGAAAAAAAGGAATCTTCTGAAGTCTGCAGCCAAGGGGAGCTGAAAGTGAGGTGCCACATGCTTTGGAGGCTTTCTCCTTGATTGAGTATGCTGCCTTCCCACCCCTCCAGAGTTTCCCATGTAGCCACCTGGCAGCCCATAAAACCAGCTCTGATTCCGACGCAGCAGGGCAAGAAGTTTCATCACCTCCCATCTGCTTCCTAAAGGTTTGATCTTCTTCCAAGGGATCTGTGAAGAGTCTGGTCTGGTGGTGCCAAAACCATATCAGGGGCTTGATAAATCCCTGGGTCCAGTTCGTCTTGGTGTTTTCAACATGCGCCATGTCTCATCTTCAGCAGCTGTAGAAAGAGTGAGTCTTTGTATGACTTGCTTCTGAACTGGCTCTGGAGCAGCAGGGAAGGATGTTTTCAGTATTAATTGCTTAGCCCCAGTCTCAGGGGCTTCAGCAGCAGCTTCCCTACAGGGCCCTTTATTAAAAAGAGGAAGGCTGGTGAGTCAGCTGCCAAGCGGCGTGTGTGCGGGCAGCAGCATCTCCCCAGCCCCTTGCCTGGCAGCTCCTCATCAGGGGAATCTGAGCTCTGCCCAGACCTGAGAGCTGCAGGAAACACGTGGCTCACTCCCTTGGGTACTGTGCTGAACTGATAAACCCTGCAGGGAAGGCAAATATCCCCCTGTCACATGCAGCCACCTTGCAGAGGGAATGCTAATCGTCTCCCCTTTACCAAAAGGAGGAGAGAAGCTTTCCTTTGGAGCTTGAACCCCCCTCCCTGCTCCCCAACATATTCTTGTAGTGGTGTTGATAGAAAGGAGGAAGAGAAACGGGGGCAGCATGTGTTGTGGGATGACAGAGGAATCCTGCATGGGTCTCCTGTGTAATTCCTAACTCCCCCCAAGCCTCTGGTCCAGCACATCCCTCCTACCCTCACTCAGCAGGCATATGAAGCTAACAGACTCTCATGTTTTATACAGTGTCAGGGAGCAGCAAGAGGAGGGCTGCTCCATGGTGGAATACGAGCCAGGAGCTGAGGGTGACCCCTACACAGGCAGTGCTCTCACCAGCTGGGGCACAGCCCTACCAGTGAGCAGAGCAGATGTGGTGATAACAGGGTCCATGGACCATTCCAGTGAAAGCAGGGTGGCAGTCATGTCCACAGGCCAGTTAGGAGCAGCAAGAGATGGGGTCAGGGGCAAGGCTGGAAACCAGGCTGGAATGTATGTTCTGGGCTCAGGGCTGGGCACCCAGCTTGGGCAAGGTCTTGGTTTCCAGGCCTGAGCAGAAATGGAGCTCCAGGAATGGTGGGTGCATGGGTGGGGGTCTGAGGCAAGGCTGACTGGGGCAATTAAAAAATACTGGCACGCTCAGAGTCCTGAGAAAATCATCTCTCTTGTTAGGTTAAGGCTATGCAAAGCTCTCCCTGGATATAAGCCCAGAACAGGCAGGTTCCGTCCGATGTGAAGGTTGACCCATCATCTCCATTTCTCACCCTGCTATTCTTTTCCTTTAATTTAGATCCAAGGTCTGTTTTCCCTGGCCAGCAGCTTAAGTGCTGTCCAGGGGAAGGTGATGATGTTCAGAGGCCTCATTTCACAGCTTGACCTAAGTGGTGTGTAGTAGCAAACCCTGAGTAACAATTCTGTGGTCAGATAAGATCACTGCTGAGATAAATGTGGGAGTTCACAAGATTGAAACACACCCTTTCACTGTGAAAAGTTAGTGGTGTGAATCAGGAGTAACATTGTGCCCATGGACTATGCCCCTACCCCAAGAACTTGCCAGTACATCTCAGTGTCTTTACTTCTCTCTCTAGTCTTCTCCTGTGAGGGTTCAGTTAGGTACATTCACATGTGCATCAGACCCAAACCAACCTGTAAGACACCATACTCTTCCTTGACGTGCTTGTGTAAGGCCCTGCAGAACCCAGCACTGCCTTTGAAGAGTTCCAGGAGTGTGTCTCCGAGTATTCAGGGGTGGATCTGAGCAGAGGCATTGCAGTGCAGACACTAATCCCAGAGAAACCCTTCTAGTCCTGCCAGTGTGGATGTTAAAAACAAGCTAGTTTGAGAAATCACTTCAAAGTAATTTTAACTGCCTTTTGCAAATGCTCTTAGTGCCTGGCATGTGTCTGAGGTAACATCCCTCTTGACTATGCTCAAGCACAGATCTGTAGCTCCATTTTAGCTTGCTTTGAGATTTGGTTAATGAGGAGTCATTTTCTTTCTGCAGTTTAAGGCCTCCTTTCCCTACCCTAATGGGCCATTTTAGGCACTCTGGTCTATTTGAAGCAGTACAACCCTCCCAGTGTGGGGACTGGCAGAGTGGTGTGTGGAGTGTGGGGGCACAGCTCTCATGGAAAGAAGCTGTGTCACCATAAGGCACCGTGACACTGGGAAACTCCTGTCCACAGGACATTCAGGACCACTGCTCCTAGTCTGGCTTCAAGCACTGCATTCTCACCTGCCTGCTTACTCTGTGAAAAACAAAAGAACATTGAGCAGACCTAAGAACTAAAGACCTACTGAGCCCTGTAAGCAGAGTCATCCCAAAGCCTGTGCCCTGAGGATCCAGGGCTCTTTACAGATGCTCAGAGAGCTCAGATGTTTTCTCCTAAAGGTAATTGCTCTGAAAGGTTTCCCCTTCATGGAAGTGCCTCTCTTTCAGCAGTCCTTGATCTCTTCTCCCAGCAGACCAGGTTGCTCAGGATGTTTTTTTCAACACTCTGTGTTTTCCTGCAGCTCTCACCCCTCAGCCTGTCATTCCTCAGCCGTCTCCTCAGTGTGGCACGAAGCAGGCTGTCCTCACAGGGAGCCGCGCTGCTGCTGGGAATTGGGGTTGTGACTTCCAAGTGTAGAGTTCCCAGGGAGCCAGGAGTGTTTCTGCAGGCTACAGGGGCTCAGCCGTGTTGGATGTTGTAGTTTTGGATGACTAATTCCTACAAAACACTGGCAAGCTTCCTCGTAAACAGCCCTCCTGAGCAGCAAGGTGCTGAAAGAATGGCTTTTAAAACTTGAACCTGCCTGATACCCAGATGTTCCTCTTGGGCTCTGATCACTTGTGGCCATTAAAGACCCTGGCAGCCAGTTTCCTGATATATCCAATTCCAGTTCAGCTGTTCTTACTCTGTCTCCCCAAATTCCCTGGTTGAACTCCTGGCACACTGAACTCAGAAGGCAGCAGCATTTCTGAAATGTCCAGCAAGAAATGCCTGCATTGGAAGGGAATTCATTCAGTGAGGAAGGGATGGGGTGGGACACCTGCACTGCTGCCTCTGTCCCCGTGAAGCTGGGAATGTGCTGCCCGTTTTTAGGGGTGAAGCACCATTTTAAGCAAAGGTTGGTCAGGTGTGACTGCTACCTGTTGTCTCAGGATAACTTCCCTGCTGAAGCACTGACAATAGATGAGCTAAAGCTGTGGAGTTTACAGCATGTGTCTTGCTGGAAAGGGCAGGGACCACGGCTCTGTGACTGCTGGTGCTGCAAGGCTGAGGGACACATGAACAGTGAAGATGCAGAGATGCCTGTGTAAGGTGTGTGAGCTGCT
The DNA here is from genome assembly GCF_964237585.1 of Gallinula chloropus. Taxonomy (NCBI): domain Eukaryota; kingdom Metazoa; phylum Chordata; class Aves; order Gruiformes; family Rallidae; genus Gallinula; species Gallinula chloropus. The sequence goes on from NC_140094.1 coordinate 5,221,937, forward strand.
CAGTGCCTTCAGAGGTCAGATGTTGCTCTGCAATATGACACACAACCTGAATGGTGAAAAACAGACCCTTCCACACTTGTTTGGCCAGTACCCTGGGAGCCACAGCATAGATATGGGTGAGGCAAAGGACGGAGCAGATGCCCTCCTGTGGTGCTCACACCTCAGACAGGACCTGTGGTCAGACCCTTCTCGCTGCCCTGTACAGGCAGCAGCGTGCAAATGCTCATCGCCCTCATCTGTAGCTGGCTCCCCTTTTGGCTGCTGCTCTTCCCACACTGGAAACCAGGAGTAGGGACAGCAATGGCCACATTGTCTCTCTCTCCTTGACTCAAGGGTAGTTTTTTCCAGTGCAGGAGGTGAAGAGGTTCCTGCTTTGTTAGGGAGGTGAGCCCAGACAGGCTGGCGCCAGCGGGGACCAGCTGCTTCTGGGGCTGTGATTGTGCTGCTGCTGCCATGTTGCCTCACTGTCACTTGTGTTGCTTTGCCCTGCCTGTTGCTTTGTGACCCAGGCCTGTCTTGCATAACGTAACACAACACGGCCAGGGTAACGCTATCGCCTGTCTTTGTCCATGTGCTTATCTCCTAACCCAGCACTAACACTCTCCAGAGGTTCCAGCTCCTTGCCACAGCTCACAAACAGCATCAGTACCCTTTGCTTCTGGTTACTACTGCAAGCTTACTGAAAAATTTCCATCAACACTAGTGACACTCAGAGAGCTGTTTGCAGAGAGGTCGTTGCCCGTCCACCTGACTGGGATTAGATCCCTCCAAGGAGGTGTCCAGTGAACTCCAGAGCTCCTGTTGTAACTAGTCACCGGTGCCAAGGCTTCTGCAGCTCTCTGAATGGAGTTTACAGAAGCATTGCTTGTCTGTTTGACAAGCTACAAACCAGGCCTTCCCTCCAATGACCTTCCTAGTTGCTGTGGTGTGTGTATCTGCAAAGCTACAGCCACAATGTGAACACCTTCCCTGGCACAGAAAGACGACTGCTGAACGTACAGATTACGTGCTGCACTGAGTGTCACTGTAGCAGGGGTGTTTTATCAGGTACCTGGTAATAGAGTGTGTGATGACAGTGCATTTACTTCCCAAGGTTTTGTGGCAAGGACTTGCTAGCATCTAATACCTATGGGATAATAAATGCACCTTGAGCTGTTCCATGAACTCAGGCTAATCAGAATAATCATGAAATTCAGGCTGTTTTTTTCTCCCTGTCCTATGATGTAATTGCTGAGGTGCATCTTGTGTTAGTTGCAGTGGGAGAGCACAGGGTGTCCGAAAGAAGCCGTTGACTTCAGCTGGCTTCTCACGTGGTTTAGTGCAGCTCTCACATGAGACCGTTTGGAGTTTTCACAGCTCCCTGAAAAAAAAGCCCTGTTTTACACTGAGAAGAACTTGCTGTCTGGAAATTATCACCTGAAGTTTCTGCCCTTCCCATCTCTTCAGGTAATGACCAGAGATCCTGACCATTTCCTAAATTGCTGGGGAGTGATTTTCCCCACTCTAGGATCTTGCTGCTGGCAGCCTTGCTCGGGCTGTCTTTTACCAGGTCTCTGTTAAAGTCCATTTCCCAGTGGTGTAATCACTTGCTTCAGCTCCTTCTCCCATCCATGGGTCATTTTGAAAATATCATAGAATCATAAAATCATAGACTGGACGGGGTTGGAAGGGACCCCAGGGATCACAGAGCTCCAACTCTCTGCCACAGGCAGGGACACCAACCTCCAGGCCTGGAGCTACACAAGGTTGCCCAGGGCCCCAGCCAACCTGGCCTTGAACACCCCCAGGGATGGGGCACCCACCCCCTCTCTGGGCAGCCCCTTCCAGCCCCTCACCAATATCCCAGTGCATCATTTCAGTTTATCCCAGGTTTCCAGTGTGTCAGACTGTCTGGCTTCCTTTCTGGAAACTTTTGCTGGAAAGAATACATGGAGTCTGGAAAAACCCTGGCCAAAGTCAGCTGATGTCTGATGACTACACTGAAGCTTGTTGCTTTTGTTTGTTTGAAATCAAGTGTGGCCAGGACTGTGAAGCCATCAAAGAGTTACATTGCTTGTTTAACATACAGAGGTGCTTTAAACGTGGACTTTTGGGTCTAACGTTAGGGATCCTTTTCTGAAATGTGTTCATCCCAGAGAATGTCCTGTCCCACTGCTAAAGCTTTGTCTGTCTATCTGTCTCTTCAGAATGACTCCTGGGGGAAGCAGTATTCCTATGCGCTGTTCAAGGCCATGAGTCACATGCTCTGCATTGGGTACGGGCAGCAGGCGCCCGTTGGCATGTCAGATGTGTGGCTCACTATGCTGAGCATGATTGTCGGTGCCACCTGCTATGCCATGTTCATCGGCCATGCCACAGCCCTAATCCAGTCTCTGGACTCCTCACGGCGCCAGTACCAGGAGAAGGTAAGGACTGGGCTTTGCAACCCTCGTGCGCCCCAGGGGCGGTCTACATGCTGTGGTGGAGGAAGCGAGGGCTCTCAGTGACCTGAGTGAGAGACACGCGGGGCGGTGTCGTTGTTACCAGGGCAGATCATTGGTAATTCATACTCCTCCCTTCCCTCAGACCCTCAGGAGGAAAGAGATGCAAGATCAGATGTATAACAGTAGGGCAAGCGGGTCATTTTTGTTGTCTCTGACTGTCTTTTTAGATCAATGTTATCAATGTCACTGCTATCTACAATTGTAAGTCATTTTTTCCTTTCTGAGATCTCCTTTCAAATCCCCAGTGAAGGTTCCAGAATGTGCAGCTTTTGTTTAGCAAGTAGTTTCTTTAGAAGGATCTGGATTATTCACTTCAGTGCCCATGAGTGAAACTACACAGCAAACCCCAAAGCACAGATCCAAGCTCAGGAGCTCCCAGGTTGCTATCCAATTCATTGCACAGTTGTTGAATTGCATAGTGCAGGGTGCAGAGAGAAATGTCACAGCTGCTTGGGTCACACCTGAGGCAGCTGTAACTGGTGGTGGTGGGCTTAAGGTGGTGCTGTGAATCTGTTAAATGGTAAGGGGCAAACGGGGTCAGCCACCATGATTGGGCTGGAGAAGGGTAACTCATGGAACTGTCTCTCCATGTCCTCAGTATATCGCTATCCATACAGTGATATTTTGTTATTGAAAGCAAAGAGGCTGCTGGTGCACCCATACTTCTCCCTCTAGGACATAGACAGGCAAACACCTCTGCCTTCAACTTCTGGTTGAGTCCTGTTCTCCACAGAACAGGAGAGCTAATTGAACAGTGACTGTGTGCAGCTAAGAGCAAGGACCTGGGTGGCTCCAAGGTGAGGAAGGGACTTCACCACAAAGAGAGCAGGTTACTTGCAGGCATCAGCAAAAAGTCCCCTCAGTTAGTAGGGCTGTGGATACAGCAGGCAAGGAGGTGTTACAGCCAGGTCATATGGCTGCAGTTGATCTGAAGATTCAGATGAGGAAGAAGAGGTGCTACCATTGTTCTGACCCTGCCCAGTGCAGTCGGATTAGGTGAAAGGGTAGCTGGTACTCACGGGGGGTAAAGCATGGTGAGCATGCACCAGCTGGGTGAAATTGAAGATCAGGGAGAAGGTGGGAGAAAGGATTTCTTAAATGGCAGAGGAACAGGTCTGAGATACAGGAATTACAGTGGTGGCCCCAGAAAGCCCTTGCTGTAAGGCAGAGAGTGAAAGCAAAGTCCAGAGGCTGAATCACACTTTGAAAACAGGGAAGATCTCAAACCACAGCTGGAAGGAAAAGGGAGAAAAGCCCAGGAGAAGTGTGGAGGACCGGGGTGCAGTTAGAGCACTGAGCTTTGTGTAGAGTTTTACCACTGCGTTGCAGATTGGCTGGACTAATTCTACTTGAGAGTAAGGCATGCCAAAGAGAAGGACACTGCAGCACCAGGAATGCAAGCTGATCAAATCCCTGTATGCAGAATACTTATTCAAATGTGTTTGAAGTAGCATAGAAGTCAAGGACTGATTTGCAAATCCAACCACCTGGACAACCTAGCCTCAGCCAAGCTTACACCTGCACGACTGGGCACTACGTGTTATTTTTTCCACAGCCAGGTCTGAAGACAAGGGCAGAACTTGACCCTGGAAGTTGGATTCCAGGCAGTGCTCAGGGAAATCAGGCACCAGTAAGCCAACAGGGACTGTGGCTGGGGTGGCAGGAGAAGTGTGAGATGTTAAAGCCTGATTAGAATGAGGAGATGTAAATCAGAGGGTTAATAGATCCAGGAGAAAAGCTTTGTGACAGAAGCAGAGTTAACAAAGTGTGTATTTCATGCCTAGCAGTTAAAGCCAATTCATTTCCCAAGGTATTCTCCTGGGAATAAAGCCTCAGGGACTGACTGGTTCATTTTCCTCTTGCAAAGGGCACAAACCATGGCCTAAAAACAAATATGTATTTACTTTCTGCGTTCCTTAGCACTTGAATAGCCATGATTAAAATGAGGCTGCTGGGTGATTTGCAGCCCTGCAACTCAATTGAGTTCAGTGCTCCTGGGACAATGTGTCTGTTGAAGCATATGACAAGCAAAGAATCTCCACAAGTTTGGAGGGCGATTGGTAGAAGCTGGTGACAGTTTAGAGACCTCTGCAGAGTACACCTTTCAGCTGCAAAGAGGGCTCTGCCTCTCACCTCCGCAGAGGCTCAGGCTACAGGGTCTTTAGCAGCTGTTCTGGGAGTCCCTGAAGAAAGGGGAGATGGAGGGGGGGAGGGAGAGGGGACAGCAGAAATAACATAGGAACAGGGCAGGTTGTAGGTAGGAACTGTACTGACGGGCTTTGCTTGGTGTAACCTTCAGGAGGAGGTTCAGGAGTGAGTTTGTGGTGCGGTTCCAGGTTGTCAAGTCTCTGCCAAACCAACTTGTTCTTCCCTTGTACAAACAGGGCTTTTGAGAAGAGCCAAGATGTGCTGTCTGCTTGCTTCAGTAGCAAGCCTGTCTCTCTCTGGGTTGGATTCATGGGACATTTGGCCACTCAGTCCCTGGCCTGTCTAAATCCCCTGCTGCAGCACCTGACTTGGGGCTATACTGGTTTCAACAAGACTGTATAGGATCCATGAGGTGGTAGGAGGCATGGAGAGTTTGGAGAGGGAAGTTGTGCCGTCCAGCACAGTGTAGTGCTGAGGTTTCTGAGTACAAGGGGAGAGTCCCATGCAGCACAGAGCACTCACACCAGCTCAGGCTCTGGCACTGGCACATCTCTCATGTCAGTCTCTGTTGAAAAGCTCCGAATCAGAGTAGCTCTTTAGATCTGGCACTCTGAAGTGACTGTTTGATTTCCAGTCCCAGAGGCAAAGTTAGAAGGGACCTGTCTGTCCCATCTTCCATTGCAGAGTGTGTTATGCCCTAAATTACTTGTCCATGGTCACAGAGAGGGTCAGTGGCAGGATCAGGAGCTGCCTCTTATCAATTAACCTCAATCTGGTGTCTAACTCCAAAACATCTTTGCTCACAGGGTTGGTGTCATGTGACAGAATATTATTACAAGTTTGTGCTGAAGGATTCTGATAGAAAAAAATCCCAAAGTCATGTTGTACAGTTGTGTTTTAGAACTGAATTGGTCTGGCAGCTCTAACCAAAAAGGAGAAGCCTCACAGCCCTGTTCTCACCCAGTGCTCCCTGCCACTACTCTCCACTGCACCGCCTCACTCTTGTGCACCACCTTTCACACTTCTCAGACCTTTACTGAGCTGATTTCTTCCTCTGGGTCAGTCTTCTGCCAGGTTAGTGGGTGGAATTAGCGTAGAGTCTGGTGAGTGCCAGAGCTGGTGGAGCAGGTCCATGGGCAAGGGCAGAGGCACAGGGCCCTTTTCAGCTGTGCTTGGATCAGCTCAAGCCTTAACATTTGAGTTCATTGTTGACTGTGAAATTACCCCACAACCTGTGGGAACTGTGACTCATAAGAGAGGAAGAGTGTTACCTGCCCAGAGAGGAATAAACTCCACTGATGTGCATGTTATTTTCCTGCTTTTTGCAGGTTCCCCTATTAATTTCTTTCTCTAATCCTAACGCTCAGCTGGGTTAATATTTCTGTCAAGTCATCACACACAGACACACACTTCTCCTCCCCAGCAGCCTCTGTAACCTTGAGGCTTTTGGGAGCGGTGCCTGTGCTGCTCACTGCAGCCCTGCTCCTTGGACAAGGCAGGGAGAGACTCTGGGCTTCACTTTGCCATCCCAGCAGGACACGAGCAGTGATGGGCATCCTGTGGGGAGGCTCAGCTCTCCCGTGTTACCCTTGCAGGTACGTAGGGAAGAATGGCTGGTGAGAGGTAGGAACTGCTGCTGTCAGCGTTGCAGGGCCTCCTAAACCACAATCTCTCCAGCCAGAGCCTCATCTCTCCTCAAGATCTTTCTGCTACGCTGGCATTCTCTGCTGCTCTCTGCATTCAGGCCTTGCTCCTCCTCCCTCACCAACCACTGCTGTCTGAATTATCTAATAAACCCCAAGTGACTCTTGTTCTTAAAATACATTCTGAAACTGGGTAGATACTCACATATTCACTCACTGTTACTCTGCAGAAGCACCTGCTGCAACACAGTTGCATGGGGACAGGCAGGTAACAGTAAAGAGAGAGTGACTATAAATCCTACAGAAGCACTAATGATATTACCTCTCACTTCCTGAAACAGCCCTGCTTAACATCAGCACAGCCTTTCTTGTCACAGTTTTATCCCATGGTCTAGCTACTCAAGCAAAAAACCACTTTGCTGTCCAACTTTCAACATCTCAGCCCTGAATCCAACCTAGAGTAATTGGGGGAAATGTAGTAATTTTAAAGGTTGAAGGACAACAACTGGAACGTCCCATTGTTGGAGACAAAGCAGGTGTCACACCAGTGTTTGGTAGAGGGGAAGTGAAGCATGGCCATTGTGCCTGTTTGCTAGGGTGAGAGTCTGTCTTCTGGGCTTAGTCAGTCCTTGCCCTTTCTCTGAAACCAGCAGGATAGAGTCTTATGAGGCAGCAGGTTTAAGAAGTGATTTGGTTTTTTTTCAAATGGTATGTAATTAAACTGTGGAACTCGCTGCTGCAGGGTGCTGTGCGGGCCCAGAGTTTGCTTAGCCTCAGAATATTTAGACCAGTTCACATCAGGAAAATATTTCAAAGGTTATTGAATGCTGAGATGGAGATCCAAACCCTGGCAGTGGGTATCCCTAATCTGCTTTTGTCAAGAAATCTAGGAGAGTGTGGCCAGGAGCTGCATTGCTGGCTGCCTGTTTTATTCTTCCTCCTCTTCCTCAGAGCACCTGAAACCATCAGAGACATACTCCAGGTGAGCGGAGCCCGACCCTTCCTGGCTACTCCTTGCTTCAGGCTGGTTTGGTGTTCTGAACTGCCTCCAAATGAATGTGTGCAGGGAATTCGGTGCAGAGATCCTAGCTGGGGTCCTGGATGCAGTATAATCTCATTAGCTTGGCAACATGCCCTTGCTGATTAGCCCCCTCCACCCCTCCTTTAAGCAGAGCTAATTAACCCAAGCGCAGCACTGTACGGCAGCTGTATTAATTCTTGTGGCTCCAGGGCTGACTTAGCCAGTGCTGCCTTGGGGACAACACAGCACAGATGCATTAGGATAACTAGTGTCAGCTGCTCTCTTAACATGCAGTTGGGCAAAGACTGCCATCATTCCCACACCTACCCTGCCACAAACCTGTCAGGCAGGAGATTTCACCTTCATTACCACTCTGGACAGGATTTGAAGTGCCATTCCCAAGATGATCAGTCTCCGATGCCTGTAGGTTGTCTGGTGGCATTCCCAGATTGCTGGAGTCCAAAGGGGTGCTGTAGAAGGCCCCTCCTGAGCTAACATCTCAGTTCAGGAAAGCTGCAGAGCTCTCTTACTCCTCTAGTAATGTGTGTGAAGGAGACAGTAGGGAGCACGCAGCACTCTAGAAATTAAAGGTGTCTGGAAAATTTAATCAAATGCAAAATTTAATCAGATTTCCTAATTGGAAAAAGTTTGAAGAGCCTGGCTTTATCCTGTTGTGACTGCACTAGTTGTGTGTTGCCTCAGTCTGTTAAGAGATGGCCTGAAAACTATTATGTCCCATGATACTGCCAATCAAAGTATTTGGGGTTGATAACAAGGCCTATAAATGATGTGCTGCATTGATTGTGTCTGGAAGTGAGGGCCTCTCATGTGCTGGGCTCAGTGTCTCAGCACCGCCTCCAGGTAGTTTTTCCTGTAACTGGGACTGGGTTTTCTGGTTGGTTTGCAGTCCAGAGTCAGCAAGTGAAAGGAGCAAGGTTTAGATGCAGCTTAAGTTAACAGAAGGGGTCCAACTTCCCCTCTCTGCCCCCAACACATTAAAGAATGGCTGGAATAGTGAAGGGTGCCCCATGCCCACCTTCTCTGCATGCCACCCACCTGTGATAGTAGGTCCAAGGAGGCTGCATCCTTTTGTGGGCTGGCCCTCTGCTGGGTGGGGCTTTGGACCAGATGACTCCTAGAGGCTCCTTTTGACTCCAGTTTGAAGTCCCTAAGTGCTTTCAGGCAAGTCAGATTTGGCAAGGATGGCTGGTTTAGGACTGTGCTCCCAGTGCTGCAAGGCAGCTCTCCTTTTACAGGTGCCACATCCCCTCAACTTCAGCAGAGTGTCTGTGAGCAGGAGGCTCTGGAGCAGCATGAACAACGATGTGTTCAGTTCAGCTCCACCAAAAAAGCAGAAAGTCAAATGTTTACGGTTATTTAATCCTTTTCACGAAAGAATCCTGAGTCAGTTACAAAATGGAAATATTTTATGAATGAAAACCTAATGGTTCCTTTGAAGAACATGTCCTCCAGCTGTGCATGCAGTAGTGACCAGTGAGCATGGAAAGCAGGCAGCTCGGTGCCCAGGTACGTGAGCGTGTCCATCTCACGGGTGGCAGTGCCAGTGTGGAGCGTATGGCAGCGCTGAAGGGCAGGGGTACCTGGGGTACCTGCAGCACCCTCTCCATGCTCACACAAAGGAGGGCAGGAGGGTGTCAGCAACATTGCCGTGCCTTTGGGGCACATCTGTACAGAAGGAGAAGCAAAGCTGCCATGTAGGTTCCCTTCTGTCAGCACGTTTACGTTGGGGAGTTGTCTTGGTTTGCTGTACCAGAGATGCTGTGGGTGTAGCAACATCTTATTTCTGAGAGTGGAAGCCAGACAGAGAGTTCTGTTCTTTGAGCAATGCTGATGGCAGCCTGGTCTGAGCAGTATGTGCACGCACAGGTACTGTGTGTGTGGTCACAGGAAGGACAGTGCTGTTGCCTCAGCAGTGCTGCCTATCCCAGTGTGGGATTTCAGGCTTCATTATCAGTTTTGAAATTCATTTTGGCACTTGAACTGCAAATAAATAAATAAATACATCATAATGCGAAGAGCTGAGCCTCCCTGCTGAGCCATCTCTCCTGGCAAAAGGCTGCTCCCTGCAATACTGATTTCAAGTTGCACAGACTCACTGCTCCCTGTTCCCCATCACCGGCCTTTGTCTGGTGGCAGATTTTACCTCCTCTCACTGACTCTGCTCTCCTGGTGAAAATAATGTTGATCTCTTTTTCCCCATCACGCCTCCAAAGACGTGGTTCCAGTGCCAGTACGTGACATCTCCAATATACCCTGTGATACGAGTTTCACAGTGCTTAATGAACAATCAAAGATTCATTGACTAGATCCAGAAGTTCCCTGTGCAGGACTACTGACTTAGGCTAGGATGTGACCTCTCAAACCTCTGAGGCATTTCCCAGGCTGGACTTAGTCATGAAAAACAAGCTGTTTCTCTAGCCATGGTGTACACTGTTGTATATAACCCACTCATCCTTGCACCACCTTACCACAGGATTAGAGGTTAGGGCTGAGTGCCTCTAAGATGCTGAAGAGCATCGTTCCCCTGCCGTGGGGTTCCCTGGCTTGTGCCATGGCCACTGCAGCAAAGCAGATGCCAGGAGGAAGTAAACAACTGTTTCATCAGGCTTATAATTGACCCTACTCGGTCTGTTGATGTCTTGCAACCCAGAAATAGGATTGTCCAAAGCATAATCCCTGTCTGAATAGGTACTGATTTGGAGGGGGAGGAGTCAAAGAGGTGTCAGTGCCAGGACTGGGGTGGGAGCAGCTCTTCTCAGATGCAGGATTGGTTTTATATTTAGGAGTTTGGCCTTTGCAGTCAGTGATTTATTACTGCCAGAGAGAGGAGGAGGATTCATGATAGAGATTGAGGGCATGGAAAGGGTTAAAAATACTGAGTTCCCTTTGGACTGTGAGTTATCTGTGCTTTGTTAGAAGGGGAGGGGAGCGATGAGACAACTAGGGAAAGTGGCCAGTTATGGAAGGAAAAATACTCAGCTAAATGGCTTCCTTTTGATATATTAATACCTCCTTCAAGGGCTTATTTGAGGAAAAACAGCCTTAAGAAAATGAGTTAAGATTTAAATGGACTCGATTGTCTTCAGAGAGATTTAAATAATTCCTAAATGAGTCTTTTTAGTTGAACTCGGAGAGACCACTAATCTCTGTGTGTTCCTCTGAGCGCAGGTCAGGCTGAGGACATGGAGACGAGTAGGGAGACTGAACAGACAAGTGGAAGGGAGAAAGGAGGCAGAAGGGGGCTGTTGGATGAGGCCTGGCCACATCTGAAAGGACCTCAGAGGGATGCCAGGGCAAGGGGGCACCAAGTGGCTTTAGAGAGTGCCAGGTCTGCACAGTATCGGGGCTTCCTTAAAAAAGGAAGACCTGTGAATTCAGGGTTATCAGGCAAAGTCTTTCCCCCCCCATTTACTCTGCTCTGGATGTCCACCACACGATCACCCTTCCCCTTTGCTTTGTCCCACCGCTGAGTGCTGCTGGTGAGCTCAGGGGAGATCTCTCCTAGAGCTGAGCAGACACACGTCTGTCCCACTGCACTTTGAAAGGCCCTTCCTCATGCAGCTTTCTACTGGCCTTTTGTTTACTGGCTAAAGATGCTTGACACTGCAAGAGCAATGGCCTGCAGGCTGGCCAAGCAGCCCTAAGGAAAGGGGAAAACCTCCCCTTGAATCTTCCTTTTTTCAGACAGAGAGAGAAGGGGCTGGCGCTTTCCTTCCTGAGCACCTCTACAGACTCCATCTCTACACCAGGGAGAGTTAAGAGCCCACAAAACTCTCCAGCTGGCGTGGCTGAGGTGGTGTGCCACTAGCAAAGACAAAAGATCTAAGATGTGCAGCTCTTTTTAAATGTAACAGAGAATTGTGGTTTCTTACTTATGATTTTCTTCTGTAAGGATGCTTTTAATTTGTGCTCAGCAGTAGGAGCTTTCGCTCCAGTGAAGTAAATTTGCCCTGTTTTTACTCTGAGCTTTATCTAGGGACAGGGATTGTAGGAGAATCCCTAGGGACTTTGCAGAGCAGTAATTTACTGCTCTTTGTTACAGAGCACTACATCCATGTACAGTGGTGAATAAGTGAAGAGTCTGAGTCGCCCCATCCAACCTGCACTTGTGACTCTGAGAAGGTGGGGTTATTTTTCTCAAGAAGCAAAGGTCAGGTAAAGATTGATAGCAAGTGCTTAGGATAGAAAGAAGAGGAGTAGCAGGCAGGTGGCTGGCAGCAGGCGATGAGAGGCATCTTGTGACAGGGGTCAGTGGTCCAGTTCAAGACATTGGGCTGAAACTGAGAGTTAAGGTGATACTTTTTGGCAAATCATTTATTGAACAAAAATACAGCATTAAAACTAGGAGACCTGTTTGTTGATTTAGGATAAATTCAAGAAAATTGAGTCAGCAAAAGCTGGTACCCAATGACTTTCCACAGGGAGCATCCTGCGTGTCCCGTGTCCGGTTTGCCAGGTCCCTTGGATGTCTCAAGCGCTGCGGTGCATCTCCAGTGGCAGGAGACATCTCTGTTTGTAGGCACCTGAGCCCAGCCCTTCAACTTTTTGCACTTAAGAGCATAACCTGTAAAATTCCTGACGGGCTCAGACCAGTGAGCTGTCCACATGAGATGCTGGTTTGTGCTCCCGCTGCCTTCCCCATGGCGCTGGGTGCAGCACCCAGCTTAGTGCCACCTGGCACAGCCCTGCCAGTCTCCACAGAGCTTCAGCCATCCCAGTGCCAGTTCTCTGCCTGGCTCCCAGCAGGGAGGTGGTGACTCGCTTGACTTTGATGGTGCTGTAGCGATCATGAATATTTAGAGGCAGCTCCTCTGCTGCTAGCTACAGACAAAAAGCTCTGGAAATGCCAGGAAACCCCGAGTGTCCCCTCTGCCACCTTGGCTTCTTAGAGTAATTCCTTCTCCTCTCTGGTGCAGATCAAGTTGTTAGCATGCAAGGCAGTGCCAGCACAGACTGTACTGAGAGCAGAGCAACGCTGGGGTGTGCAGGGGAGGTCTGTAATGAGCAGAAGTTTGGTAATTAGGCTCTTCAGCACAAGCTGCAGCAAAGGGACATTCAGGGACACATTTATTGGGGAGAAGAGGGGAAAGAGGGATGGCAAAAGGGTTCTGTTGGCCTTTTGACAGAATTGTATTCTGTACTGTGTGCCAGTACAAAGGGAGGGAGTATGACCGTAGCAATGCACACACCTTCTCCCTGCAGCACCTTCAAGGCAAGTGGACCCATTTACAGCCCTGTGCCCTTGAGAAAGTGTCATTTATTCACAGAAAGCACCATTCATCCCCAAATTCTGCTCTGACACCAGTCAGAGTGTGCCCTTGTATTCCCCTCAAAGTGACATGGTGGAAATGCAAATCATTAGAGAAGATGCTGGTTAGACAGCACAGGTGCATGGGGCCAGAGGGATCCAGCCAAGGGGGGAAGTAAACTGGGACCTGAGCAGCCCTAGGTGGGAAAGCAAAGGTGCTGTCATAGCAGGGCAGACAGGAACACAGGAGAGGAAAAGCAGGTCACGGGTACTGCAGCTTCAACCAAATGACTTGGATTTCTGTCTCTGTGTGTCCTGCAGTGTGTGAGTATGAACATCCGAGGCAATACTGTGCTCTGCTACTCTGTACAGCCCCCAGGGCAGTGGGTTTCTGCTCTTGGCTGGTGCCTCAGGGTGCTGCACATCACTTACTGGTCAGAGCCCAGCTGCCAGGTCATACAGCCTGGCTGCCATTCTGCTGTGTGCTGTGGAGGAACCTTCTCTGGAGGTTATTTTCTTGCTCTCGTTCTGCGGGGGGTTTGGTCTGTCTTCACTCAGCACTATTTCCTGAGAGGACATTCCCAGCTGAGGACTTCTTACTCATCTCCACTCCCAGCTTTTGCTGTGTGTGATGGGGAGAGGAGGCAGATGGGCTGCTCAGCATCCTGGGAATGAGGAGTTGTCTTCACAGTGTCACTGGCTGAGGATAAGCTTAAAGGTTAAAACAAGGGCCAGCTGTTTGGGGAATGTAACAAAGGTGTTTGCAGACTCCCCATGTGTTCAGACAGTTGCTCTCTCCTGCACCAGGTTTATCTGCCAGGGCCTGGCTTGGCGTGAAGGATGCAGGTATGGGCATGGTCTAGCCTGTGTTTGTCTGTGAACAGGCACTGTTTGCTGCATGGCTTGGTAACTCCTTCTCTTCTTCTCTCCCCTGGGCAGTACAAACAAGTGGAACAGTATATGTCCTTCCACAAGCTCCCCGCGGACATGCGGCAGCGCATCCACGATTACTACGAGCACCGCTACCAGGGCAAGATGTTTGATGAGGAGAGCATCCTGGGAGAGCTGAGCGAACCCCTCCGAGAGGTGAGCAGAGGGCAGTGAATGGGCCATGCATGTTCCTGTCGGCTTTGGCAGCTGTGGAGTTCCTGGTTTGTTCTGTCCCAGTGCTTTGCAGAGATGCCATCAGCTGATGGGGATGGTGGGAGGCCAGCTTTCCCACTGGCACTGCCTGTGTGTGTACTCTAGCCTCATGCCCTGCAGAAGCACAAGCTTTTGGCCTTTGCAGGACTCTTGCCTGGGTCTGTTAGTTGTGGCAGCACAAGTGATGTCTGACCTAAAAGCAGTGGGAGCTGCAGTATACAGGCATTGCCACCCACTCAGCGTGCAAGTAGGTTCATCTTGGCACCTTTGAGGCCATGGCAATGGCATCCACTTCCCCAAAGAACTCTGGCTCTGGAAGTGCCTTGCTATGACCTCAGACTCCTGCAAGCCCCTTTCCCTCCCCACACAAACATGCACTGCTTCCTGGCATGGCATCTCAGTAAGCTCCCACCTCGTGCTCCCTAGCATTAATTATATATGTATTATGTATTTATATAAACCTCTGATAGTGTGCTGACCTCATCTGTGCCCCATCCATCAGCTATACCAGCCTGTAGAATTGAAGGAGGAGCCTTCACACTCAAAGGAGTCTTTACTGAAAGCCCCCTTCCCTAGCTGAAGCCTAGTGATGCAGGCTCTCCCTAGTACAAGCCTCCAGTAGAGTCCTGCCCACACCAAAACCACTTTTCCTTCTCTCTTCCTCCCCCCAGTAATGTGCTGAGGTGGGTTACTCAGTGTCACTTTCTGCTGCTGAGTCTGAGCTGACACGGCGCAGAGCAACTCGTGTGCAGTGGGAAGTGCTGTCATACCCTCCGAGTGACACCAAGGCACAGGAGGAGGCACAGTCCCTGTCTGCTCTGTGACAGCTGAACAGCTGAATTGGGTTTTCTTCAGTGGAGGTTGATGATCCAGCCCATGCTTCAGTGACTGGTGGGCACCTCTCCCTCCCCTCTCCTGACACTGTCCCCATCTGCCCAGGATAATTCTTTCTCTGAGCACCTTGGCACATTTGCACTGTTTAACATCTCATTGACAAGCAAGGGCAGCAGAGAATGTGGGGCTGCCAAGGTGAGTTAAAACATTCTCCCAGCTAGGAGCTTTTCCATACAGCATTTCACCAGTGCTGTGTCATTCTCCCACAGTTCAGGGCTTCCTGATGGAAGAGGTAGATTGTGTGTATTTGGGAGGCTGGGGAGGTTGTCCCTGCGTGGAGAGGAAGTGTATGAACACAAGCAGTGAAGCATGGTGTCAGGTTGTCAGCTCCAGCTTGCACTACTGAGTGTTCTGAGCACCCAGACCCCATTCCAGCCTGCACTGGGGGAGACAGTCAAAAGGAACAGCATTTTTTCCCCCCACACTGTGCAATGTACACATCAAGTGGGGGATCTTCATGGGTTATTACATGTTGACTAAACATATGGGTGTGTCTTTTCTGCTCCTTGTCCCACCTTTCCTCTTCCCTCCCTGTTCTCTCTCTTTCTCTCTTCTGCATCACATCGTGGTTCAGGAAATCATCAACTTCAACTGCCGGAAGCTGGTGGCCTCCATGCCCCTCTTTGCCAACGCAGACCCCAACTTTGTGACCTCCATGCTGACCAAGCTGCGGTTTGAGGTGTTCCAGCCCGGCGACTACATCATCCGGGAGGGCACCATTGGCAAGAAGATGTACTTCATCCAGCACGGGGTGGTGAGCGTCCTCACCAAAGGCAACAAGGAGACCAAGCTGGCAGATGGCTCCTACTTTGGAGGTGCGTGTTAGCCTGTCACCCTTGCACAGCCACACCCACACAGGGCTGGCAGCATGTGGGACTGATACACAGAATCACAGAATCTCCAGGTTGGAAAAGGCTTTTAAGATCATCAAGTCCAACCATTCCCATCCCAAGCTAAACCAGATCCCTGAGCACCTCATCTCCTCATCTGTTAAACACACCCAGGGAAGGTGACTCAGCCCCTCCCTGGGCAGCCTGTGCCACAGCCCCACAACTCTGCCAGGGAAGAACTTTTCCCTCCCATCTGCTCTGACCCTGCCCTGGGGCAGCTTGAGCCCATTGCCCCTTGTCCCATCTCCTGTCCCCTGGCTGAAGAGACCATCGCCCACCTCTCTGCACCCTCCTGGCAGGTCAGTGGAGGTGGGGAGAAGGTCTCCCCTCAGCCTCCTCTTCTCCAGGCTGAACATCCCCAGCTCCCTCAGCCACTCCTCAGAGGATTTGCCCTCCAGCCCCTTCCCCAGCCTGGTTGCCCTTCTCTGGACTCACTCCAGGACCTCAATGTCCTTCTGATGGTGAGGAGCCCAGAACTGGACCCAGCACTCGAGGTGCAGCCTCACCAATGCCCAGTCCAGGGGCACAATCCCCTCCCCAGACCTACTGGCCACACTATCTCTGATACAAGCCAGGATGCCATTGGTCACCAGACTCCTCCTCCACCCTCTGTCTCTGTTCATCTTACCTGTCTTGCAGCTTCCCATATAGTAAGTGGTGTAATGGGAGGTGACTGGGACTCATGGGCAGTGCAGGAGTCTGAATGATAAATGAGAACAAGATGGAGAAGGAAAGCTTAATTCTCGCCAGTTCATTTCTTTTGGCCCCAAGCAAACGGACAGATCTGTGAGGCTCAGAGCCTAAGGGAAAAAATAGAGCATTCTGAGTTCTCCAGGCACATTTATAGTGCTGCCTAGTCCTGCTGTCTGGCATCTATCATCCAAGGTACTGTGTGAACATGGGGAAAAGACATAGTCCATCATCTCCCCAGCCTGTGGCTCAGCAAAATGTCATGAAGGTGGGCAGGCAGCAGTAATGTATGAGCAGCAGGGCTCTGGAACAGTGAAACTAGTATGAGGCCAGGAAACACAATAAGAGAAGATTTAGGGGGTCACTGTTCAAAGTAACACAGAGACACCCTTTCTGTCAGAGCCCCATAGAGACCTCACTGACAGCCCAAGACACAGTCCTTTGGTAGATGCATGTTTCAGTACAAGCACTGAATGCCTACTGAGAGGGGGCAGAATGAAACCAGCCTTTCCTTCCCTTCTATAAGGGTTTTTCTCTATTAAAAAGTCACTGTCATGTTTTTCCTGGCCTCTTCTTAAACTCTTAGTTCCTGTGAAACAACCTGTCTGCACCCACCTGGACTACATGGATTTTGCATGTCCTTACCAAGTCAGTTCAGTTTGCTGGGAGCTGGAGTTACAGTGCTGGAGAGGGGATACCTTGACTGACAGACTTCATGGAGCTGCCGGTGACACTCAATGTGTATTACACACCATATACACACCCACAGCCAGCACGGTCCCGTAGGCCTCATTTCTGTAGGAAAGCAGCCTAATAATGCACTTGTAACCTTGTAGTAATGCTGCATTTATGGTAGGGTCAAGGGCTTTCTGTTCTGTAACAAGCTGAGCATCCTCCTAGGAGTAAATGACTGCAGCGTAAATACACCAGGAGTTGTTAGGGGCTAATTACTTGGCTTTCCCTGACAATCCATAAGCTTGTGGCACATCTACAAAGAACTTGGAAAACTTCTGAGGTGAGAAATGTTCTGGGTGTGGGGATCAAAATTACTGCCAGGCACCAAGGCCACAGGTCAGCACAGAACCTTTCCTACAAACCTAGAGAGAGAATTAGCTTCAATGAGAGCACGGCTTGACCTTCTGATCCCAGTGCCCATGAGGAGCTGGAGAGAGACAGCTTCTCCAGTCTGAATGCACAAGTGGTATCTTTGATAATCCACTGTAATAAAACTTGTCTGGCTGATTAGATCAGTGGAATCCCTGAGGTGTGACTGTGTGTAGCAGCTGCCACAACTGAGCCCCCTGTGAAATGTTGCTGCATCTCCAGAAAGTTACCACTGTTCATGGTCTGAGCAGGTAGAGTCTGGCTAGAGAGGAGCCTGGGTGGCTTGCAGGACTGCCTGTGAGCACCAGGTCTAGGGGTGGTGGTGTCTGTCCCCCTGTTCTCAGGCTGGGTCTGTCGTTCCAGAAATCTGCCTGCTGACGCGGGGCCGGCGCACAGCCAGCGTGCGGGCCGACACCTACTGCCGCCTCTACTCCCTCTCGGTGGACAACTTCAACGAGGTGCTGGAGGAGTATCCCATGATGCGGCGAGCTTTTGAAACCGTGGCTCTCGACAGGCTGGACAGGATCGGTGAGTAGAATGTGTGAGCGTCTCCTTCCCACTACCTGCTGCCCTGGTACCCTGTCTCCGGGCTTGGGCCTTGGTTCCTTTGCTGGAGTTGTGAACAGATTCCAGCCTGTCTCTCCTTGCTTGACTACTGCTCCTACAAGGAGCCCGATTCGCAGTTAAATCCACATCCTTCTCTCCCACACATGCACATTTCTGCCAGCTTCTGCCTCCAGTCGTTTCCAGGAGGCCTTTGTGCAGAACTGAGGTCTGCAATCTGAGGCCATCAGGGCCAAGCTGGTGAATTCGCTGGGGTTTGAATTTTAGCTTAGAAGGTGTAAATACAGAACTGATAAAACCCCTAGCCTCCCCCTGCCCAAAGGAAACAGAGTTAACCAAGGAGTGTTACTGGATTATAAGAGCTCATAGTCACCCATCCCAGGATGCACTCCTGTCCTGTGGGAGACATGACCTGTGCTGCAAACACCCTTGTCTAGGTAGAGAAGACCAGGATAACATCCCCTGGTCACGACTGACACAGAGAGAGTCAGTGATTTATGCAAGGTCATGCAAGAAGCCTTTGCAGGGCTGAGGACCGAGCATTTCAGAGTCTCAGTCTAACTTCTTTGGCTTCTTATTATACATCTCTTAAAACTGCATGCATTTTCATTGCTTTTCAGAATGGAAAAGGTCAGTGCAGGTCTGAGTACAATGCAGAAGGCGAGGAGGATAACGGGGTGAGGGAGGTAGGGAATAAGCTGGCGTCCCAGCAAGGGGTGCAGTGCCTCTGGGGCTTTTCATACCAGGAACATTGTATTCTGTGCATCTCATTACCTGCTTCAAATCAGAAAGTGTGACCCCTGAGGAAAAGGTTATGAGCTAAATATGTAGAGTTTGGCAAAGCCCATGCTAATGAGGCCCTAGTGTAAGTGGCAATAGTCCCATCACTTGGGTTATTTAACTGAACAAATGGCAAAGAAAATGTAACATCAGGCATAACCAGGCGTGGGCCAGCCTGGCTTCATCTCAGGCAACTTTGGCTTTAGGTGCTCAAAGCCACTCAGCTTCCTGGGCTGATGCTCTCTGTGACTGTGTGTACAGGTGGGCTGGGTGTCCTGTGCTCCCTGTCGCTTCCTGCACACCTAACTGAAATTCATGGATAATTCTGAACCAGCATAAAGAGCCTCACATGCTTCTTCCCCCAGGAGAAATTCCCTTCCACACACAGCTGCAAAATGTCAACATAGGTCAGAAAGTGACACAGACCAAGTGGAATAACAAGCCCTTTGGTGCAGAGCTCTGGTATTGCCCTCCCCTCCCTTTGCCATTCTGCTGCCCTGAGACAACATCAGTCCCTGTGCCATGTAAAAGGCAGAGACCTTTGGAGTCGTATATTGAACATCCTATAGCTGCCCCTGTCTCCCTGGCAATCAATCAGTCTTGAGAGCAGCCTGTTCTCCCAACTTTTACATCCTCTACTGTTGGAAGATAGTATCTTCAGAGCACTTTCCAATCCTTGTCATGCCCAACACTCTTTGGCTGGAGTTCCCCAGGAGAGCCAAAGGGGGTTACACACACCCATCTGAAACTGGCAGATCCCAGGGAGATTCCTGTCTGTATAAAAAAGGCATCTCTTCACCTTCCTCCTGAACCTGAACCACACACCACCCAGAAAAAGCAGTGCAGTAGCTGTGTAACTGTTTGGTTCCTGGTAATGTTCAGCTCAGGGTCAGGACACACGGTGGAAGCAAATGGGAGCTGCTTTCCAAGTCAGTAGTGCGTTCCCTTCTACCCAGATGAGAACGTGTCCTTGAGATGCCCATGCCTCACTGGGTACATGAAATGATTCAGAGGGCTCTATCACTCTTCTGGTACCAGTATTCCCCCTTGTGCAGTGAGGAATTGAGAGAACAGGGAGAAAAATCCTCCAGTCACAGTGACTGGAGAGATGTTTGCAGGATTACCTGCTATATGGAGGATTTGGAAAACATGGTCTAAGCTTGTCTAGGTAGTAGGGAGATAGGATGAGAACATAAGACCTCATCCCTTGAAGCAGCAGGAGTGACACTGGTTGACTGGAGGTGCGATGAGGCATTCACTCTGCAGAACAAATGCAGTTTGAAAGCCTGTGGCCAGGCAGAGGGGAAGGAGAGGGACAGATGCACCCTGATCTCTGTGTGCCCATCGCTTCCTGCTGGTAGCTGGGCAGTGCAGCAGCACGAAGGGCAGAGCCCCCCAGGCAGCTGTCAGCGACATCAATCTCTTGGCAAAGAATGTGGTGATGGTGCCTTCTAACCTCTGTTGTTAATGGGGAGTGATACTGGCATCCTGCCTGTGCCACGCTGGTGGGGGAAGAAGTTCCTTGGGTGTTTTGGACTCACAGAGCCATTTAAAGTCTGGAAGGGATTAGTCCCTGTGAATTGACTGGGGCTGGGATTCTACAAAGATTTGTGTCCCTGCTCAGCTCTGCTCTCTGAGCAACCTCAGACTCTACAGTGCCTCTCAACCTGGAGAACATCACACAAAATTCTCCATGGGCTCAGCGCCTGAAGTTTGAGACTGGAGGAAATTAGGCTGATCACTGATTAATGATTATTTTATCACTGATTAAATCTCCCTCTTGCTCTTGACCAAGCTCTAAAATTCTTTGTAGTATTTTCTGTGTTGAAATGATTTGTTCATTTCTCCAGTGAGTAATTCTTGTTCTGACAAGCATTTGTGAATCGTCCTGGTTTGTGATGTGTCACTTGGTTACATAAGTCGTGTCATTCCCTTCCTGACTGGCTCTGAAACTGGCTTTGGAACTGGCTTGCAGTGACCAGCCAAGCTGAAAATTAGATTTTCACAAGTATTTGCACTTGTAAAACACAACCACTCAAATGTTCATTGAAAGTAAGTACTATATGGGTCATGAATATTGTCCAATCAAAATTCACTGATGCATTCCAAAAATATTGGGGGATGCAATTCTTTTCCATTGCTCATCACTCTGTAATAAATACCACAAGAGTCCGTTATAAGGTCGCTTCCCATCCGTATCCAGGGCACTGGGGAGAGCTGAAGCCATACTTCAATCCAGAGGGAGTTAGTTTTTTTTATCTTCATGGGGAATTTTTTCACCACCTAGTTTGAAATGCATACATTTCAAACACATTTCAAACACCAGTTGCAAATGTTTTCATGGAATCACAGAATCACCGGGTTGGAAAAGACCTTTAAGATCATCAAGTCCAACCATTCCCATCTCAAGCTAAACCAGATCCCTGAGCACCTCATCTCCCCATCTGTTAAACACACCCAGGGAAGATGACTCAGCCCCTCCCTGGGCAGCCTGTGCCACAGCCCCACAACTCTGCCAGGGAAGAACTTTTCCCTCCCATCTGCTCTGACCCTGCCCTGGGGCAGCTTGAGCCCATTGCCCCTTGTCCCATCTCCTGTCCCCTGGCTGAAGAGACCATCGCCCACCTCTCTGCACCCTCCTGGCAGGGCAGTGGAGGTGGGGAGAAGGTCTCCCCTCAGCCTCCTCTTCTCCAGGCTGAACACCCCCAGCTCCCTCGGCCGCTCCTCAGAGGATTTGCCCTCCAGCCCCTTCCCCAGCCTGGTTGCCCTTCTCTGGACTCGCTCCAGGACCTCACATTTCCTCCAAGCACTGCAGATGCTCAAAAGCCCAAGAAAAACTAAGTCAACATAATACTGGTCTCTAAATATCATTACATCACGTTGCTGCAGTACAAGTGTCTCTGTTCAAGATATTAGAGAGGAAGAAGTTTTAAAAGCTTTGTCATATAAACAAGCCCCCAAAATAGGTATTGTCAAACCTTTTGACTGGGCACCCTATTTGCCAGCTTGTGATCCTGCTCCTGCAGTTGGAATCATGTTGGGTTTGCAACCCTGCCTGTCTCGGTCATGACTAATCCTCCGGGATCTGCTGCCTCAGAGGCAGGGCTGGCCTGCCTTCCGCCAGGTGAGCTGCGGATGAGAAGGTCTGGGATCTCTGCCAAGCTCTGCCACAGATTCCCCCTTTGTCCTTGTCATGTTTGCTCCGTGCCTCAGTTCCTCATCTCTTGCACAGGGAAAATAATACTAATGAAGCTGGAGCTTGGTCTCTGAACCCTCCTTAGCTGCCACCTGAGATCACAGGGATAACTGGAACAGACCGAAATGCCTATAAACAAACCAGTTGGCACTCAGCACAAACCTCACACCCTGTGCACATTGTAGTCCCAAATTTGTTTACTGTCTGCAGGTGAATAACCCCCCAAAAGGTGCACACGTGAGATGAGCAAGCAGATTTGGTCATGAGGAGATGGATGCAGAGATACACACAGATATATGTGCTGCTGCTTTGAGGCTGCTGACACAAACACAAGTGACAAAGATACAGATTCCTGTGGCCCAGGAGTACGATGCTGGAGTGTGTGAGCTTTGGGAGAAAGCTTTGTTTCACAGTCACCTAGAACTCTGCCTGGCCTTTTGAGGAGGTGGAATGCCTGGGCAGGTGAGGGTACTGGAGGCTGACAAGACAGAACACCGGTTCTTCTGTCTGGTGTCCTCTGGGATCACCTGAATAACCCAGATGTGGAACTCTTTATGGGGAATTAAGTGCAGATACCACTGTGTGTATTCCTCTGACTTGAAATCCTCTCACACCGTTTCCAGCAGTACAGTGTGGAGATCTGAATCCCAGCAGAGAGAAAAAGGCATTTGGAGTGTGATTCGTGTTCTCCTAAGGTGGCTACCTGGAGTGGCCTGGTGAATCACACCCCAGGGACGCTATCTAGAGCAGATGGGAGCCTGAACTTCAGCAGGAAGCCAATATTTCAATTTCTTTTTCTTGGGAAGTGCAGGCCCAGCCTCAGAGTGCTTTCTGTTTAGCCTAAGGACATATATCAGCAACTTGCCAGCCATGAGGGAATGTAGATTACTTCATCTTAATGAAGGTGAACTGGCAGCCCTGTTAACCTGCATCTGAAGTGCCATTTCCCATGCAACTTGAGAAGGAAGACAAAGCCTAAGAGATCCCAGTAGAAGGGAGAGTGAGGACTGGTGATGAGATCTCAGGAGACCTGTCTTTGTCTTTGGTCACATCAGTTTATCCTGACCCATATCATCCTTGCTGGGAAGTTTAATCTTCTAGGTAGGAGTCAGGAGTACCACAGATGGATGTTTGGCTAGCTGGGAGACATGAAGCGTAAGCAAGAGAGTTGGGGGAGTTGTAGGAGCTGTAGGAGATACAATATATTTGTGCTCCATCTCTGTGGTTCCCACAAATTACCCATTCCTTTATGTTTAGAAAGCCACATCCACAGCTCTTTGGGATCTGCATCAAAGTAAAGCATCTGTTCAAATAACATTTTGCCATTCCAACAGCTTTTAAAGTCATTTCCACCCCCCTCTTTAATGGCACGAAGTAGGGCCTGCTTAACAACCACACCTCTAGGCTCAAGGGACTTTCCCTGCCTTGAAGGCAGTCCAGTAGCTGTCTGCCACCAGACCACACAGTGAGGCACACATCTGACAGAAAAACACTGCCAGAATGTCCAGACTCTTCCAGAATCTGTCCCTGTCACAGCTGTCAGCAACAGCAGGATGCTGGGAATTGAGCACAGGAGTTTTGGCTCCAGACACAAGCCCTTCTGCCACTTGAGAAGCAGGTTTTTGGCTTCATTCTCCTGTGGTAAGAAACAGCCAGGACACCATGCTTCAGGCAGCACAGGCACTGCAGAATTACACAGGTCTGACACCCATTCATGGATGTTCATAAACAGTTTGCTCTAGATGGCTCTATAAATTCAGTTTTATTAGGGGTGGCAGCAGGGACAAGGAGGGGATTGTCACTCTCTACTCTGCCCTGGGGAGGCCCCAGCTGGAGTCCTGTGTCCAGAGCTGGGGCCCCAGTACAGGAAAGATGTGGGACTGTTGGAGAGGGGGCAGAGGAGCCACGGAGATGCTCAGAGGGCTGGAGCAGCTCCCCTACGGAGAGAGGCTGAGGGAGCTGGGCTGGTTCAGCCTGGAGAAGAGAAGGCTGTGGGGGGACCTCATTGCAGCCTTCCCATCCCTGAAGGGAGCAGAGAAACAGGAAGGGAATCAACTTTTTAAAAGGGTAGATAATGGCAGGACAAGGGGGATGGATTAAAGCTAAAGGAAGGAAGGGTTAAATTATGTATCGGGGAAAGTTCTTTCCAGAGAGAGTGGTGAGGGGCTGGAAGGGGCTTCCCAGAGAGGGGGTGGGTGCCCCATCCCTGGGGGTGTTCAAGGCCAGGTTGGATGGGGCCCTGGGCAACCTTGTGTAGCTCCAGGCCTGGAGGTTGGTGTCCCTGCCTGTGGCAGGGGTTTGGAGTTCTATGATCTTTGGGGTCCCTTCCAACCGAGACCAGTCTGGGATTTTATGATTCTATGATATATAGAGCAAAGCTTCATGTGATGGGCATAGCCATAAAGTCTGGAAGAGCTTCATTTATATTTTGTTCACCCCCCATGAGATTCATCAGGTAACAGTGTTCATGGTGCATCATTTGACCTACATCAGTTTGGCCCAGTTCAAGGTTGTGTTCTGCCTGTTAAGAGATGTCACGTATTCTGGAAGATGATTATTGGGGTTATGGGAGTGGAGAAACAATCAGTGGTAGGCCTGAGCTGTACAGGGAGGGAAGACCTCCTCTTGGAAAGATATGGAATTGTCCCTTCTTAAATTTTTGAACTTATTACTGTTTGTTAGGGTGGTAAGAAAAGAGATTCAGCTACCCAGTATAATAATGGGCTCCACACTGGTGACATTTACTCCCCTTTCGATGTGGTATGTGGCTTTCCTGCAGTGAAGGGCACCAAACTCCTCTGGGGATGCTTTTAGAGTTGATCCAGTGGGTTTTGCTACGCTGCCAAGAGGTACCTCAGTTCAGGGCAGAAACCTTCTGTTTCAGGGCAGTTAACACAGTTTGATGTGGGTTAACTCCCATTGCAGAAAGGCAGATGGGGACAGGACAAGAGCACAAATATTGGGAGTTGAGCTATTTGGAAAGCTCTGTTCCAGTGAATTTCACTGTATACATCAACTGTGACACAGCAGCAAGAGCTGGTGCAGTGAGACCTTCCAACCAGTATAGTCCCAGTGCAGAAAAGTTCCCTGGGGGCAGTGAAGCAGCTGTGGTTATGGAGTTCAGCCAGGGTTTCTTTGCCTGCTGGATTACCACAGGAGACCGGCTGAGGACACGAGTAACCCATAGGCAAGGGAGGGCAAAGCTGCTGTGAGCCCTGTGCTGCAACCAGTGACCCAAGCAGGGTGGTTAATACCTGGTCTGCCCTGGGGGCTGAGAGACACAATGGGATCCTGGGGGCATCAGGAGGAGTGTGGCCAACAGGTCACAGGAGGGGATCCTCCCCCTCTACTCTGCCCTGGTCAGGCCCCACCTGGAGTGTTGTGTCCAGTGCTGGGCTCCCTGGGATAAAAAAGCCAGGGATCTCCTGGAGAGAGTCCAGAGGAGGCTACAGAGATGATGAAGGGCCTGGAGCATCTCCCCTGTGAGGAAAGGCTGAGTGAGCTGGGGCTGTTCAGCCTGGAGAGGAGAAGACAAAGGGGGACCTTATTAATGTTTATCAGTATCTTAAGGATGGGATGCAGGGGGGAATGGCCAGCCCCTTTTCAGTGTCTGTGGGGACAGGACAAGGGGCAATGGCTGCAAGTTGGAGCATAGGGAGTTCCACACCAACCTGGGGCAGAACTTTTCCCCAGTGAGGGTGAGGGAGCCCTGGGACAGGCTGCCCAGGGGGTGTGGAGTCTCCATCTCTGGAGATATTCCAGCCCCGTCTGGACACCGACCTGTGCAATATGAGCTGGGGAGCTGCTCTGGCAGGGGATTGGACCCCATGAGCTCTTGAGGTCCCTTCCAACCCCTGTGATTCTGTGAGTTTGTGATTCTGTATGAATAATAAGAAGTGAAGACCTGAAAGAAGTAACCATATGGCAGGGGGCAGCCACTTTGACAGCAGGCCAGGGCATAAGCCAGCTTAATAAAGTGAGATTATTTCAAATACATGCAAATTCAGAAAGCAATTTAGTGACCTGAATTCTTCAACTGCAGCTAGTGGGTTTAGACAGACTGCAAAGAGAAATGAACAGAAAGTCGCAGCTAATTTCCCCTGTGTCTGTGCAGAATTTTAACAGCAGAAGGCTAATTTTGATTATTTGATAGAAGAATTATTGTTGAGTGCTGGCTCCTTTCATGAAATCACATCAGCCTTTCTCCCTGGTCTTTTGTGTGCTATCTACAGTTGAGGAAAATCTGACTTTGCAATTCTTTATTAAGGGAGCAACATCTATTTGCTCAGTTTCCATAATTTTACATGTCCCACTCCAAAGCACCAGTAGCTTTGCTATAAACATCTTCTAGGCTCTAAACATCTTCCAGGCTCCAAACATCTTCCTTCCCCCTCTGCATTTAAACCTGTTGTTGCAGTGAGAAGAGGGAGTTTGTGGAGCACTCCATTGGTGATACTTATTTTTGTATATGCAAATAAATAATCAGACAGTAGCAGGAGCTGCACAAAGAGAACAAACCCAACAGCTGTGCCATGGATATCTTTTAGACTTACATCCTCTAACTGACCACTCTCCTCTAGCTCCTGGCCAGGGGCATCCACAGCTTCAGCTGACAACCTGTGCCAGGGCCTCCTCACCCTCCCCAGAAAGGATTTCTGCCTCCCATCTCCTCTCTGTCTGCCCTCCTGCAGCTGAAAGCCTTTCCCCCTTTTGCTGTCTCTTCCTGCCCTTGTCAACAGCTGCTTTCCTGGAGCCCCTTTAGGGACTGGAAGGGGCTTGGAGGTTTCTCCACTGGCTTCTTCAGGCTGAACAATCCCAACTCTCTCAGCCTGTCTTAGCCCTCTTTACGGGCTCCTCAGGACTTGCTCCAACAGCTCCATGGAGACACCCAGGCTGGAGGCAGCACTGCTGGGGAGTCTCCCCAGAGTGGAGCACAGCAAAATCCCCTCCCTTGCCCTGCTGGTCCCACTGTTGGGGATGCAGCCCGGGACACGGGAGGCTTTCTGGGCTGCAGGTGTGCATTGCTGGTCATGTTGAGCTTCTCATCCCCAAATACCCCCAAGCCCTTCTCCTCAGGGCTGCTCTCTGTCCATTCTCTGCCCATCCTGGAGCTGTGCTTGGGATTGCCCTGACCCATGTGCAGGACCCTGCACTTGGCCTTGTTGAACTTCATGCGGATTGCACATGCCCACCTCTCAAACCTGTCTGGACCCCAACCTGTGCAATATGAGCTGGGGAGCTGCTCTGGCAGGGGGTTGGACCCGATGAGCTCTGGAGGTCCCTCCCAACCCCTGTGATTCTGGGATTTTCTGATTCTGTGATTTACAGTCATTTCTTTTAATGCTCCGGAGGAGAAAATCAAGACTTTCTTGGCAAAACAGAAAAGACAAATTTGATCTAATGGTGCAGTTGATAGATTCAGGCTGGGCTCAGGAAAACAGGACAGTGTAATGTACATTTCCAATGGGCTGTTTTAAAAACTAACAAGAAAAAAATAAAACTGATTCCAAGATTTGTGCTGGAACTATTTCATCATTTCAGAAGCTTTGATCAAACCATTTTCCAGGCAATAGAATGTGGGTTTGGAAAAGGCTCATGTGTTCTTGAGTTAGTGCTGTGCTGAGGAAACCAGAGCCTGTTGTTCAGCTCTTTCTGTGCCATCCAGAGCTCAGTTATGAAAACATCAGTCCCCTCCATCCACCCGTGGGGCTCTGATTAACATCCCTATGGCTTCTCATTTGAATTGAGGGCAGCGCTGGAAGTTGCAGGCTGTTCAAGCACAGACAAGCAAATCAGAAGCCAAAGACAGGTGAGATGGAATGAGAAGAGTGAGATGAGGTGTAATGATGGAAGCACGGAGCTGCTGCTGGTATTGAGCTGTTCGGAAAGCTGCGCTGACAACAGCTGCTGTTCCTCCTCCTCCTACCCCTCAGCCCGGGTTTGCTACACTCTGGTATCAAGAAAGCAAATGTTGTAAGGCAGCTTTTATGCCTGTCTGCCTTGAACTCAGCATGGCACCTCCCATCCCCATCCTGACCTTGCAGTTGTGTGAGATAGCCACAGATTCCCCATGCTGGGATTTGTACCTTCAGCTCCAGCAAGAGAATGATTACAAACCTGTGGTCTGCATCCCTCTGAGACTCGAGGTGCTGGCCAGGGTCTCTCTTCCCTGTCAGTTTTATTCAGTTAGGTTGTTTCTCCTCTCCAGACTCAGAGCAGTTATTATTTCTGTTTCTGTTGAAGCAGCTCTTTGTGATCTAATTCATTTGCAAGCACGTATGGGATTCGTGTAGATCCCACCTGGGAATTACTCTGCGTGTGCCCGTGATTGCAAGCTGTGCCCGCTCTCAACAACCACCTACCACTAGTGCTCAGTCCCTGCAGCCAGCCCTCATCCTATTTAGAACCTGATTGGAAAATTACAGCGAAGGAAAAACCCTTAGTGTGTTCTTCCAGGGCATAACTGTTAGATTGCTCCTTTTCTCCTGGCCTTATCTGAAATCCCAGTATCTCTGTGCCCTTCTGGAACTGAAGGGAATGGTTCTTAGCAGCTTTACCTGTGAAGTTCCCTGTAAATCACTATCAAGTCACCTCTGAGAGAAGCTGAATACATTCTGCTCGTTCACTGATGTGTTTCAGGCCCGATTCTTGTGGATATTTTCTGTCCCTTTTCATGCTCTGCAGCTAGCCACTAGAAATAAACCATCATATTTAGTGCCTTCCTAGTGTTTTCTGGGTTAGTGACTAGGATCTCTCTTACACTTCATATTTCCTTCTTATTTGTGCAACACATTTCACCTTTTTCTGATGGTAGAGTTGGAACCCATCTAGTTATATTCAAGACTAGAATTTCAGAGCTAGCTTTCAGGACACCAGGGTGCCAGCTACCCTCAAGTTCTTTGCTGCCAGAGGTTTGATTTGACATTAGCCCAGAGTAAGAGGCATGTCCCTGAACTCTTACTTTTCATACATTACATATATAGAAGATACACCATAGAGTAAAAAAAAACCCAACAATCTGGATGTCCTACACATCCAGATGTACTACATACAGAGATGTAGTCACATCTGCACACAGAGATCTGAGATCTGGCTGGCATAGGATTGAAAGGAAATTCCTCTGGAATCTTACTGGGACCTACTACCCAACATGGCCACTCACTTGTAGCCACTCCTTGGCAACTACCAGCTCACCAGTTTAACCTAGAATGCTGCCTGGGACGAATTAAATATCATATCTTGGGTTTAGCTGATAATAGAATCTGTTGACTTATCTCAAAAGTTGTGATTTCCTGAAAGTGTGGAGACAAGTTCAAAGGACCAGCCCTTTTCACTGTGCTGCCAGCCTTTAATTCTGAAAGCAGGACATGATTTAGGGGTTAAAATAGAGGAAAAAAAGCCCTCTTCCACATCCCAGTCTCCATTCCATACCTGCTGCTGGCTCACGCTCTGGAAAGCCGCAGCAGTTGGCAAGATGCTGTTTGCCCTGCACAGGCACTAGGAGCCATCAGACAGGGTCTGGCAGAAATGGCATTTGAATCAGAGTGGAGGTTTGCTAATGGGGGTATGTTTGGTTCAGGAGGAGGGTTAATACAGCTTTTGATCTGATCCAAGCTGGCTGGTGCCTCATCTAGAGGTGACCCCTCTACACTCACCCCTGAATTTCAGCTACAAAACGAGCTGTGCGCAGACACACAGCCAGGGAGGCAGGTGCACACACACACACACACACACACACACACACACACACACACCCCACACACACACACAAAACTTACCAAAGCTGAACCCTTCAAATCCAATCAGCCTCAATAAACAAAAGGGAAAAGGAAGCCCATTGGCAGGGGCAGTCACCAATGCAAACTGGCATATGTTGTCAGGATAGAGGACCCTTGAAAGGGCAAGAACAGGGATCTAATCTACACTAATCTTCTAAGAAAATCATTCAAATCAGCATATACCAGCTCCTTATAAATCAGTGCTGGCACAGTCACTGATTCTGCGAGCAGAGAGATGAAAGCTGTTACACAGAGTGCCTATCCGCAGCAGAAATCCTCTCCCCTGAGAAGGGATGTGTGCTCTGGTGAAAGGGCATCACCGGCAGCATCTCATCCCTCTGTGCTGAATGATTCTGGCCTTCAGTCCAGGTGACTGCATCCCTTTGGTGCCAGGTGTGCCCTCAGGCCAGGCAAACTCATTACGCCTCATTTTCCAGCCCATCGAAAAGGCAAAATGCTGAGCTAATACTGTGCTGCAGGCTGGGAAATCCAGCTGGAACATGACATTTGCTAACCTGCAGTTTCCTCTTAGGCTGGGGCTAGAAGGGCACAGCCAACTCAGCTTTGCTGCAGCGTGTCTGAGGTCTCTTACTTGGGCCAGCTTGGCTGTTTCAGCATGTAAAGTCCTTCTGTCCTTTTGTATTCATTGAAGGATTTCCTTTCACCTAAAAGCACCTATTTGAACAAGTCTGCATGAGACAGGTGAGGAAAAGCTCTAGCTGGAGGAGAGTAGCTGAAGCCTCAGGACATTTCACTGGACTTATTTTTGGAGGCTTTCCTTTGCAAACACAAATAAAAATGACAGCCTTTCCATTTTTCCAATGGACATTCCAGTTAGGAGGTGCAAAATGGGAACCTCCTTGATTCACAAGCTTTGCTACCAGTCTTGCACATGCCTCAAATGTGGCTTTACTGTCTAACTAGGAGTACGTGTCCTGTGGGGCACTTTTGTATGGGGCCTTGAGGTTTGTTGATCACAGCACAAAAGCAGAAGAGGAGATGTTTGTCATCTTGTTGCTGGAGCGCAGGGGCTGTACACAGATCCCATAGTGACAGTGGAGGGGAGACGGTGCCAACAACTGGAGGAAAGTCTGGCAGGAAGCTTTGAGGAAGCCTCCCATGCTTTGACATACCAGAATGACTCTTCCTCTCTTTACTTTCTCTACAGGCAAGAAAAATTCCATTCTGCTGCATAAAGTCCAGCATGACCTCAATTCGGGTGTTTTCAACTACCAAGAGAATGAGATCATCCAGCAGATCGTGCAGCACGACAGAGAAATGGCACACTGTGCTCACAACGTCCAGGCTGCCGCCGCCGCCGCTGCCGCATCCACCCCCACCCCTGTCATCTGGACTCCCCTGATCCAGGCCCCCCTGCAAGCTGCAGCAGCCACCACTTCGGTTGCCATAGCTCTGACCCACCACCCACGCCTCCCGACAGCCATCTTCCGTCCTCCGGTGTCCGTCCTGGGTTCCCTGGGACAGCAATCCAACCAGACCCCCAGACAGCTGAAGAGGCTTCAGTCTCTCATCCCATCCACCGGACCTTCTGCTGTGGGCTCGCCGTCCAGCACTCCGTCCCAGCTGCATACACCAGGAGCAGAAACCCCTTCGTCCTCCTCCTTCCACATCCAGCAGCTCGCAGGATTCTCTGCCGCCACCGGATTAGGCCAGTTCCAGGTGGGATCCCCTCCGGGCAGCTCGAGCCAACCTGGTTTGAGCAGCATGTCCTCAGTGGGACTGAGCCAGTTCCAACAAGCACCTTCCGGATCACCCTTAGGTACAGCTCAGCCCCCGCCGCAGCCGCCCCCGCAGCAGCCAGCCCTTCCCAGCAGTGGATTTGGGCACTTCCAGCAAGCCACAACTAGCTCCCCATCCACATCACTCACGCAGCTCTCATCAAACTCACCCCCTGCTCTCCTCAACCAGTTCCAGCCCACCACAAGACCGCTGCAGGGGGGACAGTTACAGCAGCTCTCGGGCAGTGGGACTTTGGGGGGAATGAATCACTTCCAACCTCCTCCTTCTTCCAACTCTCCATCCTCCAGCCTCAGCCACCTGGCACAGGCCTCTGGCGGGCCGTCCTCTGGCCTGTGCCAAACGCATCCAAGTGCATTAGGATCTTTAACTGGAACCATAGCCCAGCTTCACCAAGAACGGCCGCCTTTTGCCTCCATGTCTCCACTACAACAGTCCGGTGTCGCCTCTCCCTGTTACACCCCTTCTGGCCTTAGTCCTCCTAGTCAGAGCCCAGTGGCAACAAGAACTTTTCAGAGTGGCCCTTCCGGGGCCTCAGGCTCTCACGGATCTCTGCTCCTGCCTCAGACCGCCAGCCCACCTCCGCAGATCCTGCCGTCCAAGAGCGCGCCGCCCGTGCCGCCGGGACGCCTGAGCCAGGACATCAAGTTGATTTCTGCTTCCCAGCCATCTTTGCCCCAAGAGCTGGCTCAGACGCTGAGCCAAAGTTCTCCTCATTCTTCTAGAGAGTCTGTTTCCAGCTTCTCCCCTTTTCCTGCTGGAGGGACCGGACTTCTTGGGAAGCCCTGTAGCTCGATTCCCGGGCGTGTGACTTTACCGCGTCAGATGTCCTCAGGTTCTTTACCACATCCGCTGGTGTTTGGGGCCAGCGCTGCGGGCGCTGCCTCTCTGACTGCTGGTGGGAGGAAAGAATCCATAGTGCTCACGGGGGATCTGGAACCTGTCAGATCCAAACTGCCCTCCAATTTGTGAGGACTCCTTCTGAGAGCTGGTTATGTCAGCCGTGCAATTCAGTTCCTGATTAGACTTTCATCAATCATTTTGGCCTTTTCTTTTCTGCTCCCCCATCCTCCCCCCCCCCTCCTTCTTTTCTCCATTTCTTTTGTTTAGGTTTAACTGTGATTAGAAACAAAAAAACACATGAAAAACAACAAAAAAAAAAAGAAGATAACCAGGTATTCTTAGAGCTATAGATTTTTGGTCACTTGATTTTATAGAATATTTTAATACATGGAACAAAAGGATATGAGCAAATTTAATCCAACGAGGTAACGCACAGACAAGGCGTGTGCCTGAGCTGGGACATGCGAATGATCAGCCATAGAAGCCACCAAAAAAATGGTTTTCCTGTTGAGACAAAGATCTGAGGTTGACGTGGGCCATCAAAGGGAACATCAGGTCAGGCCTGTAGCTGGTGCTTTTAGAACAGCTCTGGGTGGCCTCAGCTTTGCATCGCTTTGCACCAGCTGTGAACCTGGCCCGCAGCACCTATTTATGAGGGGACTTGGATGTGCTCATCAGAAAGTTTCACTTCTTCCCAGGTTTTCTCCTGTGAGCAGCAGGTTGCAGAGGGGTGAGTTTTGCTAATGCAGCCAGTCCCCTCTAGGGATTCCAGAAGGGCTGAGTTTTTGTTTGGACTCCATCTGAAGACGATAAAGGTGACCAAGAGATGGACGGGCCTGACTTGAGATGCTTGTCTCTTTCTTATTTCACTGATGCTCTAGTTGGAAGAAATGATCCCTTTTTCAGTCACAGGGAGGGCAGTGAGCATCCCCTCTGTATTGTAGGTATCGTGGATGTGGGAGAATCCCCATCTCTCTGCCAGCACACCAGGCAGCTGGCCTTGGCCAGCAGAAGAGCAGAAGCTTCACCCTCTCCATCGTTTGGAAAGCATGTGTGCTGCCTTCCAGGTTGAGGCTTGCAAAGCAAGGTGAGGGATGAAGAAGGAGGCAGCACTTTACCCTTCCCTCTCTTATTTTAATGTCTCAGTGTCCATGGGCTGACTGTTTTAAAGAGAACTGGGTCGAGTAAGATTGAAAAGCGGTGTGCAATCACCCCAGCCCCGTCCTCCTTAGCCCAGGGGCATTAGAGCTGTGAGGCACTGAGGGTAACACTGGTGCCAAGACCAGAATCCTTCAGATTTGCAGCTATGTTGATATCATCAATTTGGGCAGCCGTGGTCCATGCTTCTCCTCTGATGGGGGAATTGGAATGGTTTGCTTGATTTCACCAGCAATAACAGCCTGCACCGATCGGCTTTGGTCTCACCCTGCAGTTGCAGCATCACTGGACACATCTGAGGCCTGGCAGGCACCTTGAGCTGGATTTTTTGGGCTCATCTGATACAACCCCTCCCGGGAGGTGTTCAAGGCCGGGTTGGATGGGGCCTTGAGCAGCCGGGTCTAGTGAGAGGTGTCCCTGCCCATGGCAGGGGGTTGGGACTAGATGGGCTTTGAGGTCCCTTCCAACCCAAAGCATCCTGTGATTCGGTGACTCTGTGAAGGCAGTCAAAGTGGGACGAAGGCAGGCAGGGGCCATTGGGTGTACACAGCGCTGAGAAGCTACAGCCTTTACCTCTAGAGCAAACATCTCCTTTTCTTTTACTTTGCTCTTCCCTTTCCTTAGGCTGTGAGGTGCCTCTGGCCACCTCACTGTAAAGAGTCAGGTGCTCAACTTTTCTAACCCTCGTTAGAAACACGTCCAGCTACCATGGGGTCCCTCCAGCCCTCAGAGGGAAAGCAGGACTTGATGCAGCCGTGCCAAAAACCCCCATACTAGTATCACAGTAACGAGCCAGCTCCATAAAACTCCCTCCCTTACCTCCTCCCACCCACAGCTCTCTCCCCAAACACTGGCTGACAGTTGGGCTTTTTATACCGATTTGACCTGTGCCTGTATCTTGAACGTGCTGCAAGCATCCCTGGGCACTCCTGCTTCAGCTGCTTCGCTGCCTCCGGAGCCAGGTGGAACCAGCTTCGGTCTTCCTTAAGGGTCAGGGCAACTCCAGATAAATGGGGTTGTTTCTTTTCTACTAGCTGCCTCTGGCTCTCTGTGTGTGAGTGTGTGTGGTGGGAGGGGTGCGTGTGTGTGTGTGTGTGTGTATAGATTTTATATATATCTCTCTATATACACACATGCTTTTATATCTATAGTATCCAGTTACACACATCTGTAGCCTATGTATGCACATGTGTAAGCACGCACACATGCACACACACACACACACACTCTTCTCTATATAGCTCCTAGTTTTAAGCTACTTGCCAGATTGGGAGGTGATAATTATAATATGTAGATCCTGCTTTTCCAAACAGGTTCATCTTGAGACAGAACCAGGTGACAGGAAGGAAGGAGACTCACAGGCCCTCTCATATTTCAAAGGCACGAGGCAGTTCCTAGCAGGAAGACTCACAATATCCTTTCCAGTTTTAGATTTCTTTCAGCAGTCTTTTATAGTTTTTTCCCCTGGATGCAGAGGGCCCCTAGAACGAGCATCTCAAGAGGCTGGGAGCTAAGCTGTTTGGGTCTGGGGTATCTCATGAAAGCAGGTGGGAAAGGTCTTCAGCCCAGCAATGCCAAGCCCTCATGGATACCTGTCCTGCGACTGCTGCATTGGTACTTGAATCTCAACAACCCCTGTGGACACTCAGACAAACGGAGGTGCACAAAGCCACCCCGAGGGCTGTCTCTGGTAGACGTGCGTTTCATCCACCGGTCTGGTGAACATCCTTCTTTGGCTGGGTTCCTTTGCTTTGTTTTTCACAGGGATACTGTTTGATTTTCCAGTTCTTAGCAGTGCAGTAGCCAATATTGAGTTACTCTGACTGGACCCCAGTCAACACTAGGCTTGTCTCAGTAGGTGGAACTATATGAATTATTATCGTTCTTTTTTTGGTTTCTTTTGGGGGGAAGGGAGGGAAGAGTTCTAGGGGTGGGGTTTGCAATATAAAACACACAATAAAAACCTTAGTAAATAAAAATGTGAAAAACCCATCCCTCTGGCTTGCTGTCTACTTTAAGTGTAGAACTTCAGGCAACACTGAGATGAGGTTTAAAGAAGAAGAAAACAACCTGGGTGGCATTTCAGCCCTCTCTTACCTGCTGAACAGAGAAGACACAGGAGTTTGTGTTTTCCTGATGTCTTTAGAGCTTTAGTAGCATGTTTACCTGCTGCCACATCTCCACCTTACACACTGTAGTAGGAAGTGTGTACTAAGCCACTGACAGTAGAAGTTTGGAGCTTTTGCCTATACTTGAATTTTTAACAGTACAAAGGATCAACCTGGTAGTTGTTCGGCACTTGTGTGGTCTGTAGAAGCCCTTCACATGAATGGCAGATACAGAAACCCTGGCTGACTTGGTGATCCTCAGAGAAGAGCAGAAGGAGCCCTACCACAGGATACAAACCATAATGACTTGGAACGGGGCCTGGCACAGAAAGCAGACAAAAAAGGGGAGCCAGGAAGTAGCTGATTTGAGGTCTCTACACTAAGCTGGATGATGCTGCCAAGGTCAGTACCTGATGTATTTTAGGAAGGTCAAACTAGCCTCTTAGCTTTCATTTCACTCCTGCCTCAGCCTCTTCTAGTCTTTGTCCAAACCCACTCTAGGAAGTATGTGCAGAAATGGATGACTGGGGTCAGTAGCTCACATGGGAGCCGTGTGGCCTTGTGCCCTTCCTTCCTTCACAGCTCTGTACAGCCATGCCTGCCCCTTGGGTCTGCAGCTGCCCCACAAAAGCTTTCACAAATGAGTGGCTGAAGGGGTCCCAAAACCTCCCTGTGGGACTGGAGACATGGTGAAAGGATAGGAAGATGAGGGCACAGAGAGTATGCTCATATTCTCAGGTGGTGGTGGGGTGCACAGGCGGCTTTCCATCCCATCTCTGACAGTAGGCCATGTACTTCACTGGGGCAAGGGTACAGACCAGACCCCTGGGGAGGCACCAGGGTAGAGGCAAATTCCTGTAGCCCAGAGAGTTGGAACCTAGGGAGGGAAGGGAGAGGGGCCGCGGTTGGCATCTTGACAGCAAGGTACTGGGGACTGTGCTTGGACTGAAAGGTTGGGCCAGGAGTTTCTGCTTCCCATAGGCAAGGGTTACAGCTTCACTGCTTGTGAACTGGAGTCAGCAGCTGTCACCAGCATAGGCCCAGCACCTGATGAGGCAGGATCTTTCCCCCTGAAGGTAATTCTCCCTGCCCAGAGCTGGTGGGTGGCAGCCACCTTGCCAAGCCCCTGAGAGGTTCAACTGGGAGGAAAGGGGCCAGCCCATGCCAGGGCCCAGGATACCCAGTGCCAACGCTCTCTTCCAGTGCTGACCCCCCCCCCCCCGCCCCCCTTGCCAGGCTAGTGGGGCAGTGCTGCAGAAGAGCTGGACCTGGGTGATGGCTGCAGGGCTAAAAGACCAGGAGCTGGGATGCAGTAGCAAAACCCAAAAAGCAGTCCATATATTGCTGGTGACACTCTCAATGCTGTAGACTCCCTTCCCATCCTCCATCACCCCCTTGCAGACAGTATCTCCCTCTTTGTCCCTGGCTGAGGTGACCAACTGGTCGCCTGTGAGTAGGGATGTGGGTCTCCCTGTCCCACTATGGGACTGAATCTGGGCTCCTGATTCCCCTCAGCTGTGGGGAAGAGAAGCAGGGCAGGGAAAGATGCACTTTGGGTTTGCCCTCAGGAGGTTTTGCAGCTGCTTGTCATCAGCAGCACAGTTCCTTGGTCAGGTTTCTCCCTCTCCCCACACAGACGAACACTTAGTTAGTGATGCCAGGTTTTGTGTGTGCACATCACCCCTCAGCCAGACCATGAGCCACAGTCAGGTTGGTTTTTAAGCTCCAGCCTGCCCCCAGAAATGGGCAGAAATGAAAGTGAGCTATTTAGGCACATTGTGAGCCATGCCACACCCCACACACCCCCAGCTCAACACCCTGCACACCCCCAGCTCAACACCCTGTTTCTGGCAGGAGGGAACAAAGTGGAGAAGCTGGGCCACGCTGAGGTCCTGGCCCCATGTCCCAGCTGAGCTCTGCCTGTTCTCAGCACAGTGCTGGAGTCGGGTCTGGGGTGTGTGCCCTATAGACGGTGTTGGGCTGGAGACCTCCCTAGATGACCTCGCATGTGACCTGTCTGCCATCAGTGCCACCCCCCAGTGACCCTGTTAGCTGCACCACAGTGACACTGGGGGAGCTGAGGGTCTGGCCTGCCCAGGGCTGGGCTGCCGTCAGAGCTGGCACAGTGCTGGGGCCTTTCCAGTGTCCCCGGCCCTGGACCTCGCCCTGTCTGTCTCCTCAGGGGATCTCTTTCTGGACTGGCAAAGTGTCTTCAAACAAATCCCCTCACTGCCAGCTGTCTCCCCTTGGTAACAAAGTGTGTGGGGGGGGATTTCACACCCGTGTAGCTTTTGTCACTTATTTGTGTCACAGACGTTTTGCCTCACTGATTCCACCACACCGAGCCCGTGCTGGAAGCCTGCTTTGACTGCAGGCTCTGTTTTTAATGGAGCTGAATATGGTGCCATCTACTATTGGCAGATGAAGGGAAGAAAAACCTGCCTTGGTTCTGCC
This sequence comes from Gallinula chloropus, assembly GCF_964237585.1. Classification (NCBI taxonomy): domain Eukaryota; kingdom Metazoa; phylum Chordata; class Aves; order Gruiformes; family Rallidae; genus Gallinula; species Gallinula chloropus. Next base: position 5,259,861 of record NC_140094.1, read on the forward strand.
ACTTAGAGTTGTGAGGCAGTAGATATTGATTTTTCTTTTAGGAAGGAATTGCAAACCAGCTGCCTTGCAGCCCCCAGCTACCAGCTGGCCTGACCCTCATCACCAGCAGCGACTCTTCTGCTCAAGCCCACCTTTTGGCAGGCACCTGATGAGACAAGACAGCGACTGAAGTCTCTCAGAAGGCATAGATGATCTTTTGTTTTACCAGGAGGAACTGCTTGATAGGTTAAAATAGACAAGGAAATGTCAGGTCCTTTGTAGGACTTTCACTGAGTGCCCTCTTGTTGTGTGTGGAGCCTGCCACCTCCCCCAGAAGTCCCCCCACCACAGCATCCACAGCACAGGATGGAATGGGAGCTGCCTGAAGCTGTCCTGCAGTGACAGGCAGGAAGGCGTTAACAGCATCTCCCAGTGCCACATGTCTAAACACCTCCCCCTCTCTGGGAATCTGCTCTCCCTGACTGTGCTGCAAATTAGACAGCTCTTCAGGGTCATTTTTTCCCCCCTCTTCTTTCTTTTAGTGCTTCATACACCCGCTTTCTTCAGCTGTGATGGGCATGGCTGGAGCTCGCCCACACGCGGCTCGCAGCAGCCTCTCTGGAGCAGCACTGACCCCCCCCACACCCCCCCAGCTCTGTCATGTGGGGCTGGTGAGGGTGGCTCACGGGCAGGCATGGCCAACTGCCCTCCCCAGACACGCTGCTGCCTCTCAGGTGTCCGGTCCACCTGCACTGGCCGCCTGCTGTGGGCAGAGGATGCTGTCAGCTCTGGCCTTGTGCATGCCCGTCACTGTCAGCTCCTCCCTGCAGAGGCTCGGCGCTGACGTGCCGCACTGTGTGGGCCAGCAGAGCCCCTGGGGTGGCTCTCCAGAGCGCGGGGGAGCTAGAGATGGGAGCTGCTCTTTGCTATTGCTGATGCTCCAGTTGGCCCAGCTGACTCATCATCCTGGAAACAGCCACCAGGAGAAGGGACCTCACCCCTACCACCCAGCATGGGGGTGCGGGGGGGGGGGGTGGGGGGGTGGGGGGGGGGTGGGGGGTGTTACAGCACGTCCTGGCACTGCTGCAGCAAACCCACCGGAGTCAGAAGGGCCTAGAAGACTTAGGAGTGACTTCTTGCTCTTGGTGAGGGGGGGAAGATGGAGGACAGGGCATCAGCACTGGTCCTTTGTGTCCCTCCCCAAGAGCAGTGTGAATGTATTGCCAGGCTCACAGAACCCCTGGCCAGCCTTGGGAGGGAGGGACAGGGCACCCTGTGGAGTAAGGACCTGCTGGCCTAAGCCACATCTGTAGCTTGTGGCTTCGCTGCCAGGCAGGAGCAGTGTCTCTGATGGGTTATTAACCTTTTCCCTGGTGCCTCAGGCTCCTCATGCAGCTTATGGTTTGTGGCAGAGATTTAGTGCCAGGACAGCTCGGTATCTCATGTCACTGTAGGCCTTGTGCTCCTGGAAAGGCTGTGACAACCTAGGACATGTGTGCCCAGCCCTAGAAAGCCTGTGGCTTTTGATCAGCTCTACCATGACAGCTTGAGCATGACACCAGACAGCCATGGGTAGGGTACTTATGGGAGCTGCAGGTACCCAGGGATGAACCTGGAGGCACCTGTGCATGGATATAATTCCCCCCTGCAAGAGCAGCCAGGCAGAGGCAGGAGATGAAAGGGAGCGTGCCCAGGCTGGGGAGGGCAAGGCATGGTCCTGCTGCTGGAGGCTTCCTGCTTTCTGGGCAATCTGGAGGTGACTCTTCTTGGGCTGCAGCATGACACCCCACATGGGACAACATGGGGCAGCCCTCAGGTTGAGGGGTGCTGGCAGAGGGTTTATGGATGGCACTGTGGAGTGGCATAGAGCCCCTGGGGAAGGCTTCCAAGGCAGCTGCTCGCTGGCAATGCCTCAGTGCCCTTCTCCAGTGACCAGGCTTTTGTATGAGGCCCCAGATCCTCACCGCATACAGGGAGGAGAACGATGGGAGGGGCGCAGGGCTGTGCCCCATGAAACAGCCAGGCTGCTGCGAGGAAACCCCTGGGCAGGAGGGAAGCCTCCCTGGCCTCACCATCCTCAGTGCCGAGCTTGGCGAGATGAAGCAGATGCTGTTACCATGGTGACAGTGCCCACGGAGGAGACACGGGGTCTGGTGCTTTCCTCACGTCCGAGGCTGCTGGATCGGGAGGACGCTGGGTGGGACAGGGCTGTCCCCGTGGGAAAGCCCTGCCTGGGCTCTCCCCAGCCAGAGCACGTGTCTGATCACAGCCCAAGGATAATCCTCCATATCCTGCAACCCTCCCTCCCCTCCCCCAAGGATAGTTGGGTGCCCCCCCACCCTGGTGCCCCTGCCCTGCTGCAAGATGGGACCTGGGTGTCAGCTTTAGCAGTGCCCGTGGGAGACAGGGCTCTGGCAACAGCCTCGTGCTCCCCGGGAAAGGGGCTGAGGTGGGGCCTGAACTCATGTCTGGGCTTTCCACCACTGGCACCCAAGTGTCCCAGCCCTGCCTGCAGCAGCCCTGCCAGCCAGGGACAGTGGCTGACATTGCAAACAGGGTTGCTGGTGTGGAAAGTGCTAAGAAATGTTACTTTTGCAAACTGAAAAATGTTATTGTTATTTCCTGACTTAAAGGACTCAGGCTGCCTCATCAGAAATCCTGTGCAGGGAATTTAGGATAGCACATAAAATAAGGGGGAATACTGTTCTCAAATAAGGGTTCAATTTGAGTACATAGCTCTGCTAAAAGATACAGATGATCCTGGACAATGAGATAAGGGGTTAAATCCTGACTGAGGACATGGGCTGGAATTTAAGGAAATCAGGCTCAAGGAACAGGCTTTGGACAGTGTTGATTGATAAAGAGGCACAAATTACCACATCAAGGCAAAACAGGCAAAACGATGTGGGGTCTCCATAATCATTTTGCCCAGGAGTGGAATTGCCCATTAGTATAGATAACAGACCTTTTCAGGAGCTACAAAATCAACATGCCCAACTGAAACCTGTCTGGAGCTTTGACTTCCTTCAGCCCAGGGCCAGGTCAGTTGCCAGGAAAGTTAAGATAAAGGCAACTACTTGCCAGTAAGCAGTTGTCCCAGACTAAAGGACTCATGCATTTTAATTTTCTTCACCAATGGAAGCAGGAATCTCCCAGACTTGCCATGTGTATTATATTGTGTACTGCTCTGGATGGGGCGCTTTGGTTGAGCCTGTAAAATCCATAGTTAAACAGAGGAAGGAGGTGAAAGGGTCAACCTGAGGAAGAACCTTCATTGCTGAGACCCCCGACGACCACTACCACGCAACAGGGAGGAGTTTATGGAAACTACTTCTTAGAATTCATCTTATACGAAGCGGGACAGGTGATGACCATGTATAGCTGCATGGTATGAAAAGGCTGCAGGCTCTGACCAGAAGTGTGCCAACTTTGCTGGTTCACCCACTCTTGCAAGAATGTATAATAAATTACTGCTTCACTAACGTGTCTACCTTGAGTCCTGTTTTTAGGACCTTTGTCATTTCTAACACTGGTTCTTTTCCCCTCAGGTTTACAGCCCAGGACAGAGGACCTCACCCACCTGCCCTCTTTACAGAATGATGAGATTGCAGGAGGTGGGGGCACTGACAGCCAGCCTGAAATGAAAGAAGGGAAAAGGAGATGCAGCAAAACCTCCTGGTCAAGGAGCCCGTGGCAGTCCAGGGACTCCTCTGCCCTGGCCTGGTGAGCATTCATTTGGATTTAGTTCACTTGTGATGATTTTATTGCTACCTCCCTGGCATGTCTCATTGACTACTGCCAGCCTTGGCAGTGATGGGGCTGCTGCAGGGCTGTAAGCAGGGCTGGCCTGTGTCTGGTTCAGGGGGTGAGGCTATGTGGATGCTAGAGCAGCTACATGATGTTTCCAAGGTGGGCAGGGGTAGGACTAGTACATTTGGGTGGAACAAAAGGACTCTGGTTAAACTGTCACCAAGACCAACCCTCATGGGCAGAGCACCCTGCAGCACCCCCTTGGCCAGAGGGCCACATGGCAGCTGAGGGTTGAAATGTCCTGAGGCAGCCAAGGTGGGGAACAGAGAATTTCCTTGGGAGAAAGTATGGTGGAAAATTAGCACTTGTGCCAAATCTTGGCTCTACAGGAGTCAGCTGTCCTGGCCAGTGGCCCTGCAGGGAATAAGGGCTGGAGGGAAGGCTGTGTGTGCTGGAGGAAGGTGAGGAAATGGGAGCTGAAACTGGGAAGTAGCTGGAAAAGGTTGATTCTCATTTAGGGAAGGCCAGGAATAGGTTATTGTCATAGTGTGATTGGTACCAACCCTGCCTGTGAAAGGGAAATCGTTTGCCCTGAAGCATTAACATTTGCACCCAAACCTCGAATTCTGGACCCAAACCTCAAATTCTTGCTCCAAACCCTCCAATTTTTGACCCAAACATCAAATCCTAGAAAAAAACCCCATCAAATTCCTGACACAAACACTCAAATTCTTGACCCAAAAAACCTCCAAAATTTACTCCAAACATCAAATTCTTGACCAAAACCTTGAAGTCATGACCAAAAACCTGAAAAGTCTCCCTAAACATCAAATTCTTGCACCAAAACATTGACTTCTTGGCCCAAACCATCAAAAAGTCTTTCCCCAAAACATTAAATTCTTCACCCAAAAACATCAAATTTTTGCCAAAATCATCAAATTCTTGACAAAAACATCAAATTCTTGACCCCAAAACCTCAAAATTTTGTCCCAAACATCAAATCCTTGACTCAAAGCATCAACTTCTAGGCCCAAATCATCAAAAATGGTTTCACAAAATCATTAATTTCTTGGCCCAAAATGTCAATTTTTTCACAAAGTCTCAAATTCTTGCCTCAAAACCTCCAATGTTTGCCCTGAAACATCAAAATGTTGACCCAAACACTCAAATTCTTGACCCAAAAAACCTCAAAATTTGACCCACACATGGCATTCTGGATCAAAATCATCAAATTCTTGCTCCAAATCTGAAATTCTTGCCTCAAAACCTCCAATGTCTGCCCTGAAACCTCGAATTCTGGACTCAAACCCTCAAATTCTTGACCCCAAACCTCAAAATTTTGTCCCAAACATCACATCCTTGACAAAATACATCAACTTCTTGGCCCAAATCATCAAAAATGGTTTCACAAAAACATCACATTCTGACTCAAACCCCCCTCACTGGGTTTTAATTGGTCTCCCTAGCACCCTCTCACTCTTACCCTCCCTCACGTTTGTGCTGTCACTTTTCCAGGTGGTGCCTGCCTAGGGCTGCCTGTCCTTTCCCAAACCCTCTGGCTCTGTCTGCTGCCCCTGCCTGCTCTGTGTGTTTGGTCTCTAGGATGACTTGTCCCCTTCACTTCCAGGGTGCCCATGGCAGTGGGGAGCTGGCAAGCTTCGTCTGGGGGCAGGAATGTAGCTGTGCCTGCTTATGGACCGTTCTGGAGAGTATATGGTCCCACCTGTGTGTAAGAGGAGACATTTAACCGGGCTGGAGCCCATGCTGGGTTATGGGAGACCTCTCCCCATGGAACAGCAGTCTCTGAATGGGGGAAGCAAGCCTGCCAGTGCCACACCAGCTGCCGGGAGGTGCCTGAGGCAGCGCCCGTTGGGAGCCAGTGTGAGCTGGGACAGCCACAGCCAGGCAGGGAACACCTCGAGCTTGCTGCCTGGGGCCTGTAGCGCACCGCAGCTAAGCAGGAACACACCCCCGCTGTCAGCCGCCTCAGCCTAGGCTGGGGAGAAGCGATTCACTCCCTTCCAGCTGGCTGCGGGGCCGGCGCGGGCGGGGTGGTGGCTGCAGCTGGCTCGCCAGCGAGCCGCGCCTGCCCTCTAGCGGCCCCGCCCCGCGCAGCCCCCGCCGCCGCTCCCGCGGGCGGGGCTCCCCTGGCGCGGCGGGGCTTGGGGAGTAGAGGGCGGGCTGGCTGTGGGGCTGTGTTTGGCGGTATCTACCCCCGCCTGCCAGCGGCTCGGGTGTGTCTCGGGTCCCCGTTTCCCCCGTACGCCTGTGCCCGCGGATCCCAGCGCGGTGCGACGTCCCAGACCGGCTGCGTGGTGACCGCATCCCTTCAGGGGCAGGTCCCACCCTTCAGGGGCAGGTCCCACCCAGACCCGGCTGCGGCTCCACAGGGCGCAGCAAGGGGCCGAGGCTCACAGTGCGGGGCGGGGGCGCGGTATATACAGCAGGGATACTGCCGGTGCTGCTGGGCACGCAGGTGAGGATGAGGAGTGGCTGGGGGGACTCTGGGAGGCTGGAGATGGCGATGGGGGGAATGACAGGGCTATCGACTACTTTTCTGTGGGTTACTATGGCTTCCACTGCTTTGAAACCCTTCCTCCTGATGCTCGTTGAAAGGTGATACTTTGACCATGGAGCTCCAGCATGCAGGGGAGATAACTGGCTGCTACCTGCCCAGAGATGGGGGGGTTCCCCTTTGTTCTCTGGAGAAAACAACCTGCCAAACCAAACCATATTGATTATGGAGAGTGTGTGTGGGGGGGTGAAGAACAAAAAGGTTTAGGAATAATTGAGAATAAATTCTCCACACAGACCAGAATTTGATTGGATTAAAAAAAGTGTATTGGATGTCCAATACAAAATAATAAACATGAAGTTATTAAAAAAAGCCATAGAGTATACAGCAATTACTACAGAGAAGCAATAAACAAACAAACAAACAAATTAAAAAAAAAATTGTACAGAAAGGTAAGACATCTACAGCAGTCCTCAAAATTATTCTACATGAGAATCGTAAAACAATATACAAGTTTGGTTTTTTTTTCCTTTTTCCCCAAATGTCTCTGAGGGAAGTTGTCACGTAACAGCTTGACTGTGACACTACAAGGATACACACTGTTCCAAATTTAAAATCACAGGATATGTAAGAAAAATGTAGCATTAAAATGTGAAAAAGTGCAATACAGATTGTACACTGAATTGAATAAATGTTTTTTCTTCTTTTTTTTTTTTTTAGTTTAACCTTAAAAAAACCAACTTTGAACAGTTGTTTTATCATTAAAAATATTCCCCCTCCCCAAATTCAATGACAATATTAACATTCATGGTGTTATACATAAGGAATATTCACAAAGACCCACCAGCTAAGAATACTGTGTATGTATGATGGTATTTCTTTGGGTACAGGTAAAAAATAGGCAAAGGAAAAGGTACACACCCCTCCCTTCAGGACAGGGTGCGTATTTTAGTATTTAAATACATATTCTGTAGCTTATTTTGCCCTGAATTGATTAAAATTCCAAATATCAATTATCCAGGTGGCCCACGGTGCTCCAATTCATTTGATTCCCTCCCTCAAATAATAAATAAAACCAGCAAACGTCCTAGGAATGCCACATCAGAGTCCAGGAAAAGAAAGGAGGTACAGCTGCACCCCAAGCCCCCGCTGCTCTCCAGGATGATTCGTTGGCGCTCCCTTCTCCTAGTGCCAGGGACTGCAACACTGGGCCCAGAGCTTTAGCTTTATGTGGATAAAAGGAAAGGAATGAAGCCAAGTTCCTGGTTGGTTTTCAATTTCAGTGTCAAGCTGTGATCGTCCCAAGAGGCACCGAGCTGGCACTGCGGCCTACGGGACCGTGATTGTCCCAAGAGGCACCGAGCTGGCACTGCGGCCTACGGGACCGTGATCGTCCCAAGAGACACCGAGCTGGCACTGCGGCCTACAGGGCCTGCACACCCTCCACATTAGCACCAAGCATCCCAGACAGCAAATCCCATTGCTCGGGAGGGGCAGCTTCTCTGTCTGACACTCCAGTAAGTTCGTTCTGCATTTCCTTTCACCTTTGAAGTGAAATTGCACCCCAGTTTCTGAAGCAGCTAGGCAGGGTTGGTTTTCTTTTTTCAGTACTGAAATACTCTGATGCCATGGAGTGTGGCAGAGCCAGGCAACCATCCTAGGAGGAAAGAAAACACTCCTCTCCCTTCCCTTCCCTTAGGAGTTCCCTTTCCATTCCCCTTCCTTTCTAGACAGACACGTGAGCAGCACCTGAGTTGCTAATACTGGTTTTCTTTTCCAATGGTTTCAAAAGTGTAAAAAAATACATTTTTGCCTTGCTTCTGTCTCTGAAGAATTCCCTAAGAGAAGGAGTCTCGTTTAAACGGCCTGGGATAGAGGAATTGCCCTGGGGTTGGACTTGTTTGCTGAAGGATCCCCTGGATGCTGGGTCTGGCTGATGGGAAGAGGTCCCCAGTTCTCTGCCTCCAGTAGCTCAAACCGGCCCCCCTGCCAGCCGCCTGCGCTAAGCTCTCCCCTCTGAACCGGCGCTTTAATTTGTGATCCACAGAGCACTGTTGCCAAAAGAAGCTGTGGCATCATCTAAAGGAGCGGAGCCCTACTCTGCACTTGAAATGTTTCTGAAGGAGACTCGGGAACCAGAGACAGGGTAAGCCCAAGTTACAAGGGAAGGATGTTACAGAAGATGCTTTTGTTTTCTTCAGTCTTTCGAGGCAACGTAGAAAGACAGGAAAACAATGGTCATGAAACCTCCCACTGGATCCCCTCCCCTTCCCCGGCATCTACTTCCCCCCTCCCCCCCAAAATATTGAAACTGCACAAAAAGCGACAAACAAGCCTTTCAAATTACATTTCAATTCAAACAGACTGGTAATCTCACAGTGATGAGAGGAGAAAAGTCAGGCTTTTAATAATTATAATATAAAAATAATAAAAAAAGCTTACAAATAGCAGTGCAGCATCCCAAAAGGCCATGGATTAACTGCCAGAAGGGGACGTAATTATACGCAGAATAAAAAACAAAACAGAACAACCCACGCTGGCAATGAATTTCCATACACAATAGAACAAGCAGTCAAACCTCAGCCTTGGCTGGGGAAAACAACAGTTTCTCCTTTTTTTTTTTCTTTTTTTTTTTTTCTTCTTCCTTGATTACAATATTTTTTTTCCTTTTTATAAAAAAAGATAAAATAAAAACACAAATAAAATTGTACATAAATGCAAATGTCCAACACTGAAAAGGCAGGGCAATCACACCACTGAGACAAAACCTGACCAGAAAAAAAACCCAACGTGAAGTCTTTTTTTTTTTTCTCTTTTCCTTTTTTTTTTTTTTTTCCTTCTTTTTTCCTCCTCTTGTCCAGATGCTGGATTTCAGCCCGATGCCTCCTGTCTTGTGTAGTCTGGGCAGGTAAATGGAATTCACCTTGGCAATGACTTCACTGCAGGACAATGACAAGAAAGGTCATCTCTTTCTGACCAAATGCACGGGTTGGTTCCTCTGCTCTCTCTGTATGCTCTCACATGCTGTCCCTTTTGGATTTTTTTTCTTTTTTTTTTCTTTTTTTTATCCCTTTTTCTCTTTGTTTTTCACTCTGTACAATTCCTTGCGTTCCAAGGCTGAGTCCCAAGACTTGTGAACTGTCTGGAGTCATGTCCTGGTGAAGAAGGTGGTCATGCTGTAGTGATGGCATTAAGGTCCTTCATAAGTCCTTCCAGGTGGGCCATCTCTTTGGTCAGCTCATCCGGTTCGTAGTTCTGTGGGAGAAGCAAAGAGTTGTTGGTAAGGTGACTTGTTTTAAACAGAGACAGAGGAAATAAAGAGAAATGATCAGTAATTCTGCTGTGGATTGTGACCCTGGCACAGAGTAGACTAACAGCAGTTACAGGAGTTAAGAACTTCAAATAGAGAGTTGTTTCCAGCACAGATCCTTCTGCCAGGATCACTCTCTGTGTTGCTGATTTTTAAGACTGTGATCATCTTCTCAGTTTTTCTTGCACTAATTCCTGCTTCAAGATAATTGTTAATTTAGAAAAATCTTCCCAGCTTAATTGGAAAAAAGGGGGTCGAAGGAATCACTCCAACAGGACTGTTCTGAGAATCATTACACTTGCTAAAAGTCATGCTCCATTTTTAGCCTCAAGTGTCTGCCTTCGTCTCTACTGTGTTGATACCAGGATTATGACTGATAGTTGTTCATGCATGCAGATAGCCATCATGAACTAGTCAGAAAGGGTTTTGAGATCAAGCTGACCAAGCCTTTCCCTGTACTGTGTCATTTTTCAACCCCTCACGGTCCTGGAGCATTTCTCCAAACCCTCTCCACTCCCTCAACGTGATTTTCACAGAAGGGGAGGCAGGCTGCATGCAGTGTTCTGTGCTAACACCAAGTCTGGAGCTACTGAACTCCTGTGGAGAGTTTTTCTGCTCTATATATTCAGGGGCTGTTATTAGATCTTCTAGCTGGAGTCTGACATTAAAAGTGTTCCATAAAACTGGAGTCCTTCCTGGAGTGGAGCCCTCAACCCTCACTGGGATCTTGCTTCCTTTACTTCTACATCCAACCATTTTCTTTCATTACAATAGAAGTGCAGGCAGAAGGCACGTTCCAGTTTACCAAGCAATCTCAACACCATCTGCATCCTGTGCCTCACCCATGATCCACTGACCATGACAAACAGCAGTGAGCTGGAAGCACTCGGACTCCATGTAAAAAAGTAGAACCAATGTCTCTCTCATCCTAATTTTAACTAGTAGAATAGTGTGCCAGGGCGAGTTTATATCATAATAATTTATTAATGAAGAAAATTATTAATGGCTGTATTTAAATCTTAACTAATGAGTGTATTTTTGGTACTAATCAAAACAAAGAATAAAGGAGGACTGACGAGACAGAAGGGCAGAAGTGCACTAAATCAAGCATGCACACAGTATCCAGACCAGCACATGACAAAGGAAAGGATAATAAGAGATTAAAAAAAAAAAAAACAGAAGAAGGAAAAATAACTCAAAAGAAGCATTTTCTACAGCAGCAATCCAACAGCAAGCACTGTAATTTCTTGGCTGCCACTCCAAAAGGAAAACAGCCTTTCCAGTGCTTGACACCCAAAATCAGCCTCAGTTCTGAAAAGCTGCTTCCAAAGAAGCCCAACAATTGCAATTTTCCCAGAAAATCAGAATGCTTCCATGACAGCACCTCAAAACTGTATCTGGGATGGTGGCTTTAACCATTCTGGCATCGAGGCTGAATTCTCCACCTGCAGTGCCCCAGCTCTGTCTGTCCTCCTCCTGTAACTGCCATAGGCTAGCAGGGACCAGAAGCACTGAGCCAAGAAAGGAAACCTCAGAGAATGTTATTCTATTAGGCTAATTAATAGCTCTGCTATTAATTAATAGCTCTATTATTATTGGTCTTTATTACTACTAGTCTTATAAACAACAGCTCAACCAAATGGTTGGATCTGACTGTCGGCCTCGCGGACAGCACCAGCCGGGAGCGCTATGCCTGCTGTGCTGTGTGTTTGGGAATGAAGGTATTCTCTTGAGTTAAGTTTCAGGTTCAGAAAGCATTACTAATACCTGCAATCCAAGTGCTTATTCTCTGAATTTCCCACCTCCTGTCGAAGGTATTCATACAAGATTGTTTTAATCATAGAATCCCAGACTGGTCTGGGTTGGAAGGGACCCCAAGGATCATAGAGCTCCAACCCCTTGCCACAGGCAGGGACACCAACGTCCAGGCCTGGAGCTACACAAGGCTGCCCAGGGCCCCATCCAACCTGGCCTTGAACACCTCCAGGGACGGGGAATCCACTATCTCTCTAGACAGCCCCTTCCAGCCCCTCACTACTCTCTCTGGAAAAAAGTTACCTCTAATATCCAATTTAAACCTTCCTTCCTTCAGCTTCACCCCATCCCCCTTGTCCTGCCATTATCTACCCTTTTAACAAGCTGATTCCCCTCCTGTGTCTCTGTTCCCTTCAGGGACTGCAATGAGGTTCCCCCTACAGCCTTCTCTTCTCATGGCTGAACCAGCCCAGTTCTCTCAGCCTCTCTCTATAGGGGAGCTGCTCCAGCCCTCTGAGCATCTCCGTGGCTCCTCTGCCCCCTCTCCAACAGCCCCACATCTTTTCTGTACTGGGGCCCCAGCTCTGGACACAGGACTCCAGCTGGGGCCTCCTGAGGGCAGAGCAGAGAGGGACAATCCTCTCCCTGTCCCTGCTGCCACCCCTCTGCTGATGGAGCCCAGGATCCCATCACCCTTCTGAGCTACCAGAGCCACTGCTGGCTCATGGGAAGTTTTTCATCCACCATGACACCCAGTTCCTTCTCAGCAGGTCTGCTCTGCAGGAGCTCCTCTCCCAGTCTGTATCTATGTCTGAGATTCCTCCAGCCCAAGTGGAGGCCTGTCAGGATCCCTCTGGATGGCTCCTTTCCTTCTGTTGTGTCAACCACACCACTCAGCTTGCTGTCATCGCAACCCTGCTGAGGGTGCACTCAACTCCATCGCTGATGTCACTGATAAAGATGCTAAAGAGCACCGGTTCCCAGACAGAACCCTGGGGGAAAGGTGGGTTAACAGGCAAGGGCACGAGGTGGGAGTCAGCAGCCTCGCTATCCTGCGCCTCTGAAGCTCAGCACAGACTTGCTGAAGTTTCCAAGTGTCACACAAAGAAAGATCTGCCATGGTTTGATACACACTGCCAAGGAAAGCCGCTGGCAGCGTTAGGAGTACCTACGCTTTCCGAGTCCTCGAGCATCCTGGCTGTCTCCTGCACATCAGGGGCGCTGGGAACCACCACTGGCATAGGAGGGCGAGTTCTTCCCAAAGTCCCAATCGACGCAGTCTTCACCGAGTGAACTGGATGGTTAGGAGCTTAAAAGCAAATTGTTACACAGTCACACCTCAGTTAATTAGGTCTTTTGCCTATTCAGAAAACTCTTGAAAGTAGAAGAGAAAGGATTCTATTGCAGAAAAACCAGTGCTTCAACTGATGGAGTGCCAGGCTTGGATTTGTGCCTACTTTATCTACGCACATCTTGAAAATTATACCAACAAAATTCAGTCCAGCCTCTGACGGCCAATTCTACCTCCCCCCCAAGGACCTTCCCTCATTTTCTTCTACAAATCTCCTCCTATCTTTTCAGCAAGCACATCTTGCCAGTCTTCCCCCTCCCCACTCACCTTGCTGAGTCAGCAGCGGTGTGCTTGGCAATGCAGGGTCATACGTGGCACCGGCTGGCGGAACCGCCGGCACCGCAAAGCTCTTCAGCGGGTGGGAAGGACGGACGTGCGCCGTAGGGAGGGGCTGAGCTGGGTCCTCCTCTTGTGCATTAGCCAGGTAAGAGCTGGCACTGCTTTCGGGATCCTGGTGGTCGGCACATGGCTGAGACGAGGCAGCCGGCATGGTGTCTGTGCTGGGTGTGTTTCGGACAGACTCTACAACACACACACACACACACACACACACACACACAGTGATTTATCTGCTTTAACAGAACCGGTCCCCTGGTCAGATGGAAACAGGGCAGTAGGGTTGACAGGCACCTTTCCTGCGCTCCCTGTTCTACGCTAAGAGGTGACTTCACAGATTCACTGTGTAGCAGCACACCCATTCTGTGTAACTGAATTGGTGGCGCCTGTTAAGGGGAATGGCAACAGTTACCTAATAACAAAATACACTCAGGAACTGAATGACTCCTCAGGCATGACACCAAATAACAGTTTCACGCTCAAACAGCTACAGAGAGTAAGACCTCAGAGAAACAGCATGGAGCACAACTCTTTGTTGTCAGTTTTACCCATGGGTATTTCAGTATGGGCATTTTTAAACAGGCATCCATTAAGTATGTATCACTGTAGTGCTTATAGAGAGGCCAAAATCTCTCTGAGAGACTTTATGTGCCAAAAGCTAAACGGAAATCACAGGCTCCATCCTGACCTACAAGAACAGTGAGATGGTATTTTGAATTTAGGGCATCGTGATCCTCCTTGGACCACCTCTGTGTCGTGTCTCTGGAGATCTGCAGCCTCACAAATCGCTTTTGTAGGGAAACAACTCTCTTGGCTGTGGCGCCTTAATGAAAATGTGGACCTTCTAGAGAAGCTCTGAAGTCATCTCCAGATGTCAGCGATGCTTCAGAATCTTTTCAGAGCCCTGGAGACATTACACAAACTACTGCCAATGATTGTGCTTCAGGCCTGGAAGCTCTGCATAAAAATCACCACCATTTCCTGCGTGCAGCAGGAGGATTAACTAATGTCAGCTCTCAGCAGCCCAGTCAGGACTTCTGTCCTCTTGTGGTTTAAACACAACTGATTAAGGAAAAAGCCATCATATTGAGTAGCTCAAATTAGATTGAATATGATGTTTTGGGCTGCAGGCTTTGCAGTAAAGAATCTTCCTATCTGAGTTTCCTATCTCCTTTTCTGAGGCCATCATCTGCTATCTCAGGGATCAATATCTGAGCTCAGGTATCGATACAGAAAACACAGCCTACCAAGGGTATCGGCTGTAGTTCAATCCATCACTTCACCTCCCATGGAACAGCACAACAGAGACTGACCAAGTGGAGCTTCAGGCTTTGGTTTCCATGTGTTTCACTCACTGTTCCATTACAAGCAAAATCTACCTGATGGTTCATATCTCACCTGTGGAATTGGCCCTGTCTGAATGGGACATGGATGTGCCAATCGGCCACGGGTTGACCTGGTGATGGAGATAGCTGCGAGTTGGAGAAGCGAGGCTGCCGGAGTGGAAATGATGGTGAGGGTTATCGAGTGAATGGATGGGATGAGCACTAATCACAGCTGTGAATGAATATAAGACAGAGAAATGCTTAACATACAGACAAGCACATGTCCTGAAATGCATTTTATCCCTCCCTTCTCCCCCATCACCGCTGAACAGGGCTCAGATTTACACTGACACCACGATGACACCGTTCGGTACCAATTCTCCAGCACATCAGCTCCCTCCCTGCCAAGGCAAAAACACCCAGAAGAGACAGAGCTCTCTGCTCTCTGTTCACCTATGCAGAAACTACACCTCTCTTGGCTGTAGCTTTCTGCTACACTTGAGAAAGCCAAAGTTGAGCTGCCTGCAGAACTCCCATGTACTTCACGCTGTGCTACGGATGTCAGACCTAATACAGGAGAAGGTGGGAACTCACATTTCAAAGTATTTTCTGGCTGTCATTGAAATTCTTTGTGCTGGACCCAAATGTGGCACCTTTGGTTCGTGCTGAGTGGTGAAGAGGAGGGCAAGCCACCCCAGGCTCCATTTGTTCCTCTGTGCAGGGTTAGCAAAGCTCTGCTCCAACACACTCAACTCAAAACCCTCTTTTTCTCCCCTGCCCCCCTTTTTAATCTTGTTTTCTCTTTCTCATTTGAGACACGTGGATTTTATACTTAATGTAAATCCTCCTTTGCCCACAGCCTGTTGTGGTAACAGTGAACCAGACTCACTGCTCCCCAGCTGGGAGGGAAAGCATGGCAGAATTTAGTTCCTATGACCGACTGAACCACTGCATTGCTGAAAAATCATCCAAAAGAAAAGTCTCAATACAAAAAACCAGGGAGGGAAATGCTACTCCTAACACCATAAAGAAAGAAACCCCACCCAACAAAAAGGGTTGTGGTTGGTTGTTTTGTTTTGAACCTTTCCTGGAAATTCTCCAGGCGTGCTGCCTGTGAAAGCTACAGCCTAGGAATGACAGGGTGCAGACACCCATCCTTAGAACGCTGAGTTAAGCAGCCTTGCACTGATGCATGTGGCTGACTGAACCCTCTGACTTCCTCATTTCCTGGGAAACAGCCCATCAGCAGGATGGGATACAGGGACTGACCTCAGCTGCTCTCCCACAGAGTTACAGCAAGAGAAAGCAAATGTCACTACCAGTCTCCTCCTAAGTGGAGAGTAGCCTCCCACACCGAGGAATCAGGAGGTTCTAGGCTGAGGTCCTGCAAGATGGCTGTCAAAGGGGATGTGGGAAGCCAGATATTCTCACTCAGAGCTTCCAGCAAGATTAAAAGGCTGCTTTGTCTTGCAGGGAACGGGCAGATGGAGGAATAACCCACAAAAGCTTGGCCATCAGAAATCCCACACACCCCGCGGTCATCAGTGACACCAGGAGCCTCCTGCCTGCAGCAAGGTAGGAGGCAGATGGGCTTCATGGCATAACATTTTCCAGGCATGAACATTTTCATTCCTCACAGAATCACTTAGGTTGGAAGAGACCTTTACGATAGAGTCCAACCACAGCCTAACCCTGCCCAGCCCACCTCAAGCACAACATCTACACGCCTTTTAAATACCTCCAGGGATGGTGACTCCACCACCTCCCTGGGCAGCCTGTCCCAGTACTTGACAACCCTTTCAGTAAAGAAATTCTTCTATTTACAGAAAGCACTGCCCTACACCTCTGCTTCCTCAAGCACTGCAATCAGCATCAAACATCACAGAACCCCAGACTGGTTTGGGTGGGAAGGGACCCAGAGCCCATCCAGTGCCACCCCTGCCACAGGCAGGGACACCTTTCCCTAGCCCAGGGTGCCCCAAGCCCCATCCAACCCAGCCTTGAACCCTGCCAGGGATCCAGAGGATCCAGGGATCCTCCCTGGGAAGGACTTCTGCCTCCCAGCCCCTCTCCATCCCCCCGCCCCCTGCAGCTGAAGGCCGTTCCCCTGGACCTGGCTCTCCCTGCCCTTAGCACCAGCCCCTCTCCAGCTCTCCTGGAGCCTCTCGAGGGATGAGAAGGGGTTTGGAGGTCTCCTCACAGCCTTCTCTTCTCCAGGCTGAGCCAGCCCAGCTCTCACAGCCTGGCTCCAGAGCAGAAGGACTCCAACCCTTGGATCATCTCTGTGGCTTCCCCCCCAGCTGCCCTCCTGCAGCTGAAAGCCATTCCCCTGGGCCTGTCAACAGACTCCCTGATTAACAGTCCCTCTCTGGCTCCTGTGGAGCTTTCCATCAACCAACCACTCCCCACAAGTCCTTCTCCTCAGGGCTGATCTCCATTCATCCCTTCAGCCTGTGGTTGTGCTGGGGATCCCCCTGACCTTGCACTTGACCTTGTTGATCTCCACGAGGTTCACAGAGGCTCACCTCTCCTCTAATGCATGTTAGTACATGCATCAGGTGTTTTTAAGAGGTAAAACTAAGATCTGAATGCTACAGTGGGGAAATAAAGCCACAGGAAGGTATCTGCAGGCACAGACTGGCACACACTAAATAACTGGTCCTGCCTTCTGCGTTGCTCGCTGAGAAGGGACCTCATGTGCCAGTATTTTGTCCGTCTTTTGTGTGGCTTCTGCAAGAACCCGTTATGTGAATGTTTGCACTCACTGTAGGAAACAGAAAGGTGCAGTCTGAAGCCTTCTGAGCTTCTGTAAACAGGATAAAAAGTCAAAGGAAGTCACAAACCCCATCTCATGCCCTAAGGCACCAGAAGACCTTCCGTATCCTTCCTGACATTTAGTGCATCACGCTAACCTGTCCTGCCAAGCCAGCTGTGTCTGGTTTGTTGGTCTGGGCACAGCAACATCTAATGAAGAGGGGGGAAAACAGAGGCTTTTCAAGTGAACACAGGAGGACTGGTATCGAAAAGGGATGTTGCAGCTGGGTTTAGTGCTGCAAGGGAAAATCATCTCCACAACTTTATCTGCTGGCACTATCACACCAGCTTGAATATCATCAAAAGGTAAAACTGGAATATACCACCTCCCAAAAATATCTATCATCAACCCTGTGTGGCTGCTGTCAGCTTCACATCTTTTCACCCTATGTGGGACCCATCGCTGAAGTCCCTGAGCCCCTTTCTCACTGAGGAACACTGTGTGTGGGGATAACCCCAGGGGAGAGCACATGGGGAAGAGCTGCTGCAGCCCGAAGTCGCTACAGGGTCACACAAGTCTGGATTCATCGTGTTGGAGCACCTGGCATGGGACAGGAAGCAACAGAATCCAATGGCTGCAATGTCAGGTGCAAACAAACTTTAAAGGAATTAACTGGAGTAAAGATGATTACTGTAAAACTGTATGTTCTGCTCCTCCCTCGTGTGAGAAAGACTGGGAGAAAACAAGGAGCATCAGACTATTTTAAAACCAACCAAAAAGATTTTCCTATTGTAAAAAGGTTCTAAGACAAGAAAACAGCAAAAAACTCACAAACTGAGCTAACTGGGTCATAGGGACACCCGAAAGAGCAGCCAGAGGCCAAGAACACCAAGCACTCCAGATAAAGAAAGCAAAAAGAAACAGCTGAAACACAATGAATTGGCCCCAAACCATTCCATAACCCACAAGATGCCACGGGAGCAATTTCCTGGATAAGCACTGTGGAATTTGGCCCTGTAGTTCTGTCACTGCAAGGGAACTTGGGTGCTTCCTACTGGTGTTCCCAAGTCAGGATTTCAGCCTGGCTGTCCAGCCAAGTCCCCTTCCACCTCAGAGCCATTGTTTGAAAACTCCATCTATTGTTTAATTCTTAAAATAGTTTGTAGTAGTAGTAATAATAACAACAACAACAACAACAACTTATTTCTACTGCCTCAACACAGGCAGGGTTTGTGTTTAATGTTTTGCTGGGAGATCCCTGCAGGTATGGGGAGACACAGATCCTTGGAGAAGAGAGAGTGTGACTCCTGTAAAAGTCACCCTGCCACGCCAACCTCAGCGCTTCAGCGCCAGTGAATCTGTCCATAAAGGGAACCAGAGAGTATTAATACAGCTAAATTCTCAACAGGGCTCTGACAAGGGGACACTCCAAAGTTCAAAACCTAAGGGGCTGTTGGAGGGCAAACTCTTTTATGGACTGAAAGCCATTACAGATAGGAAGAAGCCAAGGGAAGGGCTTGATGGTCCATTTTCAAGACAGAGTCAGCAGGGGATTCCTCCAATATGCCCTGTTGGGACTGGTTTTAATCAATTCTCTTCCTCAGTCACCCAGAGATGGAAGCAACCAGAGAAATCTTCAAGTCTGGAAATAATATCCAAGGTCTTTGGGGTCATCAAATGCTATTCTGATGGCAAGGGACTCCAGAAGGACCTCACAAGACCAACTGAGCAGGCAAAAAGATGGCAGGTAAACTTTAGTGTAGCTTCAGTAGACAGAGATACATGGAGGGGAAAATAATCCATACAGGACTCAGACGTCACTGAACTCAAGAGCTGGCAGTTACAACTCAGCAAAGAGCTTTTGGAGACGTAACTGACAGGTCTCCTGTATCATTAACTCCACATGCAGTAGCAGGCAAAAAGACCTCAGCAAAGGGTAGTACCTCATTCAGTGAGGAGTAGTGGGAACAAGGCAGAGGACGCTTTCCTGCTGTGCAGGACCTTGGTACTGTGCACAGCTCTGGCCTCTCTGAACCTCAGAAGTGTGCAGTAAAGTTAGAGAAGGTTTGGAGAATAGCAGGTGAAGCGATCAAGGGGATGGGGGGGATGCCTCATGAGGGGAAGCTAAAAAGGCCAGGACTGGTCTGGGGAGTGTGGAGGAACCTGACAGAGGTTTACCAGCCCTCTACAATTCCTGTGAACAGCTGGGTGCTGGCAGAGTACAAAGGGAGTGGGCTGCAACAAGCAGCCAGGCTTGGAGGCTCTCCCTAACAAGCGCCTGCACTTGCCACTGGTGCAGACTGGGACAGGCTGTAGGACCCACTCCTAACTCTTCCTGCTTCTCCAACATGCCTCCTGCTCGCTCAGACACAGCTACCCCTGTCTTCGCGCTGAGGAGCTCAGGTGCCTTCTCTGAACAGTCTGACAGTTACCCCACAGGTGTGAGCAGAAGGCAGCACGTGGGGGTGGGTGCCTGGCTTGTTTGGGTGCTCCCAACTTCAAGCCAGCTGGTAGGTGGGCTGTTGACTTACGTTGAGGTGGTTGAGAATCAAAAGGCATCATCATCTTGGGCCTCATCCCCCTTCTTCCTGCCAGGGTGGACATGCTGTCCTCTGACTCATGCCCTGAAGGAGAAATACTGAAGGTTATTTACCACTGCAGCAAGACTTCCGTGATGCCACACCAGATGATTTCACTCCTCCTCTCTCTATTTCTGCGCTGTCCTGTCTGTAAGCAGTTCTGTGACTCAGGACTGACAAAACCAGCTCGTTCATCCTTCACTGGAAGGGTTAGGGTAAAGATTATTGGGCACTGGAGGAACTCTGGTGGTACAGCACTGGGCAATGAGTGGCAGTACCAAGAGTTCCACATATGGACGAGCCATGCTGGATGAACACGTTAAACCAGTCACTGGATGAACACTCCCCCAACACCTCAAGAGATGAGCAGCAGCACCAAAACCTGACTGTGTGCTTGACCGCTGAAAAAAGTCACACGCCTCTCTCAACAGTTTAATATGAAACCGTTGATAGATGATCATCCCATTACTGATCCATACTTACCAAGGAAACTCCTAACCTGATTCTAGTGTACTCAATTCTCTCCCTAAAACATGGGATCCCTAATTTTAAGTCTTAGAAGCCCGGCATAAAGCCGACTCACTACTTGGAAAATAAGAACAAAAAAGAGATATGGGTAACTGAATAATACACCAATAAAATACACCAGATACAGGAACATGTATTGCATTTCAAGCATCAGGGTCAAAGTCCTCGTTGGCAGCTCACCTCTGTAGGAATTCCGCCTTTGATGGATATTGCTGTCCATGGAATTATCAACCGGGGTGATGTCTTGGGAGTTGCGAGGAATCGGGGTATCTGTCATGATTGGATTGGGATCTGGAGATTTATCGATGGGTTTTAGCTCCAGCCTTTCATGATGGATCCAAAGGTCAGGAGGCTTGACATCTTTGGAGTTCCCTTTGTACTTGTGGGACCCATTCACTGATTTGCAGGCAGCTCGTTTCCTTGGGAAGGAAAACAAAGGGAACGGTCTCAGATGCAGGTTTCCTCTCCCTTGTTGAAAAAGGGAAAGTTTCACTGAGATTGCTTCAGATCTTGTGCCCAGCTGAGGAGAAGCCACCTGCCAGGCAGGAAGCTTTCCATTTCACACACAGGCACGTCTGACAGCTCAAAGCATACACCACAGCTCCGGAGCCGTGGAGTTCGTCTCCGATGCTGCCGCACGCTGCAGCCAAAGCTTTCATTAACGAGAATTAACATCCCTGTACTTAGGGTTATTAAGAGAATATTCTAAACTCAAACTGCACATACGTCATGCTGGGCCGGTACCAGGGCTTACAACCAACCTCAGACAATAGCTGGAGTTGGAGTGTGCAAATAGCCAATTATCCCACCAGGATGGTACCTCTCAGCAACAACAACGCTCGTTCTCCCTCGGCTCAGGTCAGCAGCGTCTGACTAACGTGCTTTTCCACCGCTGTGGAACCGCAGTGGCCCCAAACCCATTGTGAGGCAGATGTTTGACATGATGGAGTAGGGGGAAAGTAAAACACTGAGTTCCAGCACTGCCCTCCACACCCCACACCCTGCTATGGACCCTGGCAGTGATGGAGGAAGGTGTCCCCTCTGTGGGGCATGGGATCCTGGGGTGCATCAAGAGGACTGTGGCCAGGTTGAAGGAGGTGATCCTCCCTGTCTGCTCTGCCTTGGTCAGGCCCCACCTGGAGTGTTGTGTCCAGTTCTGGGCTCCCTGGGATAAAAAAGCCAGGGATCTCCTGGAGAGAGTCCAGAGGAGGCTACAGAGATGATGAAGGGCCTGGAGCATCTCCTCTGTGAGGAAAGGCTGAGTGAACTGGGGCTGTTCAGACTGGAGAGAAGAAGACTAAGGGGGGACCTGATTAATGTTTATAAATATCTTGAGGATGGGATGCAGGGGGAACTGGCCAGCCCCTTTTCAGTGTCTGTGGGGACAGGACAAGGGGCAATGGCTGCAAGTTGGAGCACAGGAAGTTCTGCACCAACATGGGGAAGAACTTTTCCCCAGTGAGGGTGAGGGAGCCCTGGGACAGGCTGCCCAGGGGGTGTGGAGTCTCCATCTCTGGAGATATTCCAGCCCCGTCTGGACACCGACCTGTGCAATATGAGCTGGGGAGCTGCTTTGGCAGGGGGTTGGACCCGATGAGCTCTGGAGGTCCCTCCCAACCCCTGTGATTCTGTGAGTCTGTGATGGAATCAAATGCTGAGAACATCTCCTGTAGGTGATGCGCAGGCAGACGCGCTGCCAGCACCCTGCTCTGAGCTGTGGCTGAACAAGGAAAGCAGATCAGAAGGTTATTCGTGGGGTGCTGTGTGTGAGGGAGGGGGCATTTAGAAACTGGGGAAACAAAGGCAGGATTTCACAGGGTAACTGCTGCTCTTAGAAAATAAAAGACATCTCCTGGGCACAGACCCATGAATTTTGCACTCTCACAAGCATATCCCCCAACTGCTAGACCCTCACTCATGTATCCTTGCTCTCCTCTGCTGAAGAAGTTGTGGTTTTGCAGGATGGTTCAGCTTCAGCAACACAGGTAGAGATTCTCTTCTAAACCTGGCTTCTAATTGCTTGCTTAAAACCCTGTTTTGGGTAAAACAGTCTCTTCAAACTTAAACAAAAGCTTTTGTCCTTCCAAAGACCATGCAGAAAGAACCTACTATAAAGGGAAGCATCACTCCTGCAGTCTTAATTCAGATGCTGTAGGTGAAGGAGTTCAGACACACACCTGTATTTTGGATTTTGGAATACTTTTCTAAGAGATCCAGTACCAGGATCAGATCCCACCCCAGTAACCTATCAGAAAACTAGGTATTGCCACGTGCAGCCTGTAAAGCTGCTCCACACAGTGATGTACCTGCCAAGAACAGACCTGAGAATCTGCCCGAGCTGCTGAGCAAACCCAGCTCTAAACAGACATCGTCAACTCGAATTTGGAAACAGTATTTCAAACAATCCTGAAAGAAGATGGGCAAGTGCATGGACACTTGAAAGCACTGCCCCAGTTTGCCTGTGAACTCTTGATGGCTTGTGAACTCTGACACACTGACTAGGAAAGGCAGGACGTCACCACCACCGCAGACACGGTAACTTCGTTGTATCGATCCCCATCACCTTCCAAACACTCAAAGTGTGTTACTAATCCGTTGTCAGGCCAGAGTCTGTACAGCTCCCAAGACTCTAAAGTCATCCACTCTGAAGCATTGCAAAGGAAAGATTTTATAAGGTGAAAAAGGTGGGACAGAGCAAAGTGCCAGCCAGACATCTTACTTTTTTTGGTGAGACGTGGTACGGCGAGTGCAGAAGACGGCGACAATCACCACTATCACAATGGTGATCACTCCCACAGAGACAATGATTACAAGGAGCATGTTGCTATCCAAGGGAGAAGTAGGACTCCCGTGGGGACTGTTGCTGCCTGGAAGAGTTTGAGATGGGAGAAAAGGGTTATTTATGCTATAGAAAGAATGCCCATCAAAA
Source organism: Gallinula chloropus (assembly GCF_964237585.1). Taxonomy (NCBI): domain Eukaryota; kingdom Metazoa; phylum Chordata; class Aves; order Gruiformes; family Rallidae; genus Gallinula; species Gallinula chloropus. Next base: position 5,282,973 of record NC_140094.1, read on the forward strand.
AGGTGCGGTCGGTGCCTGTCACAGGCTTTAAGAATCACACGCTCAGCGGCATGAGAACGCGGGTTTGGCTGCTAGGATTCCAAATGAAGCCCTTCCCTTCCTTCCCTTCTGTACAATTGTTACAACTCTAAGATGCTTTACAGACCCACATCCAACTAACAGCCCATAACAATGCACATTCACCCTGCTGAAGTAGTTACCATAGACAAATTCAATAGTTTAGAGGTGAAGGAGAATTACCCCAGAACTTTGCTAAAGCTGGAGCACTGTGGGCATCCCCCTGGGCCCAAAAGTCCCATGAATGGGCACTCAACAGTGCTCACCCTCCTCCAAAACCAGCCCATTTTCCATACTGCTAATGAGCATTGCCCTTGGGCCAGGCTTCTGCAATGCATGGTGCTAACAGGGAGAAGCAGTTATGGTTAGTTTTCTCCTTCCTAATATGTTCTTGCTGAATTAATTTTACACTTGTGTGCCATAGCAGCCACTGAAAACCAAACTGGGAATGAGCCTGCAATGGAAATGAGCACAATGGTGCTTTTCCATTTACCCTACACATCAGGCACGAGTGCTACTACAGAAGCACGATGCAATTCCTTGAGTGGCAACAACTATCATCAGAGAAAGTTACCAGAGCAGATGTAATCAGGGTTGAAACCAGCTTACAATTTGCAGGAAACACCAAAAGACGTTGTGTGTACATCAGCTTTACAACCTGTGCCCCTGGACTGGGCACTGGTGAGGCTGCACCCACCTCTTCAGCTGGGTCCAGTTCTGGGCCTCTCACCATAAGAAGGACATTGAGGTCCTGGAGCGAGTCCAGAGAAGGGCAACCAGGCTGGGGAAGGGGCTGGAGGGCAAATCCTCTGAGGAGCAGCTGAGGGAGCTGGGGGTGTTCAGCCTGGAGAAGAGGAGGCTGAGGGGAGACCTTCTCCCCACCTCCACTGCCCTGCCAGGAGGGTGCAGAGAGGTGGACGATGGTCTCTTCAGCCAGAGGACAGGAGATGGGACAAGGGGCAATGGGCTCAAGCTGCCCCAGGGCAGGGTCAGAGCAGATGGGAGGGAAAAGTTCTTCCCTGGCAGAGTTGTGGGGCTGTGGCACAGGCTGCCCAGGGAGGGGCTGAGTCACCTTCCTTGGGTGTGTTTAACAGATGGGGAGATGAGGTGCTCAGGGATCTGGTTTAGCTTGGGATGGGAATGGTTGGACTCAATGATCTTAAAGGTCTTTTCCAACCCTGTGATTCTGTGAGTCTGTAACAAGACTTACCGCCCAGCGGTGGTTTGTAGTCCGGGCCTATGTCCAGTGGGCGGCTTCCTTTCCCCGCAGAGCCCGAAGCTGGAAAGGTCACACACGTGGGAATTTTATACACAGACACATGCACCCATCTACACACAAACACACACTTCAGCGTTCCAGTGAGCATTTTTTCCCCTCCCTTTCCCTCCCCTACAACACAATTTGGCTTCGAACAGCAGCTCTGTTTCTCTGAGATCTGCTTCTTCGACAGAGCTATTTCCTAACGAGTCTCCTGCATTTCTCTTTCCCTAAAATAAAAATTATCTGTAACAATACAGAGGTATATCACCAGAAGTGTGGCCAGCAGATGGAGAGAGGGGATTCTGCCCCTCACCTCTGCTCTGGGGAGACCTCAGGAGTGCTGTGTCCAGCTCTGGAGCCCTGAGCACAAGGAGGACATGGACGTGTTGGAGCATATCCAGAGGAGGCCACAAAAATGATCAGAGGGCTGGAGCAGCTCTGCTGTGAAGCCAGGCTGAGAGAGTTGGGCTTGTTCAGCCTGGAGAAGGGAAGGCTCCCAAGGGACCTTATAGTTGCCTTCCAGAAGAAAGCTGGGGCAGAACTGTTCCTGAGGGCATGGGGCAATAGGACGAGAGGTGATGGTTTTAGACTAGGAAGGGGGCGATTTAGGTTGGGGATTAGGAAAAAGTTCTTCAATATGAGGGTGGTGAGACACTGGCACAGGTTGCCCAGAGAGGTGGTGGAGGCCCCATCCCTGGAGACATTCAGGGTCAGGGTGGATGGGGCTCTGAGCGACCCGATCGAGTGGAGATGTCCCTGCTCACTGCAGGGGGTTGGGCTCAATGGCCTTTAAAGGTCCCTTCCAACCTTACACATTCTATGATTCTATATTGAGGCAAATGGCTTTGCCACACTTGTACACACAGTTCAGCATCTCAAAACACTAATTACACAGGTTTCTTTTCCTACTACTTAATTACAGAAGGGTGGAAGGCTGGAAAGTTCACCTCTGAGGATAAAAGCCTCTCCTGAGTTAGCAGGATGCTTCCCATGGAGAAAGACACACAATGCCTGTGTTTTCATTAAAATGCACTAGTGCAGAACTACCATGAACGAGAAAAGTCCCATAGTGAGGGAAACACACAGCATGATGCAAAGAACAACACTCCTCTTGCTACAGGAATCCCAAAATACCTGCCCCATTTTTACACCATTATGCACAAAACACCCCAAATCCCCAATCCAGCTTCACCATCAGGAAAAGGATTTTCCCAGTTAAAACCCCACTCTGATCAACCAGGAACGAGTGTCGAAGGATGTGTAACAAATGGGAACTGTTGAACCTGAAGTAAATTAGTCACTGTGAAATTAAGACAGCTGGTACACAGAGCACAAGGTCCCTGGATGAGTTCAGCCCCAGAAGGGCAGTGAGGAACGTTGGGGGCCCACGGAGAGGACTCAGATGCAGAGTGTGACAATGGGACCGGTGTGTCGCAGGACAACGCCGCACGGAACAGGCGCGTTGCACCGGCCAGTCTGGAGAGGGCACTGCGGTCAGGGAAATCTGGCTTCTCTACGTGTCCCCCACTGAGCACGCTGTGGCAGCTGTGGCACAATGTAAGGAAATTCAAAGGGCTGGGTGTGTTTACATCTGCACGGGCCCAGGCAGCTTCCACTGAGAAGTGTGACAAACCCTGTGTGAGGATCAAACCAGCGCACCGGAGGGGCGGGGGAGAAGTGGGGAATAAACACAACCAACATCATTCTATTTCAAAGGACAGAGAGGACACTCCAATGGGATCCTGGGCTCCACCAGCAGAGGGGTGGCAGCAGGGACAGGGAGGGGATTGTCCCTCTCTGCTCTGCCCTCAGGAGGCCCCAGCTGGAGTCCTGTGTCCAGAGCTGGGGCCCCAGTACAGGAAAGATGTGGGACTGGTGGAGAGGGGGCAGAGGAGCCACGGAGATGCTCAGAGGGCTGGAGCAGCTCCCCTACGGAGAGAGGCTGAGGGATCTGGGCTGGTTCAGCCTGGAGAAGAGAAGGCTGTGGGGGGACCTCATTGCAGCCTTCCAGTCCCTGAAGGGAGCAGAGACACAGGAGGGGAGCTAATCTTAAGATGATAGACAATGGCAAGACAAGGGGGATGGAGTGAAGCTAAAGGAAGAAAGCTTTAAATTGGATATTAGGGGGAAGTTTTTTATAGAGAGAGTGGTGAGGGGCTGGAACAGGCTGCCCAGAGAGGGGGTGGGTGCCCCATCCCTGGGGGTGTTCAAGGCCAGGTTGGATGGGGCCCTGGGCAACCTTGTGTAGCTCCAGGGCCTGGAGGTTGGTGGCCCTGCCTGTGGCAGGGGGGTTGGAGCTCTGTGATCCTTGGGGTCCCTTCCAACCCAGACCAGTCTGTGATTCTATGATTCTGTGACACCCTGGGCATCTGTAGCTGGAGATGGTTTTGTGCCTTATGCTCACCTTCCTCTCACTGAGAAGGGGCATGTTGAAACAGGCTGGATGTCAGTTACAAACTGGGCTGGTAACGGTAACTAAGCAGACAAACTATATTTAGACTTCCATAAAACACTTCACAGAGTACTGTACGATGCTCTGGTACAAACAGCACAATAAAAAAAGCAATGTGGCACAAATTAACAAGATGAACAACTAATTAACTGATAAGAATAAGAACTATCATTGCAGAATCATTAGTCACGAGGGATATTTCTAACGAGTTCTGCAAAGACCTGTGCTTGGCCGAGTGGAAATCAGTATCCTTAGTAACACTGGGAAAGAAATGAAAGTGATTGAAGAGATGACATAAAATAACAGAGTAGATAACAAGAGACACCAAGCCACTGGTACAGACCACAGGGACCACACGTGGGTGTAGCACACGCTCACTCCCTGCATGGGAGGAGTTATCATGGGCTCGGTGCTCCCCGCACGATGTATATACTCACAGGGCCCAACTGCAGCTTTTATACAGCCCCTGTATGAGCATGTACATGTGACAAAGTATTTAGGAGATGCCAGTGTTGGGAGGAGGTGGTGACAGAGAGCTCAGCCCGATTTCCAAAGGAAATCCCTGTGCTCTGTTTCCTTCTCTGTTACGGAACAGTGAAGAACACATTGACTCAAAATTGGGCTGGGTTTTTTTTCCTAGCTCGTCAATCTCCATGTTACCCATCTGCAGCCAGACAGACTTTTGCCTTGTGTTACTTCAGGATAGTTTTCCTACAATTAGAGGCCTTGACCTTTGCTTTTGTACTATGCCAGTACAACTCCTTGCAGCCTGACAACACGACATGTGGAAGAATAATATGCTGTTTAATAGAGAAGAAAAACCTTAAAGTAGAAGAGTGGAAAAACAGAAGACAGAACCTCCAAGACCAGAGAGTCGATCCTGCTGTAGTTTTGTTTCTTCCAGCCTCAAATAACCAGCTACTATTTCCTGAAGGACACAATTCTGCAATTTAAGCAACCACAGCACAGAGCAGGTTTCTCTCCTCTCCAGCTCATCTTCTCCTCCTCTACATTTAACCTGCTGCCATGACATGCATCCTCCAAGCATTCTTGTAAGAACTCCCCTGGCTTCTATGCAAGTTTTTGTGATGTAGAAATTAGATGTTACAGATACTCATCAAGTCCCTACTAGAAAAATGAAGATGACAACGCTGGATGAGAAGTTTTAGCACTCTGCTGAGGTGAGAACAGCCCAAAAACCAGCAACTTCCCAACAAAACCTTTCCATCTTCCCCTGTTCCCTTCCACTTGCAGTTGCACACTAGCAATGACATGGAGAGCATCTGCTTCCCCACAGACAAGCCCGCACCTCACCCAGCCTCTTACAGATGCCTGGATATGATTTTAATCCATGACTGCCTAGTATCAGCACTGTTTTGTAGGCAGAAGGTAAAAGTGTATTTAATAAGCTGCTTCCAAGTCACAGGTTGAAAAACAAGTCAAAAAACCCCCAGCTCATTCTCAACCCCTTCAGGATCTCTTTAACTGTAGACCTAAGCTGCTTGCACACGTCCTTTCCAACTCATCCCTCTAGGCTAATTCCTCCCTTCTTTATTGGGCTTGTAGGTTATGTGGAAGAAAGGGAAATCAGCCCTGGGACATTCACCTTATAATTCAATGCTCTAAACCCAAAGCTCCCATTTTTTGAGCTAGCATTTGTAAACCTTCAGGCTTTTAGCAGCTAATGCCACGCTCTTCCAGAGAGCCCGGAGTCTAAATGAGCTGACAAGCAGAATCTCTCTTGCTAAAATGCTTTCTAGAGCAATCGTGCTCTCCTTTATTAGAAAAATAATTACAGATGCAGGGCTCCCTGAACAGCACTTGTGCTAATTGGGTAACTGTTTGATCTTCCACCTCTGAGACCTTGCAGCCACGGCTGGAGCCTGGCTGGAGCACGGCTTCATCCAGATTCCTTTGGACAGGAGGGTTCGGCTCCGGCAGGACCCGCAGGTGCCTTGACATGATATCTGACTACAGAGATTGCTTTATGTTCCCAATGCCCAAATGACAAATAGGCCCTTTCCAGCTCTTGCACTAGGAAAAGCACAGTGGGAACTTGCTCCCTGCCAGTCAGAGCAGAGGGTATTTGTTTCATTTAGGAAACGCAACAGCACACGGACAGGAAAGACAAAACACAAAGCGTGGCTATTCATTTACCTTGATCATTAGGCATTTTATCTGAGGATTCAGCTAGCAGGACAAGCACAGGGAAGGAAAAAACAAGAGAAAGATCACAAGGCTTGAAGGAGCGAGAGAGAACTTCAAGTTTCACATAACATCAGACTTTCTAGCGCCTCGTTTCGAACCACCCATGCTCACAGCTTCATCCTTGTTGCCTCTCTGCAGGTGACAGGGTTTCCTGGCTGTTTGACTCGTTACCCACCACCAAGTGGTTCTCGAGTTAAGAGCCTGGTGTGTCCCACTAGTTCCCTTCAGAGAACTCCCATCCAAGTCACTGCATGGGAGTCGCTGGCCACCAGCCCCAGAGCCTGCTGCTCTGACAGCTCATCCCCGGGACACACCAAACCAGAACATTAAAAGCAACTAAAAACTGGTTTTCTAAAAAGCACGTTTAGGACACAGGCCCTGAGTGACCTCAGCACCCACCAGTTGGAAACACCATGAGTAATCAAGCAGCTGAGCGACATCTGCATATGTGTTAACAGACTTGATATTATGGGATTGCTCTCCTGTGTACAAAATAGAAAATGTCACTCCAGTTTAACGCCATCATCCTCCTGTCTTTCCCAGTTTAAGTACAAGACTCAGGCTACTGGTTTCTTACCCCTATAGAGCTGCATTCAGAATGAGGGGAGGGAGGTGCTTAGCTCTACCCAGTAACTTACCTTTTGGGGTTCTGAACTGAACGGCCTCAGACATGGGCCCCATGCCCTTCGAGTTGCGAGCCTGGATTTTGAAGTAATAGGGCGTATCAAGGGTCAACTCCTGTATCTGGTGGGTCAGCCTGTTCCCCACGACGGGTTCGATAACCCAGTCATGTATTTCAGCATTCACATCTGTACTGTAGTAAATGATGTATCCTGGTCAAGAGGAAAAAGCAGAAGAACTTTATACCTAAGGGAACAGGAGAGGCAGAAGATCTCACAGCAAATATTCTATACATTTCAAAGCATTGAGAGGAAAAAATTAAAATATATTAAAAAAACCTGACCACTCTTAATTCCCTTCAGTGTTCACAGCCCAAATCATATGAAGTGGTAATTATAAAACAGTCTTCAAAGCACTGCTATTTAGAGAAAGTAGTTCACCTGCAAACAAACAAACACACTGATGCTGAACAACCTGTAGTTAGTAGTTAATAATTTAAAATTAACTCGGACAAAAACCTTGTGAAGAGAACTGAAGTTATCTTGCATGTCACAGAAAAAAGGTGAGGGGAGAGTTTATGGTCTGTTAGGAAGGATTCTGCACGTACAAACCACTGCACAGTCAAAACTTCCTATCACTTTTATACAGGAAACACAGGGCCCTGGCATGAAATCCAGACTTGCACCAACACAGGGCTGTGCCATCAGATGCTTCCCACACAGATTGTTGCTTCCCTGTCTGGGGTGAGGGTAACAGATTGGGAGACGTTCCCCAGAGTGACAGCAGCCGAACATCCTGCCGATGCCCCAAATCCACATGATTCACAGTAACCAGCACGGCGTGGAGAGTGATGCTTGGAACACCAGTTGGAGGTCTGGCTCTGGTTAAGTACTGGGGAGGAGAATAAATATTTGCTCCCATGACAGGCCAGAAGCCTTGCAGATGTATGTCTGGAGGCATGCTATTAGAGCAACACAAGCTGATGAAGGCAAAGGTTGTAGAGATATTTAAACTTTCAATTATATTTCTGGTTAGACTCCAATTCCACGCTGCACTTATTTTATATCTTAATACATTTTTACTAGGTACAAAAGTAAATAATTAATCTGGGCTACTAAGGAGATTGACAAAACAGATATAGAGCTCTTGGCCAGCTCGAGGCTAAATGAGGTATGGAACAGGCTCACATCCTTACGCTGCTGTTAACCAGGCATCTCCTCTCTGCCTCTGCTGCTCATGCAAACCCCACCTGTGATTTTGCCGTTGGCCTCGGAGGGAGGCTGCCAGTTAACGATGATCGTCCGGGGCTTCCCCTCTTTGCTCACCACAGTCACGTCTTTGGGAGGAGAAGTAGGAACTGCAAACACACAAACCAGGCCATCAGGAACGCCTTGCCCCATTTCACCAGCTACAAACAACCAAGCTGGGCACTGTGGCTTTTTATTTGCTTTACCATTGAGTAAAAAAGGCATGTGCAACAACAAAACCTCTCCAAATGTTCCACCTTCCAATAAATCTGCCATCCCTGGTGTAGCAGTCCTACTGATTTACTCTGTTCAACTGGCAAATGCCATCTGGCGTGCAGCATCTCCTTTATGCCAGGAGGTACCTGTTTCTAACACGTTTCTGTCAGCAGATGCTGCGATTCATGACTCAACGAGCCTACGTGGTGTCAAAACCATGGCATCTTTGTACAGCTCTAGCAGTTGGGGTTGATGACTTCTACCCTGAGGTACTTCTGTCCTTATAAAAATTACACCAACTTGAGAGACAAACGCTTGTTATATGCAAAGGCATACAAAATATCTCTGTAGTTTCAGGTTTATGGTGGGACCAAAGCCTAATGAAGCTGGTTTACCACTCTGAACTCAAGCAGCAAATCCACCAGAGATTTAAAACAATAATTGATTTAATTAAGATTGCTTTTTTGTGATTTGCAAGAAAATCCACATCATAGAAGCATCTGAAATCTAGAAATCATAGAATCATAGAATGGTGTGAGCTGGAAGGGACCCCAAGGGTCACAGAGCTCCAACCCCCTGCAACAGGCAGGGCCATCAACGTCCAGGCAGGCCTGGATCTACACAAGGCTGCCCAGGGCCCCATCCAACCTGGCCTTGAACACCCCCAGGGATGGGGCATCCACCCCCTCTCTGGGCAGCCCCTTCCAGCCCCTCACCACTCTCTCTGGAAAGAACTTCCTCCTAATATCCAATCTAAACCTTCCTTCCTTCAGCTTCACCCCCATCCCCCTTGTCCTGCCCCTGTCTGCCCTTTAACAAGATGATTCCCCTCCTGTGTCTCTGCTCCCTTCAGGGGCAGGAAGGCTGCAATGAGGTCCCCCCACAGCCTTCTCTTCTGCAGGCTGAACCAGCCCAGCTCCCTCAGCCTCTCTTAGTCCTTGCTGGACACCAGAGAAAGTAGAGAGCACATCCTTCTCCTGTCACCCCCCTGCCCAAAATCTGGGGCACGGCCAGAGTTCCGCTGGCACCTGAGGCCTTTCTCACTGGGACTGCATCCCCAGTCCTGGCTCCTGCACCCACCGCGCCGGCGTCTCCGAGGGTGTGGAAACAGGGTGCACTTTGCAACACCACCTCATGAAAACCACGAGGCTCCTAAGGAGGTGACTGGCAGCAAAGTAAAGCTGCTGTGGGTATTTCATACCAGAGCAGGAACCCGTAGCGCTCACACAGCACTCTCTGTGTTTAAAGAGCTTTATGCACATTACCCATCAGAAGTTAATCTGTCCATCAGCCGAGACGGTCGGTCACCCTTTATCCCAGGGCCAGCAAAAGCTCAGAGGTCACTGTAACTATTCTCCCAAATACTTACAAACACGCTCAACAGAAAGGTAGGGACGCACGGCACAATCCCAGGCCAAGCTTCAAGGAAAACAATGTAAAGATCATGGCCAGCCCTCAAGAGACTAAGTCACAGCCCAACTCCGAAGCCAGCATCCCATGTTTTCCTTCAGCATTAGCCAAGGAGCAAGTCCCACTTGCAGGGATTTGGTGACCAATATCAATCTAAGATCTGTTATGAGAAAATCCATTGAGCTGTTGGGGGTCTTTTCATTTTTCCTTCATAGTTCCTGAGCTTTCAGGTAACATTTGCAAATATTCTTTACAACCACCTTGACTAGAGCTTTACTCTCTGATTAACTGCAATGAGCCCGTGCTCCCACACCTTCTGAGCTGCAAATTCTCTTTTAAAAACTTTGTGTGACTTTTACAGTCCCTGCTCTTAGTTTAGTCTGCTCTGCTCTGCCCTGGTGAGACTGCAGCTGGAATATTGGGTCCAGTTCTGGGCCCCTCAGCTCAAGAAGGACATAGAACTCCTTGGATGAGTCCAGCACAGGGCCACCAAGAAGGGAGTGGAACACCTTCCTTTTGAGGACAGGCCTCTAGCTTAGAGAAGAGGAGACTGAGGGGTGACTTTATTAATGTTTATAAATATGTAAAAGGTGAGCACCAGGAGGCTGGAGCCAGGCTCTTCTCAGGGATGGCAGCAACAGGACACTGGGCAATGGGTGCAGGCTGGAGTAGAGGAAGTTCCATGTGAAGATAAGGAGGAACTTTGTCACTGTGAGGGTGATGGAGCCCTGGGACAGGCTGCCCAGAGAGGCTGGGGAGTCTCCTTCTCTGGAGACATTCAAACCTGCCTGGATGTGTTCCTGTGGGATTTAGTCTGGGTGATGCTGCTCTGGCAGGGGGTTGGACTAGATGAGCTTTCGAGGTCCCTTCCAACTCCTAATACTTTGTTATTCTCTGAGAGCTGGATGTGTGTCAGCAAAAATACCAAATAAAGAAGATTAATGTGGGATGGGCACAGCAATGAGCCAGGGTAAGGACCCTCCCTCCAACCTCTGCATCATGGGGCTCCCAGTAAAAACTAAAAGCAACTGAGGCTCTCAGAAGTTTTATGGGACTTTAGAGTAAGTTAGCAGCTTTCTGACTTAATCTTGGATTTGCTGCCTCTTATTCCTTGTTTGGGAATATTTGCACAGTATCTCATCAATTCTTTGCCTGCTTTTCTTTTTCCTGTTGTTGTATTTAGAACTTCAGACTAATTTGGATAGGCTCCCTTGTATCCTTACAGTTCAAACAGCCAGAAACCTAAGCATAATAAGCAGGAAAACTAATCACACAAAGATCATTTACCACTGGCAGGATAAAAGGAGCAGAGCTGGCAGTTACTCAGTGGGCCCAAGGGGGCTGCAGCCCCTTTCCTGTGCTGCACACCGTGAGCGCGGCGTTTCCACAGCACTGAGAACCACAACAGCGATTCCTGCTGAGGAGCAAGAGTCTCACACCCTTTTGAGTCTTTTTTCTGTTGGGATTTTTTTTTCCCCTCATTTGTGGGAGAAAGCCTGCTCTCTCTGTAGTAATTATCATCATAATTATAGCAAATGTTAATTACTGTTTGCTAAAGTATGTTCTTTGTATTTGCTATTAAGATGCTGTTTCTGAGATGTTTCAAGCGTGTGCTGCTTTCTTCCTCTCCTGCCTGTGAACTGTGGTACATTATTCATTACACCCAATTTGGTGTCAATCCTTTTCCATGCAATCACCCCTTTGAATTCTGAAGTGCGCTGCTGTTTTCTCATCAGAATTTCTGACTAAACTCTGAAGAAAAGCAGCCCCCAGCAAGTATTCCTCAGCATAATCCTTTTAAACACATGCTTTCCCTCCTCCAGAGTGCCAGCAGGCTCGACTTCACCCATCCCACCCACAACCCCACGAAGCAGTACCGAGCTCAAACGTTGTTCCGTGCGCGGTCATGCTCCACGTGCTCGATCGTCGCCCTTTGGTCACCATCACAGAGAATTCATACAGGGTGTTTGGCTTCAGCCCGGTCACTAAATAGCTCAACGTGGTCGCGTTTGCGGTCTGAAAGAGAAACAGGAAGTGTTGGGAAGTTGTGAACTGGGAACCATCCACCCCCAGTGCTCCAACACCCTTCGCTCAGGTACGGCTCTACGTGTTGGCAGCGCTGCCGTTTCATACCCACCATCCTTAGTCCTGTGACGTGCGCTGTCGTGCACATTCAGTAATCAAGTCTTTACGTGCAGTTGTTTTAGCCTAAACTAGAAATTCTTTCTGCAATCAGCAAGAGCATTTAATAGCAGTCAATTATCAATCAAATACCCAAGAAAGGAGGCAATGCAAGGGCCAGGGCCCACTTGTTATGCAGCAGGCTAAACCGCTGTCTGCTCAGGGGGGGTTAATTTACGGCATTTCATTAACTGATCCGGCTAGGGAAAACAATGAAGCACAACCAGCTAACAGCCCTTCTGGAAAACTGTATCTGCCCTCCAAATTCCTGCTAGAATTATTGGTAATTTCTTAATTAAAAAAAAAAAAATCAACTGAAAGTTGAGGTGCAGAGAGGTTTGGAGGCAGCAAAGCTTTAGTCCTATCAAGGCATTTTTCCCTAAAAGAAATGGTTATCTCTGCTCACAGAGATGGTTTCCAGTGTACTCAGCCATTCAGGCAGAATCTCTGCCCTATATTTGGCATGTATTTTGTTGTATCCAAGTGTCTGTATAGGCCTTGCCTTGACCTACAGCGACCTAAACATAGAATTCAAGTTTCTCTACCTGGCAGGGCCACACCACAACCACATCACAACTCTTGCCTCCAGAAAAACAACTGCTTTCAGCTAATTCTTTTTCAGAGAAGAGGCTTTCTGCGTTCCTTGCTGACTCTACAAATGACATAGTCCAAAATCTGCAAAGAAAACCCCTGTTTCTCAAATGACAGGTCTGCTGTCACACTGAGGTGTACAAAGTGTTTTGCTTGCTCACAGACACCGTTAAGATGTCACAAAGCCAAACAGTCAATAAAACCATCATAAACCTATTGAAAATTAAATCCCCTGTGGCAGTGCAGTAAGGGACAGTAGGAAATAGCTGATACTTCAGTAGAAGCTGCAAAGGCTGTGGGCCTGGACAGACAATCAAGTCCAAAGGAGGAATCTTTTTCTAGTGTCTTGCATTTGGAGCTGACACCACCCCTCCCCGAAAAGCCCACCATTTCTTCCTCTCTCTAAGACCTGGGGAAATTTCTAAGGCCATACTAAGGTCATTCAATTCTCTTTATAGCCCTTCTGAATTTCAGCCTTCAGCAGCTGGAGTCCTTTTTACAGGCTGCAGTTGTAATTTTCATCTATGCCTTGGAAATATGGGATCTTTTAGTTTCACAGATTGTACTGAACATTAATGACACATGGAATGCTAAACTGGGGTGTTAAGACTCTCCACGTTCTTCATTTTTTAGCCCCACGTATCGGCTTTAAGCTCCCAACACATCCTGTGATACTAAACCCTGCCCACCGACTGGAAATAAACTTTGTGACTATTACCCTGTAAAATTTACATTCCTTTTATAAAGTCCTAAAAAATGGAAGTTGAGATTTATTATCTTGGCTTATGCTTGAGAACACACTGATCCATGGCAGGTAGCCTGTGAGCAGGGTGGCGTGGCTCCCTCAACAAAGGGCCTTGGAGAAGAGCTCTCTGAGCCGCGTTAGGGAACCGACGTGGCTCACAGCGCATCAGAGTGTTTTAGCTTCAGGAACTGTATGGCATCTGTTCCTGTGTTTAAATGCTCTAGATTCACACAGCTCCTCCACGAATTTAAGTAATGAAGGCTCCTTAAGGTGGAAGCTCTTGTGTATTTGAAGCTCACGGCCTCTTCTCTTCCAGAGAGAGTGGGAATATCAGCATTGAAGTGGGGAAGAAACGTAGAAAATTATGAACAAACTGTACCAAGACCCCAGTTACTAATGAGAGGGACGGATGGAGCAGCGCTGGGTTAGCCAGATGGAGCTTTAGATACTGCAGAACTGACATAAAGATACAGTATCTGTGGGTGAGGCTGGTAACGGAGAAGCTCCGATGCAACCGGGCAGACAGCCTGGCAACACGCAGTGAAGGACAGAGCGGCTACACTTGGCTGTGACAAACAACAGGCTAGGTCCCAGTCACTGAAGGTTCCAAAGACCTGACTGAAATGGGGCAGGATCTTGAACAGCATCGCTGAAAACAGGTTTTTGTCTTTCTGAACATTGGTGGTTGTTGGTGTTCAGCAGAGTAATACAGAACTCAGGGTTGGAAAAAAGGAAGGAAGGAAAGCAGGGTGCCAGTTCTCCAAACATCGCGGGTTAAAAGCCATCACAGAATCCCAGACTGGTCTGGGTTGGAAGAGACCCCAAGGATCATAGAGGTCCAACCCCCCTGCCACAGGCAGGGCCACCAACCTCCAGGCCAGAGCATACATTCTCAAGCTCATGTCCTTTTGAGCAGATGCTTTTTTACAGTGTGTAATTTTGAACTCTGTTCCATTATTATCTATTATTTCTTGGTCCTCAATAAAGCTTCTTGACCACCAGCACCGAGAACAGTGGGAGTATTTCATCTACCACCAAGGGTGGGTTTTCTGAAGCATTTAACTAATAAAACTGCAGCATTCTATAAATCAGTCCCATGATATCCTCTGTACACAACTCGGGAACGTGGGTTCAGAAATAACTTGCCTTTAGAGACAGAACACACGTATAGACATCTTTTCATTTCAATTAAAACCAAAAAATCTGATTTGTAGCAAGGCCGCTCTGCGCGGGCGTAAAGGGAGCTCTGCCAGCCAGGCATTTTAACAACCATTTCCTCCAAGTCTCATTTCAGATGGGCAATTTGCAGCCAGCATTTTTGAGGCCTCCAGATAAATTTAAGGGGGAAAAAAAAAAAAAAAGAAAAAAGGGGTCTGAGCCAATAAAGCAACCCCCAAAACTAGTCTCCAAATCAAAACGGAGGGTGAAAATCAGGGAATGCAGGGATATCGTAAAGTTGGTGTTAGATACTTTTGTACCCACTCAGTTCCCAAAGGAAAGGTTCATTACCAGCTTCGTACAGTGAAGGTTGTAAAAGGAAATCTAAAACCACGGGGGTAAATACTTGCCCTGTGTGACTCACCCCACGAGTTCAGATTCTCCTGCCAGCAGGGGAGAAGCCACCGTTAGCAACACGTACCTTGCACAGGTGATACTGGCTGCTCTAGAGGCAAGCCCCATCCGTCCCACAAAGCGATTGTGGGGTGAAGCAGAGGGGATCAAACAGTCACCATGCCCAGGGCACCAGAGCAGAGTGTCATTCCAGAAGCTCCTGCCATCCTTCCACCTGCTCACACACAACACCCCATCCCGCCCCGTTCCTCCACACACATACGCCAAAGCGCCCTCAGAAACAGCTACTTCCAGCACATCTAGAAGAATCTTTGATTTTACCCATGTGAACTCAAGTCTGGGCATCCCAAATAAAATGGGGCATGCCTCCATACCATTTCCTAAGCGCTCGTCCCCACTCTCTGCTTTCCCTTAAGCCTGACTTGAACACGGAGCTTCTCACTGAATTAACGTGCTGTGTGAGGGGAGCTCTGATACCTTGTACTTGGTGTTGGCAGGGATATTGGTTTTCCAGCGAACTGTGTAGTAACGAGCGTCCGTGATCTTCTGGTTCTTTGGCAGAGAGTTGTCTGCCCAAGTGATCCGGATGGTGTCGTGACTCAGAATGGAAGCCTGAACTCCCACCGGTGGCATCATGGGAGATGGATCTGGCACTGGAGTGTATGGAGCATTAATAACAAACAAATCAACTTCGGAAGTGTCTGGGGAATTGATGGGTAAAACGCAGTGTATTATAATTAAAAAGGGAGAAGGTGGCATTTTAATGCAAACGAAAACAAAAAAGGGGAAATGCAGGGTAGTGCAATGGAATGAAAGGTGAGAAATGGAGAGAAAGAGAGAAAAGCCAGAGTTAATAGGTGACATAAGACTGGCTAGCAAAATCACTCTTGCATCCTGTTCCTTTAAGACAGTAAGACAACATATACATGCTAATACATACATAAACACCTAATATATATATACACATACATATACACCTAAGCATTAGTGTCCAGTCCGTTCTGCCCCCCCAGCGCTGTTAACTCTGACTTTGTTTGCCTCAGAGCATCGAATGCTGATCCCTCTGACAGAAAACAAGTGGAGGAAAAAAGAGCTGGACGACTTCTAGATGGGTAAGTGCCGCTTCATTAACATTACAGGCAGCTCCCAACAGCCTCCAAAGGATGTTAATGCCAATCAAGTTTCAGCAATCGCATAAATTTGCAATAACTGAAGAAACTGTAATTCCAGCATCCTCCTTCTATACAATCTATAGCAATTCCTGCTCTTCAGGTAATGAACACAAGCAGAAACATCAACATCTATGCAAAACAGCTAAGTAATGTCAACATTCTGCTCACTTGCAAAGAAATGTCTCTGCCCAAAATCTTTTATTATTGTATTACAAGATGAAAAAAACAACCCTGTATGCAAAGAACCTGGTGTAAGTGACTGCAGATTGAGACTTAGATATTAAAGCACACGCAGGCGGCATGTTCAAAGCGTCAGTGTATAAACCTGTACCTGTCCATGAAACACAAGGTAAGGCCAATGCCTTTAGAACTACCCCCACGCCACCGGTACTAACGTAAAGGTAACTCTGCCAGTAAGACTCTCTGTAGGTAGTTGAAAGGCACGTTTTGTAATTTAAAAATGAAACTAGTTTGGGGTAGTTTCATTAACCAGATGAAATGTGCAAGGAGACCAGCCACACCAGCTGGCTAGGAAAGTGTGGTGTACTCGCTGACACCCAGAACCAACCTCACCCGTTACGCGTCATCACGTCCGCGCTGCCTTTACCTGAGTGGGGCCGGGTCACCGCGCTCTCGTAGAGAGGGATTCCTTCCCCAACGTTGTTAAACGCCTTCAGAGTTATGACATAGTGGGAGCTTGGGTCTGAGGGGAGAAAAAAGGAGTTAAATACTTACAGTGCAAGATGCCAGTGACTCCTGTGTTCTGCCTCTCCAGATCCCCTCTGCTCAGGAGTTTATTTTTTAACCAAAGCCACTACACTAAATCTGAGTTGAGGACGTCTCCACACAGACTGTCCCTTAGTGTTCAGTGGTTCTCACACAGCAGAAATCTGCAATTACAGGTGATCCACCTCAAGTACAGTCGACACAGTAGTGAGGAACAACACTTCAAATGAACATTTTAAGTTCCTCTATCATAACATTTCTCAAAACTCCAGTGTGATGGAACTTCTCGTTGGGTCACACCACCAATAGGTATTTGTCTACCCACCACAGAGCAATTCTGTATTGTTTTGTCAAAGCAGACACCACCATATCTTGGTGGCATTTTAGTTTCTACTTGGCCCGAAGCCACCCGGCCTGAAGCTCCAGGAGGAGAGTAATGTGAAGGGTCTTAGAGTAAGTGTTGAAGGGAAAGCATCAAGTCAAAACACACAAAATGCTTCAAACTGAGGGAATTTAGGATTCTGGGGATTGGTTTTTATCCCTCTGCCTGTTAATTGGCTTTCCTTACCTAGGTTTTCGATGGTGTAGTACCTCTGCTTGTAGTCCACCTTGATGGTCTGTGCGTGAGGACTGCCAATGCCGTACCCTATGGCGTAGCCTCTCACCACGATGTTCTGGTTCTCGGGTGGAGTCCAGCTTACCACGATACTGGTGACAAGCGGCCGGACGTGTAAGGAGCTCGGGACTTCGGGAACACGCGTCTCTGCAAGAAACATGACACCTTCAAAGCATTTCTCTTACATAAAGGTCATTACAGGGAGAGCTATGGGCTAGTAGGGTCGAATGTGGAGCTTCTACTCCACATCTGTACGGAAACAAGTACGCTCCAAAGGACAGCTTTGTTATATGAGAGCGAGCAAAGGACTCTAATGAGCAGAAGATGATTAGCAGAGTTTCCTACACTAATGCATTTTGATAGACACCCTCTTTAAAAGAAAGGGCAGTTGTACTGATGGGGTTTTTGATGTTTCTGCACGTTCTTTCCCGTTTGTTGGTCTTCCAAACATGCATTAAATTTGCTCCTCAAAGCAATCTACTTTTAGTTCCATCACATTACTTACTTGCAGGCATTAAAAGAATTCTATTGAAAACACGCTGCTGATGACAGAAAGGTTCCTGAGCTAGTTGTAGGGTTTAACGGACTATCCTGAAGCCATAGGAACTGTCAGCAAACTGGGTGTTGCGTTGGCTGCAAAGGTTTGTTGTGATTTGTCTTAAAGCCTTGAGTGTCCTTTAGATAATTCACAAAACTTACACAGGGAGTACACAACTGTACCACGAGATCAACAGAGACTCGCAGAGTTCTCGCATCCTCGAATCCCACCTCCACAAGCAACACAAGTTCAATCACAACCCAAACAAGAGATGGAATGTGGCTCCTTCTGCAACAGGTCACTGTAATCCCCTCACATGTTCAACAAAAGGATTCCCTCCCCAACCCCCCACCCCAACTCAAAACCAACCTAAAAGCACAACTGTACACACCTCTGGTTTAACTTCTCACAAAGGAACTAAGCCACTGACAGATGTTAAATAATTCTGTGCAACAGTTAAGCCCAGTTCCTCACTCTAAAATCAAATCAGTTCAGAGAGTTCTGCTTCCTGCTGGGATTTCATTTTAATGAAACACGCTGCACGTATCTCCAAACATTTCATAAAGCACCACAACACCATTATCTGGATCATAATCCACCACTGGCCTGCTGGCCCAGGGAGTTTACGGTCTCCAGCCGACACAGGCGATCAATGAAGGTTCACAACTCTTAAATACAGAAAAGCTACAGAATTGCAATATGAGAGATGACATTTTTAGCTGCACAGAAGTTCGTGCAGTGGGGATAAACTGTGCAAGTGTTTAATGCCTCTTGCACAGGCACTCCTGGTGGGACTCGGAAAATTACACAGCCCTACTAAGGCTAAATCCTAACAGTCTGCCTCCTGATTACATTGATGAAGCTAAAAAGTGAATTATTTTCTACTTAAATTCAAAAAGCAGCCGTGGGATAAAAAGGAATTCTTCCTTCCATGTCTGCTGAACCTGAGAAATTAAACATTAGTTGCAACTACATCTTCATGGTATTAAAATTATCCAGAAGTAAAGCAAAGCAAAGCAAAAAATGTCCATCTTGCCCCATATGCAGATACATCAGTCTCTCATACACACATACAGAGAGCTGTGTCCCATTGTCTTAACCTGCCTTGAGAGGGGAGGAGCCAGCTTTGGCAGGGGGTTTGGACTCGATGATCTCTTGAGGTCCCTTCCAACCCCTACGGTTCTGTGATTAAATGTTTCTGACTTTATTCACTGCAGAGAACATGCAGGAATGAAGCTGGCTTTCCTGCAAGGACCCCGGCACTGCAACTGGGAAGAAATTCAAGTGACAAAATGGATGCAAGGGTTCTTTTCCTCCCCCTCCTCCAGCCCCATGTGAGTTTAATCCCGATGCTGTCCTCTGGCAGAGCACTGCTGACTCCAATGCACAAGTGGAGAACATTTCCATTACCTGGGTAAGTGCTGCCTATTTAGGGAGCCCTGCTTCAGTCTGGGGCATGGTTGTGTCATACCCACTTTGAGGAAGAAGGACACACAGATGAAAGCAATTTCAACTCCAGAAAGAAACTCTGAACACCTACAAAACCAAAGTCCACCAGTAATGGTGGGTCTTGCACTGCTCCTGATGAAGCGATGGAGAATAAGCAGTAAGAGGGCAAATATTAAGTTAAGCATCAACTTTGCATAACACTAAGAGCGAAGCACGGGCTCTCGGGGGCTTTAAGCAGCTGACTTGAAGCAGTCTGCCAACAGTGTAGAGCAAATATTGAAGCTCTTTTATTATTCTGTCTCCCAGCTGTCAGGATAACTGAATCTCAAGCCACATGGATGTGAAAGACATCACTGGGTCCCACCATGTGGAGTTAGAATGGCTCTGCGGCTGCTTTAATAAAGCCAAGAGGGAGATGGCCCACAACTACATGAGGTAACTTGTGTGCAGCAGTGCTGAGTGACTGCTTCTCTGAAGCAGCAATGCTCTTCCCAGTATTGCCAGCTCTGTGCAGGCATTCCCAGAGAGATTCACCCCAGCCACTCTTTTAAAAACAGCACTGTGCTCCTGATATCACCACGCTCAGATTCTGGGAGATGCTCACAAATTTGCTCATTCGAATTCTGCAAGACTCAGGTTCCCACCTCCAGACTATTCTAGCCTAGTAAAGGAAAAAACATCTGGACCAACTATTGAAGGGCAACATTTTTCACTCAACACTTTCTACTTGCATTGGTAACCTTCACACTGAAGAAACAAGATGCTAACACAGTTCTGTATATCACTTCTCTCGAATACACGGCGTTGGTGGAAAAGACCTCATTTCTGACAGAAGGGATGGTCTGTACTAGTCTGTCAGGACTGAAAATATGATCAACCTCACTTTCCTTCTGAAGCTGCAAGTAACAGCTACCAGGGGCTGAGAGATCTCTTTAGAAGGAAAAAAAAAAAGAAAATGAAGGAAAAATACTTGAGGAAAGTGTGGCACTGATGAGACAGGTGTCAAAGATTTATGGGCAATGCAGCTATGTTTTCCACTGGTTCTTTCCTACTGTGGCAGCTCTCACATTCAACAAAGTTTACAACTCCAAGTCTGCAACTGCAGTGCTGATGCTCATACTGCTCCCCGCAGCCACGGCACCACGGCTAGTGGTCCAGTCACTGCTCCCAACTCTTGGAGGTACACTTCAGTGCTTTCCTTAGCCTAACTTAGGTGCTACATAAATAGTTAATCACTATTTTACTTCCCTCAAGGAAAACAGTCGTCCTACCTCTGTTTCATTATGCCCCTCCATAATTAACAAGAAGGATTTTATTATGATATAAAAATCTTGCCATTATTATTTTATATAAATGGTGTGCTGTATTATAATTTAACTATGGGAACACTGATGCTGTAATTCACAACAGGGTATTTCTTAGCAGAAAAAAAATGTAGCACCAACATACACTACTGCAAGGTGTAGAAGCAGGGTTTAATTTGAAGCCATTTAATTGACTTGGCAGGAATTGTGTGTTAGAAGAGAAATTGATTTCACATCATTGTAAATAAAGCAAACTGTACAATCAGAATACAGTAAAAAGAATTCAGTGCGATCAGGTTTGGCCTTTAAAGAAAGGCAACTGAACCTCACCGTGCCCTGCCCAGGGACTGATGTCCCAAACACGTTCACACTCACCATCCAGATCACTCTCGAATGTTTCCGCCGATACCCAGTCGGTAGCCGGTCCGGTCCCATTCACGGTCAGGGCAGCGACTCGGAAGCTGTACTCAGTACCTCGTTCAAGTCCTGAGGGCCAAAGAGAACCCGAGATATCAGACAGTAATTCCAGCTGTGAGCACAGCAATCACAGCTTCCAATGGAAATACAGGTGGTAAAATGCCTTTCACCCCACCACTGCTCCTTGGGCATAAGGTGAGGTCAGGGGTGAAACCAGCACCACGCAGTGCAGCTCTGCTGAGGAAGCCGTTTGCACCAGGTACTGTTTGCAGCTGGCTTCAATTTCTGGCCAGGAATGAGGTTGAAGTACAGGACCAGCTGCATCCATCACTACACAGAGGTTTAGAGTACAGACAGCAAGTGACCAAATGGTGCAAACTGCTTGTTTAATGTATGTATATCAGTGTATAATCAATGATCAAAGCAGCATGAAAAGGCACACAGAATGGGATACATGGATCCTCTCCAACGGCCTTTGCTGCTGGCAAAAATATCCTCTGGTTACAAGCACGTACCAACTCCTGCTCTGCGAGGAAACCGAGACTGAGTCCCAGCTGGAGTTTCTGGGAACAAAGCAAAACATCTCCTTGAAAAGTGTGTATTCCTTTTCCAGAGAGGCACAATTTCTTCCCTTTGGAGCAAGTGTTCATCCGCAGACTGGAAACATGAATTGGAGCCTTGCTCCTGTTCTCATGTACTCTCTGTGTCTGCTACACAAAGTTCTAGTTCTGGTAACAACTCCAGTAATGGAGCAGGCTGGGTTTTGGAAGTGTACACAATAAAGAGGAGATGTGCTGTGCCTGTCCCAGAGAGAAGGGAAACATTTGACAGCCATACAACTCTGCATGATGAGCTGTTTGCACAGACGCCTGTGGTAAGAAGTTCCTACAGGGCTCTCAGAGATGGGCTTGGGGGTGCACAAGACCGAGCCAACCTGTGTGATACCCACGTGCAAAACACTGGGGAGTCTGTCAAGCACCTGGCCAGACTGTGGGTCTTTGGCATCCTTCTCCGTATGCTTGTTTCCAGCGCTTGGGCAGACACACTGAGCTCAGCAGCACTGGCCCCTATACGCCTTTTATCAAGGTTTTAAAAGGCCTTGTCCAGTCTGCTTAGCAAATCGGTGGTAAAAATCAGGCTAGAGAACAGGTCTTGGGTGACCACCAGCCAGCCCATGCTACCCCAAACGTGCAAACTCTCATTTTTAAGTATTTTCACTTTTCTCCCAAGATAAGAACCCACCATAAACATGTCTCAGCCTCAGCCCACTAAAACCACCTCAACCTCCCTGTTCTGGTGACAAATGCTCGCTGCTAACAGCTCACCTTCAATTAGCTGGAAAAGCTGGGTCCCACCAATGCTCTCCGTTACATCACTCTTGCGGGACACCTTACGGTACCGAATCTTGTAGCCAGTGATTTGCCCACTGTGTGTCCCGGCAGGAGGTGGCTGCCAGTGCAGCATGATGCTCTGTGGAAGGCAGAAGGTTGTTACAAAGCCATCATCTCCCACACAGCCCAAGAAACCACTCCAATGCTAATAATTCACGAAACACAAGGTAAAATCCCAACTTTTCACACAGTAAAACAGAGGCTCTCTCTAAAAAGAACCCCATCACGATTCAGCAGCAGCCACAGCTGTCCATGTGCCTACCAGAGTTCACCTGAAAGCACTCCAATCCTATCAGACCTCCAGATTCCAATTTCCCAGGTGGCCCCACAGGTTTCCCTTTCATTTTCATTGGGTTACCTGAAGATATGGTTTACCCAAGGACCTATTCTCTCTAAAGGGGATGAGTTATCTGCACTGTGGTTTACGTGCATGAAGTTAGTTCTTTTCAACCATGCAGGCAGCAGGAGGGGGCATTTGCAAGAGAGGTGAGCAAAGGCTTTTTAAAAATAACAATCCCCGATTGTAATCTCTAACATTATAATGGCCAAGTATATAATCGTGCCTTGTTAAGTGCCCAGGACACTAGAAATGCACCTATGTATGCACACAGACTGTAAACAGTAGTTAATCAACAAGAATGCATTCAAGCTCAGGTGCTGCAGGCTTTTGTGCCTGATTAAACCTCTGTCACAATCAGCCTCCAGGCTTTGGGACATCGCTGCTGTCCTTGCTGCATCCCATTACGTACAATCCACAGCGGGACGGGAGCTTCTAAGGCTCTGATCCTCACGTTCAGATACCGTCCCACTGTGCAGCTCCTACACAAGAGCTGAAAAGCCACAGAGCGGAAGGGAAAACCCAAGCAGTTCTGAATTTCCATCCATCTACAACCCCCCAGCCTTTTGCTTACCCTCCTCCAACGGGAGATGCTCCGTGTCTTACCTTGGAGTTCCGGACCTCCAGCGTTAGGTTCTGTGGGGGAGCGCTGGGGACTAGAAACGTGAAAGGAATTACAACTCCAAAATTCCCACGCACTTTATTCCCACACACGACTACTCTCCACTGTCATTCACTATGGAAGTACAAACCACTATGGACACTGTATAAAGTGAGGACAAAATTCAAGCCAGAGGCATACAGTGACAGTGCAGGAGGTGTACAAAGAACACAAATTCAGTCCTTTACCTACCACAGGTATCTAAATCAAAAAAAGTCTTATATCTAAAGGTACTTCCCATAAATTCTAAGCAAAAACCAGTCAGTGGTTTTCACTGGTTTTCGCTGGATTCTGGGAGCACACATTTGAGATTCTAGCCATGGGTTTTGTGTGACAGGAAAACCTCAGAGTCAACACATCCCTGTGACAGTGAAGAGGTGACATGCATCGCAAAGACAGCTTCTGCTTTTAAACCTCCACTCCTTCCTAGTTCTTACTAGCCCTAGCAACTCGCTGGCCACAACAGCTGAGTCTGGGACATCATCCAGAAGGGACCACAAGTTGGTCGAGGAAACACACTCCATCAGGGTGTGAGGCCAAGGTAATCAGACACAACTGCCTCCTACGCACCAGGAAGACAATAAGAAGAGAAGCAATCCTTATAAGCAGCACATAAACCTCTGTTCACACTGCAATATCCCAAGAGCTATCCCACAACAAACCACCCTAACAGATCAGGAGCAAAAACCTATGTAAAAACGTGGAGGCTTGCTAACGAGAAGCTAAAGGAAGCTTCAAATGAAATCCCTGTGGGAAACATAGGAATTGCTTACAGAAAACACAAGAAGAAAATGTGCATCCTTCATCCAGAAAGATTTGAGGGATTGAAGGGAGAACAGCAGCGGTAAGCAGCAGGGTTGTGAGATTTTAAGAAGTGAGATGCCATCCTTCCAAAAGCTTTAGAAAATAAATTTCTACAGGTTAAATGGGAAAACATTAACTTGGGCCAGAAAAAACTTCAGGAAAACTCAAACATAGCATTACAACTAACAATAAATTCTTCAAACAAGTAAGGAGCTGGAAGCCCTTCAGGGAAATTGTAGCATCAGGAAACGGTGAGAGTATTGACAGGGAAAGAAAAAGCTCAAGCTGCACAACTGACTCCTCTGCATTTGCACTGAGTGGAAGGAAGAGGAGAGGTTTCCAAGACACGAGGAACCTGCAGGATCTCTCAGACCTGAAGGTCAGTTTATGGGGTGATGGAAGAATCAGGCTTGATGAACAGCAGCGTGTTGCCAGCACTGGGTGCTATTCACCCAGCATTCCTGCAGGAATCTGGGAACGAAACCACTGTGTGACTTCTCTGCAACCTCTCATATGTTACCTTCATTCTGGGGATGGGAAATCTGATGCTGGTATTTAAAAGGGGTTTTGTTTGAGAACTCCAGGTTTTAAGTCAGAAACCTGTATGAGACAAATAAACCGAAGCTATGATAAAGTTACAGCTACCTGGAGTGGTAAGACACATTTGTCATTTTGTAAGGGGACATCTCACATTGCAGACCTGCTGGAAGGCTCTGATGGAGTGAAGCAGCAAGGGGACAAGAAAGAAGTCTGTGCTTGAGCAAACAACTGGTTAACAGAAGGGACAGAGAAGGTAGGAACTGACGTGAGGGAGATGACCTGTGGCTCGTGCTGACACCCCAGTTGCTCAGCACATCCCTAGGTGAGGAAAGGGAGACAAGCAGCGAGGTGACAAATGTCAGAACAGACATGACCTGATGGCAAAGAACTGCATAAAGACCTCAGGACGCTTTGGGTCTGTGTATTGAAGTGACAGGTGCAATTCATGGCAGATGAAGTGACATGGGAAAAATTACCCTACCTCTGCATGCTTTGAGCAGAGCAATTCCACCAGGAGCACGGTACCCCAAGTGTGTCACCTCAGTGCTCAGAACAAGCCCAGAACTGTTGCTCAGATGTTAGTAACTACACGCTTGCACCTTTATTACAATTTCAGTCCTGTCTACAGCCATTTTTATCGAAAAACCTAGGAAAAGGTTCAAAAAGGGGCACTGAAAGTTGTAACAGCTTCCACACAGCAAACAGCTAACAATTTCTGTGCTGTTTGAACCTGGCAGAGAGATGAATGAGATGAACAGAGCCAAAGTCTGTAATATGGGGAGTGTGACAGGGAGTTTGGGTGCACAGTGACCATCCTTCCAGGCAGCATGACTACAGGCAACGCACCGTGCTGACACACAGCAGGCCCACAACAAACACAAAGGGGAGGTTTTGTACAGAAAATTCATTCTTAGAATCCTTGTCCACTTGACATTGCAGATAGTAGAATCTGATGTGGGTTGAAGAGGATGCTGACAGGGTTCAGAGAAAACTGAGTCCCAGAGAGGCAGAATTTGGGACAACACTCCTCTCTGCTGGCCTGTTCTGCTCCTGGGCACCCCTGCAGGCTCACTCCTCCCCTGCCTGCTCTTACATACACACCAACTCCTCTAATAAAAGTTCACATTAGCTCTCATCATTCTACAACTGTTCGTACAGACACATTTGCTCCTTTACCTGCCACACAGAAAACACCGTCACCGCTTCCTGTTCTCATTATTATATGTAACAGATTTAATAGGGTCTGTGCTGGAATCTGAATGCATCCAACATATTCCCATCTGACCACAATTAAAATAAAACCCAAAGCAACAGTCTACTTGCACACACAAAAATGTTATAGAGCCTAAGAAATCATTTGGAGCTGCTGCCTGCGATATAATTGGGTTTCTGTCCACTCACAATGCTTTGTAGACTCAATAACCCATGAAATAAACTACTGATGGTGAAATGAAGGGCACCATTGTTTTATAATCACAATCAGGTATAGTAATTTTCCTTCACCTAATTTGGAAAGCCTCTGGGGGAGCTCTCACCACGCAAGGCCATACGCAGCAGCTACATTATTAATAAAATAGGGCAACAATGAACAAACCCATCAAAGTCTTTCTAGTTAAAAATTCACTTAGAGGAAATTACCACATAACTCCTGCCAAAAAAAAAAAAAAAACCACCAAAAAAACCCTCAGCCCAACAAAAACTAGAAGGAAGAAAGCCACTTACCATCTGACAGCGTTCGTACAACCACATCTTGGGTTGACACTCCGGGCCCGTGCTTGTTGTAAGCGACCACTCGGAAACTATACTCCGTGTACTTCTTTAACCCATTGATGGTGTAGGAGAGTCCTCCCACATCCACATCCTGTGCAGGAATGAAGTCAAGGTCAGCACTGGGGCTGAAACTGTTACAAATGTGTCAGGTTTGCAGTAAAGCTGGAATGACACTGGTAGCGCCTGCGGATCAAGCCCAGAGTTTGCATCCCACCGAGTGCCTGTGAAGATGCTAACCACGAGCATGACACGGATGCTCATTCTGGAAATGAGGCAGCAAACTTGCCTGGAAGTAAACATTACGATGGCATTTTGGATAGTGGGGTGCAGAAACAGAGAAATGACCTTGTATCAAAGGACTACGACTCCCCTATTTATAAACAGATGTCCACAAATTCTTCTAAATGCTAACAAAACTATTCTGCCCTTGGCTTTTATAAAAGCTGGAATCATATTTGGATGCAACTGGGCAGACATGTAAACAAATGGAATTAATCCTGTGATTATTCTTAGGTGGAAACCTGTATCTGTACAGAACATACTGGATCCTTCCAGCAGGATCATAAGAAAATTTAATCTATTAGAGACTCAGCAGTATCAAAATAGCCATCGCTGGAACAAAGAACTCAAGAAGTAAGAACAGCTCAGATGAAGGATCATGCTAAAATCAGCAGCTCGCCTACTTTCCTGAAATAAAACCTGCAAAACCCAGGCAGGCCTCCTTTACACCACCCTCACCAGAACCAGTAAACGAGGATATAGCTAAACATGAGCTTTCCTCTCGTGATAGGCCAGACATCCGCAAATGCTCCTTGGTGCTGATGAATGCCTGAACAAGACATCATGCAAACTATTGCTTTAAGTCCAAGCCACATACATTTCATGCTGGAGCTTCCAGTATTTCCCTACTTCAGGCTAAAGGATTCAGGTCCATCAGAAAAACGAACACAGCACATGGTATGTCTAGATATTTCAGGTAAAAGCACAGTAAGAGAAAATAAAGGCTGTTTGCAGTGTTGTACATCATGCAGGAAGAGCCAGGCTCTGTACCTGTTCGGTGTCCTGCCCCTTCTCCATGTAGTAAAGCTTGTAGTTCTGGATTTCTCCGTTGCCTGACAATGGCGTTTCCCAGCTGATGGTGATGGAGGTGGGTGAAGTGGCGTACGCTCGGATATTAGGTGCTGGGCCCGGAAGCTGAACTGCAATGTGAGCATGAAAGTCTAATTAGCAAGCCAAACCATTTCCCTTTCCAGTAGCTCATTATTTTAAAGCCAAGCTCGCTTGGCTCCAGGGCCATTTTCCCATGTCAGCACTTCACACAGATTCATTGGGGGTGCAATAGTGGGACCACATTTCTGAACGGAGATCCCACTCCTTGGGTCAGATTCATTTTGCCCTGAATGATCCCAACAAATCACACCCTCTGCCTTTTCTTAAAGCTTGCTTTCTTCCCCACAACTTGCAATTAATGACAATTTAAAAGTGTTCCTTTAGCAACAGAAACTTCAGGGAATGGAACAAGGGTACATCTTACCAGTTCTTCTTCATGGGGGGAATAAATGGTGCCAGGGTACCGATGCAGGAACTCGGAAAATCATTTCACTCTCTGAGAGTGTAATTTTTTTAAAGAGCATCAACTTCTTCAGTGAAAGGTCACAGACGGGGAAAGCAAAAACATCAGCCCCCCCAAAGACTTGAGATCTGTGGAGCTTACCTTCAGGCTGCGTTGCCACCTTGAGCGGCACGGAGCTCTCTCCGGGGCCGTGCTTGTTCTGAGCCACAACTCGGAAGACGTACACTGTTTCCGGCATCAGGTTTTGGATCGTCACTTGTGTCTCTCCAGGGCGACTTGTATTTTCAACCCGTTCCCTTCAGGCAACAAAAGATTTGGGTACAGAAATAAGCACTGATTAATTGGAGGGGTTTGGAGGAGTAAATAAAGGAATCAGTCACAGAATCACACTGTCACAGAACTGTAGGGGTTGGAAGGGACCTCAAGAGATCACTGGGTCCAAAGCTCTGCCTATCCAAGGCATCAGCCAACATTGTTAAGACAAAGGCCAGTAACAGGGTAAGAGCTCATGAGCTGTTTCATGAGAACACCAATGGTCACCTGCCCTCTGTAAGGCTTGTGGTGGCAGACCAACACCCTCCAAAATAAGGTCTTATGGATAAACTGGCCACCTTCTGTATAAACTAATCATACAAATATTTAAAGGTCCCTTAGCTTTCTAGAGTCATTTCCACAAAGCATTTCAATGATTTATCTACCAAGTAAGACTGATCCCTGCACATATCAAATTCTAGTTGTAACAGGCTTAGCAAAACAACACTCAAGGTTGTGTTTATTAGGTCTGCCTTTCTTGGTATATATCTGACCTAACTTGGTTTCAAATTTTGGCACTTTCAATTTACCTTCATACTGTGTGATTAGCCCTGCAACTAAAATACAACTCCCGTGTATACTTGGCCAGTCATCTTATACAATGTTTTGTAATCTCATGTAAGAAGCCCATCAAAACAATTCTATCGCTCCCCTCATCAGCTAGACAGGGGAAAAAATACACGACAGACTCATGGGTTGAGATAAGGACAGGGAGAGATCATTCAGCAGAATAGTTGCTACTAGGATGTATCCTCTTTGAATCCAGCATGTTAACAATGCGGTTATTTATACCCCACCGAGTGCACAATATAACACTAACGTGCCAAAGCTGTTGGTGACAAACAGCTTCCAATTTTGTAACTTCTCTTTGGGAAAAAAATAAACCCGGGCTGAAGTAAAAGAATAAGTGCTACTTGGCACCACAAAGTGCTAAGTAGTTTCTCCCTTATTCTTGTAGCAGCGTGCGATACCTCAGAGCGACAGTTTATCCTACTACTACCAAGCCAGCAGAAGAGCAATCATGAAGTCTGGTGAGGTTTAAGGTGTTGGTGTTAATATTCGGGGGCTGCTTTCTGTGTATTTTTCAAAGCAGCTGCTTTATTGTATTCTACCTCCAAACTTTACTTGGTTCTTCCCTAATATTTAGGGAGGAAGGCTAAAAAGACGCTGAGGGAGCTGGGCTTGTTCAGCCTGGAGAAGAGAAGGCTCCTTCTGAGCCAAAACTATCCTCCCATGAGTCAGACGAGTTTCCAGCAGACCTGTGTGCAGATGCTCACCTCCAGCATTGCAGAGGAGATGCCTCTGGGCTATGGCCCCCTCCAAGTATGTGGTGCGTGAAGGAGCGTTTGCATTCAGCTCAGCAAAAAGGCTGGTGTTTTGCAAGCTGAAAACTGTGATCCAGCTGATCCAGAACACTCTCCATGCGCCGAGGCACCAGGAGGATTATTGCCCTGCATTTCAAGAACCTCCGGCGTGGCCCTGATCAAGAGGCAACCCGCCACTTCGCTCCGGGAAGCACGGCCTCACACCAAAGGTCCTCCAGGAAACTCCATCGGTTCTTAACAAGCTCAGGATTGAGGGGGGAAGATTAAAAGATTAATCATTAACTAACTATGGCTTTTCACTTCCACCTCACTGCATGGTCACGTGAGCTGCCCTGGAGCTACGCCTGGGTAAGGACCTCTACACGGTGCCCTGCCTCGGAAAGCGCCCACCTCCTCCGGCGAGCACAGGTACAGCGGCATCGCCGAAGATGAAATCACAAACTTCCCCATGGAGAACATAAAGGGGAACGGTGACTGCCTGCAGCAGGAGCACAGTCCTGCCCCTTTTGTCTGCAGACTTTGTTCAGCTCTACAGTAGAGGGCAGGCGATTCTCATTCCCATGATCAGCTGCTATTAAATCATTTTTACTGCAGAAGCCTGGGCAAAATTCTTTGAGAGCCTCCTCTCTCCTCCCTTCTGTTTCAGTCTGTACCACGGAACCGTGATGCCAAAATCCCTGGTTTCAATTTCTTTCTTTTCAAATCACCTGGTATGGCTGATTTAGCCTAACTTGGCTGGAAACATTTTGAAATCCTTGTTGATTCCCGCACTATTAACACTGTTCAGGGAAACAATACACTTACTGTAACTAAAGACCTGGTTAAACACCTTTTCTAGAATATTCTCCTTCACAGAAGCCCGGCTAAAAATGGCACTGCATAAACAGCTTCATTCATTTCAGGGGTTTCAGCAATTTCCGCTGTTAAAAGAGCAGCATCATTCCAGTGTGTTTGAATTTAAAATGTTTACAAGGGATCTGGTGTCTTCTCCTGTTTATGAAGTATCTTTTGCAAGAAAGAAGCCAATGGGGAAGCGAGAGACACTAAACACGTATCACACCGGCTGCAGAACGAAACTTGGGGTGCCTGGGGGGAGAAATATTTTCCCTATTCACTAACTTTTCCAGCACAAAATATTTGCTTGAGAACGCGTCTTCAGACGGATGGTTTCCTTTAAGACGTGTCTTCGATACGATGATCACAGAATCACACAATGTTAGCAGTTGGAAGAGACCTTGAAAGATCATCTGGTCCAACCCTATTTTTCCTACTTCCAACTGAAAGCCTTAATGCATGAAGAGTCAGCAAAAATAGAATGTGACATGTGAGCTGTACTTAGAAAACATTTTTCTATGCTGATAATACATCTTTTTTTCCCCCCACATAACGTGATATTGGAAATTTGTTACTACAGAACAGAAATTGACAACAAGAAAATTGTAAAAATGGGGGCAGATGAATCTAGATACAAGTTTCCATGTCTCCTGTATGGACATGGCTTAGCAAGCCCTTGTGAATTGCCAGAGTAGCAAATCTTAGCTTTTTCTCAAGTCTGTGCAAGGGTCATAAATTGCTGCAAAACAGAGGAAAACCAAGTCGTACTGCAGATGTTTTGAAGGTCTGCACTATGCCTAACACACTTCCTTTACCAGATATGCTGATATTTAGTTCTCAGATCTCACATGCAAAGTAGATTTTTTGGATTTTCTGTTTAAATTGATATATATGTGTGTTGTATATTTGTAAGTAACCTGCCTATTCTAAGTTCAGACCACCTTTCTCTACAGCACTCTGTGATTTGCTAACAAGGGACAAGTACGGGCATAGGACTGTGGCACAATCATCACACCCGTTCTCAAATCTCTCTGAGCATTCAGTAAATAGATGAAAACAGAATGATGGTTTTTGAGAAGCTGAAGTATGGCAGCTTTCACTAACAACCAGGAACCGCGCCTGCCCTCGTGACAGCGCCTTAAAAACACGCTGGGATCAATCTAATTAAGTGCTACATGAATCTCTTGTTTATGCCCTTTCTTGGGGAGCCTTGAGTGCCTTTTACGAGCTCTGATGTGTTGAGGTAGGCCTAACAGGTAACGAAACAGATGGTCTCTATGAATAACTGCATTACCCCCTACAGCGTTACGGCTGCCGTAACTCATTCCGGTTTAATCCCCAATTCAAGAGCTTTGTCAACCAGAGTTAAGGTGTAAAACAGCTACCGAGTAACATCAGGGGAAAAGCCTACAGTTCACAACAGGCGTTCATCTGGAAATGTGAAGTTTGAAGTTACACTCGTGTATGAAAAACAGCCTTCAGGGAGTTACTGAGCAGTGGCCATGGCCATAGACAGCCGAAGAGCTCAGAGACACTTTGACAGCGTGATGATGCCCGATTCCACCCCATTTGCTGCACCTGAGGCACACTATGCATTGGTTTAATATTAACTGAGTCGCTCTCACATATAATTTACCAGCCGGTACCAGCAAGGTGCTGGTTAAGCACAAATCCCAAAGTTTGGTGGTCTTTTGCCCAAGTGCTTGCCTGAAAGTTCAGAAAATTAAACCTCCCTCCGCTCACCTGAATTTTCATGCCCTTTTCGGGGCAATGCCCTCAGTTTGGAATCCCCAATGGAAGGGGAAATGGCCCTGTGACTGGCTGTGAAATCCATATGAGAGACAAGTCACTTCTATCTGATCGGACTACTCAGTCATACCAGAGGTGTGCCCACAAAACCTGGAGACACGTGCTTCCTTCGTATGTAATTCCCTCAATGAAACCTCTTGGATGTCATCAAGCCAATGTGAAGACATGCCACTGGCTGGGGACATTCTGCAGCCAGCAGAATGAGCAGGAACAATCCACCTTCGTGGCTGATAGCCAGGCTCAGAAAGGCTCCTCTTCCATGGATAGCTGTCATTTCTCTGCTCAAAAGTAACCTCCAGGTCCTACAAAACTTTGTTCTCACTTCTCTGCAGCAGGGAGGCACCTCTTGGCAGCTGAAGCAGTTAGGGACAGAAAGCTGACATGGGTGCTCCATGATTACAAGGGGGAGAAACTACATTCTACTGGTCTTTCAGTCCTCTAAAATTAAAGTTTGCAGGGCAAAGTGAAGGGCCACCTCACCACGTTTCTGCATGCATCTTCCATCACTGCACAGGGCAAACTAAGAGGAAGCTAAATCGGTGGTGGCCAAGGCAGCTGATACCTGGGGAACTTGTCAACTTGTCTACTGCAGAGAAATTTAACTGCTCCTACAATCCACAACAATCCTACAGCCCTTTGAAGGTGGTTCAGAGATATCAGAACATCTAGCTAAGGTGCTCCACGTTAGACAGCCTCTGCTCAAGAGACAACACTTAGGTTACTGAGAGGATCTGGTGATGCTGCAATGAAATGGTACGTGTAGGCAAAACTGTGATAGCGCAAGGAGACGATACACATGCACTTAAACCACTGGAAAGAGATGTGATCATGTATAATTCAAGGGCTACAGGAGATCATTTAAGCAGTGTTTTCTAACTCTGAGGAAGAAAGGAGGGTTGCACAGCCAGGCTTGACTTCCACATTTCCTGATTTCCCATCGCCGAGCTGCATGTGACACGCTCAGCAAGGTCTGTGTGCAGTGACCAAGCAATGCTTCTGCTAAGGGCCAGCCAGCTGCTCACAAAGTTTCCTTTTCTCCTTCTTCTTAAAAAAATGGGACTGTTCTCATTCTCTAAACACAGGTGGAAAGGCAGGATTTCCTAGCATTTCCTACCAATCTGTGCAAGGTGCGACACTGCTGCCTTCAGGAGGCAGAAAAACCCCCAAGGAAAATGGGAAGGAGCAGGCAAGTTGGGAAAATAGCAAATATGTGCTACTAAAAAGCTTTCAGAGCCTTCTCTGAGCCCTGCTCCAGAAGGACACTTAAGCAAACAAAGGCCTCACTGCAGTCAATGGCACCACTCAATCACAGGTAAGCACCAACTTAAGTACTCTGCTGTGTAAACTTTCCACAGAGGACATGAATTCAAGGCTGGAGGGTTGCTGTGCAAGAACCCAGAGCAGCAGCTCCTGGAGTTTCCCAATTCAGTCACCACCGAGGATGAAATGCCTCTTTCCCTTTGTTCTGTCCAAAAGGAAGATATTCTCCATTTCCTTAAGTCCTGTGTGCAGTGGAAGGGGATGCATTTTCTTTCCTCAAAAGCGCTATGCGGAGAAGCATGAAGTCATCTCCACCAAAATATGGTCTAAAAACCCAGCAGGTAGAGAGTTTACAAGGAGGAAGGTGAAAAAGGGGGAGAGGCAAGAAGCAAGAACAGCTAGCAGGACCCCTCCTTTCTTCCCCAGCTCACTCAAAACATCCCCACTATGAATATATACTACCTAAGGAAAGAAGTAGCAGAAAAATGACATTTGTGAGGCAAAGAAAATGTTACTCATTTCCTCAATAATTGTCACAAGCCTGGAAGAGGTGTCTACCTTGAATGAAGGAAGAGGGGTGGTGCCTTTTTATATTCACATCAAGTAACATTCTTAACTTTGAATCTCACTCTCCAGACAGTGAGGAGACAGGGACTTTTCTCTTGAGTAATACCTCTGATAATCAAGCTAATTACAGAATAACAGAATTAAGAATTGCTCAAACTGATTGTTGGCTCCAATTTCTTCAAACATCACAACAATTTGAAACTGGAATTCTGAGCAGCTGATCCCATCAGGATGAAGGAGGGACAGACTGAACCAAACCAATCCAAACCAAACCAAACCAAACCGCTGGGATATTCGGTCAAAAACATCATGACCACTTCCCATTCATGGTATACAAGAAAGATGTGGGACTGTTGGAGAGGGGTCAGAGGAGCCACAGAGATGCTCAGAGGGCTGATGCAGCTCCCCTACGGAGAAGAGGCTGAGGGAGCTGGGGTGGTTCAGCCTGGAGAAGAGAAGGCTGTGGGGGGACCTCATTGCAGCCTTCCAGTCCCTGAAGGGAGCAGAGAAACAGGAGGGGAATCAGCTTGTTAAAGGGCAGACAGGGCAGGACAAGGGGGATGGATTAAAGCTAAAGGACGGAAGGTTTAAATTAGATATTAGGGGGAAGTTTTTTCCAGAGAGAATGGTGAGGGGCTGGAACAGGCTGTCCAGAGAGGGGGTGGGTGCCCCATCCCTGGAGGTGTTCAAGGCCAGGTTGGATGGGGCCTTGGGCAACCTTGTGTAGCTCCAGGCCTGGAGGTTGGTGTCCCTGCCTGTGGCAGGGGGTTGGAACTCTGATCCTTGGGGTCCCTTCCAGCCCAGACCATTCAATGATTTCTATTTCCAGGGATTATTAATCAACATCTAACTGACACCAGCCATGCAGTGCTTTCTAGACTCAGGCTTACATTTACAGGTTTTTAAAGCACGATGCCATCAACAGCACAGGGCTGTCCGGAGGACACTTCTGTGCCCGCTGTGGATGGCATTTATGGCAGTGTCAGTGCTCTGGTAGAGGTGTTAGAGCCTAAGCTCTTAGCTTCTAAGCAGGCTGCTAAAAGCAGGTGGCAACTGTTTGCAGGCAGTCAAAAACACGTGTATCAATGAGGCAAATAATACCACACCTCCTCTAATCAGGGTGCAGGAAGGAAGGGAACACAACCCCTTGGACTCTGTGTTAATGGCTGAAGGTTTACACTGCTCCTAAGCAAAGCCAGCATGAAGAGCCATCACCAAACAGCATGACCCATTTTGCACATCGAGATCTTTACCTGTTTATACCTTCCTTGGTGTAGAAGATTGAATAGGTGAGGTTGTCTCCTTGAGGGTCTGATACAGGCGTCCGCCACGTCAGTCTGATGAAGCGGGTGGAGACAAGGGTGGCCACGACGTCCCGCGGGGCTGAAGGCAATGGTCCTGTTGTAGCTGGTGCTAGATGGTCATTAGTGGCACTGGTCAGTGAAGTGGGAGGTAATGTTGGGATGGCAACATCTTGTCATGTGCAAACATTGGGGAATATGAAGGGCAAACATCACCACGGTTTAAAAAAAGAAAACAGAAAAAAAACACAACAGAAATAAACAAAACCACGATGGGAAACAAAAGAAAATGAACACACACAAAAAAGGCCATTAAACTGAAGGCTGACATGCAGGCAAAGGTAACTACTGGGAACTAATGGGGAATATTAAAGGACACGTCACTGTCGAGCAAGCAGACCAAATCTCTGTTGTAATGGAAGTGGCAAGGGAAAGGGAAGGGTGAAGACTGAGAGTAAAATATGACCTCGTAAGAGGACACACCAGCAGCAAACAACATTTTCATGTCTTTGTAAATCAGATGCAACACCAGTCATGGGTAAAACACCCTGACCTGTATGATTTGTCCCAGACCCAGTGTCCTACTTTGTGCCCTTAATGCGCAGGATGAACTCGCGCTCTTCCCAGTCACAGACCAAACGCCATCGAGTACACACAACTCGTTTCAGAAGCACAAGCTCAGCCAGGTCGAGCAATTCAACACCCACGTCAGCTCCCAGGTAACTGCTTCCTGAGCTGGACGGGTTCTCCTCCAGCCAGCAGTGAGATGATGTGGAAATACAGGCTGCCTCCTCGCCTGCGCTACGGTCGCGGCTTCCTTCCCATCGGTGCTTTTCCTCCCTCTCACAGCACACATGCCATCACCTTACAAAGACCCTAACAAGCATCAACTCCTCTTGCTTCGGATTCCACGAAGCTTTTACAAACTTCTTTGGAGGGAAGTCATGTTCGTGCTCCCACGTTCCTGCTTGGAAGCTCAGCTAAAGCCCCGGGATTACTGCATTAAAAGGTTGGCAAGTTAACAGCACGAGCTGTAACGTACAAATAGCTGCTCTCCAAATCCTATTAAAGCAATCCATCCAGCAAATCTAACAGGGATATTCTGAGCAGCTGGACCCCAATTACCACACCACATTACAGGAAGCACAATTAGTAACACAACCCCCAAGCTCAGAATACCCTGAATTTTTCTGGATTCTTAACTATTTACCAAGCTTAAGCCACCTGATGACATTTTCCACACGGGAATCCGTGCTGCCAGATAGATTGATTCACTTATTAATTATGGAAATGAACTAAAATGGTTCAGGTTTTCCCCAGAAAAACGTTCAGGACTAACACAGCTTTTACTGAGAGCTGCAGCATCACCACCTAACGTAGTCCCACAATACACTGACTTTGTGTCTTGGTAGACAAGGAAAAAAACTACACAGAAGAGATGTGACCAAAGCAGAAAACATTGTCTGTACAATCAAACCTTTGGGCAGACACACCGTGAGCATCTTGGCTGCAGTGAGAGATTTGTCATATGAGGGTGGTAGATCACTGGCACAGGTTGCTCAGAGAGGGGGTGGGTGCCCCATCCCTGGGGGTGTTCAAGGTTAGGTTGGATGGGGCCCTGGGCAACCTTGTATAGCTCCAGGCCTGGAGGTTGGTGTCCCTGCCCTGCCCAGGCAGGGGGTTGGA
The DNA here is from genome assembly GCF_964237585.1 of Gallinula chloropus. Classification (NCBI taxonomy): domain Eukaryota; kingdom Metazoa; phylum Chordata; class Aves; order Gruiformes; family Rallidae; genus Gallinula; species Gallinula chloropus. The sequence goes on from NC_140094.1 coordinate 5,319,926, forward strand.
GCTCTGTGACCCTTGGGGTCCCTTCCAACCCAGACCAGTCTGTGATTCTACAATTTTATCATTTACTATGGGCTGGTGCTCCGACAGGAATGGCAGAGCTCAGTCTGGGACGTCATCCAGAAGGGATTATGAGTTGGTCAAGGAAATGCTCTCCATCAGGATGTGAGGCCAAGGTAATCAGACACGATGGACTAGATGGCCTTTAAAGGTCCCTAGCAGCCTAACACATTCTATGATTCTATCAATGACACTGTATTCTTAAATTCTCAACCAACCTTGTCAACCCAAGCACCATCTCCCACATAGGGCCTGAATTGGCAGAATTGCATTGTCTAAATTTCTGTTTCTTAGGCGACTACAGACAACAGCAGAACAAACCCCTCACCAGAACCACCACATACTTCATTGTTTCATGAGACCTATGGCACACACCACCACGAAGATACATGCTTCTTGGGACCAACAACCACCACCACAAACATGGTGGCCCAACTCCATGGGGACACTGGCAATGTCCCCCTTCCCTCCCTACAGGTGTGAGTGTCACCGCTCCATCACATCGTCCACTCTTCCTGAAGCTCCCGTTCAAGTTTCATTCCCCTAACAAGTACTGCTGGAAATACAACCACTAATTTAATTACATTTCAATTACATGTTTCTTCTTCCCTTGATACTAAAATCAAGACTTTGCCCCTCTGTATCTGTATCTTTGCAGGACTCTGCAAGAATCCAGAGCCAGCACATATGTATTTTGGCACTGAAAACGCCGATCACAGAAAAGCAAATACTCAAGAATATCATCTTAATTATCTTTCCCACCCTGCAATAGCCACAGATCACAAATATTCTCTTCCCACAATCAATAGGCTGCACCATCAATTTCACATTCATTGCAGTATCTAAATTATTTTTATATATAATTAGGTTTCCTACAGCAACGCACCGCGTTTTACCTCTGCCACCAGACCCAGACAGGGCCCTGTTCCCCCAGGCTAATCATGCAGGGTGCTTCCTTACACAGCTTCATGCCTTGCTAGATGGTACAGTACGATACACCAAGGGGAAACAGCAATGTGTCAGGGCAGAAAAGGTGCTGAGTAAGGTTATCACCACTTACAATTGCCTTACTCCAGTCTGAAACATCACAATTTCTCAGGGCTGTGAATATCAAAGTGTATAAAGAACCTGAAGAAGCAGAGGAAAGTGTTTGCCATCATCAAGACACTGAACCACAGGAGAAGAAACTCGAGCACGGTCACAGCACACATGGGTTCCCCACGGGCAACTGAGATCTTCAGGGAGAAACCACTCACAGGCCATTTTCCTACATGAAGGAAAACAAATGGGCATGGCAGGAGGGCTGCTGGGCTGAAGAGGGAGCTCCTGGCCAAAAAGGCTAACCAAACTACAGAAACACTCTCCAGGCACGTGGAGCTGGAATTCAAGACAAGATGGTTAGATGGTGGGGAGTGTGGGGAGCTGACCACCCAGTGGGCTCCCAGCCTTGCAGTGAACAGGGTGAAGACTAACTGGCAGCCCAGGTCATGAGCAGTGTTACCCAGGGCTTGGTTCTGAGACAGAGGGTTTTGTAGCTTTGCCTGTGACCTGGATGAGGGGACAGGTCTGCAGGTTCTACCAGACTGGGAGGAGCAGCAGATATACAGGCAGAGAGAGAGACCCACCAGGCTGTTGGTAGGAACCTCTGAGCTCAACACTGACACATGTGGAGTCCTGCATCGGGTCAGGGCACTATCACTACCACTGCTCATGAATGACAACTTGAGTGTCAGTTTAGTATCACATTTATGGTCCCTACTACATCAGCCAGGCTCCTCCCGTGTTTAAACCTGTGCCCATGGTGATGGTGTCCATGGACTTTCTCACCAGACCTCTCTCGACTGCTTCATTTCCCCACCCAGGAGCAGGGTATGGCACTCCAGACAAACCTCCTTGGTGCCCACAGCCCTCAGCACCTTCCCCAGGGTGTGGCACCTGTGTGACTGACTTCCACTCCATTTCAAACGTCTGCCCATTTTACACTTCAACTGAGTATCTTCCCTGGCAAAGAGCTTTAATTTCCTACTCTTCTATTCACCAATTCCATTCAGAATATTATTTAAACCCATGAAACAGTCAGAGGAATCACCTGTAGGGACGCTGGTACAAAACCAAACATGTTTTAGAGCTGTAGCAGCCAAATGCCTTCAGAAATAATGTCTTCTCAACCATTCTGGTGAGCTCTTCGATGGATGGCCTCACCCCATCAGAAGACAGAGGATGCCACAGGACAGTACCAGCCTCCATTCCACAGTGCAGCAGTTGTCTTTTTTGGAGCTTAGGCTGCAAATCCATCACGTTACGTTACTAACTCTGCCTTATCTCTTGTGTTTTGGTAATACCATCGGGTGCCCTGCTTCAAAGTGGTGACATAAAACCCGTGCCTTACCTCTCTTTAAAAACCAGTCTATTTAGTTAAAATGTAATACAAATATTTTCCTAATAATTAAATCAAAACTAAATGCTGAATAATTTCTCTAAAGGAAAATTATACCCCTGATGAATTTTAAAAAAATGTATCTGCTCCATCTAAAACACATCCCACACACTGGTGTGTTTGTCTTCCCATCTAATGAAAAAGATCCATCTTTTCCTTAAGCGACCTGCACACAGAGCCTGAAGAACCTGCAGGCAGCGAGATGAAGAGCCTGGGAGAGCTGCCAAGACGCCTTCAATGAACAGAAACCCAGTCTGATCCCCACGTGAGACTCAGACCCAGACACGGGTACTTGGGTAACGCAGCAAAAAACCTCGGGGTGTCTGAAAAACCCATCGGGAAGCAAAGAAAAGCACAAGGGACTTGTGAATCAGTTGAGTAAGGGAAGCTACGAGCAGGCCAGGGAACTCGCCCCCGGAAAGCGGTGGTAGCGATTCGGCGCCGTCGATAGCTGTGGAACGTACTCACAAGACAAGGTTATCTCCTCTCCTCTCCTTCCCCTCCACCCCCCTTCCTCCTCGCAACGCCTCGAGTGCCGTTACAAACTGATTTGTACACAGCCCTGTGAGCAGAATGCTCAGCAGTGCAGGGCTGTGGTAATGAGTAATTACACTAAAATTAGTTTTAATGCCAGTGAGGGAGCAGCTTTATTACTTCAAGCTTTTAAGCACGGCATAACGAGGGACATGCAAAGGAAATCTCTTCTTTCTACCATGTATTTCATCACTTTTTAAACAGCAACTAGGCTCTGGAATATTCCTCGCAGAACTATTCCTCTGCATTAATCTCATTAAAAAAACCCAATAAAAATAAGCACACTCAGCAAGTGACCTGCTCAGAACATGGCAAAAGGACAGCCCTGTTGCATCCAGACAGATGCATGACAGCTGCATCTATTCAACTGCTGCTGGTCCCCCAGTTTTCACTGAGCTTCTGCTTTTCTAAGGGATCAAGGCTAAGCCCTTGCTCGATTTGCCATCACAGAGTTGCAATGGAGCACGTTGGCTCCAGCAGCATCAGGAAGAAATCCTGCAGCAGAACAGCTGGCGTGAAAAGAATCGCTTCTTCACCAGAGCTCCACTGCAGCCAGGGGCTGAGAGGAGGAGGATGAAGTTAGAGAGATGTTGTTAAGAGGATACATTAAACTGCTGCAATACAATTTCAATCCTGGATCAATAGACAAGGAAAGTCACTTGATTTATCTGTCTGCACCTAACGAAGTTAAAAGCTAATGAACGTAAGTCAAAACCAAAGCAAAACACTGCAAGGAGTCCTCTTCCTGCTCAGCAGAATCATTTCTCTTATGTCAAAGCTGGGCAAGAGACCGACATCTAAACCCCTGACCAAACACAGGCAGTGTTCTGAACACAGTCACTGCAGCCACCCACCCGCATGGTGACGGGGGCTGGAACACAAGACAGCAAGACTTCCTCAAGTGAAGTCCCCCAGGGGTCTGTCCTGGGACTGGTACTAGTCAATGTATTCATCAATGACCTGGGTGAGGGACCAGAGTGCACAGTCAGCCAGTTTGCTGATGACACAAATTGGGGCTGTGCTGCTGTTCAGCAAGACTGAGACAGGCTGGAGAGTTGGGCAGGGAGAAATTTACTGAGGTTTAACAAGGGCAAGTGCAGGGTCTGGCATCTGGGGAAGAATCACCCCAGGTACCAGTCTAGGTTGGGGATTGGCCTGGTAGAGAACAGCGTAGGTGAGAGAGACCTAGGAGTCCTGGAGGACAGCAGGATGACCATAAGCCAGCAATGTGCCCTCCTGGCTAAGAAAGCCAATGGCATCCTGGGGTGTATTAGAAGGGCTGTGTTTAGGAAGTCAAGAGAGGTCCTCTCCCCCTTTACTCTGCCCTGGTGAGACCACACCTGGAATATTGGGTCCAGTTCTGGGCCCCTCAGCTCAAGAAGGACAGAGAACTCCAGCACAGGGCCACCAAGATGAAGGGAATGGATCACCTTCCTGATGAAGAGAGACTGAGGAAGCTGGGCCTCTTTAGCCTGGAGGAGTCTGAGGGATGACCTTATTCATGTTTATAAATACGTAAAGTGTGAGAGTCAGGAGGACAGAGCCAGGCTCTTCTCAGGGATGGCAGCGATAGGACAAGGGGCAACGGGTGCAAGATGGAGCAGAGGAAGTTCCATGTAAATATAAGGAGGAACCTTCTCACTGTGAGGGTGCTGGAGCCCTGGGACAGGCTGCCCAGAGAGGTTGTGGAGTCACCTTCTCTGGAGACATTCAAAGCCCATGTGGACATGTTCTTGTGTGACCCAATCTAGGTGATCCTGCTCTGGCAGGGGGCTTGGATGATCTTTCAAGGTCCCTCCCAACCCTGAGCATTCTGTGATTCTCACCTTCCCACCAGAAATTATTTTAATTTGACCAACATTTGGCTGGTAGTGTCTAAGAAGCAGGAGCTGTGGGTGTCTGTCAGTCTGATACACTAGTGTGGTACTTGGTTTTTAACCGTGTGGGGAAATGCCCCCTGCTGCTGCCAGCGTAACTCACGGTGGCGGCGTAACAAACAACCTGTCTGCAGTGCCATTCCATCGTCATCACTGCAGGATGTTGATATTATCTTTTCAAAACAACTCTATCAAACATGCCACACCTGAGAACTAGTAATTGAAACGCTCTATTTGTTAGGTAATTATCTGAAATACTTTCCATGTTGTCCAGCCCCTCCGGTTTCATTTCCTTCTTCCTCCTTTTCCCCCTGTGGCACATTATTGGCACATTCCCAGCTTCCTCCTGCTCTGGGCAACAACATTCCAATTCTACCATCGGATACACTACACAAAGGAAAAGCAGAATGGGAACCTTATCTGCTCTGGCTTTGCTGCTGTTATCTGAGTGACTGGGGACAAGTTCAATTCCCTTGGTCACCTCATCTGTGTAACGAGGCCACTGCTGCTACAACCTGCCCCTTGCAGGTACTGCTGAAATGTGCAGAACGATGAAGCACAAACCCTTGAAGTTCGCTTGTTAGTGGCCATGTTTAACTCTTCTTGGCCCTGCAGAGACTCTTGGTCATATCTAAGCTGTTTGTTCTTTGCCATATGCTGTGGCTCACAGCACCACAGTGCCTGTCAAATGAGAGCACTGGGGATTTCTGAACTGTGGCTGAGGCTAGACCTACATTAGAAGGGATGCACCTGATGGTGAACCAGCTGCTTCTGAGAGCCAGCACCCACATGGTATTGACTGCAGGCTGAATATGAGCCAGCAGTGTGCCCAGGAGGCCAGGAAGGGCAATGGCATCCTGGCTTGTGTCAGAAGTAGTGTGGCCAGTAGGTCTGGGGAAGGGATTGTGCCCCTGGACTGGGCAGTGGTGAGGCTGCACCTCGAGTGCTGGGTCCAGTTCTGGGCTCCTCACCATCAGAAGGACATTGAGGTCCTGGAGCAAGTCCAGAGAAGGGCAACCAGGCTGGGGAAGGGGCTGGAGGGTAAATCCTCTGAGGACCGGCTGAGGGAGCTGGGGGTGTTCAGTCTGGAGAAGAGGAGGCTGAGGGGAGACCTTCTCCCCACCTCCACTGACCTGACAGGAGGGTGCAGAGAGGTGGGCAATGGTCTCTTCAGCCAGGGGACAGGAGATGGGACAAGGGGCAATGGGCTCAAGCTGCCCCAGGGCAGGGTCAGAGCAGATGGGAGGGAAAAGTTCTTCCCTGGCAGAGTTGTGGGGCTGTGGCACAGGGCTGCCCAGGGAGGGTCTGTCACCTTCCTTGGGTGTGTTTAAAAAAAGGATGACGTGCTCAGGGCTCTGGTTTAGCTTAGGATGGGAATCGTTGGACTTGATGATCTTAAAGGTCTTTTCCAACCTTATGATTCTGTGATTCTACAGGTGACCCTGTGGACTATCTCTTACCCCAAACACCCGACAGGACCAGAGTGCATCTCCTCATTCAGTTTCATTCCAAAGACGAAGAGTTTGCACCAGATGCAAGACTAATCCAAGATGCAATCTGATGGGTGAGGAGCAGAAAGTTGATGCCAGAGCACTCTCCTGATGGAAATGAAAACCTTCACGTAAGTGTGACCTCAGGAGGACACAGATAATGTGGCAAGTGGATAATGTGACAGACCTGGCCAAGGGGAAACAGTTACGAGGACAGCTGAAGAACGGGGGGCATCAGGGACTGGTTCATACACAGTACCACAAAGAAAAGAATGTCCTCTTTGTAAGCACTTCGGAGTTGATTTTGAAGCTTTGGACTGTAAATAAATCTTTGATTTCAGCAACAGAGACACACTGCAACAACGAAAACTAGCAACTTACTAGTTTGCCACAAAAATCTGCCAGGGGAGGAAGGGGGGATGATGTCAGGCATTCAGATGTCTGAACACCTTGAGTGCTTTAACTGCACCTCAGAGGTACTGAGAGGTTTAAGTCTGACTTCAGCTATTCAGATAAAACTGTTTAATTGCTAAATTATATTTTTCACATCAATCGTTATTTAACCTGATGCCAGAAAGGAAACTGACACTTTCAAACAGTTTTCATTTACCCTTCTCTGAAATTTACACTTTTCCTCATATTAAAAACCCACCAACCAACCAACCGGTTGCAACATAATACAGGTGAAATAATAACATCAAATTGTTGTCTTTCTTTAAATGCTGAATTTCTAAATTTCACAGACTCACAGAATCACAGGGGTTGGAAGGGACCTCCAGAGCTCATCGGGTCCAACCCCCTGCCAGAGCAGCTCCCCAGCTCATATTGCACGGGTCGGCGTCCAGACGGGGCTGGAATATCTCCAGAGAAGGAGACTCCACACCCCCTGGGCAGCCTGTCCCAGGGCTCCCTCACCCTCACTGGGGAAAAGTTCTTCCCCAGGTTGGTGTGGAACTTCCTATGCTCCAACTTGCAGCCATTGCCCCTTGTCCTGTCCCCACAGACACTGAAAAGGGGCTGGCCATTTCCCCTGCATCCCACACTTAAGATATTGATAAACATTAATAAGGTCCCCCCTTAGTCTTCTTCTCTCCAGGCTGAACAGCCCCAGCTCACTCAGCCTTTCCTCACAGGGGAGATGCTCCAGGCCCTTCATCATCTCCGTAGCCTCCTCTGGACTCTCTCCAGGAGATCCCTGGCTTTTTTATCCCAGGGAGCCCAGAACTGGCCAGAACACTCCAGGTGGGGCCTGACTAGGGCAGAGTAGAGGGGGAGAATACACAACCAGTTACTGATGGGAAAACACAGTGACACCATCTAGGAACGTGTGCTGCCGAATGGGATTCTCCTCTACCACTCACCCTCACTTGCTGTAGCACCGGCTGTACTTACGTATGTACATACATATATAGGTATATACATATGTCAAGTCATGTATTGGTTTTATGGCCCAGCCCCAAAGCCCATTCACCTTGTTAGTCCCACAGAAAGAGCACCCAGCCTTCCATGCAGGCTGCGGGAGAGACCAAGGCATTGAAAGGGTGTGAGAATCACCAGAACTGTGGGTGGAGAAGCCTCCCACCAGAGCATCTCCCAGGAGGTGGGTGTTCACCCGAGCCTATGGGGAGCCCACCCTGGGCAGAATTCTCCTCCTCTCATCTGTGCTGTCCAACATTCTGCTGCTCTGCCATCCTGAACCTCCAAACTCAGCCGTGAGCAGTTCCCTGGAACATCTCAAAGAAGGGAGAGGACCAAGGACAAGAACCTGATGGCTCACCGAATCGACTCTGTCTCTAGCAGGAATAATCCCTCCCTTACACAAAGCAGCAACTCTCATTTTCTTCAGAAAATGAAGTGGAGATGCTTGCTTACCTCTTTCTCTATAGCTACGTTTTTTGCCTAAAGCAGGATGGCAAAGTGCTTTCCTTTCCTTTTTTATTTATTTTTTAATTGCCTTAGATTAATTTCCATTACCATTGGGAATGAGAACTGTTATTTACTCTTCAGTGATGCATACTACTTGCAAAAAGCTCACCCAAACCACAGGCCAGCAGATTCCCAGCTAACACTCACTGATTACCATTGTTAAGCCTTCGTTTGGCTCTATATTCTGATATCACATGGACACTGATGGGCGCTGAATACACCGGGGTGATATAAATACAGCGATAAACACCTCCTGCCTGCGAGCCTGTTTTTGCAAGGAAGTCATAAAACCCATTGTGATAAGGAACACCCCTCCCATTTTCATTTCATGATGAAATGCTTTGGTGCAGAGGAAACAATTTGATTTCTCCCCCCCTCCTGTCTCATAAAACAAGCAATAAAAAGGCGTGAGGGACCTTCCTGACGCAACACATGCAGCGGTGAGGCCGCCTGAAACTCCCAAGGGACAGGTAGAGATAGATTTAGCTTACATTCCCCCCCCCCTCTTTTTTAAAATAATAATGTGAGTCTCATGATCAAAATGTGTGCAGGGTTGTGTTTTTTAGTTCACATCCTCCCCTGGAGCCAGTTCTGAGCAGGAGCTCCACAGCTGCCACCAGGTACCCCTGGTTTCAGGGCTACTATTAAACAGATTTTGTTATCATGGAATCACAGACTGGTCTGGCTTGGAAGGGATCCCAAGGATCACAGAGCTCCAGCCCCCTGCCACAGGCAGGGACACCAACCTCCAGGCCTGGAGCTACACAAGGTTGCCCAGGGCCCCAGCCAACCTGGCCTTGAACACCCCCAGGGATGGGGCACCCACCCCCTCTCTGGGCAGCCTGTTCCAGCACCTCACCACTCTCTCTGCAAAGAACTTCCCCCTCATCGGAAAGAAATTCAACCCGTAACTACAGGGTGTAAAGATGAACGTAACCATCTTGATATTCATTTAAAAAAAAAAAGATTTAAGTTCTCTTTAATGATCCCTCCTTGAGAAAAGACAGTCAAACCCCCAAACAAAACACACACGTTAACCCCAGGTAGGGAAAACAGATGAAAATGGATCCACAGAACCCCACACAGGTTTATCCTCTTAATGTAACTATTCATAAACTGAACTCACACAGAATGAAACTCTCTCAAGAACAGCAGGGCCTGCAACAATCTGCCCCAGTTGGACTTTTAATACCTCATAAGGGGAAAGCAATGGTTTGATTTCAGAAGCAGATGTGCTCAGTCTGAGCAACGCTCGCTACACAATCGTCTCTAAGAGAAACCCTGGGTGTTTTTCAAAGTGTTGGGTTTATGGGAATTGAAGCCATTTGCGTATCTGAAGAGTTAGGGAAGGGCCTTCCCACAGTCTGGAGATGTGCTGGGGCTCTGCCAGGGCTCTGCCTGCATCTCATTTTCTCACCTAGAGCAAATCCCTTCCCCGTGCTTCCTTTCCCCTCCTCACCTCCATTTGCCCCGTTCCCCTCCTCACCTCCGTTCCCCTCCTCACCTCCACTCCCCCCTCACCTCCCGTGGTTGTCACAGCGCTGCTCAGTTTTCCCTCGCTCATCGCACACCCAAGGTAACAGGGCCACACTTGCTGTCAATTCTGTGAATGCTCCAGCTAATTAACAGTAACGATCTCAGCCAGCCAGGTATCAGGCTCAGGCACTGCTGGGATGGCAGCGCTGTACCAGCACATCAGTGCTGGGATCAAACCACACCACTCAGCGAACTGAAGATGTGTTTTCAGGGAAACACCCCAGGGCAATCACTCCCCTTCTCTCTTCTCAGTAACCAAATGAAAAGAACCCATCCCCCAGCCATAGTTCTAATCCACCTGGTCCAATTCCTGGTCCTTCGTGTACGCAATCCCAGAACATCAGACTGGTTTGGGTGGGAAGAGACCTCAGAGCTCCCCAGTGTCACCCCTGCCACAGGTCGGGACATCCCCACCAGCCCAGGGTGCCCCAAGCCCCATCCAACCCAGCCTTGAACCCTGCCAGGGATCCCGGGGCAGCCCCAGCTTCTCCAGGCACCCTGTGCCAGGGCCTCCTCCCTCCCCAGGAAGGATTTCTGCCCCCAGCCCCTCTCCAGCTGCTCTTCTGCAGCTGTAGGCCATTCCCCTGAGCCTGGCTCTTCCTGCCCTTGGCACCAGCCCCTCTCCAGTTCTCCTGGAGCCTCTTGAGGGACTGGAAAGGACTCAGAGTTCTCCCCACAGCCTTCTCTTCTCCAGGCTGAACCAGCCCAGCTTTCCCAGCCTGGCTCCACAGCAGAGGGGCTCCTCAGAGTTTCCTCTGGCCAAAACATGCTGCTTCTCATGTAGGATATCTTGGTTGGCATGTGCCAAGCCTGTACAAGGGATTTATTGGAATATCAGCCTACATGGTTTTCTCCAAGAAATAACATGGAAGTGAAAAGTCTGATGTCTGCTGCCACTTTAACTGACGTCGCAGCAACAGCTCTGGCAAGCTGGAGCTTCAGGACAGGAGACCAGAAAGCTGTTTATGTATTAAGCTGTTACTTATTTCTCCTAATCTCCTGATCAAACATGAATTTATTTAACTACTAGTTTCTTACATGTCTCTAGTGCACTCTGAATCTACAGACAGAGCAATACTACTAGCAGCAGTACTGGGGTTTTCACACTCACTTCCCCTTAAAGACCATATGGATCTGCTGTTCCCTCACCAGGTACCTCAGCCCCCTGTTTTTATAGAAAGGAGAGGAGGTATCAGGATGATTGGGAGATCCCACAAAGGACACACAAACCCATCCTGCACAAATAAAGTGAGGTTATTCCTCAAACATGCAGAAGCAAAGCGTACAGCAAGAGGGGCATGACCTGGACTGGCACAGCATCTCCTCGCCCGAGCGAGGATATTAAAAAGCAGGGATGTGCCAAATGGTGCTGAGGGGGAGATTGAGGGAGGACTCTAGTGCAGGGGCGTAATGCCCACAGGCTCTTGTACCTCTATGGCTCCCACACAGAATAGCAGGGCCAGGTACTGCTTCCTTCTCTCTCCTGATTGTCCTTCAGCACCTTCAGTAATAACACGTCAATGGGAAAAAACATGCAGGGTCCACTCATTTTTTAAAGAGTTGGGCTCCACACTTAGCAGCTTCCACCTTTTTGGAGAGGAGAGAGGCAACAGGAGAGGGGAAACAATCAAAAAACACAGAGAATAAATACCCCAGCAGGATCATTCTACTACAGTGACAATCCACAGTTTCGATACTGAAATTAGGCAAATTTGAGGACTCATTATTAAGTGTCAGCTTTCCTTACAGTGTAAAACCTGTGAGCCTATTCAGGTTGTCCTGTCAGAACTGACAGGAAAACACAGGACATCAGAAGTGAGAAGAGAGCCTTCTCCCAGACTCAGATGCTCGATGGTCACACCCTGTTACAGACACAAGCAATCCCTTTGCCTTGTGCTCCAAACAGCACTCGGCCGCCTCCGATATTACTCTATAATTCAGCATCTCTGAAATAGAAGCAGCCAATTAAGGCCACATCCACATGGTTGTTCCCCCCTGCCTCTGGTGCAAGACTGAAACACTCTGGTATTTTCCTCAGGATCGATTACAAATTAAAGAGACTTCTGTCAATCATCAGCACCCTGTTTATGAATAATAAAGGAGATGCCTCGGCGCTTGTGACGGACACCAAGCTAGCGCTAATCCTGCCACTATGCTCCTCCTCTGAACAAGAATAAAGCCATGAAAAACAAACACCCATCAGGATGCATCCTGGACTACAGCTCATCTTCACCCTGATGACTTCTATTTTCCCCTGTAAGCCATAACAATCGGCTGTCACTCCACAACAGCCACTGGCCATGCTGAATACCCTCACGTGTGCTAAATACCAGTTCAGCGCTGTGGGCAGCTTTGGTCCCTGTACCACCCGTTGCTGCTGATACCTCATCTTGTGAGGCAGCAGCTGAGCTGCCAGGAACGACTATTTCATCAACTATTAGACAACAAATGGAAGATGAAATCCCTGGCTTGGGTAAGTGGTGTTAAGGTGAGTGTGTCTGCCTGTCCTTGCCTTTCTGGCGGCAGAGACTTCTACCAGACCGAGAAACTCTACTGGGAATTTGGGATAACCCAGAAGAGGGGATATAAAACAGGGGCCCAAAGCCTCCGAGCCCGTTGCACAGCTCCCACACACTGCAACCATGTCCTGGTTCATTTCACTAATAAAGAATCAATAGGGGTGAAGGGCAGGAAACACATATCAGTACGCAGAGTGTTTCTCAAAATACATCAAAGCTTTCTGCTCCTCTGGGTTCTTCCTCTGCCTCCACCTAACACCCTCTTCACTCACCTGTGCACATCCTGATGCACTTGGGCTGGAGGAATCCCAGACACAGATACAGACTAGGAGAGGAGCTCCTGGAGAGCAGCCCTTCTGAGAAGGACCTGGGGGTTCGGGTGGGGGAGAGACTTCCCATGAGCCAGCCCTGGCTCTTGCAGCTCAGAAGAGCGATGGGATCCTGGGGTCCATCAGCAGAGGGGTGGCAGCAGGGACAGGGAGGGGATTGTCCATCTCTGATCTGCCCTCCCCAGCTGGAGTGGAGTCCTGTGTCCAAAGCTGGGGCTCCAGTACAACAAAGATGCGGGACTGTTGGAGAGGGGGCAGAGGAGCCACAGAGATGCTCAGAGGGCTGGAGCAGCTCCCCTACAAAGAAGAGGCTGAGGGAGCTGGGCTGGTTCAGCCTGCAGAAGAGAAGGCTGTGGGGGGACCTCATTGCAGCCTTCCAGTCCCTGAAGGGAGCAGAGACACAGGAGGGGAATCAGCTTGTTAAAAGGGTAGATAATGGCAGGACAAGGGGGATGGATTAAAGCTAAAGGAAGGAAGGTTTAAATTAGATATTAGGGGGAAGTTTTTTCCAGAGAGAGTGGTATGGGGCTGGAACAGGCTGCCCAGAGAGGGGGTGGGTGCCCCATCCCTGGGGGTGTTCAAGGCCAGGTTGGCTGGGGCCCTGGGCAACCTTGTGTAGCTCCAGGTCTGGAGGTTGGTGGCCCTGCCTGTGGCAGGGGAATTGGAACTGCCTGATCCTTGGGGTCCCTTCCAACCCAGACCAGTCTGTGATTCTTCTTGACAATAGGACATAGAATTTCTTTTAATACAAGTACCTTTTAGCCATTAATTTTACTCATGAAAACCAAAACGTGACGGGTGAAGCCGTCCAAGTGTTTCACACGGCACACACCCCGTACACGCACCGGGCAGACGTCAACCGAAGTCATGGTGCGCACAGTCCGATACAAACACCCTCAGGAGGTTTTGAATCTCTTTGCCAAGTCAACTGTGAATACAGCCATAAAACAAGAAATGAAAACTAGTAAGTGCAATCAAAGCATCCCATAAATTTTGTTCCGCCTCCCTGCACGGCGCCGTGCACCCGCACACATTAATCTAGTACTAATTTCATCTAAATTACAGCAATTTATTTAAAGTGCACGCCAGCTTTGAACATGAATAGTCCATTGAACGTGGAGTGTCAGAGCTGTTTAGGTCCCAGTTTCCTGAAGTTTGGGAGCTGGGGTGGTTTGTTTTACTCAGTTCAGTCTCTTGGCAAGGCTCGATAGAAGCGGGGGCCATAAAGAGGGACTGAACATGAAGAGGGACTGAATAAAATCCCCTTTTTAAACGAGGGTTGAGTCAAGAGAAGCTGCTAAACTGAATTAAACCAGTTCTTTGGCAATTTTGAACATACCCACAGCCATGAGAAACACAAAGGCTGACTTTCACTGAGGAAGGCTAACTAAGTCATGTAGATTAAAATCAAAATTAAACAACAACAACAAACCCCTCTTTCGGCGTTAAAGAGGGGAACACACTGGTGTGTTTACAGACAATCCACAGTGAAGGGTACACAGCCAGGAACAAAATACTCTCAGAGTTTGGCTTTGGGTTTACAAAACACACTTTGAAGTCAGTTTGCAACTTCAGATGCTGTTCATGTTCCTAAAACACAACTTTCAAAGCCAGGCTTAGGACCTGCTCAGCAGTCCTTCACAGGAAGCTGTTCTGATATTCTAAGACAAGGACTGACCTGGGAAAGCTTTCACCGACGTGCAAGAAGCTTCACTGGGCAGCCAGCACCCAGATGGTGTTTCTACACTCACTGCTTTTAGACTTCTCTGCAGAGCTGTGGCAGCCTTGATGTCTTTCATCTAAACGGTGAGGATTTGTGTGTGCAGATCTTTTGATACCCATGACGATGTGTGAATGCAGCCCTAAAGCCTTCTGGATTGTTAGCTACACTTGAGAGAAGCTTTCTGATGTCAGCCATGGTGAATACTGTGTGGGCATCATGTTTCAATAGGGCAACAAAGCCCTAAGTGTGCTGACTAAAACCCAATCCACTTGGCTATATGCTGGTGTAACAAAAGTGAGGAGATTGCTCGAGGGGAGAGAACATTGCCCTGCTAGTCTCGTTCACTAAAGATACTCATCACAGGGGATTTTCCGTTCTCCTCCTTTTGGATCTTCTTCCCCAGAAGAGACTGACAGGATCTCTCGCTTCTCTACCTCGTGGAGTTGGGTTCCCTTCACAGGGTCATTGCTGGTTCCTGCTCCCAAGAGATCTGCGACTTGGTTTTGGCCAGTACTTTTTCCTCTTTACAGGCAATCTGGATTCTTGGCCACAAGTATCTGGGCCTTTACTGCTCAGTTTTACTCTACAAATCCCTTCTCTGGTGGACACCAAGACCTCTGAAACCACTCATGTACTCCATGGTGACCTCCTCCCATTTTCCTGGCATTAAGACACATAAAAACATATAAGAGAGAAAGAACATGAAGACACTTGTGTTTGAGTGAAGAAATAGAACAGTCTTTGGGAAAACCCCCAGAAGAGTCCTTCCCTTTCATTCCATGGACCCTTTTCATCTTGCTGTGAGATCACATATTTTCAGTACTTCTATAGTCTCACAGAACTCCATGGACTGAGCAGGTATTTACTGTATTACCTTGATAATGTTCTGGTTGCACAATATGTGACCATATACAAAAGTCTCTCAAAAAGTTACCTCTGTAAGATGTGTGAGAGAACTTCAGTTTGATATCTGTGAAATCATCCCAAATAGGTCCTGAAGTAACATGCGAGTTGTCTGCCTCTGGGCTTGGACCAGACAAGGGCGGAAATTAAATTCCTCTAAAATTATTATGGAAAACACCCAAAAGTGCAACTGAGTTTTCCAAATCAGAGCACAAGCCTGCCAGTGCCAACTGTGGGACTTCTTTCAGCACAAGCCAAAACTGGTCAAAAAGAAGTTGTATTTGCTTCCTACAACAGAATAATGGAGCTTACAGATATGGAAACCACAGAGTATCTCATATATCTTGATTTAAGTAAGGCTTTTGGCATTGCCTCACATGACATTTCCAAAAGCAAGCAGATGTTCCAGATGAGGCCGCTACAGAAGTGGATTCACAACCAGCTAGAAAAATCCCACACAGAGTAGCTGTGAGTGCTCTGGTATCCCAGGAAAGGCCACACAGCACCGGGTGTACCCCACACTGTGCCCAGTGATCAGGCAACGTATTGATTCTTGGAGCAGTGGCAATGCTCGCAAGGTTCAAATGCACATGAGGTATGGAGGGCTGCAAGGTGCCCTAGAGCACAGGGAGCATTTCAGTGTGGTATTCCAGTGGAGAAACAGCCTGAAAATCAGCAACAGTTTGACACTCTCCTAGTTAAGCAAACAGGGTCCAAGGTTTGAGTAACAAGAACTTGGAAACCCAACTGTACCTGGGAATTTTATTGATTGGTTTCAGTCCAGGAGAGATGAAGTATCTTCTAAGAGGGGCAGTAAGAAACCAAATGAGGTTCAACAAAAGCAAGTGGAGAGTCTGGCACCTGGGAAGGAATAACTGCTGGAATCAGTACAGGCTGGGAGTGACCTGGTGGAGAGGAGCTCTGCGGAGAAGGACCCGAGAGGGACAATGGGATCCTGGGGGGCATCAGGAGGAGTGTGGCCAGCAGGTCAAAAGAGGGGATCCTGCCCCTCTGCTCTGCCCTGGTCAGGCCCCACCTGGAGTCTTGTGTCCAGTTCTGGGCTCCCTGGGATAAAAAAGCCAGGGATCTCCTGGAGAGAGTCCAGAGGAGGCTACAGAGATGATGAAGGGCCTGGAGCATCTCCCCTGTGAGGAAAGGCTGAGCGAGCCTCTCTCTGTAGGGGAGCTGCTCCAACCCTCTAATCATCTTCGTGGCCCTAGTATGAGTATTCAACATCACACTCCTACACCCCTCACAAGGATGGGACAGAACAGCAGCCACTAACTTTTGCCACAGTAAAGTACAAAAATCACTCCAGCGACTCTGCAATGCTGAAGGTGATACAAAGCATCCCCAGGAACGCTTTGACAACGTTCCTTAACTAACACAGCATAATTGTTTCCAGTCTGGGATTTGTTCTCTTCATACAGCATCAGATAACCGCTCCCTGTCACGTGTGCGCCCGAGGACTTGTCAAATGCCTGTCACGTCGGGGTGGCGGGGAACCATCTGCCTCCCTCCCCCAAAGGCACCTCCTTTTCCTTCTTGCCACCTGTTCTTTCGGCAGTCCCCAAACGGCGCTTCCAAGCGATGCCAGATCTGCTGGAAAGGGCCGGGTTACAGGTCCTGGCTGCATTCCTCAGGCTTGTCACTAGCATTTAACCTCCACGAGGAAAACCCAAACCTACCCATTCCTGAGGCTTTCACAGCCCACACAGCGTGAGGCTGGGAAAGGAGGCCGGGAAGTAGCCCTGTTACAACCGAGACGGCCAGAGGCCGACCCCTCAGGGCCTAGCTCCAAGCAAGAAGGCTGGGTTTGGGTAAAAAGGAAAGGAGGGGGGATAAATCCTGAGGGGGGAAGCAATTTCCAAAGCACATTAAGGGTTCTTCCTTTTCACTGACAAGGTGGCATTTGCAGGATTTAAGTGAAGACCATCTATCTCTTAAGCAACAAGGCAAAGAGAGGAGCACTGAGACTGCCCAACGCTGGCAGAGGGCAAATGCAGGATGTAGTAATGGAAGCACCTCCCTTTCTTCCCATCAGGCTGAAGCCCTCCCTCAAAGGCAGAACAAAATCCCTCGAGGTACTCGGCCCCCAGGGAAGGACGCTGTCTGAGAAACGGGGACACCAAATTTCAAAGCCTTTTGCCAGGAGATGGGATGCTTTCCAGCTCTCTTGCAAAATTCTACCCAAAACACAGGGGATACTGGTAGAAGAGTATTTAACTCTGACACCTGAATCCCATTCCTTCTCCTCCCTCTTTCAACCTTCTCAATGACAGTTTTCCTAAAATCTCTCCTCAAAACTTTCCTAAGAGCTCTCCTCTCTATACTGCAGCCACTGCTGAAGCTATGGATACTGCGTGACCAATCCGCTCCCGAGCAGACCCATCTTTCCTAAACTTACAACAGAGACTTGGCAGAATTTGAAAATAAAACCATCACTGATAAGCCTTCCAGTTAACTTCTTAGGCAGTCACATGCACACCCCCAAACTTCTGCTCAATGGGCAGAAGACAAGATGAACCACCAAAATCCTGCTATGTGCCGATGCAGAAACGCCTTCCCTCATTGTCAGTGAGAGCACAGGGCTGCAGCAGGGATGCCCCCACAATATTCCCCATCCCTTTCTTCAACACTGACCCATTAAGAACGTATGTCGCCTCTCTGAGAAACTCCACATGGCTTTTAAGTTCAGGTGTTGCCAACAGCCAGGTGTTTGCCAGTTCTACTCAGGAAGGAGAGAGCAGAGACCAGCAAGGGAAGGGCTGTACTGCTAATTGGGACCAACAGGACTGATCTACACGTACCACTTAACTCCATCAGCAGAGGGGTGGGACAGGGAGGGGATTGTCCATCTCTGCTCTGCCCTCCAGAGGCCCCAGCTGGAGTCCTGTGTCCAGAGCTGGGGCCCCAGTACAGGAAAGATGTGGGACTGGTGGAGAGGGGGCAGAGGAGCCACGGAGATGCTCAGAGGGTTGGAGCAGCTCCCCTATAGAGAGAGGCTGAGGGAGCTGGGCTGGTTCAGCCTGCAGAAGAGAAGGCTGTGGGGGGACCTCATTGCAGCCTTCCAGTCCTTGAAGGGAGTAGAGACATAGGAGGGGAATCAGCTTGTTAAAAGGGCAGTCAGGGGCAGGACAAGGGGGATGGGGTGAAGCTGAAGGAGGGAAGGGTTAGATGAGATCTTAGGGGGAAGTTCTTTCCAGAGAGAGTGGTGAGGGGCTGGAACAGGCTGCCCAGAGAGGGGGTGGGTGCCCCGTCCCTTGCGGGTGTTCAAGGCCAGGTTGGATGGTGCCCTGGGCAGCCTTGTGTAGCTCCAGGCCTGGAAGTTGGTGTCCCTGCCTGTGGCAGGGTTTGGAGCTCTGTGATCCTTGGGGTCCCTTCCAACCCAGACCAGTCTATGATTCCATGATTTTTGACTGAAATCCCTTTTTGAATTGGCACAGTGTTTCCCAGCGCCAGGTAGGCATTTAAAAAACCCCACAACTACTTTCTGTATTAACAACTCAAGTGTTCAGAGCAGTTTGTCCTTAAATTAAGTGGGTTTAATTTTAATAACAAGATATGTGTCTATATACTAGTCTGTGGGGATACCTCTACCCTCTCTCCCTGAATATTCTTCCTTCTCTGCCACTCATGTCTTGGGCTAAGGTACTCAAGTAAGGCATTGGATACTTGTATTTTCTTCGACTGTGTATTTGACACCAGTATCACAAGGGGGTCAGACACAGCACACTCACTCCTAGTTGTCACACTCAACAGCAAATCCAAGGCGCTCTCAGTGATGCAACCCGTGGGTATATCCACTGCTGGAAAACAACACCTAAAATGCGTCACAGTGTTACGTCAGTGTTACACAGGGAGTGCACTGTTAAAACACACTGCAGGCCATGTAACAGATCGATACAGCTTCGGGGGGTGTCTTTACACCCGAAACCAGACTCCGTCAACACGGCATCCATAATCCTTTGGCAGCATGCAAAAGAGAAAGCACAGCATTATAAGGCAAAGTCCTCGAGTACAGCAGGACGGGTTGCCAGTACAACAGGATGGAGAAACCATTGGAGAGGGAAAGGAAGAAGGGTGAGACCACAGGAACTAGAATAATAACAGTAACAGCTATTTACAGACTGCTGCTGGGAACTGGGTGAAAGCACAAACTTGGGCAGGGCTTCAGAACCCAAGTGCATTGATTGTTCAGTATTTTTCAAACGTGGAAAATATGGAATAATGCTTCTGCTTCCAAGATTTGGGTAACCCTTTGGTGATCTGTGCACACAGCAGAAATATTAAGTTACTTTGAACAATTTTTCTGGCAACCCGATGTCAGTAGGCCCTTGCTGGATCCAGATGCACAACACTACTGGGAGGCTGACATCCCGGTAGCATTAAAGCTCCTGAATCCAGTAGAGGACAGCTTCCATTCCCAAATAACCGTGCAAAGCACGTGCATCTCTTTGGCCCACAACAACACATACCCACATCCGAACGTGAACTGGGAAGTTAAAGCACACAACTACTCTGTGAAACCATTGGGAAGAAAATCTCTCTCGCTATGACACACTCATAGCAGTTTACTCTGTGTATGGTGAACCCCAAAAGCAGGTTTGGCAGATTCACAGCTGTCAAAATTGTTATTGTGAAGTGACATCATGCCTCTGGCATTACGTAAGACTGGTTCTCCCAAATCCTTTCCATCCACATGAAAAGAAATCAGAATTTTGAAACAATACCCCCAAAAGACAGGCACCACAGAAGCCCCCGGCAATACAGAATTTGTGTTTTCTCATCTGACGTGTCTCTCCCCTCATCCCTCTCACTATTGGTTTTCTTGTGCTCTCAGAAATTGTTTTTTCACAACTGTGTGACCTGAAGAGGCAAAACAAGCTGTCTTAGCAACCATATATGTATTGCCTTCTCCTGCTGGAAGAGAGTAGTAGTTCTTCAATCCTCACAGCAATTATTCTCCTTTAAACACCCAAAATACACCATGTAGGCACTGTGAGGAGGTGAACACAGTAACGAAGATTTATCTGAAACTGCAGCTGGAACTCAAAAAGCAGTGACAGTTTGCAGAATGATCAAGCTTACTGCTTTCACTGGCACTGGAATGAGTTTGGTGTAAAACTCTCTATTTGCCGGCCGCGCCGTAATCGCTTGTTGTTCACTTTTCTCCTTTCAGCCATTGTTTTCACTTTGGCTACCTTGCTATTGTTGTAAAATCTCAGCATGCAACAGCAATTCAGATTTCTGGCTTCAGTCTGTTATTTTCACTAAGTATTTTCTACATATTTTCCAAAATACAAGGTGAATCCTAGAAAACTCCTTAATTTCCCCTAAGTAACTTTAAGCGTTCAGAAAACAACACTGCCTCAATCAAATCCCTTTTAAAATCCCCCAAATCCTACTCTAGCTGAGTTATAGATCCAACACAATATCTGGAAATGGTCCCTTGAATATTATCCCTCCCCATATTTTGGCACTGTACTGTCCCTGTTTGGCTTACCAAGGTCAAGTATTATCAGCTGGGCTCCAGCCTGTGCGTTTCCAACATCGTTTTCTGCAATGCACTGATAGAATCCTTCGTCTGACTTCACCAGACCCAAAACTTGCAGATTGTGTTCTTTCTGAGGAGTAAATGGATAAAGCAACACTCAAAAATGGTTGCAGATGCAAAACCAACAGTGGTGCTACGGCACACGACCTCTGAACAGCAACATGGCAAAGTGTAGTTGGGGTTCCCATATGATTCTGTCTCTTTTGCACCAAAACCTCAAATTAAATGGTATAAAAAAACAGCAGAAGCTGCTTCCACAGCCATTTTTATGATATTTTAAGCACCAACTGCTACAACCTCAGGTATACCAATTACACCACCATTAAGTTCTCAACCCTGTCTCAGTGACGACTTTCACTACATCTAACATTTCCCTCTAGAAGTACTGGAAGTGCCAAAACACATGATCCAAAGCTCTGTTATCTTCATGTTGAAGCTCCTGTTTGAAACAGGGATGTTCATCAATCCCAGACAGCTGCAGAAAGCACAGTGAGCTCGTGCTTCAAAAGGCAACACCAGCTTTTTGCCAGCTGCATGTGTGTCTGTCCCTGGTGGAAGATCTAAGCTATAAGGAAATCAAGGCATGCAATGTAAGCCTTAGTGAGAAAAAGGAGTTGGAGAGCACTAAAGGTTTCAAGGAACCATTTTTCTCTTCCAGGCTCAACGGCAGAACAATTGGAAGCTGGGCCTACAAAAGAACCTCGTTCTCTTGTGTTGGTGTGAGAGGCCTGATAGACAGGCCAACAGCTTCTGAACCTGGAAAACAGACAGTGTACTTACAACAATTTTGAAATAGTCGCTGGGGATCACCATGTCGCCATTCTTGACCCATTTCACAGTTGGAGTAGGTTTTCCTGTCACCTCACACTCAAACACGATGTCCATAGACTCGTGAGCGTAAATATTTGCCGGTCGCTTGAGGAACTCGGGAGGAACTGGAAATAAAACAGAAGAAAGACAAAAGATGGTTTTAGCATCCCCACAAACACATCAACTGTGCTCAGAATCAAAAACACAGCGAGACCCAACGGCAGCTTCAGGGACTCATGCACAAGCAATAATGAGACTGGCAGACATTTGCAGACCGGGGTTTGACAGGAGGTGCTACCAGCTCTGCATGATTTCAAAGTGACATTTGGGGCAGTGAAAGAGCCAGCCATTTTCATCTGAAGTGACCTCTTGAGAATACAGGAAAGAGGAAACGGAACGGAGACCTATGAAGTGTTCAGAAGTATTTAAAAAAAAAAAATCAAGATACATAGATGCTGTTTCAGAAAATAACTATCTCCATGACTGAGGAACACGTAGTAGTCTCTGATCCGCCACAGCCTTGCTGCTGCATGCTGAAGAGACTAAAGCAGGCAGTGCATTTCAGGCATTATTTTGAGATTTAATAATGGCAAGTGTAGGGGCAATGGGTGCAAGCTGGAGCAGAGGAAGTTCCATGGGAATGCAAGGAGGAACTTTGTCACTGTGAGGGTGATGGAGCCCTGGGACAGGCTGCCCAGAGAGGTTGAGGAGTCTCCTTCTCTGGAGACATTTAAACCTGCCTGGATGTGTTCCTATGGGATTTAGTCTGGGTGATCCTGCTCTGGCAGGGGATTGGACTAGATGATCTTTCCAGGTCCCTTCCAGCTCCTTCCTGTGACTCTTCACACCCTTCCTTCCCCACTCAGAGTTCATCAGAGCAAATTTAGTGCTTAATTGAGACACTGTTTTATGCCACTCTCACGAGTAACGACTCTTGTGGTTTAAACTCCCCAGCAAGACAATGGAAGGTTGGTTAATTTATAAAACAAAAAGACAACAAGTTAGATTTGAAATAAAAAACCTGGGCTGAAAATGGTTGTCGAGAACTTTTCCAATCAGCTACACGCTGATGCCCAGTAAGTGCATCTGGAGCCCGCGCAGCACGGAACAGCCCATCAAACACACAGCGCTGAATTCACCCAGAGGTTTTCTTTTCCAGTGTGCACAAGCCCGAGGAACACTACGCACAGCACTGCCCAGGGCTGCCCAGGGCTGCACAGGACCGCACAGGACTGCCCAGGATCACACAGGACTGCCTGCACACCTCATGCCATACCGGGAATGTCCCACAGATACCCAGCTCCAAAGATGGGCACTGCCCACCCCAGTACCACCAGAAAGACTCCTTGTTTAAGGCACGTCCCAAAGTCGTGACCTCGGCTCTCGGCTGCCTTTTTTACATGTTCTTATGTACTCAGAGTAACAGTAAATACAATAAAAGTATTTAAAATCCATAAAAATTCCAAACCCCAGAACTTGGTGGTAATACAAGCCCCAAAGCAACCAGCATCTTCCCTGAAGGAGCGTGCTGCTAAGAAGCACCCAGCTGCGTACAAGGACTCTTCGTTGCTTTAGGAAGGGCTGTTTGCAGACACGTACAACTTGAGTTATCATCTGTTATGAAGAATGTTCACCCATTTATTTGTTTTTACTACACTCACAGACCTAAGGACGGTTCCAGGAAAGTCAAAAGCGGCCTTCTGCCCTTCAATATTTACTCAAGAAAGTCAATACACAAGAGCTGCAGGGCTTAGGCAAACATTTTACGCGCTTCACCTGTCAACGGGATTTATTTCATGTGAGGGAAAAGGAGGAGTACTTGCTCGTGCTTTACTCCTGCTTAGGAAATGATGGGAAAGGTTTATAGGCAGATTTAATATTTTGTAAAACAGACAGCTGGAGACAAGCAGCTCTCCAGAACCCCTCAAGTTTTAGATTATAAACTGAACAAGGGAACATTAACATATGGAAATATTTATTTATAGAGTAAGAGGATGGCTTAGGGCTCAGATAAGAAAACTCCAGAAACTCCATAAAGACGTACATGTACATTCACAGCTCAAAATCTCTCACACAGGAGCAAGAATCTGGGGCCACGTCCAGCTCTCTAAGACTTCAGCCATCCAGTTCATAAAGCCATTTCCATAAATTTATCCAAACTGCCATCAACTCCCCCTTCAACTGCTGCAGACTCCTACTTGCTGTCGGATGCCCTATGGAACCCTGACATTTGAAAACGTCTTCTGGATTCACTGATGGCAAATTTGTGATGACTTCATGAAAACAGGGTCTTTCATTTTACATTTTTCTTGCTCCCCAGCATTTCTCCTCAGTGTTTTTATTTATCATGAGCCACACTATTTGCATCCACATCCCAGCCTTTCTTTTGGCAGGCTCCATGAGCCGCATTTGCTCAGCTCTGGTATGACAAGTCACCTGCACCCCCCGCACGGCCCCTCTGCATTCGTTCTGGATCGAATTCATCTTTGTGGCCTGGAGACTTCCAATGCTTTGCATCCAATTTCAGATGAGTCTCCCCAGTGACTTGAAATATGGCATGAATACAGAGGTATCACTACAGCAAATATCCTGCCGGATCCGTTCTACTTTTGGGGTTGCCCTTTCCTAGATGCATGGGAAGATCATGGAACAGATCCTCCTGGATGACATGTTGGAGCACATGAGGGATGAGCATGTGATCTGGGACAGACCAGTCTATGATTGTATGCAACCTACTGATGTCAGCCTGTGAGTTATCATTGCTCTCTCATCATCAGCTGCTTTTAACTAAGGAGGCTTTTAACTGCCAGTCTGCTTGCTCAGTATTTTACAGTGTCATTTCCTTTCAGCCTCCCTCTCCTTACATAGAGACACACACTGGTGGTAAAGTGAAAACAGGATCTTTTCATATTTTCATCTCATTCGTAATTGCTCAGCCAGGTATGAAACTTGTTGCAGGAATCCTAATTAACATAAGCCTACATCATGCACTGTCAAACTGCAAAACTTGTGTAAAAGCCCTCATCAGATGACCTCAGAGCACACATCAAACTGCTGCACCGAGTAGGTAAAGTGTAGAACTCCAGGAGTAGAAAAGGGACATGTAGGTTCAGGGAAACCCCGAGTAGCTCCTGTGTTACGGTAAAATTGACCTTTAATTAAACCATATTTTTATCCACCTTTCCACTCACCTCTCTGTGTTTAACAGTTCTCTCTTTCAAAACAGATTTAGATGCCCTTCTCCTCTGAGCATGAACATCACGGAGGAGACAAACCACACCTGCCCTCAACAAGAGAAGCATCAGAAAAGGCAAGTCCCTACTCTGCAGCACACACAGGTTGTCTGCGCAAGGGCAGTGAAGCTGGTGGAGGGGCTGGAACACAAGTCTGATGAGGAGCAGCTGAGGAACTGCGACTGCTTAGCCTGGAGAAGAGCAGGTTGAGGGGAGACCTTACTGCTCTCTCCAACTCCCTGAAAGGAGGTTGTGGTGGGCTGGGCTCAGCCTCTTCTCACAGATACCCAGCGACAGGAGCAGAGGGAATGGCTGCACGTTGTGCTAGGGAGGTTCAGGTTAGAAATGAGGAGAAATCTCTTCTCCCAACTGGGCATTGAATGGGCTGCCCAGGGAGGTGGTGGAGTCACCGTCCCTCGGGGTGTTCAAGGGAAGGTTGGATGAGGTTCTTAGGGACGTGGGCTAATGAGGAATATAGGTGGTAAGGGGACAGTTGGACTAGATGGTCTTGGAGGTCTTTTCCAACCTCAATGATTCTGTGGGGGGATCCTACCACAATGTCCTGAAGCCAGATGTCTTTGAACACATCCAGAAGGTCAGACACCCTCAACATGCACTTCCTGGGCAAGGACTTCCAGGATACCTAGCAGAAAATAGGTGGTGAACCAACAACTGAGCCATGGAAGAAGGAGCAAGAGCAGTCTGGCAACAGCCATCGCCAATCTGAGAGGTTGAGAGATTAGTGGAGGGTGAGGAAGAGGGAGGAGCACTGTAAGGGAGCTGATGGACCATGACATTTTTGATGAAACATAGTATTTTTTTCAAAGTGACTTTGCTTTTCCAGCTTCCAGAACAAATGCCAAGCTGCTCACAAAGGGATGTTAATATGAGAAGTGCTCACTTTACCGTTTACTTTCCAGTTAATCAATTAAAAAATGCTTTTGAAATACACTTTCATAGTTTCACTATGTCAATGTTTAGCATTCAAACAGATTAACACTCTGTTTGTGGTAGAAAGGTAAATTGATAACCAGAGAGCAAATGAGCCAATTATCATATAAAATAAGATTTCTAATGGAGGATTATGTGTTCCACCAAGACCTGACAGCTCAGCCCACTCTTCTGTGCTGCGGTACCTCCCCGCTTAGGGTCCCTACAGAAGAGCATCTTCCATTCTTTTGTAGACCAAAAGGACAAAATATCTTGATCATAACAGTGATGCAAAAACAACCACTAAGAGGAAAACCAACAATCTACAACAGCAGTTGATTCTCTAAGCTAAATCCCAGTAAAAGTGAAATATTTGAAAAATACAATACTTCTTTTAAGCCAACAGCTATAAAATGATAGGAAGAGCTGAGGACCTGCACCCAGGCAAGAGGAACTGCACCCATGTCGGGCATGGATCCCATTCCCCAAGCACTCTCATCAGAAGGAAATGGAAACAAACTGGCCCAACTCTTGTCTCCTCCATCTCTTCAGGTCTAAGAGCGGTGAAAGGCACCACACTGCTGGACAAGATAAACCCTGATCTTCTTCATTCTTGTGCAGCAGCACGAGCCAACTCGGCAAATTCACAAGGAAAACACGCTGGTGTAGGATCCACATCATGTGTGCCTTGGGCAAGGGTTACAGAAACCTTTGAGTAGGGGAGTATCAAAGCAGAATCTTGAATGGAACGGGCTGCCCAGGGAGGTGGTGGAGTCGCCGTCCCTCTGGGTGTTCAAGGAAAGGTTGGATGAGGTACTTGGGGACACGGGTTAGTGAGTAACAGAGGTGGTGGTGGGGGGGCGGTTGGACTAGATGGTCCTGGAGGTCTTTTCCAACCTCAATGATTCTGTGATTATGTATTCTGAACTTTACAGAATGACTGGTTCTTCAAAAGCCTTCCCAGTGGTCAGTGCCGACTGCCTGTCCTCTCATAAAGATGGAAATTTTGTGGCCTTCAGTTGAAAGAATCTCTTGTCAATTCAGCCATCTGTACTGCTTCAAAACAAGACAAATTAATTCCACTGTCCTCCTCTCACCTACTGCAGACCCTTCCCCTTTTGGTCTTACACTCACTGACATAAGAACAAAGGTTCCTGGTTTCACAATCCCATTTCAAACCTCAAACATCAAGCTGATCTCTACAAGAAAAGGAGAAATCCAACTTCTGTGCAAATAACCCATCAGAACTTCACACTTTCCTACATACAAGGACAACAAACCTTCTCCTACAGTAACAAAATCAGAACACTGCTTTTCTCAGGAAGAACTCGTTTTTATGCCCGTTGACCTTTCTCAAAAGTCAAACTCCCTCCACATTGCTCCCCAAGGGGAGGAAGGAAGCAACGGTGGCAAAACAGTGCATCCTGATAAGCAGACTTGAGCAGAGGCAGGAAAGTGACTGCAAGCAGGCAGAGCACTTCGATCACTCTAATAAGAAAATAATCTGAGAGTCTGAAAAACTGTTTAAAATGTATACAAAACTGAAGGAAGCATTTTCTACCAGGCAGCTGCACCACGATCTCACCTCCTGACGTGTTTCAAACACTGTCTGTCGTACATGACACAGCTAAGAATAGTCTCATTTTGACTCTGCAGATTGCAAGCTGCATGAAAAGATTCACTCTCCTCTTAAAAACCATTAATAAATCATAGAATCATAGAACGTGTACAGTTGGAAGGGACCTATAAATGCCACATAGTCTAACCCCCTGCAGTGAGCAGGGACATCTTCACTAGATCAGGTCGCTCAGAGCCCCATCAGCCTGACCTTGAGTGTCTCCAGGGCTGGGGCCTCCACCACCTCTCTGGGCAACCTGTGCCAGGGATCCACCACTCTCATTTTGAGACCTTTTTCCAAATATCCAACCCAAATCTCCCCTTTTCTAGTTTAAAATTACCCCGTGCAGCTGTTGGTCCAAGCACAGCATCAGAGAAAACCCAGCACACACATACCAACTGCAAAAGGTAGATATCACCTCTTACAGCATGTTGGTATTTCCCCAATTCCTCCACCACCTTCCTTGTTCTGTGCAGACAAATCACTTGTCCCCATCAACTCACCCAACTCCTGCAGACCCAACCCTCAACTCGAAGTCCCGTCTGGACACCGACCTGTGCAATATGAGCTGAGGAGCTGCTCTGGCAGGGGGTTGGACCCAATGAGCTCTGGAGCTCCCTTTCCAACCCCTGTGATTCTGTGACTGTGTAGGCATCCTGTACTTGTAACATGCTGGCTCTCCGCACCGGTGTAGCTTCAAGTTCCAAAAGGAGCTTCTGACCATTTCTGCTTTGTCAGCCACACACAACTGCCCTCAATCCCTCAAAACCAGGGGTGTGTTTTCCAAAGTGACACAATTACATCACAGTTCTTGTCAACATCTCTTTATCCTCATCCATCTATACTTCTGTCCATGACTGATGTTTCCCTATCAATGCACATTTACCATTTGAATACAAAAGCATTTACTAAACCCAGGAATGCATCCAGATGGGTTTTGAATGTCTCCAGAGAAGGAGACTCCTCAACATCTCTGGGCAGCCTGTCCCAGGGCTCCAGCACCCTCACAGTGACAAAGTTCCACCTTATATTCACAATGAACTTCCTCTGCTCCAGCTTGCACCCGTTGTCTAGTGTCCTGTCACTGCCATCCCTGAGAAGAGCCTGTGTCCATCCTCCTGAGTCCCTCTACATATTTATAAACATGAATAAGGTCACCCCTCAGTCTCCTTTTCTCCAAGCTCCAGCCTCTCCTCATAAGGAAGGTGTTCCACTCAACTCCTTAAGCATCTTGGTGGCCCTGTGCCAGACCTTTTCCAAGGAGTTCTCTGTCCTTCCTGAACAAGGAGCCCGGAACGGGACCCAGTATTCCAGGTGTGGTCTCACCAGGGCAGAGCAGACAGGGAGAAGGACCTCTCTTGACCTCCTAACATACCCCAGGATGCTGTTGGCTTTCTTAGCCAAGAGGGCACAGTGCTGACTTATGGTCAACCTGCTGTCCTCCAGGACTCCCAGGTCCCTCTCACCTACGCTGTTCTCCAACAGGCCAGTCCCCAACCTAGACTGGTACCTGGGGTGGTTCTTCCCCAGATGCCAGACCCTGCACTTGCCCTTGTTAAACCTCAGTAAACTTCCCCCTGCCCAGCTCTCCAGGCTGTCTCAGCTGAACAGCAGCACATCCCTCTGGGGTGGCAGCCACCCCTCCCAGTTTGTGTCATCAGCAAACTGGCTGACTTTTCACTCTAGTCCCTCATCCAGGTCATCAATGAGTTAGCTGAATAGCACATATCCCACTACTGACCCCTGAGGGACTCCACTAGATCCAGGCCTATAATGGAAATGGTTAAAGTAGGAACTGTTCTTCAGGGGCTGGCCCAAAATAAACACATCAGAAGTAGAAACAAAAAAAACCCACCACCCAGCAAACATTCAATGATACTACTGCTGCCAAGGAGCCAGGTATGGATGAACAGCACAGAGCAATTAGAAAGTAAAATTATAGTGATTGTTTAGAACAAAATCATAGAGCTGGGGTTGTGATTTAAAAAATGGACATTCCTCTTTCAGGGAGAATTAATTACCTGCATGTTTACAGGGTAAGAAGTAACAGCAATAATCTAGGAATAAGAAAGCCTGAGAAAGCCAAGATGTTACTGGACTGTGTACAGCTCCCTGCACAGAAGGGCTAGGGAATATCTGGATTCTTTCCTGTTCCAAAAATAAAAGCTAATATTCAAAACAATTAATTGCTCACTCTTCTAATTCAGCATGGCTGAGAGCTGCTCAATGTGCAGGAGGCTCTGGGTTCAGCAACAGCTCCCATTCAGGGCTGTGAGCTGTTAGCTTGGCACGTGGGTTCGGGCTACAGACACCTCCAGGTTGTGGATGCACATCCCCACAAATGGAACCACCTAGGAAACTTTCCAGGTACAGCAAGTTCCCCGAGCACCTCAGACACTACCAGCTTGTTTCTCCATGGTTTTCACTCCTGAGGTGCTTTAACAGCTGCAGATTAATTCATCATGCTCACTGCACACTGGCATTAAACCTTTGGCAAGATTGCACCATTGCCCACCCTTCCTTAACCCCATCTACACAAAGGTGCACATCAAAACCATCCGTCATTGTCAGCCCAACTGCTCAGCCACAGCGAGAAGCGCTTAGGGAAACAACCTTATCTAACCAGCATCTGCTGAAGAGGCAGCGCCTGCTCTGTGGCACACAGCACCCACCCACCCCCCACCCCCCACCCCCCGCCCCGGTAAGCGGCGAGCAAAGGTCGCTTATCAGCAGGACGGGTCCAGGACCATAAAACCACAGCACTGGCTGCACAGTGCCACACAGCAGCCTCCCACAGGGATCAAGGAGAGAAGAGGAGCAGAAGAGCAACACAGCTCTGTGTATCCTCCCAGTCTCGAGCAACCCCTGGATGAGGGATTTCCTGAGGAGATACCTTTGTGTTTACTAGTCCTGGTTAGATTTTTGCCTTCAAAACCTCTTCTCACTGCTTTCTGGAGCCAGGTAAGCCTCATACAGCCTTAATGCTCACAGCATAAGTTCCACACATCTCTCCGTAGGAGAATCCGCCACCTTCTGCGTCTTTCCGTCCATCAACCATGTGATGGTTCTTGGTTCCTGTAACTCAAGGAACACGAATGTCCATAGCTGCTTTCCCTGTAACCGTCAGGATTTTACAGGATGTTTTCAACATTCCATGTGTCTCTGATCATCCTTGCTGCATCCTACACCTACTCTGGCTTTACTACCTTTGAGAAGGGCCACACCAATTCAATGTATGGGATCATCACGGATTTAGACAGCACTAGAGTAATTTCTCTGTTTAGGTGCTTGTTCCTTCCCTAACAATTCCCAGCATTTAAATTGTTTTTTAAGATCTGGCATTCTCCAAAGACCTACGTGTGACACCACCTGCATTTTATGCCCCTGCAAAGCCCAGCCGTTCTGACACCCCCACTATATAAACACCCAGAGCTACGCCCGACTGTACGCCCCACTCGATAGCACATGGACCTTCACCTGCCCTTTAACTGCTTGTTTCTCACCCAACTACTTCTTTCTGAGGTTCCTCATGCTCAGCATTCATCCTCAGAACCCCAAACAATGCGGAAGCGATGGCAGTTTGCCACCTTTCCCAAAGAGCGTACAAACAACAGCGAGCAGCGCCGACCTGGCTCTGCTAACGGACCAGTTCCACAGCCCCCACTCTAGTTTTCTGTCTGTTAAACGATTGATTCAGACCCAATATCAGACATTTCCCATGTCCAGCACCACTATATTTTACTATAATCTTTTGTCAATGCAACCGGTCCCAACATTGGATTAACTTACCCCCAGTTTCTCAGATTTTCTCCAAAAGACTTTCAGAAGCCTCATGTCACATTGACCAAGTATCTTTAGTCTGATTTAGGGTGTTATTTTTCAGTCTGATTAGCCAGTTTAAGTGCTAGGTTACACACCACACTTGGTAGCTCAGGATTTCACACCTAAACTCAAAGAGAAACTCTGAGCGACTACCATCTGCTCCTGGCGATTCCCTACTGTTCACTTCATGGATTTGCTTTGCAATATATTTTATTAGCTCTACAATTTCAGGTGAATGTCATCAACAAGCTCCCTCAATTCAAAACTATAGTAACTAAAAACCCCAAACTTCCAATTTTACAGAGGACAGGGATATCAAGGAGGCCATCTTCTCCCTCCTCCTCTTTACTTCCCATCTTCTGTTGTCCCTACTCTTTCTCCAGAGGCCTCCTGCCTCCAGCAGGCTTGGAGAGGAACGGTTAGAAGATTCTTGTGTTATTAAGCAAAGGATTCCTCAAGACCTTTGTATTATTTTTCTTGTGTATAAACACGAACAAGTAACTTCACCTTACTGGGGGGGGAGGGCAGGTGTTGGGCGTCCTTTTTGTGTTTCCAATATAACTTCTGATGGGTGTCAAGCATTCACTGTGAACATCACATCGGCCCCTAAGCAAACACCACACCAGTTTGGTGTCAGTAAGCTTCCTCAGAGATCCCCTTTTGTAAGGCTAAATGCTGAGGGTGTCGATGGATGTCAGCACCCGGGAGAGGTAATCAGCTGTACAGCCCTAATCCTGCCACTTTCACTTTTAAGTGATCATCTGGCAAGGGGAGAGAGGCTGGTCAGGGCACCGGAGAGGAATCAACACCCCAGAATGAGATGCTGCTAAGCCCAAACTGGTGTGTCACCCACCCCAAGCCCCCAGATATCACCCCAGGGAGCAGGCGCAGTAGAGCTCAGGGGAAACCCAGCTCTCCCTCTGCCCAGTCTGTTGGGGGTTCAGCAGTTCAGCTCCAACACAGCAGCTCCTCCCTGGCACCCTGCTCCTGCTTAACACCTTCACAGGCTCAGTTATTCTGACTCACGAGGTGTCTGGGCTATACCTCAGCTGATGAGACAGGCACGGAAGGGCAAAGGAAATGCTTCCCAGAACGTGGCCTATGCTGGTCTGCTTAATAAACTGAGCTTAGTCACCTTGTCCCCATCACCCTCCACAATCTAGATCATGGAGGAACAGGGTCGAGGGCTCCACACAGCTAATGCAAGCTCTTCGATGTGGGCCAAGTGTGCTCCATGGAAAAAGAAGCCACCCTTACAGAGCCTGGTCCCAGCTCCCCACGATACATAGTTGGGCCTGGAGAGGAGTGAGCACCAGGCACAACAAAGGCTGGTGCTGCAGCAGGCTGCTGTGCACACAATCTGAAGCGATGCTACAGGGATTGTGAGGCAGCTGGCCAAGGCCATCTCTGGGACAGCACACTGGGGTGCCTGGCTGCCCTTCTGCAGGGTGTACAGATGAGTGTGGGAAAGAATGAAACTTAATCCTTCCACATACTAGTCAAGAGAAGAAATGGCAATAGACGGGAGCTGCTGCTGACTGTGATTTGGTTTGGCCTGTCCTGCAAAGTGTCCCGTGCCAGGAGGGACTGGCACTGCAGGTGAGCCACAACTGAAGCCCAACTGGGACAAAAAAGCACGTATGATACCAACACAGCCCTCCCCTGGTTGTATTCCCAGGCTGTTTTGGGATAATGGCCCTACAGTGTGTGCTGTCCAGCCACTGCACTCTGATCCACGGGTCCAATGATGCAGGTCCATGTCCAGTCACGCAGGATGACCGCAGCTTCACGCCAGCCCGGGGGCGTGAGAGCCTGAGTGTGACAAACCCCAGCTGGGAAGACAAGGCAAGCAAGACCTGAGTGCACTGAGCCTTGGCACAGCCCAGAGATCAACACTGCACAGGAGAAGGTCCCCAGAAACTGTGGGAGAGACACGATGAGACCATCACGGACTGATGTGAGGGATGGCACTGGGCATGGCAGCCCCCAAGGTAGCCATCCAAACCCCATCGGCAGGGTGGGGTCTGGATGAAACTTTACATTTCCTCTTTGTGAAGACTAAGTCCCTTTGTGTAGGGACACCCCCATGGAAAACTTCCCACAGCACAGTCAGGGGTTAACATGCTGTTATCAGCAGTGAACTTTGCATTTAAGGAAGAACTCGTGCCAAAGAATGGGGGACAAAATGGGTCTCTGTGTTAAAATGAGACAACCAGATCACAGAAGTGTATCAATCAGAAGAAATGAAAAGAGCTCACACAAAATGCTTATCGAGGGGGATTTATGGTTATTATTCAAAGCCAGCCTTCCAAGCAACTTTAGGGTGATTTTTAGAAGTCTGAGCACTTGGTCTAAGCATCAGTAAAGTAAACGTGTTCCATTCCTTATTTCAATGCTTTCCTAAGCCCTCCTTTCCCCATCGTTCAAGGGGAAATCAAGCCTGTCTGACCCCAAATCAACTCCAAGTACCATGGAAACATCTGAATGAACAAGAACACTCATCAAAATTTAAACTTCTTACAGCAACACCAAAGGCAATGAAAATCTGATTGGATTCCAGAGTCCCACTTTGCACCATGAAGAACCCACGGCGCAGAGGCAGCAGAGCCCTTGGTGAGAGGCAACCTGCAGCCTTTAAGCCCTTTTTCCCCAGTATCCAGCCCCAAGCTGCAGCCAAGTGAAACCCTCCCTGTCAGGTGCTACCACAGCATCTCCTGTAAGCCAAGCTTGGGAGATGACTGCCTTTAGATCTCCCCCTGCTCCTTCTACAATGCCACCATCTAAATTAAAACACTAACAGGGATCTTCCATCTATACCAAGGCTATTTAATGAAAGCATTCTGGATGTTTATCCTGGATACAGGGATGTTTTTTTCCAGAAAGGTGTGTTCCAAGCAATTTCCAGCACAGCAGGAACACATCGTGATGCACATCCACCAAACACCTTTTAGTCTTCAGTAAAATTCATTATCATATTGTTTACCATTACTCATTTATTATGGTATAAAGTCTTCTTAAAAGGCAATTACTGCACTTAATGCATTCACAACCACCATAAAGCCCATAAACAGTTATAGCAGCTAAAGACAGGCTGGAAACAAAGGGTTGGCTATTGTCCCCATTCTTGTTAGGGTTAAAGCTACTGCCTCCATCTACAAGGAAGGACACCCTAGTGCCTTGGGTTTATAATGAGCCAAAACAGAAGTAAGTCAAATTTCCCACAGGTAGTTTCTTCCTTGATTTGCATTTTTCAAAAACTCAAAGAATAAAATTACAATTGTTCTGGTATTTTTTCCATCAGTGAAGGTAGGACTGGACTTGGGACTGTTCAGCCTGGAGAAGAGGAGGCTGAGGGGAGACCTCATTGCTCTCTCCAACTCCCTGAAAGGAGGTTGTGGTGGGCTGGGGCTCAGCCTCTTCTCACAGATACCCAGTGACAGGAGCAGAGGGAATGGCTGCACATTGTGCTGGGGAGGTTCAGGTTAGAAATGAGGAGAAATCTCTTCTCTCAAAGAGCAGTTGGGCATTGAACAGGCTGCCCAGGGAGGTGGTGGAGTCACCGTCCCTCAGGGTGTTCAAGGGAAGGTTGGATGAGGTACCTGGGGATATGGGTTAGTGAGTAACAGAGGTGGTAGGGGGGCGGTTGGGCTAGATGATCTTGCAGGTCTTTTCCAACCTTACTGATTCTGTGATTCTATGATTTGTTTTTCATTTCAAAGATGCACAAGCGAAGGGGGTGTCTGGGGAATGGTAGAATGTGGTGAGAGCTGGGATGAGTGGGATAAATTCAGGCACAGATACAGACCAAGGCAGATCACACAGTAAGAGAAGTGGCCTGGCTGGACATCTGTTAAAGATCTCAGGAAAGGAGAGGGACAAACAGAGACAGAGAAGGAAAAAAAAAAGGCATGAACTGACCAAAGAGGCAGAGGGCTCAAGCAGTAAGAGGAGGCACCTGAGGGACCCAAAACATGACAAGATACAGAGGAAAGGAAAGTACAGTAGAAAGTCACCGATGAGCATGGCATGCAAGAAAGGTCAGGGACAGGCACAGACATCACAGCATAAAAAGGACATAATTGAAAAGAATCCAGCAGCATTATCCCCTCTGCAGGCTGAGGTGGCCCAGGCCAGCCAGCCTTCCCTTCCCGCATCAAATGTGCAGCAATCTCCCACCTCCATCCAACCTCTCCAGCCTGAAGAGCCCCTTGGAGCTGGGGACACAGGAGGAAGATGACCGCTCTCCTCCTGGCCCAATAGCATAAAAATCACAGGATGCTTTAGGTTGGAAGAGATCTCAAAGCCCATCTAGCTGCAACCCCCTGCCATAGGCAGGGACACCCTCACTAGACCAGGCTGACCAAAGCCCCATCCAACCTGACCTTGAACACCTCCAGGGATCCAGGGGCTTCCCCAGCCTCTCTGGGCACCCTGTGCCAGGGCCTCACCACCCTCACAGTAAAGAATTTCTTCCTAATGTCTAATCCAAACCTGTCCCCTTTCACCTTGAAGCCATGGCCCCTTGTCCTGTCCCTGCACTCCCTGGTGACCAGCCCCTCTCCCACTTGCCTGTAGGACCCCTTTAAGTATTGGTAGGCTGCAATCAGGTCTCCCTGGATCCTACCCTTCTCCAGGCTGAACCAGCCCAGCGGCCTCAGCCTGGCTTCACAGGAGAGGGGCTCCAGCCCCCTGATCATCTTCACGATGAATATGAACGCTTCTGACTCCAACTCGTTTACTGACAACAGCACCAGGACACGGGAACGAAGGGTCAATCAGACACCTTCCCTGCCCCAGCCTCACTGGTGGGGTGGGGGCCAAGGTTGAAAAAGCAAATCCAGTTTTTGACAGGTGACTGCAATCCGTCAGGCTTGTGATCTGGGTCAGTGGCTGGACAGAGAAGCGGAGCTGCTCAACCTTCTCCAGCACATAACGCCAATCACAGCCCTAAAGGGACACATTAAGAGATGTGCAACCTGAAAAATCAATGTTTAAGTGTCTCAAGCTAGGCACTGAAACAGCTGGATACATTTCATCTTCATTTTTTTGCATCTCAGTCAATTTTTAAATGGATTGGACACCACTTCACTTCAGCAGAGCACAGAAATACATTCATTAGTGTTTAGGGCTGATTCAGATTTCATGGTGCTGAATACCAAAACAGAAATAAATATGGATTTAAAGTGAGCCTAATGAATAAATCATGGCACTATCCCCTGAAGAAGAAGAAAAAAAAAATCAGATATTGAATATTTTCTCAATACATCAGTACTATAAAGCCTGTACACTGCACCAGGCACTCAGATCCTGTGGAGAAGCGGGAGGAGAACACGGAGCTGAAGATTTCCATAACTTCCCCCCTTTAAGAAGGGGAAAGGAGGAGGTGACAAGTTAAATCCAGCTAGCCAGGAAGTATCTTGGGTTTTAGTAACAGCCTTCGCAACGGGGCGGTGTGCTTGTGTGTCAGACTGAGAACCTGACAAGGGCCAAAAGGGGCATAGATTTGTAAGATCGTTTCATATATTAAGCTGCTTGTTCACTGAATACACATGGCCTCAGATCACTTTGGGGGGGAAGAAACAACCAAAGTAGGTCTGCAAACAGTAAAAAAATAACTTGAGTGAACCCACTGCTCCACCAAGCCAGTCTCATTCCTAGTGGAGCACAATGAGAACTTCCAACAGCCACTGCCACGGGGACCAGATGTGTTCCTGATCACCAGGCAGAGTACTTCTCTCTGGATCAAATTAAAACAATGGAAGGTTTGTGTTTTCCCATTTTCAGCTTGTAATGACACAAACTCTGCAGGCTTGCTTTCTGCATCAATTAAGAGTTCCCCATTGCTTTCATTTCAGATCAGTGAAGGCAGCCCTATCTTCACATCAAAGTCTCTTCTAATTTAGAAATCCCCCAAATTACAACCTTAATTACAATCCACTTCAAGAACAGCTTCTATATAAGGAACCAACAAACAAGCTAAGGCTCTGCAGTCACAGAATCACAGAACCATAGGGGTTGGAAGGGACCTCCAAAGATCATTGGGTCCAACCCCGTGCCAAAGCAGCTCCCTAGGAAAGGTCACACAGGTCCTGGTCAGCCTGTCCCAGGGCTCCCTCATCCTCACTGGGGAAAAGTTCTTCCACATGTTGTTGTGGAACTCTCTATGCTCCAACTTGCAGCCATTGCCCCCTATTCTGTCCCCACAGACACTGAAAAGGGGCTGGCCATTTCCCCCTGCATCCCACACTTCAGATATTGATAAACATTAATAAGGTCCCCCCTTAGTCTTCTCCTCTCCAGGCTGAACAGCCCCAGCTCACTCAGCCTCTCCTCACAGGGGAGATGCTCCAGGCCCTTCATCATCTCCATAGCCTCCTCTGGACTCTCTCCAGGAGATCCCTGGCTTTTTTATCCCAGGGAGCCCAGAACTGGACACAACACTCCAGGTGGGGCCTGACCAGGGCCCGCTGGCCACGCTCCTTTTAATGCCCCCCAGGGTCCCATCATCCCTCTTAGCCAAGCTAAGGCTCTGTGGTCTGAAAAGGAATGACCAAAAGGGAGACAAGTACAGGCTTATAAAGTCACACCTGGTACAGCAGGGCAGCACAGACAGATTGCTTCAGCCTTCTCCCATGCAAGCTAGGAGAAGAGAAGTAATCAACTAAAAGCTAAAAGAGATCAGGTTCAAGACAAACATAAAGGTGCTGCTCCTCCCAGTGTCATGGGATGCTGCAAACACAGAGCTTTTACATGGGGGTGAGGGGGCCAGGAACAGGGGATGGATTAATAGCAAAGGAACTCATTGAGGATTGCTAAATCACGTAGAAAGCACATGTAGCTCAGAAAACACCCAACCTGCAAAAGGCTGGAGAACAAGACAGTACTTGAGGGAAGCATTAACTCCTCATGCCCTCGACTTACAAGTCACTCAGCCATCTGCTTTTGGACACTGTTAGGAACAAGATACCAACCCACAAGCCTTTTGCCTGGTCCCGCACAGCTCCTGTTGTGCTGCAGCATTCACCTTGCTCACATCTCTGTGCAGAATAAAGTTCAGCTGCCCCACACCATCTTCTGCACAGTGTCATCATTCAAGGAAGAGGCTGTAAGCACACAGCCATCCTCCAACCCTGAGAGCAGGCTCTGCTCAGCCTCCAGAGCCCCGTGGCCAAAAGTTCCCGGTCCCATCCATCCCATGGGTTGCTCCACCACCAACATTCCCCTTTCCTGGTCCCATGTCAGCCAGGCACCCTTTCATTGAAGCAAAGAGCCTGGAGAAGAGGAGGCTGAGGGGAGAGCTTCTCACCCCCTACACTGAGCTGACAGGAGGGTGCAGAGAGGTGGGCGATGGTCTCTTCAGCCAGGGGACAGGAGATGGGACAAGGGGAAATGGCCTCAAGCGGCCCCAGGGCAGGGTCAGATCAGACATCAGGAAAAAGCTCTTCACTGAATGAGTTACCAGGCACTGGCACAGGCTGCCCAGGGAGGGGTTGAGTCATTGACCCTGGATGTATTTAACAGATGAGGTGCTCAGGGATCTGGTTAAGCACAGGACAGATACAGCTGGACTCAATGTTCTCAAAGGTCTTTTCCAACCTCATGATTCTGTGGACAGGAGGATGACTCAGGCAGAGCAGACCTGGTGGCAGCCACATCTCACAGAGAGGTCTAACATATATGAGACGCATGAAAGTGTCAGTTGGGTAAGGAAAAGCCCATGGTGCCTTGGTCAGAAGGTTTCTCACTGAGGGAGTGCCCTGAGAGAGCTCTCAGGGTGGCATTCCAATGAACGCACTCCTGAAGCAGAGTCCGTGACTCGAGTAGACACTTTCGCATCTCAGACATGCTGCAAAACATCTGAGCCTGAATGGCAAATCTTAAACAAGCATTTCCCTGAGCTGAAAGATCAGAAGCCTTACAAATCTAAACCAGAGTCAGAAGCAGGGTGGATTTGGAGTATGAGCTTCTCTGTGACCAGACACACCACAGCACCACACCGTACCAATGTATCACACTCCAACTCCCCTTCTAAAATAAAATTTAACCCCCCTGGATCTTAATGACTAAAACACAGGAAGATTCCAAGTGAACTGAAGGCAATCTTTGGAACCTGTACAATTAGTTACAAGCAAACACACCTCCTAATGAATCTTAAACCTTCCTATCACCACTGAAGTTGCAATCCAGGGATGTGTTTCTCATCCCACTGCAAGAATCAGCCTCAAACTGGCAGCTGAAGTGAACCTAAAAGACATCACCAATTATAATCCAACATGAAACTAAAGAAACCCAGTTCAACCTATGCAAGGGAACCAGTTTAAGATTCAAAGTCTCTGTATTTAGCCCCAGAACTCAAAGTGCTGCTGTGCTGCTCCTGTGCACCAAGGCAGAGCTTTGCTAACAGGAACACAGAGAGAGCAGCCAATGGGAACCACTCCAGGGCTTCCCAAACTCCTCGTGTCCCTCCGCACCGCTCGCAACCCTGGTGAATCCCACAGAAGTTAATAGGTTAATTGTTTAAATCCTCAGCTCTCTTGCTTGTAATCCTCCCAGTTGATGCCTATAATATTTCAGTTATAATCAAAAAAAGTACAGGGGAGATTAACAACTCTTAGAATTCTTAATCACACTAATGGTAATTTAAGCAAATTAGCAGAGCAATAACCATGCAGCATTCAGATTAGGCATATAGCTGAAAGGAAATGTACTGTCAGTGCCAAGGACTGATACCCTACAGTTCCTGAGGCCTCACAAGCCCCATCTTACACAATGAAACCTCTGGTGGTGCTTTTCCCTACCCACTCCACACAAACTCCTGGAGAGCTGCCTGAAACACTTCTGAACTGATTAGTAAAAGTGGGATCTGGGCCTTATGTTTTTTCTGCAAAGGGAAGGTGACAGGATAGTGCTCTCCCACAGTAATTCTCATTTACCTCCTCACTGGAGCCACCTTCCCAGGGCAGGGTTTATTCTCTCTGTGTGGCATTTCGTGCTGCGCTAGAGACGAAGCAACCAGGCAAGAGAGAAAGGCTGTAAATCACAGCCACGTTATCGCTGACACTGTCAGCAAACAAAAGTTATTCATTATGCATGTACAGGAAAAGCTGAAGAACAATTATTTGCCCAAAGGGGATAGGAATGGCAAAATTCTAGTTTGAAAATTTGCCCCAAAGCGGCGCATATAGCTTTGGGTAAAACAGGGGAATTCGGATGCTGAGCGGCGCCGACTCCGCTCGCGGAAGCGATGAGCAGCTAAACCCTTCTCAAAAGA
The DNA here is from genome assembly GCF_964237585.1 of Gallinula chloropus. NCBI lineage: Eukaryota > Metazoa > Chordata > Aves > Gruiformes > Rallidae > Gallinula > Gallinula chloropus. The sequence goes on from NC_140094.1 coordinate 5,360,498, forward strand.
GACTTTCATTACAGAAGACTGACACAGTTTAAATTGCACTTCCAGCCTCTTCCACTTCATCGCTATAACACCCATCCCCAGCTCCTGGAGAGGCAGCAGGCAGGCCTGAAGACACAAGGTGCAGCATCCATCCCATAGAACAGCAGAAACTCCATTAGAATAAGCCAAGAAAATGAAGGTGTAGTTGGAACTCTGAAACACTGCTGGGAGTGACGAGCCAAAGAGCACGAAGCACCTGATTTTCAAAGGCTGCTCAAACTTGTGTGGCTTCCTCCAAGCACAGCCCTGCTCTGCAACATGCCTGCACAAACACCACCGCGTCCTACTCCAGGGAACTGCTCTTGTGTTCACAGAGCCAGGCCTTCCCTGATAAAAAAAAGCACTTTTGGGGAAGATTCAGGCGACTGCATGCCTGCCACAGCTGCAGGCAGTGCACCTGCTCCTTTCTAAAGAGAAATCTGGCACAAGCACGCGCTCCGTGTGTTACGGTACCAGTGAGAAGGTGGTTACAGAAGTCCCTTCAGGGGCTTCTACCTCAGGCCTGTCCAGTATCCAAAGTCATGATGAGCACAACCCCACCATGTTCTTCAGCTGTACTGACAGAACAAAACACTTTGCTGAGACTCAAACCACTTGATGTGTGTCGGGGGCCCACAGCCAGGGGATGGCACTTCTGGAGCACATGGGGGCTTGGAGTTCCCACACCGTGGAGCAGCTTACATCCTCACTGCAAAGCACTTCAACACTACATCAAACCTCGTTAAGAACACCAAAAGGACAGACCACAGTAGAGATCTTTGAGTCAACACTTGAAAATATATAAGACCTCCCAGAAATCAGGACTGTTTATGGAAAATAACATAAAAGCATCTTCCTGCCATTTACTAACCACTAACTAAGAATCTCAGGGCTGTCCTGTTTTCTTGCAGACCTCCTTCCAGCACCCTGGAGGAGCGCAGAACCTCAGGAGCATCACCAAAGAACGTGTAACAACTTGATCACACAGATCCCACCTGCCTCAAGGGTCTTCACATCCACTATGGAAGAGTACATCTAACTTCCATTGACACTGGAACTAAAGAAACCCTGTTTACTTGAGGAAACAAAGCTCTGCGGTGTTTTAATTATAAATTATTCTTATCATGAAGACAAACTAATTAACTGCAAGACTGCATAGGGAATAAGCCACCACAGATAACAGCCCACCTCCTTGCAACAAATTACTGATTTGCTTCATCTCTATGACTTGGGGATCAACTTCCTTGCCAAGGACTAGAGTTTTTCTAAGTGAGACATCTAGTAACTGCAGTAACGTAGCTCCCATCAGAGGAGTAAATTAGCTGGCACTACCAGAGTCAGCTTAATGATCATAAAAATTTAACTTGAGAGAAAAGTATATGTATACTTTATGCTATGGTCTCTCTCTGGAGCCTAAGTAGCATTGGTGTTCCTCAGCATTTCCACTGGAACATCACCCTCAGATTTCACCACAAAAAGTTTGTGTTGAAACAAAAAAACCCACCTTAAAACCTGTAAATCCAAGAATCAAACTTAAAAGATTGATTCAACCAATTAAACATGGCAGGATGACCCTGATATATAGAGAAAAACACTTGCTGTTTCGGGCACAATTTCTATAAAAAGAGTTCTCACTTAAAGGAAGAAGGCATTTTAATGAGCTGCTTGGTTCACACATTCACATTTCTTGGAAGGCTTTGGCATACACAACAAAAATCACCATTGCATCTTTCAGCTTTTATTTTTTTAACTGAAATTCTAACAGTTCTCCCTCTATGAAAGGGAAGAAACCAAATAATAAAAAGCCTCAAGTTTGTATCTTCTAAAGCCTTCAATCCTTAACCAGTAGTCAAGAACCCTTGGAAGAACAAACCAGTTGGCCTACCCAACTGGCCCACCTTTTTCAGTAGGAAAAGCACGTGTCACTTAGAACAGCAGGTCTGATGTACAGAGAATGAATTTTCCATCCAGTATTAATTACTCCTCCTGCCTAACTCATGAGGAATCCAAGGGCAACTTCACGTAGCGCATCACATACAATAAGCATGCATGACAAAATCCATGGAATTTGAGCTTTTTGCTCCAAGCAATCATAACATCCAGAATCATAGAATCACAGACTGCTCTGGGTTGGAAGGGACCCCAAGGATCACAGAGATCCAACCCCCTGCCACAGGCAGGGACACCAACCTCCAGGCCTGGAGCTACACAAGGTTGCCCAGGGCCCCATCCAACCTGGCCTTGAACACCCCCAAGGATGGGGCACCCACCCCCTCTCTGGGCAGCCCCTTCCAGCCCCTCACCACTCTCTCTGGAAAAAAGTTCCTCCTAATATCTAAACCTTCCTTCCTTCAGCTTCACCCCATCCCCCTTGCCCTGCCATTATCTACCCTTTTAACAAGCTGATTCCCCTCCTGTGTCTCTGCTCCCTTCAGGGACTGGAAGGCTGCAGTGAGGTCCCCCCACAGCCTTCTCTTCTCCAGGCTGAACCAGCCCAGCTCCCTCAGCCTCTCTCCATAGGGGAGCTGCTCCAGCCCTCTGACTATCTCTGTGGCTCCTCTGACCCCTCTCCAACAGTCCCACATCTTTCCTGTAGTGAGGCCCCATCTCTGGACACAGGACTCCAGCTGGAGCCTCACCAGGGCAGAGCAGAGAGGGACAATCCCCTCCCTGTCCCTGCTGCCACCCCTGTTCTGATGGCGCCCAGGATCCCATCGCCTTTCAGAGCTGCCAGAGCCACTGCTGGCTCATGGGAAGTTTCTCATTCATCATGACACCCAGGTCCTCAGCAGGGCTGCTCTCCAGGAGCTCCTCTCCCAGGTTGTATATACCTCTGTTCAGAAACAAGCTGAAACTAGGGATGGGAAGTAGAGATCAGGCTTCACTGCATGTCCTCCCAACATTCAGAAGCCAGCAGCAGTATTTTGGAGAGTATTTTGGTACAAGGCAGCCGTCATGATGCAGCTGAAGGATAACCCAGCACGGAGCTGAAGGCTGACTAGTGTGGGACAGACTGAACTCCATCCTTCTCCTCATCAGCAAGTGTCACGTACTTCATCGTCACATAACGGACCTCAAAACAAAGGTGGTAAACCCTGGGGGCAGGCAAACCCTGGGGGGCAGGCAAACCCTGGGGGGCAGGCAAACCCTGGGGGGCAGGCAAACCCTGCTCCAAAGGAAAAGCTGGATTTTAATTTGGAGACTAGACACATTTATCTGAAGCTGAAACCTGGGCACAAACATGATTTTCTGCAACTGACCCTCCAGGCCCAAGGTATCAATAGCACCCTCAGTGTATTTTTTAAAAGCTACTCTATAGGAGAAAGTATTTCTTTCCAGAGAGCAGCAGCTGGTTCGACCCCCCGTTAATACGATCTTCAGTTATTAGACATTCAAGCTGAAAGAGAATCCAGCTTTTACAATTCCCTCAGTTCCCTCTCAGTTTCCACACTGTGGATATTTCAGACACTGCTGCTGAATTTAGTAACGTTTCCCTCACCCCTGAGGATTACTCAAGAACATTTACAAGGGAAGCCATTTGTGGGAGCAGGATGGGTTACTGATAATTTGGTTTCGTCTTTCTTAATGGTATTGGGGGGTTATATAGAAATAAATCAAAGCTTTTTGAGTAAAAAAAAAAAAAAGAACCTCATCTTCCTTACTTGTACAGTTCTAGAGGCATTATACCCCTTCCCCCTCTCATCCCCCCAGCCAAAGGGACCTAATCTTTGTACTCACAAACACCAAGGCACCATTTGAGGCTGGTTTCAGAATTTTTCCAGTGTCACAAAAGCCTGTTTGAAAACCACGAAACACAAAGACTTTTTTTCCCCCAAATATCATCAAATTGCCTAGTGAATTACAGACCAGCCCCATGATTAATGATGGTCAGGCACTCAGAGAAAAACCCTTGCAACAGTTCTATCTACAGGCCACCATGGCTCCACTGTTATCACTGTTGCTCCAGAGAGCTCCTTCCCAGGACAGTGTCCAAGCCCAGAGAACTGCCCCATCCAGGGTCCTTCCTGCCAGTGAACGGGAAGTCCCTGCTGCTGGGAAGAGCACGTGCTGTGAGCTGACGTTCCTGGAGGCAGTGGGGCCATGAGATTCACAGGCACAGCACGATCAAAGAGTGGGACTGATGTCAGGTTCCCAAACAAAGCCTTTCACATCCTGTGCCAGAAGCTCTGGGGAGACGGTACACCCATTTCCAGTTCCTCATCCCGGCCTGCTGGTGGGTGGATAACGTGTCATGACAGTCAAACATGGCACACTCACACCTCTGCAGTGCAACCCAAACCCCATCTCTTATCGTAATGAGTGCCTAAGTGGTGAAGCCTCCACACCACCTTGCCGACCTGTGGGTGGTTTGTGCTGGAAAGCAGCCCTGAGGAAAAGGACTTGAGGGAATTCGTGTATGAGAAGCTGGACATGAGCCACCAATGTGCTTCTGCAGCCCAGAAGGCCAAACCCATCCTGAGCTGCACCACGAGAAGTGTGGCCAGCAGATGGAGAGAGGGGATTCTGCCCCTCTGCTCTGCTCTGGGGAGACCTCAGGAGTGCTGTGTCCAGCTCTGGAGCCCTCAGCACAAGGAGGACATGGACCTGCTGCAGCATGTCCAGAGGAGGCCACAAAAATGATCAGGGGGCTGGAGCAGCTCTGCTGTGAAGCCAGGCTGAGAGAGTTGGGCTTGTTCAGCCTGGAGAAGGGAAGGCTCTGGGGGCACCTGATAGCAGCCTTCCAGTGCCTGACAGGTGCCTACAGGGAAACTGGGGAAGAACTGTTCCCCAGTGGAGTGACAGGATAAGGGGTGACGGGTTTAAACTAGAAAAGGGGAGATTTAGGTTGGATATTAGGAAAAAGTTCTTCAATATGAGGGTGGTGAGACACTGGCACAGGTTGCCCAGAGAGGTGATGGAGGCCCCATCCCTGGAGACACTCTAGGTCAGGCTTGCTGGGGCTCTGAGCGACCTGATCTAGTGAAGATGTCCCTGCTTGCAGGAGGTTGGAGTAGATGGAAGAGACCTCCAAAGCCCAACCTAACACATTCTATGAGTCTATCATTCTATTTGTGGCAGAGGGGATGGGCCTCTACAAGGCAGAGGTCACTGCTCGTGAAGGCTGCCCAACGCTTCTTGCTACCGTGTCCAGTTCTCATCACACCCTAACACCGAATTTTAAACACTTGTGCTGCTACACAGGAATCCTCCTGCACAGCTCTAGTTAAGCTCGTTCACAGTTTATGGAATCATGGCAAGCATTCTTCAACCACCCTTACTGTCCAGGCTTCTACAATACAGCAAGGGCTGGACAAATGCTCTGCCTCCTCTGAGGAAAACAGCCAGATGGGCCAAAATACACACACAATGGTTCACCAAGTACAGGGCAAGGTTGGAGAAACTGAGGAGCTACAAGCAGAGCACTGAGGCTCTGCTGAGCCCAAAACCCGTGTAACAGTAGTGGACAACAGGAGATCACAGTATCTGTACTGAAACACAACAGCAGGGTGATGTTCAGCATGATACAGAGGAGGAGTTATTTTTCTGGAAGTTTACATTAAAAATTATGCATCTCGTGTTGATGGGTTGGTCTCCATGTAAATCATGAGCATTAAAACAATGCTACGATCTCCTTCCCCCCAGTCCACAACTGTGTCCCAACAGCACTGACAAGGCCACAGACAAGTAACATTAACCTGGAACACCAAAGTGACAGAGGCAAACATTACTCAGAAAGTATCTATAGTCACGTTTGGTTGAATTCACAAGTAAATGATACACCACCACAAACATCTAAGTAGACTCAAGAGCAGCAGCAAGGACTATTAGAAAGTCTCCAGCTTATACATCACCCCCACATCAGACCACTCTGACTTACTGGGTTTCCCCAACATCACCCAAAGACCTATAACAGTCATGTTTCAGCTTCAAGGGAAAGAAACAACGCAGCCAAAGCTGGGGCTGTCTTTGGCTGCTAACAGCTCCTCCCAACCAGAGCAGTACTGGAAGAACCAGAAAAACCCAATGCTTTGTCCCAGGTATGAGCCTTTGATGGCATCAGGGTTCGCGTGGTATCTTCTGAATCTGAAACTGAAGCACAGCCTATTATCAGGATACAGCGCTGAGCTTAATTAGAAACAGAAATCAATAAAGATCATCTAGAAGGTATGAGGAAGGATTCAGCAATTTCCAGTGTTGGTTCAAATTTCTCCCCTAGAATTGTTTCCAATAACAATGAGAGCTTAATGCAAAGCCCAGAGTTACCCAGACGTATCACTCAGTTGTGAGAGGATTTAATGCGCTTTTCCAACATCTACAATTTCCAAGCACAGAGACAGTCACTCCAGAGCATCTGCCACAGCTGAAGATGGGGTCAGTTCTACCTTTGGAAGCCAAGCCAGAGATTCTTCCTGCTAAAGGCTCTTCCTTCTACAACTGCTTTGATTTTAAAGCAAGTCTTTAAACAAGTTTAACTCAGGTTGGTGTTGTGTAGCCCACCAACCAACTTCGGTTCTGCTGCATGGCAGTAACATTATCTATTAAAATCTGACCTGTCACTATCAATCTAAACAAAACAGAGACTTTATCTCACTTTCTTTTAGTATCTAAATCACCACCCAGCTGTCACACAGAAAGCACAAAGAGAGGTTTTCTTACTCTGCAAGACCAACAATGCAGTATTTGTACTTGGTTTCTCCACCGAGTTTTCTCTGGTGGCACAAATGAGGCAGTGATCAGCCTCTTGCTGTGTAACACCTCCAATGTAAACACCTCCCCCCCCCCCCCCCAATAAAGCTTTCCTGGCTGAGGGAGGTGGCAGAGATGCCATCCCTGGATAAAAAGACAGCTAGACACAGTACTTAAGGACGTGGTTTCATGGTTTTGACAAATTAGGTCAATGGTTGGACTTGATGATCTGAAAGGTCCCTTCCAACCAAGACAATTCCATGTTTCTATGACTTCTGAGTACATGAACACAGCAAGGCACCGAAGGACAGTACTGAAGATGTATCAGACATCCAATGCTGTCCTAGATGACTCCAGAGCCAGCCTTCTGCAATTCTACATGACACTGAAAGGCAAAAGCATGGGTAACAAAGAAGTGTACTTGTGATGTGGTTGGCACATGCGCAGGGCGATTCCTTTCTCTGAAAGCTTTCATCAGACCTGCCACATCAGTGCATTCAGAAGATCAAAATGGAAAAATTTTTTGGTTTATTATTTTCTGGTTCAGCACTAGCAGCTGTAAATATTTCAACAGAAAGAGAAAACTCCCTGTAAACTCATTCCCTACAGCAGCAGAGTGAAGGCAGGCGGCAGGAAGCTCACAGTGACCTAACCCGCGTCACACCACGTGCAGGACTCCCAGGGGCACTGGGCACAGCTATAAATCTGAAAAATTTCCCAGCTGAAGAGTGAACTTAGAACCTTCTCAGTATTTTACTGCCACAACAGCTCTTCCAGGCTGCAGGCTTTGGGCTGAACACATTTGAAATGCCTTCACTGCTTGTTTCCCCGGTTTGCCTTTCATCCCTTCCCACTCTTATCTCAGGAAATGCTACAGATTCTTTCAAAACAGGCAAGAGCAAAACCAATTTTTCCAACACTCTGAATTTGTTGCTGTAAATAAACCCAGTGCCCAGCACCAGTCCCCCCTCTGACAGCAAAGAGAAGCAGCGCTGTCAGTACGGCTCTCTGGGCCCAAGACCTTCAGACACCAAAGCACTGCCTACCTTCACTGTCTAGCTGGAGGCTTGGAGTTAGTGGAGTCTCTCAGGGGTCTGTCCTGGGACTGGTACTAGTCAATGTATTCATCAATGACCTGGGTGAGGGACCAGAGTGCACAGTCAGCCAGTTTGCTGATGACACAAACTGGGAGGGGTGGCTGCCACCCCAGAGGGCTGTGCTGCTGTTCAGCAAGACTGAGACAGGCTGGAGAGGTGGGCAGGGAGAAGTTTACTGAGGTTTAACAAGGGCAAGTGCAGGGTCTGGCATCTGGGGAAGAACCACCCCAGGTACCAGTATAGGTTGGGGACTGGTCTGTTGCAGAACAGCGTAGGTGAGAGAGACCTGGGGGACAGCAGGGTGACCATGAGCCAGCAGTGTGTCCTTGTGGCCACCAAGATGAAGGGAGTGGAACACTTCCCTTGTGAGGGCAGGCTGAGGGAGCTAGACCACTTTAGCCTGGAAGAGACTGAGGGGTGACCTAATTAAGGTTTATAAATATGTGAAGGGCAAGAGTCAGGAGGATGGAGGCAGGCTCTTCTCAGGGATGGCCAGAGATAGGACAAGGGGCAGTGGGTGCAAACTGGAGCAGAGGAAGTTCCATGTGAAGATAAGGAGGAACTTTATCACTGTGAGGGTGATGGAGCCCTGGGACAGGCTGCCCAGAGAGGTTGAGGAGTCACCTTCTCTGGAGATACTCACACAGAAATGCATCCTGTCAGGGGATTTAGTCTGGGTGATGCTGCTTTGGCAGGAGGTTGGACTAGATGAGTTTTTGAGGTCTCTTCCAACTCTTAAAGTTCTGTGATTCACAGAAACACCCTGGCAAAGGTTATACAGACTGTGATGCCATATGCTTTTTCCACCCAAGATATCCAGGTGATATTTGTTCCTAATTGCTATCTCCACATGGGTGGGCTTTAGGAATGTTAACTTACAGCTTTTCCACCCTCCAAGGACATTTCATGTGCTCTTCACATTTGAACTGCTTCCCAAATGTGCACATCAATACTCAGGGTGTGATACAAGAGTACATTACATCTTCCATTTCCACACAGAACTGGAAACTTTTCTTCAGAGCAGGCTTGGGACATTGCTTCAAGGGGTCTCCTTGCCTCATGGCAACATGCATCTTCTAAGGGATATGCCTGAAAATTGTGCTTCCAACAGGTAGATCCATCACTGAGCTGGTCAGGCAGTTGCTCCCTAACCTATTGTGGTCAAAATGATCTGAGATAGCTTCAGCCTAAAAAAACCTGGTTTCAGTTAACTGAAGAGCTCACAAAAAGCAGCTGAGGAAATAGGTGAGAGAGGGACAGTGGGGAGGAGACTATGCCCATCTTCCCAGTGGGCACAGCTGCACAAGGCAGACAGGAAGGAACAGCCAGTGTCACTCAGCAGCATGTCCAGAATTCATTCCAGGTGGTTGCTAGAAGCTACACTGAGACTCACCACCTCCCAAGACATACCTTAGATTTCTAGTGTTTCAAATTCACAGTGTAGTTCTCCAGAAAAAAAAAAAAAAATAAGTCCAACCCCCCACTGTAGCATATCAAAGAACATCCAGGTTTAGCAGAAAGATAAAATTCACAAATATTTCATGGGGGAAGGTCCAAAGAATGTCACCAGTGACAGAGACATGGATTCATTTAAGGTTTCCCTTGTCCACCTCAAAAACGTAGGCAACTGAAAATATACACTTTCTTCTCACTGAACCCACCTAGAAACTTAAATGATTTCTCAACCAAACACACCAACCACCACCACCATCTGCTTTCAGCAGCAGTGAAATACTATTTTCCTGCATTCCTACCTTCTGCACACTCACCACCCCATTCCATTCATTTGCCATCATCCTCTGAACAAAACAAAATCCTCCTAACCCCAGCTCCCTGGTACACATCAGATAAGGACACTGAGGCAACACACTTGTATATTTTTCTTCTGGACCCTTAAGTACCTTTCAAGTCAGGTACTGCTTCCTAGTTAAAGCCATTTTTCCAGATTCAGTCTTTTTGCAGACAACACCAAGCTGGGAGGAAGTGTTGATCTGCCTGAGGGTTGGGAGGCTCTGCAGACCTGGACAGGCTGGCTGGATGGGCTGAGACCAACGGGGGAGGTTCAACAAGGCCAAGTGCAGAGTCCTGCGCTTGGGATGTGACATAACCCTGTGCAGCACGGCAGGCTTGGGGCAGAGCAGCTGGAAAGCGGCCTGGAGGAGAAGGACCTGGGGGTGTTGGGGGACTGCAGGCTGAACATGAGCCAGCAGTGTGCCTGAGTGGCCAGGAAGGCCGATGGCATCCTGGCTTGTGTCAGGAACAGTGTGGCCAGTAGGTCTGGGGAGGGGATTGTGCCCCTGGACTGGGCACTGGTGAGGCCACACCTCAAATACTGTGTTCAGTTTTGGGCTCCTCACCATCAGAAGGACATTGAGGTCCTGGAGTGTGTCCAGAGAAGGGCAACCAGGCTGGGGAAGGGGCTGGAGGGCAAAACTTCCAAGGAGCAGCTGAGGGAGCTGGAAATGTTGAGCCTGGAGAAGAGGAGGCTGAGGGGAGACCTTATCACTGCCTATACTGACCTGACAGGAGGGTGCAGAGAGGTGGGGATTGGTCTCTGCCCAAGCCACAGGAGATGGGACAAGGGGAAATGGTCTCAAGCTGCCCCAGGGCAGGGTCAGATCAGATGTGAGGGAAAAGTTCTTCACCAAACAGGTTTTCAGGCATTGGCACAGGCTGCCCAGGGAGGGGCTGAGTCACATTCCCTGGATGTATTTAACAGAGGGGAGATGAGGTGCTCAGGGATCTGGTTTAGCTTAGGATGGGAATGGTTGGACTCGATCTTAGAGGTCTTTACCAACTGTGTGATTCTGTGTCTCAGCTTTTCTCTCCTGTCAAGCTCCTTGAAATCAGCAGTATCTTTAAGGATACAGATGTCCTTTCAAGGAAGACCTAAGCAGCCACAGGATGTGACTAGCCATGCTGTGACCTTCATCCTTGTTTAGGCAAGTATGTGGCATTGTCCACATTTAATATGCAATGAGCACATACACCAGTGTCTAGCCATGCTCAAGATACATTACAGAAGCAAATTCCTCACTGGAGTATTTAAGAAGTTATGAGCAGTTGGAATATGAAAGTAACAGATGATGCAACATAACAGAACTGGGGTGCTGGGGTGTGCTTCCACTTTCAGAAATATTTGTTGGTTAAAGACAGGACACAAAACCCAAAAGGATCTTGAATTGACTGCACAAGAAATTTCTTTAGGAAGCCACCCAGAGATCCACTCTCTCCCAAAATTAAACATTTGACCTACCTTGAACTGCCAGTTCTGCTTGTGCTTCAATCGTCTCGTTGCCATTGTCCGCTATGCAGGTGTAGGTCCCCGCGTCCCCCTCCGTCATGTCGCTGAGCTCCAGGCTGCCGCCCGCCAGCAGAAGAAATCTTCCATGGCTGTGCAAAACAGGACACAGGGGTCACTGAGAAACAAGCTGACTCAAATAAAGCATTAGAGGGGTCCTACAGGAAAGCAGGAGAGGGGCTGGTCACCAGGGACAGGACAAGGGGTGATGGCTTCAAGATGAAAGAGGACAGGTTTGAATTAGACGTTAGGAGGGTGGTGAGGCCCTGGCACAGGGTGCCCAGAGAGGCTGGGGAAGCCCCTGGAGGTTTTCAAGGCAGGGTTGGATAGGGCTTTGGGCAGCCTGGTCTAGTGAGGGTGCCCCTGCCTATGGCAGGGGGTTGGAACTCTAGTTGGAACTAGATGGGCTTTGAGGTCCCTTCCAACCCAAAGATTTCTCTGATTCTTTCATTCTAAGTACACACAAATCCCCTCTGCCTGAAATACCTACATACACTGGAAAAGTGTTCACACACAATGTTCCTGGGTGTCACGTCACAGAACAACATTGAACTAGATGGTTAAACCACTCACATTGAAAATGAAATTCAATTCTATCAATTCCACAAGACTAGCTCATCTTTTTGCACTTTCAGCTTCAGGTAACCTTAATTAAATGGGATCCAAAGAATTTAGACAACAGCAAGAAAAATTAAACAACCCAGCTGTGTCACAAAAAGGGTTTGGTAGATACAGCTGGAACGACTTACTGCTCGACGAGTTAAGTGAGCTAGAACATGCCAGACTTAGGCCTGCACAAGGGAAGGAACAGCCATGGATACTGTATTATGCAGATTAATTCAAATGTTGTTACAGGATATCCATTTCAGAAAGGTGCAAGAGTTCAGAATAAAATACAGTTTAAAAAAATAAATAAATCCTGCAGAGGAATTCAACAAGTTGGCAAAGTTTCAGTAGAGAATTTTCTCCCTCTGATTTTAACGGGTGGGGACCTACCAACATGGCACAAACAGACCCAAATCTTCCCAAATATTAACAGAACAGCACATGACAGTAAGTAACATGCTCAGCCTCTGTGGAGTGGCCACTGAGATCAACCTGATGGCTTTTTCCATTTGAATTTCCTGCTTGGGAAGGTAAATGGGTAGGACATCGGTTTTGACTCACCCACTGCCACATGAATATTGATTTATGATGCTACTGTAATTGTTGATCCTATTTCTCATTCCATACAGTCTTAGAAGCACCCAGGGATCACAGGACAGCAAGGGTTGGTAGGGACATCATCATCTAATGCAACCCCTGCTAAAGCAGGATCACCTCGAGCAGATCACACAGGATCACACCCACGTGGGTTTGGGATCTCTCCAGAGAAGGAGCCTCCCCAACCTCTCTGGGCAGACTGTCCCAGTGCTCGGGCACTTGCAGAGTACAGTTGTTTCTCCTCATGTGGAGATGGACCTCCTTGTGTTCCAGTTTGTGCCCACTGACTCTTGTCCTATTGCTGGGCACCACTGAGAAGAGTTTGGCCCCTTCCTCCAGACATCCGCCCTTCATATACTGACTAGCATGTATCAGATCCCCTCAGTCTTCTCCAGACTAAACAGCCCCAGCTCTCTCAGCCTCTCCTCATGAGAAATGCCCCAGGCCCCTCATCACCTCTAATGATGGATGGGAGATGTGCTATTCAGGTATACCATGAGGACAGGGATCCTGTTCCCAGGAGCTAGGAACAGGAGGACTGCAAAGAGTCTGTTTGATAAGAAGCATAGGGAATCTGAATGAAGTTTGAAAATCACAAGAGGAGCTTTAAAAAGAGGAATGCCTGAAGAAAGAGCAGAGTGTGTGAACAGCACCGACAACAGGTTCCAGCTACAAGGAAAACAGCAGCAAGTTTCTCATTAAACCTTCTCTTGGAAGTGCTCAGCAGTGATTCAAGGACAGAAAGGAAGGAGATGAGAAGACCTATCTTGGATGATTTGGTTAGGAGTCTATTGTTGCAGCCTCCCTGTCTGCACTGGGACATCAACAGCCCATGAACATGGAGGAGCTTCCCAAACCTTGCCCAGGTAAAGGGACAGGACATCACTGAAGCTCACTCCTGAGAATGGCATGTTAGACATGTTAAGGCTGCACTAAAACCACGCCTAAGGAGAAGCAACTAATACAAGTCTGGACCCTTGACATATCCACACAGGCCGCTTTGTATCTTCTTTTATTATGTAAAATAGCTTCTTTGAGCCTTTATTCTAGCCATTTGCTGTGAATTAAATTAATCTGAGTAGCACATGATCTGCTGAAGGCGAAGATGAAAGCAGAAAGCAACAGAGCCAAACTGGGAAGCATGGTAGGTCTGTCAGGGATGGTAGGGATATGAAATAGGAGGGAAGACTGGGCAGAAGGAACTCACTGGATGTGAGAAGCTGAGACTAAAAACTGCAAAGGAATGATAAAAGACTACAGAGAGGGTAATTCTGATGATCCACAGTGCCTTTCTACAGATATCCACCAACTTCCCTCGTCATCCACCTGAAAGCAACATGCACTTCAGTATATCCATTTTCTCACAGCCAACCCCAGGAAAAGTGAAGGAGCATCTGCAGGGTGAGGCAAACAGACTGTCACTTAATTAAGATGTTATTAAAATTATTAAAAAATTTTGCTATAGAATGTGCTTTGTCACATTAGGCAAACAGAAGCTTGTCACCCAGGAACTCACAAACTACTTGCAACATGGTGGCGTTTACATGGATCACAGAACTGTAGGGGTTGGAAGGGACCTCCAGAGATCATTGAGTCCAATCCCCTGTCAAAGCAGGGTCCAGACAGGTCTGGAATATCTCCAGAGATGGAGACTCCACACCCTCCTATGCAGCCTGCCCAGGGCTCTGTCCCTCTCACCATATACTGGTGCGGAACTCCCTGTCTCCTTTTTTCTACACTATGAATAAGGGTGGTGAGGCCCTGGCACAGGGTGCCCAGGAAGGTGGTGGCTGCCCCCTCCCTGGAGGTGTTCAAGGCCGGGTTGGATGGGGCCTTGGGCAGCCGGGTCTAGCGAGAAGTGTCCCTGCCTATGGCAGGGGGGTGCGACTTGATGATCTCTGAGATCTATTCCAACCCAAACCATTCTATGATTTTCTCAAGACACAAGGTCATACAGTTTCCAGCCACCTATACTGCATGACATTCTTTTATTCCCATTGTTTTCCTCAAGGAAACCCAGAGCTGAGTTCAGAGTTTTTTCGATGGGTGAAGCAGCGTTAAAACCAGGGAGGGAAACAATCCATATGTCAAGGCTCCTCCACGGTGACTCATTCCACCCATGTTTGCTGTGGAAGAGTTCTGGGCTTAAAGAAAAACCACTTGTGTAATAAATTAAAAACATCTTCATGTTTTAAGGACAAGGAAGCAATCAGATTTCAGACACTGGAGACAGAGAATCAGCTTAATAGAAAAGTGATAACGTAATTTAAAGTGTCATTACAACCAACAAAGATTGATCGTTCCAGTGCCACCGAACAGCAAAATCAAATTCAAGCCCGTTACATGCATTCCATACAGCCCTCACTTACTCATAGGATACAATTACTTGAGCTACTCAGGGTACCTAACTCACAATGCTTTTTTACTGTTCATTATCACCAAATGTAGTGAGCCTTTATTAATTTACTGTATTCAAACAGCCACTCATACCCTGAGGTTTTGGATTCCCACCCCGCGCCCCCCCCCCCCCCTTTTAAATTACTATTCCCAAAATATCTTTTAATCTATTTGCAGTCTTGGTAAAGTACAGCAGATAAAATTAGTCAGTAAATTAGATTATTTCGTGGAATCTCCGTAATTACTCCGCTATGTTCAACCTTTACTGAGTTGGGCAAGTGTAATTCACTTCATACAAATCACCCCGAGTGCCTGGCAGAGAATAACATGTAACAATTAACAATATCATGCATTAGTGCAACATGTTAAGGAAACGCCCCCATTTTAGGCACAGGCGTGTGATCGCACCGTTAAAGACTTCACAGAACCACAGAACGGTTTGGGTTGGAAAAGATCTTCAAGATCATCGAGTCCAACCATCCAGCCAGCCCTACTAGGTCCTGCTAGACCATGTCACCCAGTACAACATCTACTCTTCTTTTAAACACCCCCAGGAATGGTGACTCGCCCACCTCCCTGGGCAGCCTGTTCCCATATCTGACAACCCTTTCAGTAAAGAAATTCCTCCTAATACCAACCTAAACTTTCCCTGACACAACTTCAGGCCGTTCCCCTTTGCCCTGTCACTGGCTGCCAGGGAGAAGAGACCGACCCCCCACCTCACCACAACCACCTTTTAGGTGGTTGCAGAGAGCAAGAAGGTCTCCCTCCCCTCAGTCTCCTTTTCTCCAGACTGAACAATCCCAGCTCCCTCAGCTGCTCCTCATGAGATTTGACTTCTAAACCCGTCACCAGCCTTGCAGCCCTTCTCTAGATACACTCAAGCATCTCAAAGTCCTTCTTGTAGTGAGGGGCCCAAACCTGAACACAGTTCATTCCAATCCACAGGGCAACAGCACAAAACTAACACTGCAAAGGCAACCTCAGCATTGCAACCTTTTCACTTCAGAGAGCAATTCACCACACCACCACGGTACAGTTTTCTGTAGGCATTGTTCAATGACATCAAATTCTGCTCAACTGAACAGCCCAAACCCACTGAAGTGTCAGCTGTAGTTCCACAGCCTTATTGAAACATGAAGTTACTGCTGAGGGTCCTTCTGACTCTTTATTTGCAGATTCCCCATCTCGTTTCCTGCCGCTTTTGATGTACCTGGTGGTCTGTACAGTCCTAACTCCTTCCATACCAGTGTCCAAATAGAAATTAAGACACACAACATGCTGCTTGAGCACGCAGGGACCTCCCACACCAGAAAGATCACCAGATCACAAGATCACAAGAATCACAAGGTTGGAAGAGACCTTTGAAGATCATCGAGTCCAACCATTCCCATCCTATGCTAAACCATATCCTTAAGTACCTCATCTACCCTTTTTTTGAACACATCCAGGGAAGGTGACTCAACCACCTCCCTGGGCAGCCTGTTCCAGGCCCTGACAACTCTTTCAGTAAAAAATTTTTTTCTAATATCCAAACTAAACCTGCCCTGGCACAGCTTGAGCCCATTGCCCCTTGTTCTACCTTCTGTCACCTGGCTGAAGAGATCATCGCCCACCTCAATACAACCTCCCTTCAGGTAGTTGTAGGTGGTGATAAGGCTCACCTTATCACCCTCAGCCTTAAGGCTCACCCTCAGCCTCCTCTTCTCCAAGCTAAACATCCCCAGCTCCCTCAGCCATTCCTCACATGATTATAAAGGTTCCAAATTAGATGAACATTTTCCAAACACTTGAAACTGCATCCCAATCTCTGAAAATCCATCTTGGCAGCCACCTCAACCCAGCCTGCGCTTCCATTTCACAGTGTTTACTCCATTCCTGGCAGAGAGATCACTCTTTCTGAGGTTATGGAGGAAATCCAGCTGAAAAAGTAGATCGCAGACTCACCTCGCTGAACCACGGGTATGGTGGGATGGGTGCACTGTCGTAAGGCCAGCTCTGCACTGAAGAGCTGTGAGCAGTAGGCCCTATAGCACAAGATCTCACAAATATCAACACATAAGATGGGATTCGTTCATCTCTTTGGCTTGAGTCCAGAGGCTCGCTATGGATTATCACAGAATCACAGGGGTTGGAAGGGACCTCCAGAGCTCATGGGGTCCAATCCCCTGCCAAAGCAGCTCCACAGCTCATATTGCACAGGTCGATGTCCAGACGGGGCTGGAATCTCTCAAGAGAAGGAGACTCCACACCCCCTGGGCAGCCTGTCCCAGGGCTCCCTCACCCTCACTGGGGAAAAGTTCTTCCCCAGGTTGCTGTGGAACTCCCTGTGCTCCAACTTGCAGCCATTGCCCCTTGTCCTGTCCCCACAGACACTGAAAAGGGGCTGGCCATTTCCCCCTGCATCCCATCCTTAAAATATTGATAAACATTAATAAGGTCCCCACTTAGTCGTCTTCTCTCCAGGCTGAACAGCCCCAGCTCACTCAGCCTTTCCTCAGAGGGGAGATGCTCCAGGCCCTTCATCATCTCTGTAGCCTCCTCTGGACTGTCTCCAGGAGATCCTGGGTTTTTTTATCCCAGGGAGACCAGAACCGGACACAATACTCCAGGTGGGGCCTGACCAGAGCTTTTGAAAGTCTAATTTGGAGCTACAAGCACTGATACCATAAACCTCAACCTAAAGCAAGGGGTTTAGCCTTTTCCTTTCTTTTCTAACAAAGTCGTTTGGAGGATGTTATTACATTTCATAAAAAATATTATCTTGACAAGCCAATTCAATGGCAAGCCATCATCACAAGTCAGATGCTTTTCCCAGTGACAGGTTATCAGGTCCAGTTATCAACTTCGTGATTTTTTTCCTCTCTGAAGCTCCGTGTACAGTAAAAAGGACCTGAAGGGAGCAGACGAAAGCCCAAGAGAAGGGCGTAGTGATGCTGCACACCTACAGAGATCCTTCCTCCAGAGAGTCTCAGCTGCCAGCTTCTGAGGACCAAGCCTGCCCCAGGACCTGGGGGGAACCCGGGTATTTCATAGTATTGATGGGCTTCTTTGTGAGGACCCAAGAAGTCAGCAGCTGACACACATCACTTACGCTTCTCCAAAATCCTTCAGTTCACAAGTTCTGAAAGGATTCCTTGAAGCTGTACCAGCATTACTACAATGGAGACTTTGAGCTTTGCATTAACTTCACCAATTTCTCGTTCAACACTCAGAGCTTCCTACTCTTTCATTCCAACTACTTTGGAAAGTACTTTATCACAGCAAACTAATTTCCCGATATATTACATTACAGGCTGCTTGTTTGAACAGCTGCCAAGCCTGCCATCATTAGAGTTGACTCATATTTAGCCATTAACATAAACCTTACTGCAGTCTTCGACAAACACTCCATCGAAATTAAACACCTTCCCTTTTCCAGGCCTTGTACCAAATCACAGAATCCCAGAACATTAGGAGGTCGGAAGGGACCTTAAAAGCTCGTCTAGTCCAACCCCCTGCCAGAGCAGCATCACCCAGACTAAATCACACAGGAACACATCCAGGCAGGTTTGAATGTTTCCAGAGAAGGAGACTCCTCAACCTCTCTGGGCAGGCTGCCCCAGGGCTCCAGCATCCTCACAGTGACAAAGTTCCTTCTTATCTTCACATGGAACTTCCTCTGCTCCAGCTTGTACCCGTTGCCCGGTGTCCTGTCGCTGCCATCCCTGAGAAGAGCCTGGCTCCAGCCTCCTGAGTCTCGCCCTTCACTTATTTATAAACATTAATAAGGTCACCCCTCAGTCTCCTCTTGTCTAAGCTAGAGAGGTCCAGCTCCCTCAGCCTGTCCTCACAAGGAAGGTGTTCCACTCCCTTAAGCATTTCAGTGGCCCTGTGATGGACTCTTCCAAGGAGTTCTACGTCCTTCAAATACCTCATTCCAAAACCCCACTGCTTACAATCCTTAAAATGAACCTATTTTTCCTATAAACACAGGCTCCTCCACACATCCTCCTTAGCAATAGAGCTAGAAAGGAAAACACCTGATTTGGTTTTAACTGCCACACTTAGTAAGAGAAAAATAAAAATAATGCTGTGTGCCTAAAGCAGTAACCAAGGGGTAAAAACTACAGAGTATCACTAAGTTGGAAAAGACCTTTGAGATCACTGAGTCCAACTAGGGATGAACCTGACCTCATTGTTCAAGTTTTCATTCTGAACCCCAGACATACACACAGACATGTCCTGAGATACAGGGGTGCACGTGTGTACACGTACACTCGTGGTAATGTCTGCGGAGCATGTGTACAGGCTAACCCCAGCATTTCAGAGCTTTTCCCAGGCAGAAGGTACATTGAAACCTCTCTGGACAAAAAGGATCTGCTGTTTCCCCTTGGGATAAAGAAAAGCCATGCTAAGAAGGAAAGTCTTACTTTTCTATCAGAAGGGGATTTTAATACAAATTAAATGCAATTTATTTTGTAATTATGCCCAAGGAGCTAAGGCACCTGCCCTGCAGCAGTTGAACTGCAGGCTGTACTCCAACAAGGGATCTGGAATTTCAGCCCCAGAGGTCTCCCATTTATTCTATGCCAGAGAACGATACGGAGTTGGCCTCATCGATCCCCATGGGTCTCTTCCAGCTCAGTGTATTCTGTGATTCTGTGACTGTGTGACAGCTGCTGAAGTAAATGGAGGTGAAGAACTTTTTGTAACCTGCTGTTTGAATCACTTCTCCATTGCACTTGAATAAAAAAAGGTAAGTGCTGCAACAAGAAAAAGAAGAATTCTTCTCTCTACATCAATTTCATCAGCAAGGTCACTTCACCTGTCTTCAGTCAGACCAGAAAGTAATGCTCTAAGTAACATTAAGTCAGAAGAAGTACAGTTTTCATTGCTCAAAACCCTCATTTACTCCTTTTGGTTCTACTGTTGAGCAGAAAGAGCCCTTTATTTCAAATACAAGACGAACAGTTGTCTTTTGAAGCTTATCCTCCTCAGTGCATACATCTCCAGAGGATCCCAAGAGCATACAGGCACCTGCAGCTCTCGGTTCAGTTGGACTTGGCAGGGAACGAGCACAGCTCCTTACTCACAGGAGTAGAGAAGCCCTTAAGAAAATGATGCCTGACAGTCTTGTGACTCCTGCGTCCCCACACAGTGTCCAGAGGCTGAGAGAAAGATGCTCAAGAAAGTGTCTTCAAGTCTGGAGCTGGCAGCAGCAAGGGAAGTGCTCTAATACTCAATGTTCTGAGTGCAGGTCACACATGGTTCCAGTTCTGCTGGAACCTTATTATATATGGAACATTATATATTATTTTATATATATTATAATAATATATAATATTACTGCATTATAATATATAATAAACAACGATTACAGACATTTACTAATATTCTGCGTCAGGTTCCCAATAGAATTTCTTGCTCTGGATTTTGAACAGGAAAAGAATAATCCTTGAGAAGCCCTGGGAGGTGATCATGGCAACCTGCACATTCAGAGGGGGTTGGAAACGTGGGCTCTCTATCAAAACCCCAGCAGATAAACAGGAGAGCTCTTCAGGGAGCTGTGTCCTCCTCCTGCGCTGACTGTGACACCACCGAGAGAAGGGCGAGGCAGGGGGGCAGCAGAGATTTAGAGACAGGACCTGACATCATTTTAGACACGAGCCAAACCAATCATGATCTTGCCAGGCAACATTTCTTCTGACTCCCCATCGCATCTGCTGTGTAACTAGTGAGTCTGCACCACTCTTCGTACCCGAATGATTTCTAATAGTTACACCAAGTGCATCTACACCCCACGGCACCCGACTGACAGCGACACGAGGCGCTTGCCTCTTGCAGCTAAAGACAGTTCCAATTAAACACCCCTGGATTTCTGAATTTACAAGCTGACAGAAAAAGGAGATTCATTCCTATCACAGGTACAGTAGCAAGACTTGCATGTTCCTCCATGTCACAACACAGCTTTACTCCTGGTTCCTTCACAGTGAATGTGCTTCTGCATGCATCTCATCCCGACTCTGAGGGACGTGGAGAACATCCAAGTACCTGTTCGTCACTTCCTTGTTCTAGCACGTGCATTACCAGACAGAGGAGACAGCTTTCCTTGGGAAGAGCTGTTCCACTTTCCTCTATGTGTTTCCAACCTCATGGCTTTGAATGGATACACCAGCAGTGACAGTATGTAACAGAGAGACTGTCACTTAACACACTCCTGAAAGCCCACAATGCTTTTTCATCACTCCTAACATTTTAATATTCGGCTTTAATGAGAAGTGAGGAAGTTCTCCCTTTAAACACTCATCCTTAAATTCTTAGGGAACATTCAGGTGCATGCTGACGTCTTCACTGCAGGAACAGGAATAACTTGCACACGTTAACACGCCAGCATAACCAATTCTTAGCTGGTCTGCAGTGTCCTCGTTCCCTTAATTGCTCTTTTTTACTCCAGCAGCAATCTAAAAGTAATATATTCCTAATAACTTTCCTGCTTCAAGTAAGATTTCATGGTTTCAGGTGTCTGTAATGTTCCACAAGCCTCAGGAACTATCTCCCTTGTCAGACCACTCCACCTGGAAGCCCTCCAGCATTTGAAAACCAGCTTCTGCTCTTCTGGTATCAAATTAAGGAGAAACCAAGTTGGGTGCTCATATTACAAAACTGTAACCCTGGCCAGATTCCCACCATGATATAAGAATAAAAACAGTATTTGTGAGCCATTTTACTCACCCTTCTGTGATAAGCTCTTCTTCATTTCTTGTCCACCTGACAGAGGGAGCTGGAAATCCCACAGCAACACAGGGGAAAACCGCGCTTTGCCCAGTGACTTTGGTGAGTGAAGAGGGCTGCCTCACAAACATCAGCTTCTGCGGCTCCTCGGGATCTGCACATGGTTTGGAGATGACAGAGTTGTTACCAGAGGCAGGATCAGAAGATGATCACATTAAACAAACCAAAAAAACACATCCCATTTTCCTTCCTGCATCTCCACAGGATTCATTCATCATCTCACCCAAGTAAACAGCTTTCTGTAAGAGACTCTCCCAGCCTCCCAGGGGAACCTTTCCATTGCTTTACTGTTTCCAACCCATTTCCTCCAGACATGCAAACTGATTCGCCACTGCTGGGATTCTGACTCTTCCAACTCCTTAGGAAACAATTTCAGCTCAAAGCTGCAGCCCTGAAACTCCCAACTTCCACCAGCTAGTAGAGATTTAGTAAAAAAAAAAGGTATTGCTTTGACTTCGTCTAGCCAGCCTGGGGCAATTATCTGGTTGCTGCTGGAGAAAGTGCTTTTATGCACTGGAAATTACAGCAGCAGAGTCACCCCCAAGCAAGAGAAAATAGGTGATTTGCACACTGGAGTAACACAAGCTTTATACTAAAACACCAGCCCACCAGGGTTCTTCTCCATCCTTATGGAAACGGTGAATCCTCCAAATCAGTTTTGGTATTGCCTTGAACTGGGCTGGAGAACGGGTTGCTTTTCTGCCCTGCCCTTAAGAAAAAGCACCAAGTGCTTGATCTGTTCAGTCTTTTACTCCAGGAAAGGGCCACGCTGACTGCACTGACTGACAACATACCCCCCAATAAAGCCCAGACAGCAAACTACTCCCAACTACGCCACTACAAATAGATAATCTGAACAAAAGGCTATTTTCCCACTGTACTAGAACCACTCATGACTCTTTAAACCATACCCTTAGGGACAGGTTCTACAAATCAGTTTTAACTACAGCAGTAACCACTTCAGCATATGGCCTCAATATCACCTGGACAGAAGGCGACATCTGGACCCTCTGTGTCTGCAGTAACCTCAGCATGTGCCCAGCACCGTGATGCTGGTAAGGCAGCTCCTATATACCAGCTACAGCATTCCTAGAATCATAGAATGTGTGAAGTTGGAAGGGACCTTTAGAGGCCATCTAGCCCAACCCCCTGCAGTGAGCAGAGACATCTTCACTAGATCAGGTCGCTCAGAGCCCCATCAGTCTGACCTTGAATATCTCCAGGGATGGGGCCTCCACCACCTCTGGGCAACCTGGGCCAGGGATCCACCACCCTCAAAATGAAGAGCTTTTTCTTAACATCCAACCTAAATCTCCCCTTTTCTAGTTTAAACCCATCACCCCTCATCCTATCGCTCCTCGGGTACAGTTCTTCCTCCGCTTCCTTATAGGCACCTATCAGGCACTGGAAGGCTGCTATCAGGTCCCCCTGGAGCCTTCTCTTCCCCAGGCTGAACAAGCCCAACTCTCAGCCTGCTGCGTTAGTTATTGGAACTCTCCCCTCCAACCACTACGCACCCCAGTGTCTGTTCTGGATTGCTGCATCCCCCACTCCCTGCATGCTTACCAGCCTGATGAGAAGCAAGCCCCAAGAACCAGACAAGCCATTTGCAGTGCACTAAATGGGGCAGACTATTCCAGACCCACTCTACCTCCGCTCACCAAGGCCTGCCCTGTACCTATCACACACAGCATTTGGCACTGTCACACTTGGGACCTACATGCTCCTCACAGGAGCTTCTGAAAACTGCTGGGCTTGGTGTTCTTCAGCTCAGAGTGCTCGAAATAACCACCGAGTCTTTAAAGCAGCGAGCTGAGGGTATGCACGTGCCCCAGGCAGCACACAATGAGGCTGACACGGTGCTTGAGAGAATGAGGCCCAACAAGAATCAGGCATCAGAGCTGTCCCAGTCACAGGGAGCCAAACTTGGAGGAATCTTGGATCACACCATCTTCCTCAGGCCCCCACACGCACGATCACAGCAGCTCCACCCACGAGTCCCTGTGCGAGGGAACTAGTCTGCTTGCTCCAGAAATAGGAGCGCGTGTGAACAGGCGGCTGATGCAGCGAGAGTGACCTGGAGCGGCATATGGAGCAAGTCAAGTTGTGAAAAAGGGATGTACCAGATTGCAGCATGCCATCACTGCACCAGGGAGACCACGTGGTGCCACTCACCACCAACACAACTCAGTAGTGCTCCCAGCTCACAAAAGGAGCTCAGTGCTCAGGTTGGTGGAAAAAGGATTCAAAAATCAAGTGATATTCCTCCCTGCTGCCAGCCCTTCAGACCTGTGTCTGAGTAGCAGTGCTCAAACACATCCTCCTGGGGTCCATCAAGAGGAGAGTGGCCAGCAGGTCACAGGAGGTGATCCTCCCCCTCTGCTCTGCCCTGGTCAGGCCCCACCTGGAGTATTGTGTCCAGTGATGGGCTCCCAGGGATAAAAAAGCCAGGGATCTCCTGGAGAGAGTCCAGAGAAGGCTACGGAGATGATGAAGAGCCTGGAGCATCTCCCCTGTGAGGAAAGGCTGAGTGAGCTGGGGCTGTTCAGCCTGGAGAGAAGACGACTAAGTGGGGACCTTATTAATGTTTATCAATATCTGAAGTATGGGATGCAGGGGGAAATGGCCAGCCCCTTTTCAGTGTCTGTGGGGACAGGACAAGGGGCAATGGCTGCAAGTTGGAGCATAGGAAGTTCTGCACCAACCTGGGGAAGAACTTTTCCCCAGTGAGGGTGAGGGAGCCCTGGGACAGGCTGCCCAGGGGGTGTGGAGTCTCCATCTCTGGAGAGATTCCAGCCCCGTCTGGACACCGACCTGTGCAATATGAGCTGGGGAGCTGCTCTGGCAGGGGGTTGGACCCCATGAGCTCTTGAGGTCCATTCCAACTTCTATGATTCTCCTGCTCACTCAGGGGCCGAGGAGGGGCCGGTGGGACGCTGGGATGAAGCTGGCTGTCAGAAGGAGAACACGGCCCGCAGGAGGTGCCAGGGTGCATCGCGTGCGCTGCGAAGGTTTGCTGGTGAAGCAGCAGGTTCGCTGGCAGGCAGGCACACACCCAGCAACAGGGTTAGAAATGCAGTTAAACCAGCAAAGAGCAGAGTCATTCAAATGCATCTCAGACCAGGGCCACTCAAGATGAAGAGAGCTTCCTGTGGAACAGTTCAGCCCTGCTCTAACCAAAAACTAATCAAGCCTGCCAGGAGGAATTCCACACAACTTCCCTATCAAAAGCTTCAGACTCAGGACCAAGCAAGGAAACAGCATTATTCCTATTCCTGAACAGAGAGAACTTCAATCGCTGTCAGCAAGACATGGCAGAAGTGGCTAAACTGTATCTGGAGCCAAGAGACCCTGAAAGATCAACACAATAGGGAAGTTCCTCGGGAAACCTTCAATTGCCAAAAATTAGGGGAGTGCTATAGAAACACAACAAGTCTTTGACACAGACCAAGGGTGCTGGTCAACAGATCTCTGTCCAGGTAGAGGTTGGTGACAGGCAGGGTCCCTCAAGGGTCTGTCTTGGGATCGGTGCTCTTTAGCATCTTTATCAGTGACTTCGGTGATGGAATTGAGTGCAGCCTCCACAGGGTTGCGATGACATCAAGAGTGGTGTGGGTGACACAATAGAAGGAAAGGAGCCATCCAGAGGGATCCTGACAGGCTGGAAAGGTGCCCCAACTGAAAGGAAGCTCTGAAGATGCCCAGTGCAACCACCTGCTTGAAGACCATACATTGCCAACAGTAAGTCAGGCAACTATGATGCCACCCAGTCCAGCCCCCAAAACCTCCGAAAACGGCAATTTAACCACCCTCTGTGATAGTTCTCTGAGCAGCAAAAACTGAATCAGAATTCCAACATGGAGACGAATTGAGAAGAGACAGCACGAAGCCCTGGAAATAATTAAGAAGATCCATACAAACCAGCCTGAATTTCCCTAGTTTGGGCAAGTGGGATTCATGTGCCTGTCTTACTCTTGGTCAATTTTCAAATCTGTGTGTTGGTTCGTCTGGTGAGGCAACCAGAACACGCTGAATGGAGAAGCAGTTTACAGCAGGACTGGACTTTTGTCCTTATAAAAAAATAAATCAAAATGTTTCAGCACAACTGGCACAGCTGAACTGCTCAAAATAAAGTCATCCCCTCCTTTGGGCATGTGGAGACTTCCCAGAAGGGCTGGGCTTAGGAACACTTAGGAGAAATAGTGCCTCAAGCCCCTCGCTCTCGGGATGCTTGGCACCTGTTCACTTGGGAAATTCGACAGTAATTTAAACACAGGATTCAAGCCTGAGAAGGGCAGAAATCCCCCAAAATGTGTACTCAGCCAGCTCCCTCTTCGTAACACTAACCAAAGTGGGCCACTAGTGACTTCTTAACAAACAGCCTTTCCCAAAAAGCTTTTAAAAGCCACTAAACACAGCCAAGAAAAGCTGTGTCTGTGTCTGGCCGATCTCCAGCCACAGCACAGGGCTCACTGACACAGGATTTTGCTTTTCCACTTCCTCAGCTGCAAGGTGCAGGTTCGCCTTCCCAAGGGCCAAAACCCTTCAGGGGCTGCCCTCACTTTAACTATGGAGATAGAAAACAAAATCAAGAAAAGCCCCAACCACCAGCTCCCACAACACAAGTTAACTTAAGTTGCACTTCAAATCATAGCATTAGGAATCGGAAGGAACCTCGAAAGCTCATCTAGTCCAATCCCCTGCCAGAGCAGGATCACCCAGACTAAATCACACAGGAACACATCCAGGTGGGCTTGAATGTCTCCAGAGGAGACGACTCCACAGCCTCTCTGGGCAGCCTGTCCCAGGGCTCCATCACCCTCACAGTGACAAAGTTCCTCCTTATCTTCACATGGAACTTCCTCTGCTCCAGCTGCACCCATTGCCCAGTGTCCTGTTGCTGCCATCACTGAGAAGAGCCTGGCTCCATCCTCCTGATGCTCACCCTTTACATATTTATAAACATTAATAAGGTCACCCCTCAGTCTCCTCTTCTCCAAGCTAAAGAGGCCCAGCTCCCTCAGCCTGTCCTCATAAGGAAGGTGTTCCACTCCATCTTGGTGGCCCTGCACTGGACACTTTCAAGGAGTTCAATGTCCTTCTTGAGCTGAGGGGCCCAGAATTGGACCCAATATTCCAGGTGTGGTCTCACCAGGGCAGAGTAGAGGGGGAGAAGGACCTCTCTTGCCCTACTAACCAGCCCCTTTCTCATACACCCCAGGATGCCAGACCCTGTACTTGCCCTTGTTAAACCTCAGTAAACTTCTCCCTGCCCAGCTCTCCAGCCTGTCTCAGTCTTGCTGAACAGCAGCACAGCCCTCTGGGGTGGCAGCCACCCCTCCCAGTTTGTGTCATCAGCAGACTGGCTGACTGTGCACTCTGGTCCCTCACCCAGGTCATCAATGAGTAAGCTGAATAGCACAGATCCCACTACTGACCCCTGAGGGACTCCATTAGATCCAGGCCTCCAGCCAGACTGTTTCCCATTGATCAAAACTCACTGGCTTTTCCCTTCAAGCAGCTCTCACCCCACCTCACTACTGGACCTTCCAGATCACACTTCCTCAGTTGAGCCATGAGGATGCTGTGGGAGACAGTGTCAAATGCTTTACTGAGGTCAAGACAGACCACACCTACTGCCCTACCAAACATACAAGAATACAACAGAGCAGATTCTCACATGTTGCCCCTTCTAGGCATTGTTGTTATGTCCCCCCTCCCCAGCTGCTATCACTTGATGGATGCTTTAATTAAAAGAAAACCCAAATGAATACCTGGAAGAATTTTGAGCTCAGCCTCGTCACTGTACTTGGGGGTGCCACCACTTTCCACGATGCAGCGATAGACTCCTCCATCTGCATCCGTAGCATTGCTAATAATTAGAGCTCCACTTGGCAGCTTGAACACGCGCTCATCCAGGAGGACCGGCTGACGATCCTGTTCCCACCTGACGAACGGCGCGAGGTCAGCGTTGACTTCACAGTTGAGGATTGCACTGCTTCCTCTGGAGACAGACGATGACTCTGGCTGACTGGTGAACCTGGGAAGGCCTGAAAATAGGAAATAGAAAAGATTAAAGACAAGGTAAACAGTAGAGGTATTCTGAGGATGACACCAAAGCTTTCAAGTCCAAGTCAAGACTCACAAATACAGCTTTTTTAAATATCAAGCTGCTCTCCAACTCTTTAATAGCCTTCCTATTGGACAGCACAGCACTAAACACAGCTGGTGTAAAGGCAAATAAACCAATAAGGAAACCACTTTTGTTCTTAAGTCAGTCATTTCAGAAAGGATCAAATGTTGACAAGACCACTCTGGAGTCCTCAGCAATGGAGAAGATGCACAAAGAACCTCTCCTCACTGCCCCAGCGCCACTGCTACTCGAAGGAGTACACAGCACAGACATGGCAACAGTCAGCACAGTTTGAACCTTCTTCTGCAAGGTCCACCAATTCCCTTTCAGTGGAACAGAGATGCCCTCTAGTACTCACTGAGGAGACAGTAACAAGCCCTTGTATGCCTTCCACACTCAAGCTTACAGCCTACACAACACCTTAATTTACTGCCTATAAAAATACTTGCAACGCAGGGTGCTGCTTCTTACCAACTCAGAAGACTCCTAATATTCCAATCAGAAGTTTAGTCATTAAGATTTTAAGCCAAAAAACTTGAAAAGCATTTTCCATGACTTTGTCACCAGCCATGGCCAAGGGAAGGTTTAGTTTCTAAGCAATTTTAGGAGCCTGAGGGTGTTAAAGGCCCAAATGTCACAGGAATTCAAGGGCAACAGGATAGCCCTTTGAACACTTCAGCTAGGAAAAGCTTCACCATATTGTACCAGATGTATTCATATGCAAATATTTCTCCCTCTTGGGTTAGCAGCATCCAGGGAATGGAATTTCCCCGGAGCGTAAACCAGACACAGCTGCCACCCCGAGCCATGGCACAAGGGATGTGTCACCTTCAGAGTAAAATCGTTCTCCAGAAATACCCAGAGTCCACTGAAAGGCTTCACATTTGTTCTTGGAAGCCACGTCCTGGAGCTTACAGCAGGGAAGCTTGAGAAGAGGCTGGTGACACCCTGTGCCAGATGCTGCTGAGGATGGTTCCATGTCTGCCTTCCACAGTCTTTTTCTTCCCACCTGACATTATTCTAATCAGCAAGAAACTCCTTATCCCCAACTGAAGGTGGTTTTGCCCATGACAACACTTGGTTAGTGATCTCTGTGCCTTCACCACAACCTTTTTCCTCTTCCCCTACCTCCACTCGGTCCTGTTGAGGAGCAGAGTGAGGGAGCAGCTGGGTGGGCAGCCAGCAGCCAGCCGAGGTCAACCCATCACCAGAACTTCCCCTAACAGATCTTCTCACAGAAATACCCTGCCCACCAACACCGGTGTAAGCAAATGGCTTAGCCAGGGCAACGGGACAGGAACCAGACAAAGCTGCCACGGCAGCTCCCCCCTCTGCAGCCTGCCTGGGGTGGCTGTGCGGCCCCACTCCCGCAGGCCCGGGCACAGCTCGCTGCTCTCAAAGGAAAGCTTTTGTTCTTCTTTGTGCCTGCACTTAGAATTAATATTGTCACAGAAACAGCCTGTCAGCACTCCTGTCCCCTTCCCATTCCCTCTCAATAGCACACAGCTTCAAGTACATGTGATGATTCGTTCTCTCCCCTCTCTTTCAGGTGAGCACAGTGTGTGCCTCCTATACAGAGATGGAAAGCAGGACTCTGGGTTACACAAACTAAACCATTCCAGCACAACTGCTCCAGCCCAGGAATGGCAGAGCATACTGGGAAGCAGTAGCCTTGGTAACCTCCAGTTCAACACTCCTGTGTGCAGCCAAGTCTCCGGATCAGGAAACACACGCTCTGTTCACAGGTGATACCTCGTTGTCATGACTACATATGAAAGAGGCTCTGACAGCTGAGGTCAGCTCTCACCTCTTCCACTTCTAGCCAGCCCACAGGTGAAATCCCTTACCCAGTGTCTTCCATGCTCACGTTTGACCTAACTGGAAACATTCTCACTGAACTCTTGTGAAGAGGATTCTTTTACATCACTTTAAATACTCATTTCCAAACAGGTCAACCCATTATTTTCAGAAGCATCACTTGACATGTATCCATCAAGAAGATGCTGAGAACTCAATCTGACCAATCCTTTCTATATTTTTGAAGTATTTCTTTTACACATCTTGTTTGGTGCTTTGAGATTCTTTCTTCCTTTACAAAGGGAAAACAGCCCCTCAGAACAGGGACTTCAACTGGATCTTCAAACATACAACACACCTATGCATGAAAAACACCACATGGCTCTTCAACAGGAAGGGGAGGGGAATGGGGGGATGAGTTTTCCAGCTCTTGCACCTCAACTTCCCTGGAGAACTATCTTACCACGTGCTGCTTACCAGTTCTATTCCAGTGTCAAAACTCCACCTCCTGTAGTTTCTTTATCCACGCTCACCACGTACCTCTGCCTAAAACAGCCTCTACAGCTTGCCTTGCTGCAGTCAAATGCTCCTTCATCAGTTCCAGCTTGAATCCCCATTTGATTTAAAGAAAACCCACCTTCTGCACACACACACACTTTTTTTTTACCTGTCTGATCTTTGCTCTCCAGTTTTTGTAGAAATCTTTGGAGGAGCAGCAAGAAACCACATCTGATTCCCACGTTCAGGCTTTCCCCACCTGAATGAAAAGCTTCATTCGGGCTCTGGAATTCTTCCTTATTAGGACCCACTTCAGTACAAATTTTAACACATGCTGTTCATAAAGTGTTAGATAAAATCTCTCCCATAGGAAAATAAGCCTGAACCAGGCCAATGGCACCAACTCTGGTGCCCTGCAAAGCCAACCACATGAGGTTTGAGCAAACCCACAAAACACCACCTTCACATACCCCATTAAACCCAAGACCTAGAGAAAAGACCAAAACCCACAAACTATGGCATGCCACCATGTGAGAGAGCAAAAACGTTAATGCAAGGAGAACATGCTCTCTAGCTGTGGTAACTTCTGGTGCCAGGGAGATAAACTGCATGTAAAACTTGTAAGCAGGGAAGGGGTACAAAACGAGAGACCCTCCCCATCCTTCAGCATAACTGGACTGAATTCGAGCACATTATGATTCCAACATAGCATGTGTAAGATTGGAAGGGACCTTTAGAGGCAGTGAGCAGGGACATCTCCCCTAGATCGGGTCACTCAGAACCCCATTGAGCCTGACCCTGAATGTCTCCA